>NW_028245168.1:0-613467 GCF_964263255.1 Lissotriton vulgaris
AAATGCCTCCAAATGGTATTTAATTAACTTCCCGAGCCCCTGGAAGCATGTAAATCACTTTAAACATGCTAATTTTAGCTCTAACACTGATGATCCACCTACAAATGTGAACTGACGTTCAAAAATAAAACATTTGAAAACGGACCATTTTCCACATTTCTGAAGCATGACGTAATGGGGGGGGTGTTATCTCTTTTGTCGAAAATCAGCTGTTTTTGCTCGAACATTAAATGCCTCCAAATGGTATTTAATTAACTTCCCGGGGTGAAGAAACCCTTTTTGAGAACTCAGAGTGAGTAAATTGGCCATTTTCATGCACTTTTAACCATTCCATAAATCTTGTGTTTTGGGCCCCTGGAAGCATGAAAATCACTTTAAACATGCTAATTTTAGCTCTAACACTGATGATCCACCTACAAATGTGAACTGACGTTCAAAAATAAAACATTTGAAAACGGACCATTTTCCACATTTCTGAAGCATGACGTAATGGGGGGTTGTTATCTCTTTTGTCGAAAATCAGCCGTTTTTGCTCGAACATTAAATGCCTCCAAATGGTATTTAATTAACTTCCCGAGCCCCTGGAAGCATGAAAATCACTTTAAACATGCTAATTTTAGCTCTAACACTGATGATCCACCTACAAATGTGAACTGACGTTCAAAAATAAAACATTTGAAAACGGACCATTTTCCACATTTCTGAAGCATGACGTAATGGGGGGGTGTTATCTCTTTTGTCGAAAATCAGCCGTTTTTGCTCGAACATTAAATGCCTCCAAATGGTATTTAATTAACTTCCCGAGCCCCTGGAAGCATGAAAATCACTTTAAACATGCTAATTTTAGCTCTAACACTGATGATCCACCTACAAATGTGAACTGACGTTCAAAAATAAAACATTTGAAAACGGACCATTTTCCACATTTCTGAAGCATGACGTAATGGGGGGGTGTTATCTCTTTTGTCGAAAATCAGCCGTTTTTGCTCGAACCTTAAATGCCTCCAAATGGTATTTAATTAACTTCCCGAGCCCCTGGAAGCATGAAAATCACTTTAAACATGCTAATTTTAGCTCTAACACTGATGATCCACCTACAAATGTGAACTGACGTTCAAAAATAAAACATTTGAAAACGGACCATTTTCCACATTTCTGAAGCATGACGTAATGGGGGGGTGTTATCTCTTTTGTCGAAAATCAGCCGTTTTTGCTCGAACATTAAATGCCTCCAAATGGTATTTAATTAACTTCCCGAGCCCCTGGAAGCATGAAAATCACTTTAAACATGCTAATTTTAGCTCTAACACTGATGATCCACCTACAAATGTGAACTGACGTTCAAAAATAAAACATTTGAAAACGGACCATTTTCCACATTTCTGAAGCATGACGTGATGGGGGGGGTGTTATCTCTTTTGTCGAAAATCAGCCGTTTTTGCTCGAATATTAAATGCCTCCAAATGGTATTTAATTAACTTCCCGAGCCCCTGGAAGCATGAAAATCACTTTAAACATGCTAATTTTAGCTCTAACACTGATGATCCACCTACAAATGTGAACTGACGTTCAAAAATAAAACATTTGAAAACGGACCATTTTCCACATTTCTGAAGCATGACGTAATGGGGGGGGTGTTATCTCTTTTGTCGAAAATCAGCAGTTTTTGCTCGAACACTAAATGCCTCCAAATGGTATTTAATTAACTTCCCGAGCCCCTGGAAGCATGAAAATCACTTTAAACATGCTAATTTTAGCTCTAACACTGATGATCCACCTACAAATGTGAACTGACGTTCAAAAATAAAACATTTGAAAACGGACCATTTTCCACATTTCTGAAGCATGACGTAATGGGGGGGTGTTATCTCTTTTGTCGAAAATCAGCCGTTTTTGCTCGAACATTAAATGCCTCCAAATGGTATTTAATTAACTTCCCGAGCCCCTGGAAGCATGAAAATCACTTTAAACATGCTAATTTTAGCTCTAACACTGATGATCCACCTACAAATGTGAACTGACGTTCAAAAATAAAACATTTGAAAACGGACCATTTTCCACATTTCTGAAGCATGACGTAATGGGGGGGTGTTATCTCTTTTGTCGAAAATCAGCCGTTTTTGCTCGAACATTAAATGCCTCCAAATGGTATTTATTTCACTTCCCGAGCCCCTGGAAGCATGAAAATCACTTTAAACATGCTAATTTTAGCTCTAACACTGATGATCCACCTACAAATGTGAACTGACGTTCAAAAATAAAACATTTGAAAACGGACCATTTTCCACATTTCTGAAGCATGACGTAATGGGGGGGTGTTATCTCTTTTGTCGAAAATCAGCCGTTTTTGCTTGAACATTAAATGCCTCCAAATGGTATTTAATTAACTTCCCGGGGTGAAGAAACCCTTTTTGAGAACTCAGAGTGAGTAAATTGGCCATTTTCATGCACTTTTAACCATTCCATAAATCTTGTGTTTTGGGCCCCTGGAAGCATGAAAATCACTTTAAACATGCTAATTTTAGCTCTAACACTGATGATCCACCTACAAATGTGAACTGACGTTCAAAAATAAAACATTTGAAAACGGACCATTTTCCACATTTCTGAAGCATGACGTAATGGGGGGGTGTTATCTCTTTTGTCTAAAATCAGCCGTTTTTGCTCGAACATTAAATGCCTCCAAATGGTATTTATTTCACTTCCCGAGCCCCTGGAAGCATGAAAATCACTTTAAACATGCTAATTTTAGCTCTAACACTGATGATCCACCTACAAATGTGAACTGACGTTCAAAAATAAAACATTTGAAAACGGACCATTTTCCACATTTCTGAAGCATGACGTAATGGGGGGGGTGTTATCTCTTTTGTCGAAAATCAGCCGTTTTTGCTCGAACATTAAATGCCTCCAAATGGTATTTATTTCACTTCCCGAGCCCCTGGAAGCATGAAAATCACTTTAAACATGCTAATTTTAGCTCTAACACTGATGATCCACCTACAAATGTGAACTGACGTTCAAAAATAAAACATTTGAAAACGGACCATTTTCCACATTTCTGAAGCATGACGTAATGGGGGGGGTGTTATCTCTTTTGTCGAAAATCAGCCGTTTTTGCTCGAACATTAAATGCCTCCAAATGGTATTTAATTAACTTCCCGGGGTGAAGAAACCCTTTTTGAGAACTCAGAGTGAGTAAATTGGCCATTTTCATGCACTTTTAACCATTCCATAAATCTTGTGTTTTGGGCCCCTGGAAGCATGAAAATCACTTTAAACATGCTAATTTTAGCTCTAACACTGATGATCCACCTACAAATGTGAACTGACGTTCAAAAATAAAACATTTGAAAACGGACCATTTTCCACATTTCTGAAGCATGACGTAATGGGGGGGTGTTATCTCTTTTGTCTAAAATCAGCCGTTTTTGCTCGAACATTAAATGCCTCCAAATGGTATTTATTTCACTTCCCGAGCCCCTGGAAGCATGAAAATCACTTTAAACATGCTAATTTTAGCTCTAACACTGATGATCCACCTACAAATGTGAACTGACGTTCAAAAATAAAACATTTGAAAACTCCACATTTCTGAAGCATGACGTAATGGGGGGGTGTTATCTCTTTTGTCGAAAATCAGCCGTTTTTGCTCGAACATTAAATGCCTCCAAATGGTATTTATTTCACTTCCCGGGGTGAAGAAACCTTTTTGAGAACTCAGAGTGAGTAAATTGGCCATTTTCATTGCACTTTTAACATTCCATTAATCTTGTGGTTTGGGCCCCTGGAAGCATGAAAATCACTTTAAACATGCTAATTTTAGCTCTAACACTGATGATCCACCTACAAATGTGAACTGACGTTCAAAAATAAAACATTTTGAAAAAGGACCTAGCAGCGAGTATTCCACAATTTCTGAAGCATGACGTAATGGAGGGGGTGTTATCTCTTTTGTCGAAAATCAGCCGTTTTTGCTCGAACATTCAATGCCTCCAAATGGTATTTAATTAACTTCCGAGCCCCTGGAAGCATGAAAATCACTTTAAACATGCTAATTTTAGCTCTAACACTGATGATCCACCTACAAATGTGAACTGACGTTCAAAAATAAAACATTTGAAAACGGACCATTTTCCACATTTCTGAAGCATGACGTAATGGGGGGGTGTTATCTCTTTTGTTGAAAATCAGCCGTTTTTGCTCGAACATTAAATGCCTCCAAATGGTATTTAATTAACTTCCCGAGCCCCTGGAAGCATGAAAATCACTTTAAACATGCTAATTTTAGCTCTAACACTGATGATCCACCTACAAATGTGAACTGACGTTCAAAAAAAAACATTTGAAAACGGACCATTTTCCACATTTCTGAAGCATGATGTAATGGGGGGGTGTTATCTCTTTTGTCGAAAATC
Organism: Lissotriton vulgaris; assembly: GCF_964263255.1. Classification (NCBI taxonomy): domain Eukaryota; kingdom Metazoa; phylum Chordata; class Amphibia; order Caudata; family Salamandridae; genus Lissotriton; species Lissotriton vulgaris. The sequence goes on from NW_028245168.1 coordinate 4,419, forward strand.
AGCCGTTTTTGCTCGAACATTAAATGCCTCCAAATGGTATTTAATTAACTTCCCGAGCCCCTGAAGCATGTAAATCACTTTAAACATGCTAATTTTAGCTCTAACACTGATGATCCACCTACAAATGTGAACTGACGTTCAAAAATAAAACATTTGAAAACGGACCATTTTCCACATTTCTGAAGCATGACGTAATGGGGGGGGTGTTAATCTCTTTTGTCGAAAATCAGCAGTTTTTTGCTCGAACATTAAATGCCTCCAAATGGTATTTAATTAACTTCCCGGGGTGAAGAAACCCTTTTTGAGAACTCAGAGTGAGTAAATTGGCCATTTTCATGCACTTTTAACCATTCCATAAATCTTGTGTTTTGGGCCCCTGGAAGCATGAAAATCACTTTAAACATGCTAATTTTAGCTCTAACACTGATGATCCACCTACAAATGTGAACTGACGTTCAAAAATAAAACATTTGAAAACGGACCATTTTCCACATTTCTGAAGCATGACGTAATGGGGGGGTGTTATCTCTTTTGTCGAAAATCAGCCGTTTTTGCTCGAACATTAAATGCCTCCAAATGGTATTTAATTAACTTCCCGAGCCCCTGGAAGCATGAAAATCACTTTAAACATGCTAATTTTAGCTCTAACACTGATGATCCACCTACAAATGTGAACTGACGTTCAAAAATAAAACATTTGAAAACGGACCATTTTCCACATTTCTGAAGCATGACGTAATGGGGGGGTGTTATCTCTTTTGTCGAAAATCAGCCGTTTTTGCTCGAACATTAAATGCCTCCAAATGGTATTTAATTAACTTCCCGAGCCCCTGGAAGCATGAAAATCACTTTAAACATGCTAATTTTAGCTCTAACACTGATGATCCACCTACAAATGTGAACTGACGTTCAAAAATAAAACATTTGAAAACGGACCATTTTCCACATTTCTGAAGCATGACGTAATGGGGGGGTGTTATCTCTTTTGTCGAAAATCAGCCGTTTTTGCTCGAACCTTAAATGCCTCCAAATGGTATTTAATTAACTTCCCGAGCCCCTGGAAGCATGAAAATCACTTTAAACATGCTAATTTTAGCTCTAACACTGATGATCCACCTACAAATGTGAACTGACGTTCAAAAATAAAACATTTGAAAACGGACCATTTTCCACATTTCTGAAGCATGACGTAATGGGGGGGTGTTATCTCTTTTGTCGAAAATCAGCCGTTTTTGCTCGAACATTAAATGCCTCCAAATGGTATTTAATTAACTTCCCGAGCCCCTGGAAGCATGAAAATCACTTTAAACATGCTAATTTTAGCTCTAACACTGATGATCCACCTACAAATGTGAACTGACGTTCAAAAATAAAACATTTGAAAACGGACCATTTTCCACATTTCTGAAGCATGACGTGATGGGGGGGTGTTATCTCTTTTGTCGAAAATCAGCCGTTTTTGCTCGAACATTAAATGCCTCCAAATGGTATTTAATTAACTTCCCGAGCCCCTGGAAGCATGAAAATCACTTTAAACATGCTAATTTTAGCTCTAACACTGATGATCCACCTACAAATGTGAACTGACGTTCAAAAATAAAACATTTGAAAACGGACCATTTTCCACATTTCTGAAGCATGACGTAATGGGGGGGGTGTTATCTCTTTTGTCGAAAATCAGCAGTTTTTGCTCGAACATTAAATGCCTCCAAATGGTATGTAATTAACTTCCCGAGCCCCTGGAAGCATGAAAATCACTTTAAACATGCTAATTTTAGCTCTAACACTGATGATCCACCTACAAATGTGAACTGACGTTCAAAAATAAAACATTTGAAAACGGACCATTTTCCACATTTCTGAAGCATGACGTAATGGGGGGGGTGTTATCTCTTTTGTCGAAAATCAGCCGTTTTTGCTCGAACATTAAATGCCTCCAAATGGTATTTAATTAACTTCCCGAGCCCCTGGAAGCATGAAAATCACTTTAAACATGCTAATTTTAGCTCTAACACTGATGATCCACCTACAAATGTGAACTGACGTTCAAAAATAAAACATTTGAAAACGGACCATTTTCCACATTTCTGAAGCATGACGTAATGGGGGGGTGTTATCTCTTTTGTCGAAAATCAGCCGTTTTTGCTCGAACATTAAATGCCTCCAAATGGTATTTATTTCACTTCCCGAGCCCCTGGAAGCATGAAAATCACTTTAAACATGCTAATTTTAGCTCTAACACTGATGATCCACCTACAAATGTGAACTGACGTTCAAAAATAAAACATTTGAAAACGGACCATTTTCCACATTTCTGAAGCATGACGTAATGGGGGGGTGTTATCTCTTTTGTCGAAAATCAGCCGTTTTTGCTCGAACATTAAATGCCTCCAAATGGTATTTATTTCACTTCCCGAGCCCCTGGAAGCATGAAAATCACTTTAAACATGCTAATTTTAGCTCTAACACTGATGATCCACCTACAAATGTGAACTGACGTTCAAAAATAAAACATTTGAAAACGGACCATTTTCCACATTTCTGAAGCATGACGTAATGGGGGGGGTGTTATCTCTTTTGTCGAAAATCAGCCGTTTTTGCTCGAACATTAAATGCCTCCAAATGGTATTTAATTAACTTCCCGGGGTGAAGAAACCCTTTTTGAGAACTCAGAGTGAGTAAATTGGCCATTTTCATGCACTTTTAACCATTCCATAAATCTTGTGTTTTGGGCCCCTGGAAGCATGAAAATCACTTTAAACATGCTAATTTTAGCTCTAACACTGATGATCCACCTACAAATGTGAACTGACGTTCAAAAATAAAACATTTGAAAACGGACCATTTTCCACATTTCTGAAGCATGACGTAATGGGGGGGTGTTATCTCTTTTGTCTAAAATCAGCCGTTTTTGCTCGAACATTAAATGCCTCCAAATGGTATTTATTTCACTTCCCGAGCCCCTGGAAGCATGAAAATCACTTTAAACATGCTAATTTTAGCTCTAACACTGATGATCCACCTACAAATGTGAACTGACGTTCAAAAATAAAACATTTGAAAACGGACCATTTTCCACATTTCTGAAGCATGACGTAATGGGGGGGGGTGTTATCTCTTTTGTCGAAAATCAGCCGTTTTTGCTCGAACATTAAATGCCTCCAAATGGTATTTATTTCACTTCCCGAGCCCCTGGAAGCATGAAAATCACTTTAAACATGCTAATTTTAGCTCTAACACTGATGATCCACCTACAAATGTGAACTGACGTTCAAAAATAAAACATTTGAAAACGGACCATTTTCCACATTTCTGAAGCATGACGTAATGGGGGGGGTGTTATCTCTTTTGTCGAAAATCAGCCGTTTTTGCTCGAACATTAAATGCCTCCAAATGGTATTTAATTAACTTCCCGGGGTGAAGAAACCCTTTTTGAGAACTCAGAGTGAGTAAATTGGCCATTTTCATGCACTTTTAACCATTCCATAAATCTTGTGTTTTGGGCCCCTGGAAGCATGAAAATCACTTTAAACATGCTAATTTTAGCTCTAACACTGATGATCCACCTACAAATGTGAACTGACGTTCAAAAATAAAACATTTGAAAACGGACCATTTCCCACATTTCTGAAGCATGACGTAATGGGGGGGTGTTATCTCTTTTGTCTAAAATCAGCCGTTTTTGCTCGAACATTAAATGCCTCCAAATGGTATTTATTTCACTTCCCGAGCCCCTGGAAGCATGAAAATCACTTTAAACATGCTAATTTTAGCTCTAACACTGATGATCCACCTACAAATGTGAACTGACGTTCAAAAATAAAACATTTGAAAACGGACCATTTTCCACATTTCTGAAGCATGACGTAATGGGGGGGGTGTTATCTCTTTTGTCGAAAATCAGCCGTTTTTGCTCGAACATTAAATGCCTCCAAATGGTATTTATTTCACTTCCCGAGCCCCTGGAAGCATGAAAATCACTTTAAACATGCTAATTTTAGCTCTAACACTGATGATCCACCTACAAATGTGAACTGACGTTCAAAAATAAAACATTTGAAAACGGACCATTTTCCACATTTCTGAAGCATGACGTAATGGGGGGGGTGTTATCTCTTTTGTCGAAAATCAGCCGTTTTTGCTCGAACATTAAATGCCTCCAAATGGTATTTAATTAACTTCCCGGGGTGAAGAAACCCTTTTTGAGAACTCAGAGTGAGTAAATTGGCCATTTTCATGCACTTTTAACCATTCCATAAATCTTGTGTTTTGGGCCCCTGGAAGCATGAAAATCACTTTAAACATGCTAATTTTAGCTCTAACACTGATGATCCACCTACAAATGTGAACTGACGTTCAAAAATAAAACATTTGAAAACGGACCATTTTCCACATTTCTGAAGCATGACGTAATGGGGGGGTGTTATCTCTTTTGTCTAAAATCAGCCGTTTTTGCTCGAACATTAAATGCCTCCAAATGGTATTTATTTCACTTCCCGAGCCCCTGGAAGCATGAAAATCACTTTAAACATGCTAATTTTAGCTCTAACACTGATGATCCACCTACAAATGTGAACTGACGTTCAAAAATAAAACATTTGAAAACGGACCATTTTCCACATTTCTGAAGCATGACGTAATGGGGGGGTGTTATCTCTTTTGTCGAAAATCAGCCGTTTTTGCTCGAACATTAAATGCCTCCAAATGGTATTTATTTCACTTCCCGAGCCCCTGGAAGCATGAAAATCACTTTAAACATGCTAATTTTAGCTCTAACACTGATGATCCACCTACAAATGTGAACTGACGTTCAAAAATAAAACATTTGAAAACGGACCATTTTCCACATTTCTGAAGCATGACGTAATGGGGGGGTGTTATCTCTTTTGTCGAAAATCAGCCGTTTTTGCTCGAACATTAAATGCCTCCAAATGGTATTTAATTAACTTCCCGAGCCCCTGGAAGCATGAAAATCACTTTAAACATGCTAATTTTAGCTCTAACACTGATGATCCACCTACAAATGTGAACTGACGTTAAAAAATAAAACATTTGAAAACGGACCATTTTCCACATTTCTGAAGCATGACGTAATGGGGGGGTGTTATCTCTTTTGTCGAAAATCAGCCGTTTTTGCTCGAACATTAAATGCCTCCAAATGGTATTTATTTCACTTCCCGAGCCCCTGGAAGCATGAAAATCACTTTAAACATGCTAATTTTAGCTCTAACACTGATGATCCACCTACAAATGTGAACTGACGTTCAAAAATAAAACATTTGAAAACGGACCATTTTCCACATTTCTGAAGCATGACGTAATGGGGGGGTGTTATCTCTTTTGTCGAAAATCAGCCGTTTTTGCTCGAACATTAAATGCCTCCAAATGGTATTTAATTAACTTCCCGGGGTGAAGAAACCCTTTTTGAGAACTCAGAGTGAGTAAATTGGCCATTTTCATGCACTTTTAACCATTCCATAAATCTTGTGTTTTGGGCCCCTGGAAGCATGAAAATCACTTTAAACATGCTAATTTTAGCTCTAACACTGATGATCCACCTACAAATGTGAACTGACGTTCAAAAATAAAACATTTGAAAACGGACCATTTTCCACATTTCTGAAGCATGACGTAATGGGGGGGTGTTATCTCTTTTGTCTAAAATCAGCCGTTTTTGCTCGAACATTAAATGCCTCCAAATGGTATTTATTTCACTTCCCGAGCCCCTGGAAGCATGAAAATCACTTTAAACATGCTAATTTTAGCGCTAACACTGATGATCCACCTACAAATGTGAACTGACTTTCAAAAATAAAACATTTGAAAACGGACCATTTTCCACATTTCTGAAGCATGACGTAATGGGGGGGTGTTATCTCTTTTGTCGAAAATCAGCCGTTTTTGCTCGAACATTAAATGCCTCCAAATGGTATTTATTTCACTTCCCGAGCCCCTGGAAGCATGAAAATCACTTTAAACATGCTAATTTTAGCTCTAACACTGATGATCCACCTACAAATGTGAACTGACGTTCAAAAATAAAACATTTGAAAACGGACCATTTTCCACATTTCTGAAGCATGACGTAATGGGGGGGTGTTATCTCTTTTGTCGAAAATCAGCCGTTTTTGCTCGAACATTAAATGCCTCCAAATGGTATTTAATTAACTTCCCGGGGTGAAGAAACCCCTTTTGAGAACTCAGAGTGAGTAAATTGGCCATTTTCATGCACTTTTAACCATTCCATAAATCTTGTGTTTTGGGCCCCTGGAAGCATGAAAATCACTTTAAACATGCTAATTTCAGCTCTAACACTGATGATCCACCTACAAATGTGAACTGACGTTCAAAAATAAAACATTTGAAAATGGACCATTTTCCACATTTCTGAAGCATGACGTAATGGGGGGGTGTTATCTCTTTTGTCGAAAATCAGCAGTTTTTGCTCGAACATTAAATGCCTCCAAATGGTATTTAATTAACTTCCCGAGCCCCTGGAAGCATGAAAATCACTTTAAACATGCTAATTTTAGCTCTAACACTGATGATCCACCTACAAATGTGAACTGACGTTCAAAAATAAAACATTTGAAAACGGACCATTTTCCACATTTCTGAAGCATGACGTAATGGGGGGGTGTTATCTCTTTTGTCGAAAATCAGCCGTTTTTGCTCGAACATTAAATGCCTCCAAATGGTATTTAATTAACTTCCCGAGCCCCTGGAAGCATGAAAATCACTTTAAACATGCTAATTTTAGCTCTAACACTGATGATCCACCTACAAATGTGAACTGACGTTCAAAAATAAAACATTTGAAAACGGACCATTTTCCACATTTCTGAAGCATGACGTAATGGGGGGGTGTTATCTCTTTTGTCGAAAATCAGCCGTTTTTGCTCGAACATTAAATGCCTCCAAATGGTATTTAATTAACTTCCCGGGGTGAAGAAACCCTTTTTGAGAACTCAGAGTGAGTAAATTGGCCATTTTCATGCACTTTTAACCATTCCATAAATCTTGTGTTTTGGGCCCCTGGAAGCATGAAAATCACTTTAAACATGCTAATTTTAGCTCTAACACTGATGATCCACCTACAAATGTGAACTGACGTTCAAAAATAAAACATTTGAAAACGGACCATTTTCCACATTTCTGAAGCATGACGTAATGGGGGGGTGTTATCTCTTTTGTCGAAAATCAGCCGTTTTTGCTCGAACATTAAATGCCTCCAAATGGTATTTATTTCACTTCCCGGGGTGAAGAAACCCTTTTTGAGAACTCAGAGTGAGTAAATTGGCCATTTTCATGCACTTTTAACCATTCCATTAATCTTGTGTTTTGGGCCCCTGGAAGCATGAAAATCACTTTAAACATGCTAATTTTAGCTCTAACACTGATGATCCACCTACAAATGTGAACTGACGTTCAAAAATAAAACATTTGAAAAAGGACCATTTTCCACATTTCTGAAGCATGACGTAATGGAGGGGTGTTATCTCTTTTGTCGAAAACCAGCCGTTTTTGCTCGAACATTCAATGCCTCCAAATGGTATTTAATTAACTTCCCGAGCCCCTGGAAGCATGAAAATCACTTTAAACATGCTAATTTTAGCTCTAACACTGATGATCCACCTACAAATGTGAACTGACGTTCAAAAATAAAACATTTGAAAACGGACCATTTTCCACATTTCTGAAGCATGACGTAATGGGGGGGGTGTTATCTCTTTTGTCGAAAATCAGCCGTTTTTGCTCGAACATTAAATGCCTCCAAATGGTATTTAATTAACTTCCCGAGCCCCTGGAAGCATGAAAATCCCTTTAAACATGCTAATTTTAGCTCTAACACTGATGATCCACCTACAAATGTGAACTGACGTTCAAAAATAAAACATTTGAAAACGGACCATTTTCCACATTTCTGAAGCATGATGTAATGGGGGGGTGTTATCTCTTTTGTCGAAAATCAGCCGTTTTTGCTCGAACATTAAATGCCTCCAAATGGTATTTAATTAACTTCCCGAGCCCCTGGAAGCATGTAAATCACTTTAAACATGCTAATTTTAGCTCTAACACTGATGATCCACCTACAAATGTGAACTGACGTTCAAAAATAAAACATTTGAAAACGGACCATTTTCCACATTTCTGAAGCATGACGTAATGGGGGGGGTGTTATCTCTTTTGTCGAAAATCAGCCGTTTTTGCTCGAACATTAAATGCCTCCAAATGGTATTTAATTAACTTCCCGGGGTGAAGAAACCCTTTTTGAGAACTCAGAGTGAGTAAATTGGCCATTTTCATGCACTTTTAACCATTCCATAAATCTTGTGTTTTGGGCCCCTGGAAGCATGAAAATCACTTTAAACATGCTAATTTTAGCTCTAACACTGATGATCCACCTACAAATGTGAACTGACGTTCAAAAATAAAACATTTGAAAACGGACCATTTTCCACATTTCTGAAGCATGACGTAATGGGGGGGTGTTATCTCTTTTGTCGAAAATCAGCCGTTTTTGCTCGAACATTAAATGCCTCCAAATGGTATTTAATTAACTTCCCGAGCCCCTGGAAGCATGAAAATCACTTTAAACATGCTAATTTTAGCTCTAACACTGATGATCCACCTACAAATGTGAACTGACGTTCAAAAATAAAACATTTGAAAACGGACCATTTTCCACATTTCTGAAGCATGACGTAATGGGGGGGTGTTATCTCTTTTGTCGAAAATCAGCCGTTTTTGCTCGAACATTAAATGCCTCCAAATGGTATTTAATTAACTTCCCGAGCCCCTGGAAGCATGAAAATCACTTTAAACATGCTAATTTTAGCTCTAACACTGATGATCCACCTACAAATGTGAACTGACGTTCAAAAATAAAACATTTGAAAACGGACCATTTTCCACATTTCTGAAGCATGACGTAATGGGGGGGTGTTATCTCTTTTGTCGAAAATCAGCCGTTTTTGCTCGAACCTTAAATGCCTCCAAATGGTATTTAATTAACTTCCCGAGCCCCTGGAAGCATGAAAATCACTTTAAGCATGCTAATTTTAGCTCTAACACTGATGATCCACCTACAAATGTGAACTGACGTTCAAAAATGAAACATTTGAAAACGGACCATTTTCCACATTTCTGAAGCATGACGTAATGGGGGGGTGTTATCTCTTTTGTCGAAAATCAGCCGTTTTTGCTCGAACATTAAATGCCTCCAAATGGTATTTAATTAACTTCCCGAGCCCCTGGAAGCATGAAAATCACTTTAAACATGCTAATTTTAGCTCTAACACTGATGATCCACCTACAAATGTGAACTGACGTTCAAAAATAAAACATTTGAAAACGGACCATTTTCCACATTTCTGAAGCATGACGTGATGGGGGGGTGTTATCTCTTTTGTCGAAAATCAGCCGTTTTTGCTCGAACATTAAATGCCTCCAAATGGTATTTAATTAACTTCCCGAGCCCCTGGAAGCATGAAAATCACTTTAAACATGCTAATTTTAGCTCTAACACTGATGATCCACCTACAAATGTGAACTGACGTTCAAAAATAAAACATTTGAAAACGGACCATTTTCCACATTTCTGAAGCATGACGTAATGGGGGGGGTGTTATCTCTTTTGTCGAAAATCAGCAGTTTTTGCTCGAACATTAAATGCCTCCAAATGGTATGTAATTAACTTCCCGAGCCCCTGGAAGCATGAAAATCACTTTAAACATGCTAATTTTAGCTCTAACACTGATGATCCACCTACAAATGTGAACTGACGTTCAAAAATAAAACATTTGAAAACGGACCATTTTCCACATTTCTGAAGCATGACGTAATGGGGGGGTGTTATCTCTTTTGTCGAAAATCAGCCGTTTTTGCTCGAACATTAAATGCCTCCAAATGGTATTTAATTAACTTCCCGGGGTGAAGAAACCCTTTTTGAGAACTCAGAGTGAGTAAATTGGCCATTTTCATGCACTTTTAACCATTCCATAAATCTTGTGTTTTGGGCCCCTGGAAGCATGAAAATCACTTTAAACATGCTAATTTTAGCTCTAACACTGATGATCCACCTACAAATGTGAACTGACGTTCAAAAATAAAACATTTGAAAACGGACCATTTTCCACATTTCTGAAGCATGACGTAATGGGGGGGTGTTATCTCTTTTGTCTAAAATCAGCCGTTTTTGCTCGAACATTAAATGCCTCCAAATGGTATTTATTTCACTTCCCGAGCCCCTGGAAGCATGAAAATCACTTTAAACATGCTAATTTTAGCGCTAACACTGATGATCCACCTACAAATGTGAACTGACTTTCAAAAATAAAACATTTGAAAACGGACCATTTTCCACATTTCTGAAGCATGACGTAATGGGGGGGTGTTATCTCTTTTGTCGAAAATCAGCCGTTTTTGCTCGAACATTAAATGCCTCCAAATGGTATTTATTTCACTTCCCGAGCCCCTGGAAGCATGAAAATCACTTTAAACATGCTAATTTTAGCTCTAACACTGATGATCCACCTACAAATGTGAACTGACGTTCAAAAATAAAACATTTGAAAACGGACCATTTTCCACATTTCTGAAGCATGACGTAATGGGGGGGTGTTATCTCTTTTGTCGAAAATCAGCCGTTTTTGCTCGAACATTAAATGCCTCCAAATGGTATTTAATTAACTTCCCGGGGTGAAGAAACCCCTTTTGAGAACTCAGAGTGAGTAAATTGGCCATTTTCATGCACTTTTAACCATTCCATAAATCTTGTGTTTTGGGCCCCTGGAAGCATGAAAATCACTTTAAACATGCTAATTTCAGCTCTAACACTGATGATCCACCTACAAATGTGAACTGACGTTCAAAAATAAAACATTTGAAAATGGACCATTTTCCACATTTCTGAAGCATGACGTAATGGGGGGGTGTTATCTCTTTTGTCGAAAATCAGCAGTTTTTGCTCGAACATTAAATGCCTCCAAATGGTATTTAATTAACTTCCCGAGCCCCTGGAAGCATGAAAATCACTTTAAACATGCTAATTTTAGCTCTAACACTGATGATCCACCTACAAATGTGAACTGACGTTCAAAAATAAAACATTTGAAAACGGACCATTTTCCACATTTCTGAAGCATGACGTAATGGGGGGGTGTTATCTCTTTTGTCGAAAATCAGCCGTTTTTGCTCGAACATTAAATGCCTCCAAATGGTATTTAATTAACTTCCCGAGCCCCTGGAAGCATGAAAATCACTTTAAACATGCTAATTTTAGCTCTAACACTGATGATCCACCTACAAATGTGAACTGACGTTCAAAAATAAAACATTTGAAAACGGACCATTTTCCACATTTCTGAAGCATGACGTAATGGGGGGGTGTTATCTCTTTTGTCGAAAATCAGCCGTTTTTGCTCGAACATTAAATGCCTCCAAATGGTATTTAATTAACTTCCCGGGGTGAAGAAACCCTTTTTGAGAACTCAGAGTGAGTAAATTGGCCATTTTCATGCACTTTTAACCATTCCATAAATCTTGTGTTTTGGGCCCCTGGAAGCATGAAAATCACTTTAAACATGCTAATTTTAGCTCTAACACTGATGATCCACCTACAAATGTGAACTGACGTTCAAAAATAAAACATTTGAAAACGGACCATTTTCCACATTTCTGAAGCATGACGTAATGGGGGGGTGTTATCTCTTTTGTCGAAAATCAGCCGTTTTTGCTCGAACATTAAATGCCTCCAAATGGTATTTATTTCACTTCCCGGGGTGAAGAAACCCTTTTTGAGAACTCAGAGTGAGTAAATTGGCCATTTTCATGCACTTTTAACCATTCCATTAATCTTGTGTTTTGGGCCCCTGGAAGCATGAAAATCACTTTAAACATGCTAATTTTAGCTCTAACACTGATGATCCACCTACAAATGTGAACTGACGTTCAAAAATAAAACATTTGAAAAAGGACCATTTTCCACATTTCTGAAGCATGACGTAATGGAGGGGTGTTATCTCTTTTGTCGAAAACCAGCCGTTTTTGCTCGAACATTCAATGCCTCCAAATGGTATTTAATTAACTTCCCGAGCCCCTGGAAGCATGAAAATCACTTTAAACATGCTAATTTTAGCTCTAACACTGATGATCCACCTACAAATGTGAACTGACGTTCAAAAATAAAACATTTGAAAACGGACCATTTTCCACATTTCTGAAGCATGACGTAATGGGGGGGGTGTTATCTCTTTTGTCGAAAATCAGCCGTTTTTGCTCGAACATTAAATGCCTCCAAATGGTATTTAATTAACTTCCCGAGCCCCTGGAAGCATGAAAATCCCTTTAAACATGCTAATTTTAGCTCTAACACTGATGATCCACCTACAAATGTGAACTGACGTTCAAAAATAAAACATTTGAAAACGGACCATTTTCCACATTTCTGAAGCATGATGTAATGGGGGGGTGTTATCTCTTTTGTCGAAAATCAGCCGTTTTTGCTCGAACATTAAATGCCTCCAAATGGTATTTAATTAACTTCCCGAGCCCCTGGAAGCATGTAAATCACTTTAAACATGCTAATTTTAGCTCTAACACTGATGATCCACCTACAAATGTGAACTGACGTTCAAAAATAAAACATTTGAAAACGGACCATTTTCCACATTTCTGAAGCATGACGTAATGGGGGGGGTGTTATCTCTTTTGTCGAAAATCAGCCGTTTTTGCTCGAACATTAAATGCCTCCAAATGGTATTTAATTAACTTCCCGGGGTGAAGAAACCCTTTTTGAGAACTCAGAGTGAGTAAATTGGCCATTTTCATGCACTTTTAACCATTCCATAAATCTTGTGTTTTGGGCCCCTGGAAGCATGAAAATCACTTTAAACATGCTAATTTTAGCTCTAACACTGATGATCCACCTACAAATGTGAACTGACGTTCAAAAATAAAACATTTGAAAACGGACCATTTTCCACATTTCTGAAGCATGACGTAATGGGGGGGTGTTATCTCTTTTGTCGAAAATCAGCCGTTTTTGCTCGAACATTAAATGCCTCCAAATGGTATTTAATTAACTTCCCGAGCCCCTGGAAGCATGAAAATCACTTTAAACATGCTAATTTTAGCTCTAACACTGATGATCCACCTACAAATGTGAACTGACGTTCAAAAATAAAACATTTGAAAACGGACCATTTTCCACATTTCTGAAGCATGACGTAATGGGGGGGTGTTATCTCTTTTGTCGAAAATCAGCCGTTTTTGCTCGAACATTAAATGCCTCCAAATGGTATTTAATTAACTTCCCGAGCCCCTGGAAGCATGAAAATCACTTTAAACATGCTAATTTTAGCTCTAACACTGATGATCCACCTACAAATGTGAACTGACGTTCAAAAATAAAACATTTGAAAACGGACCATTTTCCACATTTCTGAAGCATGACGTAATGGGGGGGTGTTATCTCTTTTGTCGAAAATCAGCCGTTTTTGCTCGAACCTTAAATGCCTCCAAATGGTATTTAATTAACTTCCCGAGCCCCTGGAAGCATGAAAATCACTTTAAGCATGCTAATTTTAGCTCTAACACTGATGATCCACCTACAAATGTGAACTGACGTTCAAAAATGAAACATTTGAAAACGGACCATTTTCCACATTTCTGAAGCATGACGTAATGGGGGGGTGTTATCTCTTTTGTCGAAAATCAGCCGTTTTTGCTCGAACATTAAATGCCTCCAAATGGTATTTAATTAACTTCCCGAGCCCCTGGAAGCATGAAAATCACTTTAAACATGCTAATTTTAGCTCTAACACTGATGATCCACCTACAAATGTGAACTGACGTTCAAAAATAAAACATTTGAAAACGGACCATTTTCCACATTTCTGAAGCATGACGTGATGGGGGGGTGTTATCTCTTTTGTCGAAAATCAGCCGTTTTTGCTCGAACATTAAATGCCTCCAAATGGTATTTAATTAACTTCCCGAGCCCCTGGAAGCATGAAAATCACTTTAAACATGCTAATTTTAGCTCTAACACTGATGATCCACCTACAAATGTGAACTGACGTTCAAAAATAAAACATTTGAAAACGGACCATTTTCCACATTTCTGAAGCATGACGTAATGGGGGGGGTGTTATCTCTTTTGTCGAAAATCAGCAGTTTTTGCTCGAACATTAAATGCCTCCAAATGGTATGTAATTAACTTCCCGAGCCCCTGGAAGCATGAAAATCACTTTAAACATGCTAATTTTAGCTCTAACACTGATGATCCACCTACAAATGTGAACTGACGTTCAAAAATAAAACATTTGAAAACGGACCATTTTCCACATTTCTGAAGCATGACGTAATGGGGGGGGTGTTATCTCTTTTGTCGAAAATCAGCCGTTTTTGCTCGAACATTAAATGCCTCCAAATGGTATTTAATTAACTTCCCGAGCCCCTGGAAGCATGAAAATCACTTTAAACATGCTAATTTTAGCTCTAACACTGATGATCCACCTACAAATGTGAACTGACGTTCAAAAATAAAACATTTGAAAACGGACCATTTTCCACATTTCTGAAGCATGACGTAATGGGGGGGTGTTATCTCTTTTGTCGAAAATCAGCCGTTTTTGCTCGAACATTAAATGCCTCCAAATGGTATTTATTTCACTTCCCGAGCCCCTGGAAGCATGAAAATCACTTTAAACATGCTAATTTTAGCTCTAACACTGATGATCCACCTACAAATGTGAACTGACGTTCAAAAATAAAACATTTGAAAACGGACCATTTTCCACATTTCTGAAGCATGACGTAATGGGGGGGTGTTATCTCTTTTGTCGAAAATCAGCCGTTTTTGCTCGAACATTAAATGCCTCCAAATGGTATTTATTTCACTTCCCGAGCCCCTGGAAGCATGAAAATCACTTTAAACATGCTAATTTTAGCTCTAACACTGATGATCCACCTACAAATGTGAACTGACGTTCAAAAATAAAACATTTGAAAACGGACCATTTTCCACATTTCTGAAGCATGACGTAATGGGGGGGGTGTTATCTCTTTTGTCGAAAATCAGCCGTTTTTGCTAGAACATTAAATGCCTCCAAATGGTATTTAATTAACTTCCCGGGGTGAAGAAACCCTTTTTGAGAACTCAGAGTGAGTAAATTGGCCATTTTCATGCACTTTTAACCATTCCATAAATCTTGTGTTTTGGGCCCCTGGAAGCATGAAAATCACTTTAAACATGCTAATTTTAGCTCTAACACTGATGATCCACCTACAAATGTGAACTGACGTTCAAAAATAAAACATTTGAAAACGGACCATTTTCCACATTTCTGAAGCATGACGTAATGGGGGGGTGTTATCTCTTTTGTCTAAAATCAGCCGTTTTTGCTCGAACATTAAATGCCTCCAAATGGTATTTATTTCACTTCCCGAGCCCCTGGAAGCATGAAAATCACTTTAAACATGCTAATTTTAGCTCTAACACTGATGATCCACCTACAAATGTGAACTGACGTTCAAAAATAAAACATTTGAAAACGGACCATTTTCCACATTTCTGAAGCATGACGTAATGGGGGGGGTGTTATCTCTTTTGTCGAAAATCAGCCGTTTTTGCTCGAACATTAAATGCCTCCAAATGGTATTTATTTCACTTCCCGAGCCCCTGGAAGCATGAAAATCACTTTAAACATGCTAATTTTAGCTCTAACACTGATGATCCACCTACAAATGTGAACTGACGTTCAAAAATAAAACATTTGAAAACGGACCATTTTCCACATTTCTGAAGCATGACGTAATGGGGGGGGGTGTTATCTCTTTTGTCGAAAATCAGCCGTTTTTGCTCGAACATTAAATGCCTCCAAATGGTATTTAATTAACTTCCCGGGGTGAAGAAACCCTTTTTGAGAACTCAGAGTGAGTAAATTGGCCATTTTCATGCACTTTTAACCATTCCATAAATCTTGTGTTTTGGGCCCCTGGAAGCATGAAAATCACTTTAAACATGCTAATTTTAGCTCTAACACTGATGATCCACCTACAAATGTGAACTGACGTTCAAAAATAAAACATTTGAAAACGGACCATTTTCCACATTTCTGAAGCATGACGTAATGGGGGGGTGTTATCTCTTTTGTCTAAAATCAGCCGTTTTTGCTCGAACATTAAATGCCTCCAAATGGTATTTATTTCACTTCCCGAGCCCCTGGAAGCATGAAAATCACTTTAAACATGCTAATTTTAGCTCTAACACTGATGATCCACCTACAAATGTGAACTGACGTTCAAAAATAAAACATTTGAAAACGGACCATTTTCCACATTTCTGAAGCATGACGTAATGGGGGGGGTGTTATCTCTTTTGTCGAAAATCAGCCGTTTTTGCTCGAACATTAAATGCCTCCAAATGGTATTTATTTCACTTCCCGAGCCCCTGGAAGCATGAAAATCACTTTAAACATGCTAATTTTAGCTCTAACACTGATGATCCACCTACAAATGTGAACTGACGTTCAAAAATAAAACATTTGAAAACGGACCATTTTCCACATTTCTGAAGCATGACGTAATGGGGGGGGTGTTATCTCTTTTGTCGAAAATCAGCCGTTTTTGCTCGAACATTAAATGCCTCCAAATGGTATTTAATTAACTTCCCGGGGTGAAGAAACCCTTTTTGAGAACTCAGAGTGAGTAAATTGGCCATTTTCATGCACTTTTAACCATTCCATAAATCTTGTGTTTTGGGCCCCTGGAAGCATGAAAATCACTTTAAACATGCTAATTTTAGCTCTAACACTGATGATCCACCTACAAATGTGAACTGACGTTCAAAAATAAAACATTTGAAAACGGACCATTTTCCACATTTCTGAAGCATGACGTAATGGGGGGGTGTTATCTCTTTTGTCTAAAATCAGCCGTTTTTGCTCGAACATTAAATGCCTCCAAATGGTATTTATTTCACTTCCCGAGCCCCTGGAAGCATGAAAATCACTTTAAACATGCTAATTTTAGCTCTAACACTGATGATCCACCTACAAATGTGAACTGACGTTCAAAAATAAAACATTTGAAAACGGACCATTTTCCACATTTCTGAAGCATGACGTAATGGGGGGGTGTTATCTCTTTTGTCGAAAATCAGCCGTTTTTGCTCGAACATTAAATGCCTCCAAATGGTATTTATTTCACTTCCCGAGCCCCTGGAAGCATGAAAATCACTTTAAACATGCTAATTTTAGCTCTAACACTGATGATCCACCTACAAATGTGAACTGACGTTCAAAAATAAAACATTTGAAAACGGACCATTTTCCACATTTCTGAAGCATGACGTAATGGGGGGGTGTTATCTCTTTTGTCGAAAATCAGCCGTTTTTGCTCGAACATTAAATGCCTCCAAATGGTATTTAATTAACTTCCCGAGCCCCTGGAAGCATGAAAATCACTTTAAACATGCTAATTTTAGCTCTAACACTGATGATCCACCTACAAATGTGAACTGACGTTCAAAAATAAAACATTTGAAAACGGACCATTTTCCACATTTCTGAAGCATGACGTAATGGGGGGGTGTTATCTCTTTTGTCGAAAATCAGCCGTTTTTGCTCGAACATTAAATGCCTCCAAATGGTATTTATTTCACTTCCCGAGCCCCTGGAAGCATGAAAATCACTTTAAACATGCTAATTTTAGCTCTAACACTGATGATCCACCTACAAATGTGAACTGACGTTCAAAAATAAAACATTTGAAAACGGACCATTTTCCACATTTCTGAAGCATGACGTAATGGGGGGGTGTTATCTCTTTTGTCGAAAATCAGCCGTTTTTGCTCGAACATTAAATGCCTCCAAATGGTATTTAATTAACTTCCCGGGGTGAAGAAACCCTTTTTGAGAACTCAGAGTGAGTAAATTGGCCATTTTCATGCACTTTTAACCATTCCATAAATCTTGTGTTTTGGGCCCCTGGAAGCATGAAAATCACTTTAAACATGCTAATTTTAGCTCTAACACTGATGATCCACCTACAAATGTGAACTGACGTTCAAAAATAAAACATTTGAAAACGGACCATTTTCCACATTTCTGAAGCATGACGTAATGGGGGGGTGTTATCTCTTTTGTCTAAAATCAGCCGTTTTTGCTCGAACATTAAATGCCTCCAAATGGTATTTATTTCACTTCCCGAGCCCCTGGAAGCATGAAAATCACTTTAAACATGCTAATTTTAGCGCTAACACTGATGATCCACCTACAAATGTGAACTGACTTTCAAAAATAAAACATTTGAAAACGGACCATTTTCCACATTTCTGAAGCATGACGTAATGGGGGGGTGTTATCTCTTTTGTCGAAAATCAGCCGTTTTTGCTCGAACATTAAATGCCTCCAAATGGTATTTATTTCACTTCCCGAGCCCCTGGAAGCATGAAAATCACTTTAAACATGCTAATTTTAGCTCTAACACTGATGATCCACCTACAAATGTGAACTGACGTTCAAAAATAAAACATTTGAAAACGGACCATTTTCCACATTTCTGAAGCATGACGTAATGGGGGGGTGTTATCTCTTTTGTCGAAAATCAGCCGTTTTTGCTCGAACATTAAATGCCTCCAAATGGTATTTAATTAACTTCCCGAGCCCCTGGAAGCATGAAAATCACTTTAAACATGCTAATTTTAGCTCTAACACTGATGATCCACCTACAAATGTGAACTGACGTTCAAAAATAAAACATTTGAAAACGGACCATTTTCCACATTTCTGAAGCATGACGTAATGGGGGGGTGTTATCTCTTTTGTCGAAAATCAGCCGTTTTTGCTCGAACATTAAATGCCTCCAAATGGTATTTAATTAACTTCCCGGGGTGAAGAAACCCTTTTTGAGAACTCAGAGTGAGTAAATTGGCCATTTTCATGCACTTTTAACCATTCCATAAATCTTGTGTTTTGGGCCCCTGGAAGCATGAAAATCACTTTAAACATGCTAATTTTAGCTCTAACACTGATGATCCACCTACAAATGTGAACTGACGTTCAAAAATAAAACATTTGAAAACGGACCATTTTCCACATTTCTGAAGCATGACGTAATGGGGGGGTGTTATCTCTTTTGTCGAAAATCAGCCGTTTTTGCTCGAACATTAAATGCCTCCAAATGGTATTTATTTCACTTCCCGAGCCCCTGGAAGCATGAAAATCACTTTAAACATGCTAATTTTAGCTCTAACACTGATGATCCACCTACAAATGTGAACTGACGTTCAAAAATAAAACATTTGAAAACTGACCATTTTCCACATTTCTGAAGCATGACGTAATGGGGGGGGTGTTATCTCTTTTGTCGAAAATCAGCCGTTTTTGCTCGAACATTAAATGCCTCCAAATGGTATTTAATTAACTTCCCGGGGTGAAGAAACCCTTTTTGAGAACTCAGAGTGAGTAAATTGGCCATTTTCATGCACTTTTAACCATTCCATAAATCTTGTGTTTTGGGCCCCTGGAAGCATGAAAATCACTTTAAACATGCTAATTTTAGCTCTAACACTGATGATCCACCTACAAATGTGAACTGACGTTCAAAAATAAAACATTTGAAAACGGACCATTTTCCACATTTCTGAAGCATGACGTAATGGGGGGGTGTTATCTCTTTTGTCTAAAATCAGCCGTTTTTGCTCGAACATTAAATGCCTCCAAATGGTATTTATTTCACTTCCCGAGCCCCTGGAAGCATGAAAATCACTTTAAACATGCTAATTTTAGCTCTAACACTGATGATCCACCTACAAATGTGAACTGACGTTCAAAAATAAAACATTTGAAAACGGACCATTTTCCACATTTCTGAAGCATGACGTAATGGGGGGGGTGTTATCTCTTTTGTCGAAAATCAGCCGTTTTTGCTCGAACATTAAATGCCTCCAAATGGTATTTATTTCACTTCCCGAGCCCCTGGAAGCATGAAAATCACTTTAAACATGCTAATTTTAGCTCTAACACTGATGATCCACCTACAAATGTGAACTGATGTTCAAAAATAAAACATTTGAAAACGGACCATTTTCCACATTTCTGAAGCATGACGTAATGGGGGGGGTGTTATCTCTTTTGTCGAAAATCAGCCGTTTTTGCTCGAACATTAAATGCCTCCAAATGGTATTTAATTAACTTCCCGGGGTGAAGAAACCCTTTTTGAGAACTCAGAGTGAGTAAATTGGCCATTTTCATGCACTTTTAACCATTCCATAAATCTTGTGTTTTGGGCCCCTGGAAGCATGAAAATCACTTTAAACATGCTAATTTTAGCTCTAACACTGATGATCCACCTACAAATGTGAACTGACGTTCAAAAATAAAACATTTGAAAACGGACCATTTTCCACATTTCTGAAGCATGACGTAATGGGGGGGTGTTATCTCTTTTGTCTAAAATCAGCCGTTTTTGCTCGAACATTAAATGCCTCCAAATGGTATTTATTTCACTTCCCGAGCCCCTGGAAGCATGAAAATCACTTTAAACATGCTAATTTTAGCTCTAACACTGATGATCCACCTACAAATGTGAACTGACGTTCAAAAATAAAACATTTGAAAACGGACCATTTTCCACATTTCTGAAGCATGACGTAATGGGGGGGGTGTTATCTCTTTTGTCGAAAATCAGCCGTTTTTGCTCGAACATTAAATGCCTCCAAATGGTATTTATTTCACTTCCCGAGCCCCTGGAAGCATGAAAATCACTTTAAACATGCTAATTTTAGCTCTAACACTGATGATCCACCTACAAATGTGAACTGACGTTCAAAAATAAAACATTTGAAAACGGACCATTTTCCACATTTCTGAAGCATGACGTAATGGGGGGGGTGTTATCTCTTTTGTCGAAAATCAGCCGTTTTTGCTCGAACATTAAATGCCTCCAAATGGTATTTAATTAACTTCCCGGGGTGAAGAAACCCTTTTTGAGAACTCAGAGTGAGTAAATTGGCCATTTTCATGCACTTTTAACCATTCCATAAATCTTGTGTTTTGGGCCCCTGGAAGCATGAAAATCACTTTAAACATGCTAATTTTAGCTCTAACACTGATGATCCACCTACAAATGTGAACTGACGTTCAAAAATAAAACATTTGAAAACGGACCATTTTCCACATTTCTGAAGCATGACGTAATGGGGGGGTGTTATCTCTTTTGTCTAAAATCAGCCGTTTTTGCTCGAACATTAAATGCCTCCAAATGGTATTTATTTCACTTCCCGAGCCCCTGGAAGCATGAAAATCACTTTAAACATGCTAATTTTAGCTCTAACACTGATGATCCACCTACAAATGTGAACTGACGTTCAAAAATAAAACATTTGAAAACGGACCATTTTCCACATTTCTGAAGCATGACGTAATGGGGGGGTGTTATCTCTTTTGTCGAAAATCAGCCGTTTTTGCTCGAACATTAAATGCCTCCAAATGGTATTTATTTCACTTCCCGAGCCCCTGGAAGCATGAAAATCACTTTAAACATGCTAATTTTAGCTCTAACACTGATGATCCACCTACAAATGTGAACTGACGTTCAAAAATAAAACATTTGAAAACGGACCATTTTCCACATTTCTGAAGCATGACGTAATGGGGGGGTGTTATCTCTTTTGTCGAAAATCAGCCGTTTTTGCTCGAACATTAAATGCCTCCAAATGGTATTTAATTAACTTCCCGAGCCCCTGGAAGCATGAAAATCACTTTAAACATGCTAATTTTAGCTCTAACACTGATGATCCACCTACAAATGTGAACTGACGTTCAAAAATAAAACATTTGAAAACGGACCATTTTCCACATTTCTGAAGCATGACGTAATGGGGGGGTGTTATCTCTTTTGTCGAAAATCAGCCGTTTTTGCTCGAACATTAAATGCCTCCAAATGGTATTTATTTCACTTCCCGAGCCCCTGGAAGCATGAAAATCACTTTAAACATGCTAATTTTAGCTCTAACACTGATGATCCACCTACAAATGTGAACTGACGTTCAAAAATAAAACATTTGAAAACGGACCATTTTCCACATTTCTGAAGCATGACGTAATGGGGGGGTGTTATCTCTTTTGTCGAAAATCAGCCGTTTTTGCTCGAACATTAAATGCCTCCAAATGGTATTTAATTAACTTCCCGGGGTGAAGAAACCCTTTTTGAGAACTCAGAGTGAGTAAATTGGCCATTTTCATGCACTTTTAACCATTCCATAAATCTTGTGTTTTGGGCCCCTGGAAGCATGAAAATCACTTTAAACATGCTAATTTTAGCTCTAACACTGATGATCCACCTACAAATGTGAACTGACGTTCAAAAATAAAACATTTGAAAACGGACCATTTTCCACATTTCTGAAGCATGACGTAATGGGGGGGTGTTATCTCTTTTGTCTAAAATCAGCCGTTTTTGCTCGAACATTAAATGCCTCCAAATGGTATTTATTTCACTTCCCGAGCCCCTGGAAGCATGAAAATCACTTTAAACATGCTAATTTTAGCGCTAACACTGATGATCCACCTACAAATGTGAACTGACTTTCAAAAATAAAACATTTGAAAACGGACCATTTTCCACATTTCTGAAGCATGACGTAATGGGGGGGTGTTATCTCTTTTGTCGAAAATCAGCCGTTTTTGCTCGAACATTAAATGCCTCCAAATGGTATTTATTTCACTTCCCGAGCCCCTGGAAGCATGAAAATCACTTTAAACATGCTAATTTTAGCTCTAACACTGATGATCCACCTACAAATGTGAACTGACGTTCAAAAATAAAACATTTGAAAACGGACCATTTTCCACATTTCTGAAGCATGACGTAATGGGGGGGTGTTATCTCTTTTGTCGAAAATCAGCCGTTTTTGCTCGAACATTAAATGCCTCCAAATGGTATTTAATTAACTTCCCGGGGTGAAGAAACCCTTTTTGAGAACTCAGAGTGAGTAAATTGGCCATTTTCATGCACTTTTAACCATTCCATAAATCTTGTGTTTTGGGCCCCTGGAAGCATGAAAATCACTTTAAACATGCTAATTTTAGCTCTAACACTGATGATCCACCTACAAATGTGAACTGACGTTCAAAAATAAAACATTTGAAAACGGACCATTTTCCACATTTCTGAAGCATGACGTAATGGGGGGGTGTTATCTCTTTTGTCGAAAATCAGCCGTTTTTGCTCGAACATTAAATGCCTCCAAATGGTATTTATTTCACTTCCCGAGCCCCTGGAAGCATGAAAATCACTTTAAACATGCTAATTTTAGCTCTAACACTGATGATCCACCTACAAATGTGAACTGACGTTCAAAAATAAAACATTTGAAAACTGACCATTTTCCACATTTCTGAAGCATGACGTAATGGGGGGGGTGTTATCTCTTTTGTCGAAAATCAGCCGTTTTTGCTCGAACATTAAATGCCTCCAAATGGTATTTAATTAACTTCCCGGGGTGAAGAAACCCTTTTTGAGAACTCAGAGTGAGTAAATTGGCCATTTTCATGCACTTTTAACCATTCCATAAATCTTGTGTTTTGGGCCCCTGGAAGCATGAAAATCACTTTAAACATGCTAATTTTAGCTCTAACACTGATGATCCACCTACAAATGTGAACTGACGTTCAAAAATAAAACATTTGAAAACGGACCATTTTCCACATTTCTGAAGCATGACGTAATGGGGGGGTGTTATCTCTTTTGTCTAAAATCAGCCGTTTTTGCTCGAACATTAAATGCCTCCAAATGGTATTTATTTCACTTCCCGAGCCCCTGGAAGCATGAAAATCACTTTAAACATGCTAATTTTAGCTCTAACACTGATGATCCACCTACAAATGTGAACTGACGTTCAAAAATAAAACATTTGAAAACGGACCATTTTCCACATTTCTGAAGCATGACGTAATGGGGGGGGTGTTATCTCTTTTGTCGAAAATCAGCCGTTTTTGCTCGAACATTAAATGCCTCCAAATGGTATTTATTTCACTTCCCGAGCCCCTGGAAGCATGAAAATCACTTTAAACATGCTAATTTTAGCTCTAACACTGATGATCCACCTACAAATGTGAACTGACGTTCAAAAATAAAACATTTGAAAACGGACCATTTTCCACATTTCTGAAGCATGACGTAATGGGGGGGGTGTTATCTCTTTTGTCGAAAATCAGCCGTTTTTGCTCGAACATTAAATGCCTCCAAATGGTATTTAATTAACTTCCCGGGGTGAAGAAACCCTTTTTGAGAACTCAGAGTGAGTAAATTGGCCATTTTCATGCACTTTTAACCATTCCATAAATCTTGTGTTTTGGGCCCCTGGAAGCATGAAAATCACTTTAAACATGCTAATTTTAGCTCTAACACTGATGATCCACCTACAAATGTGAACTGACGTTCAAAAATAAAACATTTGAAAACGGACCATTTTCCACATTTCTGAAGCATGACGTAATGGGGGGGTGTTATCTCTTTTGTCTAAAATCAGCCGTTTTTGCTCGAACATTAAATGCCTCCAAATGGTATTTATTTCACTTCCCGAGCCCCTGGAAGCATGAAAATCACTTTAAACATGCTAATTTTAGCTCTAACACTGATGATCCACCTACAAATGTGAACTGACGTTCAAAAATAAAACATTTGAAAACGGACCATTTTCCACATTTCTGAAGCATGACGTAATGGGGGGGGTGTTATCTCTTTTGTCGAAAATCAGCCGTTTTTGCTCGAACATTAAATGCCTCCAAATGGTATTTATTTCACTTCCCGAGCCCCTGGAAGCATGAAAATCACTTTAAACATGCTAATTTTAGCTCTAACACTGATGATCCACCTACAAATGTGAACTGACGTTCAAAAATAAAACATTTGAAAACGGACCATTTTCCACATTTCTGAAGCATGACGTAATGGGGGGGGTGTTATCTCTTTTGTCGAAAATCAGCCGTTTTTGCTCGAACATTAAATGCCTCCAAATGGTATTTAATTAACTTCCCGGGGTGAAGAAACCCTTTTTGAGAACTCAGAGTGAGTAAATTGGCCATTTTCATGCACTTTTAACCATTCCATAAATCTTGTGTTTTGGGCCCCTGGAAGCATGAAAATCACTTTAAACATGCTAATTTTAGCTCTAACACTGATGATCCACCTACAAATGTGAACTGACGTTCAAAAATAAAACATTTGAAAACGGACCATTTTCCACATTTCTGAAGCATGACGTAATGGGGGGGTGTTATCTCTTTTGTCTAAAATCAGCCGTTTTTGCTCGAACATTAAATGCCTCCAAATGGTATTTATTTCACTTCCCGAGCCCCTGGAAGCATGAAAATCACTTTAAACATGCTAATTTTAGCTCTAACACTGATGATCCACCTACAAATGTGAACTGACGTTCAAAAATAAAACATTTGAAAACGGACCATTTTCCACATTTCTGAAGCATGACGTAATGGGGGGGGTGTTATCTCTTTTGTCGAAAATCAGCCGTTTTTGCTCGAACATTAAATGCCTCCAAATGGTATTTATTTCACTTCCCGAGCCCCTGGAAGCATGAAAATCACTTTAAACATGCTAATTTTAGCTCTAACACTGATGATCCACCTACAAATGTGAACTGACGTTCAAAAATAAAACATTTGAAAACGGACCATTTTCCACATTTCTGAAGCATGACGTAATGGGGGGGTGTTATCTCTTTTGTCGAAAATCAGCCGTTTTTGCTCGAACATTAAATGCCTCCAAATGGTATTTAATTAACTTCCCGAGCCCCTGGAAGCATGAAAATCACTTTAAACATGCTAATTTTAGCTCTAACACTGATGATCCACCTACAAATGTGAACTGACGTTCAAAAATAAAACATTTGAAAACGGACCATTTTCCACATTTCTGAAGCATGACGTAATGGGGAGGTGTTATCTCTTTTGTCGAAAATCAGCCGTTTTTGCTCGAACATTAAATGCCTCCAAATGGTATTTATTTCACTTCCCGAGCCCCTGGAAGCATGAAAATCACTTTAAACATGCTAATTTTAGCTCTAACACTGATGATCCACCTACAAATGTGAACTGACGTTCAAAAATAAAACATTTGAAAACGGACCATTTTCCACATTTCTGAAGCATGACGTAATGGGGGGGTGTTATCTCTTTTGTCGAAAATCAGCCGTTTTTGCTCGAACATTAAATGCCTCCAAATGGTATTTAATTAACTTCCCGGGGTGAAGAAACCCTTTTTGAGAACTCAGAGTGAGTAAATTGGCCATTTTCATGCACTTTTAACCATTCCATAAATCTTGTGTTTTGGGCCCCTGGAAGCATGAAAATCACTTTAAACATGCTAATTTTAGCTCTAACACTGATGATCCACCTACAAATGTGAACTGACGTTCAAAAATAAAACATTTGAAAACGGACCATTTTCCACATTTCTGAAGCATGACGTAATGGGGGGGTGTTATCTCTTTTGTCTAAAATCAGCCGTTTTTGCTCGAACATTAAATGCCTCCAAATGGTATTTATTTCACTTCCCGAGCCCCTGGAAGCATGAAAATCACTTTAAACATGCTAATTTTAGCGCTAACACTGATGATCCACCTACAAATGTGAACTGACTTTCAAAAATAAAACATTTGAAAACGGACCATTTTCCACATTTCTGAAGCATGACGTAATGGGGGGGTGTTATCTCTTTTGTCGAAAATCAGCCGTTTTTGCTCGAACATTAAATGCCTCCAAATGGTATTTATTTCACTTCCCGAGCCCCTGGAAGCATGAAAATCACTTTAAACATGCTAATTTTAGCTCTAACACTGATGATCCACCTACAAATGTGAACTGACGTTCAAAAATAAAACATTTGAAAACGGACCATTTTCCACATTTCTGAAGCATGACGTAATGGGGGGGTGTTATCTCTTTTGTCGAAAATCAGCCGTTTTTGCTCGAACATTAAATGCCTCCAAATGGTATTTAATTAACTTCCCGAGCCCCTGGAAGCATGAAAATCACTTTAAACATGCTAATTTTAGCTCTAACACTGATGATCCACCTACAAATGTGAACTGACGTTCAAAAATAAAACATTTGAAAACGGACCATTTTCCACATTTCTGAAGCATGACGTAATGGGGGGGTGTTATCTCTTTTGTCGAAAATCAGCCGTTTTTGCTCGAACATTAAATGCCTCCAAATGGTATTTAATTAACTTCCCGGGGTGAAGAAACCCTTTTTGAGAACTCAGAGTGAGTAAATTGGCCATTTTCATGCACTTTTAACCATTCCATAAATCTTGTGTTTTGGGCCCCTGGAAGCAGGAAAATCACTTTAAACATGCTAATTTTAGCTCTAACACTGATGATCCACCTACAAATGTGAACTGACGTTCAAAAATAAAACATTTGAAAACGGACCATTTTCCACATTTCTGAAGCATGACGTAATGGGGGGGTGTTATCTCTTTTGTCGAAAATCAGCCGTTTTTGCTCGAACATTAAATGCCTCCAAATGGTATTTATTTCACTTCCCGAGCCCCTGGAAGCATGAAAATCACTTTAAACATGCTAATTTTAGCTCTAACACTGATGATCCACCTACAAATGTGAACTGACGTTCAAAAATAAAACATTTGAAAACTGACCATTTTCCACATTTCTGAAGCATGACGTAATGGGGGGGGTGTTATCTCTTTTGTCGAAAATCAGCCGTTTTTGCTCGAACATTAAATGCCTCCAAATGGTATTTAATTAACTTCCCGGGGTGAAGAAACCCTTTTTGAGAACTCAGAGTGAGTAAATTGGCCATTTTCATGCACTTTTAACCATTCCATAAATCTTGTGTTTTGGGCCCCTGGAAGCATGAAAATCACTTTAAACATGCTAATTTTAGCTCTAACACTGATGATCCACCTACAAATGTGAACTGACGTTCAAAAATAAAACATTTGAAAACGGACCATTTTCCACATTTCTGAAGCATGACGTAATGGGGGGGTGTTATCTCTTTTGTCGAAAATCAGCCGTTTTTGCTCGAACATTAAATGCCTCCAAATGGTATTTATTTCACTTCCCGGGGTGAAGAAACCCTTTTTGAGAACTCAGAGTGAGTAAATTGGCCATTTTCATGCACTTTTAACCATTCCATTAATCTTGTGTTTTGGGCCCCTGGAAGCATGAAAATCACTTTAAACATGCTAATTTTAGCTCTAACACTGATGATCCACCTACAAATGTGAACTGACGTTCAAAAATAAAACATTTGAAAAAGGACCATTTTCCACATTTCTGAAGCATGACGTAATGGAGGGGTGTTATCTCTTTTGTCGAAAACCAGCCGTTTTTGCTCGAACATTCAATGCCTCCAAATGGTATTTAATTAACTTCCCGAGCCCCTGGAAGCATGAAAATCACTTTAAACATGCTAATTTTAGCTCTAACACTGATGATCCACCTACAAATGTGAACTGACGTTCAAAAATAAAACATTTGAAAACGGACCATTTTCCACATTTCTGAAGCATGACGTAATGGGGGGGGTGTTATCTCTTTTGTCGAAAATCAGCCGTTTTTGCTCGAACATTAAATGCCTCCAAATGGTATTTAATTAACTTCCCGAGCCCCTGGAAGCATGAAAATCACTTTAAACATGCTAATTTTAGCTCTAACACTGATGATCCACCTACAAATGTGAACTGACGTTCAAAAATAAAACATTTGAAAACGGACCATTTTCCACATTTCTGAAGCATGATGTAATGGGGGGGTGTTATCTCTTTTGTCGAAAATCAGCCGTTTTTGCTCGAACATTAAATGCCTCCAAATGGTATTTAATTAACTTCCCGAGCCCCTGGAAGCATGTAAATCACTTTAAACATGCTAATTTTAGCTCTAACACTGATGATCCACCTACAAATGTGAACTGACGTTCAAAAATAAAACATTTGAAAACGGACCATTTTCCACATTTCTGAAGCATGACGTAATGGGGGGGGTGTTATCTCTTTTGTCGAAAATCAGCCGTTTTTGCTCGAACATTAAATGCCTCCAAATGGTATTTAATTAACTTCCCGGGGTGAAGAAACCCTTTTTGAGAACTCAGAGTGAGTAAATTGGCCATTTTCATGCACTTTTAACCATTCCATAAATCTTGTGTTTTGGGCCCCTGGAAGCATGAAAATCACTTTAAACATGCTAATTTTAGCTCTAACACTGATGATCCACCTACAAATGTGAACTGACGTTCAAAAATAAAACATTTGAAAACGGACCATTTTCCACATTTCTGAAGCATGACGTAATGGGGGGGTGTTATCTCTTTTGTCGAAAATCAGCCGTTTTTGCTCGAACATTAAATGCCTCCAAATGGTATTTAATTAACTTCCCGAGCCCCTGGAAGCATGAAAATCACTTTAAACATGCTAATTTTAGCTCTAACACTGATGATCCACCTACAAATGTGAACTGACGTTCAAAAATAAAACATTTGAAAACGGACCATTTTCCACATTTCTGAAGCATGACGTAATGGGGGGGTGTTATCTCTTTTGTCGAAAATCAGCCGTTTTTGCTCGAACATTAAATGCCTCCAAATGGTATTTAATTAACTTCCCGAGCCCCTGGAAGCATGAAAATCACTTTAAACATGCTAATTTTAGCTCTAACACTGATGATCCACCTACAAATGTGAACTGACGTTCAAAAATAAAACATTTGAAAACGGACCATTTTCCACATTTCTGAAGCATGACGTAATGGGGGGGTGTTATCTCTTTTGTCGAAAATCAGCCGTTTTTGCTCGAACCTTAAATGCCTCCAAATGGTATTTAATTAACTTCCCGAGCCCCTGGAAGCATGAAAATCACTTTAAACATGCTAATTTTAGCTCTAACACTGATGATCCACCTACAAATGTGAACTGACGTTCAAAAATAAAACATTTGAAAACGGACCATTTTCCACATTTCTGAAGCATGACGTAATGGGGGGGTGTTATCTCTTTTGTCGAAAATCAGCCGTTTTTGCTCGAACATTAAATGCCTCCAAATGGTATTTATTTCACTTCCCGGGGTGAAGAAACCCTTTTTGAGAACTCAGAGTGAGTAAATTGGCCATTTTCATGCACTTTTAACCATTCCATTAATCTTGTGTTTTGGGCCCCTGGAAGCATGAAAATCACTTTAAACATGCTAATTTTAGCTCTAACACTGATGATCCACCTACAAATGTGAACTGACGTTCAAAAATAAAACATTTGAAAAAGGACCATTTTCCACATTTCTGAAGCATGACGTAATGGAGGGGTGTTATCTCTTTTGTCGAAAACCAGCCGTTTTTGCTCGAACATTCAATGCCTCCAAATGGTATTTAATTAACTTCCCGAGCCCCTGGAAGCATGAAAATCACTTTAAACATGCTAATTTTAGCTCTAACACTGATGATCCACCTACAAATGTGAACTGACGTTCAAAAATAAAACATTTGAAAACGGACCATTTTCCACATTTCTGAAGCATGACGTAATGGGGGGGGTGTTATCTCTTTTGTCGAAAATCAGCCGTTTTTGCTCGAACATTAAATGCCTCCAAATGGTATTTAATTAACTTCCCGAGCCCCTGGAAGCATGAAAATCACTTTAAACATGCTAATTTTAGCTCTAACACTGATGATCCACCTACAAATGTGAACTGACGTTCAAAAATAAAACATTTGAAAACGGACCATTTTCCACATTTCTGAAGCATGATGTAATGGGGGGGTGTTATCTCTTTTGTCGAAAATCAGCCGTTTTTGCTCGAACATTAAATGCCTCCAAATGGTATTTAATTAACTTCCCGAGCCCCTGGAAGCATGTAAATCACTTTAAACATGCTAATTTTAGCTCTAACACTGATGATCCACCTACAAATGTGAACTGACGTTCAAAAATAAAACATTTGAAAACGGACCATTTTCCACATTTCTGAAGCATGACGTAATGGGGGGGGTGTTATCTCTTTTGTCGAAAATCAGCCGTTTTTGCTCGAACATTAAATGCCTCCAAATGGTATTTAATTAACTTCCCGGGGTGAAGAAACCCTTTTTGAGAACTCAGAGTGAGTAAATTGGCCATTTTCATGCACTTTTAACCATTCCATAAATCTTGTGTTTTGGGCCCCTGGAAGCATGAAAATCACTTTAAACATGCTAATTTTAGCTCTAACACTGATGATCCACCTACAAATGTGAACTGACGTTCAAAAATAAAACATTTGAAAACGGACCATTTTCCACATTTCTGAAGCATGACGTAATGGGGGGGTGTTATCTCTTTTGTCGAAAATCAGCCGTTTTTGCTCGAACATTAAATGCCTCCAAATGGTATTTAATTAACTTCCCGAGCCCCTGGAAGCATGAAAATCACTTTAAACATGCTAATTTTAGCTCTAACACTGATGATCCACCTACAAATGTGAACTGACGTTCAAAAATAAAACATTTGAAAACGGACCATTTTCCACATTTCTGAAGCATGACGTAATGGGGGGGTGTTATCTCTTTTGTCGAAAATCAGCCGTTTTTGCTCGAACATTAAATGCCTCCAAATGGTATTTAATTAACTTCCCGAGCCCCTGGAAGCATGAAAATCACTTTAAACATGCTAATTTTAGCTCTAACACTGATGATCCACCTACAAATGTGAACTGACGTTCAAAAATAAAACATTTGAAAACGGACCATTTTCCACATTTCTGAAGCATGACGTAATGGGGGGGTGTTATCTCTTTTGTCGAAAATCAGCCGTTTTTGCTCGAACCTTAAATGCCTCCAAATGGTATTTAATTAACTTCCCGAGCCCCTGGAAGCATGAAAATCACTTTAAACATGCTAATTTTAGCTCTAACACTGATGATCCACCTACAAATGTGAACTGACGTTCAAAAATAAAACATTTGAAAACGGACCATTTTCCACATTTCTGAAGCATGACGTAATGGGGGGGTGTTATCTCTTTTGTCGAAAATCAGCCGTTTTTGCTCGAACATTAAATGCCTCCAAATGGTATTTAATTAACTTCCCGAGCCCCTGGAAGCATGAAAATCACTTTAAACATGCTAATTTTAGCTCTAACACTGATGATCCACCTACAAATGTGAACTGACGTTCAAAAATAAAACATTTGAAAACGGACCATTTTCCACATTTCTGAAGCATGACGTGATGGGGGGGTGTTATCTCTTTTGTCGAAAATCAGCCGTTTTTGCTCGAACATTAAATGCCTCCAAATGGTATTTAATTAACTTCCCGAGCCCCTGGAAGCATGAAAATCACTTTAAACATGCTAATTTTAGCTCTAACACTGATGATCCACCTACAAATGTGAACTGACGTTCAAAAATAAAACATTTGAAAACGGACCATTTTCCACATTTCTGAAGCATGACGTAATGGGGGGGGTGTTATCTCTTTTGTCGAAAATCAGCAGTTTTTGCTCGAACATTAAATGCCTCCAAATGGTATGTAATTAACTTCCCGAGCCCCTGGAAGCATGAAAATCACTTTAAACATGCTAATTTTAGCTCTAACACTGATGATCCACCTACAAATGTGAACTGACGTTCAAAAATAAAACATTTGAAAACGGACCATTTTCCACATTTCTGAAGTATGACGTAATGGGGGGGGTGTTATCTCTTTTGTCGAAAATCAGCCGTTTTTGCTCGAACATTAAATGCCTCCAAATGGTATTTAATTAACTTCCCGAGCCCCTGGAAGCATGAAAATCACTTTAAACATGCTAATTTTAGCTCTAACACTGATGATCCACCTACAAATGTGAACTGACGTTCAAAAATAAAACATTTGAAAACGGACCATTTTCCACATTTCTGAAGCATGACGTAATGGGGGGGTGTTATCTCTTTTGTCGAAAATCAGCCGTTTTTGCTCGAACATTAAATGCCTCCAAATGGTATTTATTTCACTTCCCGAGCCCCTGGAAGCATGAAAATCACTTTAAACATGCTAATTTTAGCTCTAACACTGATGATCCACCTACAAATGTGAACTGACGTTCAAAAATAAAACATTTGAAAACGGACCATTTTCCACATTTCTGAAGCATGACGTAATGGGGGGGTGTTATCTCTTTTGTCGAAAATCAGCCGTTTTTGCTCGAACATTAAATGCCTCCAAATGGTATTTATTTCACTTCCCGAGCCCCTGGAAGCATGAAAATCACTTTAAACATGCTAATTTTAGCTCTAACACTGATGATCCACCTACAAATGTGAACTGACGTTCAAAAATAAAACATTTGAAAACGGACCATTTTCCACATTTCTGAAGCATGACGTAATGGGGGGGGTGTTATCTCTTTTGTCGAAAATCAGCCGTTTTTGCTCGAACATTAAATGCCTCCAAATGGTATTTAATTAACTTCCCGGGGTGAAGAAACCCTTTTTGAGAACTCAGAGTGAGTAAATTGGCCATTTTCATGCACTTTTAACCATTCCATAAATCTTGTGTTTTGGGCCCCTGGAAGCATGAAAATCACTTTAAACATGCTAATTTTAGCTCTAACACTGATGATCCACCTACAAATGTGAACTGACGTTCAAAAATAAAACATTTGAAAACGGACCATTTTCCACATTTCTGAAGCATGACGTAATGGGGGGGTGTTATCTCTTTTGTCTAAAATCAGCCGTTTTTGCTCGAACATTAAATGCCTCCAAATGGTATTTATTTCACTTCCCGAGCCCCTGGAAGCATGAAAATCACTTTAAACATGCTAATTTTAGCTCTAACACTGATGATCCACCTACAAATGTGAACTGACGTTCAAAAATAAAACATTTGAAAACGGACCATTTTCCACATTTCTGAAGCATGACGTAATGGGGGGGGTGTTATCTCTTTTGTCGAAAATCAGCCGTTTTTGCTCGAACATTAAATGCCTCCAAATGGTATTTATTTCACTTCCCGAGCCCCTGGAAGCATGAAAATCACTTTAAACATGCTAATTTTAGCTCTAACACTGATGATCCACCTACAAATGTGAACTGACGTTCAAAAATAAAACATTTGAAAACGGACCATTTTCCACATTTCTGAAGCATGACGTAATGGGGGGGGGTGTTATCTCTTTTGTCGAAAATCAGCCGTTTTTGCTCGAACATTAAATGCCTCCAAATGGTATTTAATTAACTTCCCGGGGTGAAGAAACCCTTTTTGAGAACTCAGAGTGAGTAAATTGGCCATTTTCATGCACTTTTAACCATTCCATAAATCTTGTGTTTTGGGCCCCTGGAAGCATGAAAATCACTTTAAACATGCTAATTTTAGCTCTAACACTGATGATCCACCTACAAATGTGAACTGACGTTCAAAAATAAAACATTTGAAAACGGACCATTTTCCACATTTCTGAAGCATGACGTAATGGGGGGGTGTTATCTCTTTTGTCTAAAATCAGCCGTTTTTGCTCGAACATTAAATGCCTCCAAATGGTATTTATTTCACTTCCCGAGCCCCTGGAAGCATGAAAATCACTTTAAACATGCTAATTTTAGCTCTAACACTGATGATCCACCTACAAATGTGAACTGACGTTCAAAAATAAAACATTTGAAAACGGACCATTTTCCACATTTCTGAAGCATGACGTAATGGGGGGGGTGTTATCTCTTTTGTCGAAAATCAGCCGTTTTTGCTCGAACATTAAATGCCTCCAAATGGTATTTATTTCACTTCCCGAGCCCCTGGAAGCATGAAAATCACTTTAAACATGCTAATTTTAGCTCTAACACTGATGATCCACCTACAAATGTGAACTGACGTTCAAAAATAAAACATTTGAAAACGGACCATTTTCCACATTTCTGAAGCATGACGTAATGGGGGGGGTGTTATCTCTTTTGTCGAAAATCAGCCGTTTTTGCTCGAACATTAAATGCCTCCAAATGGTATTTAATTAACTTCCCGGGGTGAAGAAACCCTTTTTGAGAACTCAGAGTGAGTAAATTGGCCATTTTCATGCACTTTTAACCATTCCATAAATCTTGTGTTTTGGGCCCCTGGAAGCATGAAAATCACTTTAAACATGCTAATTTTAGCTCTAACACTGATGATCCACCTACAAATGTGAACTGACGTTCAAAAATAAAACATTTGAAAACGGACCATTTTCCACATTTCTGAAGCATGACGTAATGGGGGGGTGTTATCTCTTTTGTCTAAAATCAGCCGTTTTTGCTCGAACATTAAATGCCTCCAAATGGTATTTATTTCACTTCCCGAGCCCCTGGAAGCATGAAAATCACTTTAAACATGCTAATTTTAGCTCTAACACTGATGATCCACCTACAAATGTGAACTGACGTTCAAAAATAAAACATTTGAAAACGGACCATTTTCCACATTTCTGAAGCATGACGTAATGGGGGGGTGTTATCTCTTTTGTCGAAAATCAGCCGTTTTTGCTCGAACATTAAATGCCTCCAAATGGTATTTATTTCACTTCCCGAGCCCCTGGAAGCATGAAAATCACTTTAAACATGCTAATTTTAGCTCTAACACTGATGATCCACCTACAAATGTGAACTGACGTTCAAAAATAAAACATTTGAAAACGGACCATTTTCCACATTTCTGAAGCATGACGTAATGGGGGGGTGTTATCTCTTTTGTCGAAAATCAGCCGTTTTTGCTCGAACATTAAATGCCTCCAAATGGTATTTAATTAACTTCCCGAGCCCCTGGAAGCATGAAAATCACTTTAAACATGCTAATTTTAGCTCTAACACTGATGATCCACCTACAAATGTGAACTGACGTTCAAAAATAAAACATTTGAAAACGGACCATTTTCCACATTTCTGAAGCATGACGTAATGGGGGGGTGTTATCTCTTTTGTCGAAAATCAGCCGTTTTTGCTCGAACATTAAATGCCTCCAAATGGTATTTATTTCACTTCCCGAGCCCCTGGAAGCATGAAAATCACTTTAAACATGCTAATTTTAGCTCTAACACTGATGATCCACCTACAAATGTGAACTGACGTTCAAAAATAAAACATTTGAAAACGGACCATTTTCCACATTTCTGAAGCATGACGTAATGGGGGGGTGTTATCTCTTTTGTCGAAAATCAGCCGTTTTTGCTCGAACATTAAATGCCTCCAAATGGTATTTAATTAACTTCCCGGGGTGAAGAAACCCTTTTTGAGAACTCAGAGTGAGTAAATTGGCCATTTTCATGCACTTTTAACCATTCCATAAATCTTGTGTTTTGGGCCCCTGGAAGCATGAAAATCACTTTAAACATGCTAATTTTAGCTCTAACACTGATGATCCACCTACAAATGTGAACTGACGTTCAAAAATAAAACATTTGAAAACGGACCATTTTCCACATTTCTGAAGCATGACGTAATGGGGGGGTGTTATCTCTTTTGTCTAAAATCAGCCGTTTTTGCTCGAACATTAAATGCCTCCAAATGGTATTTATTTCACTTCCCGAGCCCCTGGAAGCATGAAAATCACTTTAAACATGCTAATTTTAGCGCTAACACTGATGATCCACCTACAAATGTGAACTGACTTTCAAAAATAAAACATTTGAAAACGGACCATTTTCCACATTTCTGAAGCATGACGTAATGGGGGGGTGTTATCTCTTTTGTCGAAAATCAGCCGTTTTTGCTCGAACATTAAATGCCTCCAAATGGTATTTATTTCACTTCCCGAGCCCCTGGAAGCATGAAAATCACTTTAAACATGCTAATTTTAGCTCTAACACTGATGATCCACCTACAAATGTGAACTGACGTTCAAAAATAAAACATTTGAAAACGGACCATTTTCCACATTTCTGAAGCATGACGTAATGGGGGGGTGTTATCTCTTTTGTCGAAAATCAGCCGTTTTTGCTCGAACATTAAATGCCTCCAAATGGTATTTAATTAACTTCCCGAGCCCCTGGAAGCATGAAAATCACTTTAAACATGCTAATTTTAGCTCTAACACTGATGATCCACCTACAAATGTGAACTGACGTTCAAAAATAAAACATTTGAAAACGGACCATTTTCCACATTTCTGAAGCATGACGTAATGGGGGGGTGTTATCTCTTTTGTCGAAAATCAGCCGTTTTTGCTCGAACATTAAATGCCTCCAAATGGTATTTAATTAACTTCCCGGGGTGAAGAAACCCTTTTTGAGAACTCAGAGTGAGTAAATTGGCCATTTTCATGCACTTTTAACCATTCCATAAATCTTGTGTTTTGGGCCCCTGGAAGCATGAAAATCACTTTAAACATGCTAATTTTAGCTCTAACACTGATGATCCACCTACAAATGTGAACTGACGTTCAAAAATAAAACATTTGAAAACGGACCATTTTCCACATTTCTGAAGCATGACGTAATGGGGGGGTGTTATCTCTTTTGTCGAAAATCAGCCGTTTTTGCTCGAACATTAAATGCCTCCAAATGGTATTTATTTCACTTCCCGAGCCCCTGGAAGCATGAAAATCACTTTAAACATGCTAATTTTAGCTCTAACACTGATGATCCACCTACAAATGTGAACTGACGTTCAAAAATAAAACATTTGAAAACTGACCATTTTCCACATTTCTGAAGCATGACGTAATGGGGGGGGTGTTATCTCTTTTGTCGAAAATCAGCCGTTTTTGCTCGAACATTAAATGCCTCCAAATGGTATTTAATTAACTTCCCGGGGTGAAGAAACCCTTTTTGAGAACTCAGAGTGAGTAAATTGGCCATTTTCATGCACTTTTAACCATTCCATAAATCTTGTGTTTTGGGCCCCTGGAAGCATGAAAATCACTTTAAACATGCTAATTTTAGCTCTAACACTGATGATCCACCTACAAATGTGAACTGACGTTCAAAAATAAAACATTTGAAAACGGACCATTTTCCACATTTCTGAAGCATGACGTAATGGGGGGGGTGTTATCTCTTTTGTCGAAAATCAGCCGTTTTTGCTCGAACATTAAATGCCTCCAAATGGTATTTATTTCACTTCCCGAGCCCCTGGAAGCATGAAAATCACTTTAAACATGCTAATTTTAGCTCTAACACTGATGATCCACCTACAAATGTGAACTGACGTTCAAAAATAAAACATTTGAAAACGGACCATTTTCCACATTTCTGAAGCATGACGTAATGGGGGGGTGTTATCTCTTTTGTCGAAAATCAGCCGTTTTTGCTCGAACATTAAATGCCTCCAAATGGTATTTAATTAACTTCCCGGGGTGAAGAAACCCTTTTTGAGAACTCAGAGTGAGTAAATTGGCCATTTTCATGCACTTTTAACCATTCCATAAATCTTGTGTTTTGGGCCCCTGGAAGCATGAAAATCACTTTAAACATGCTAATTTTAGCTCTAACACTGATGATCCACCTACAAATGTGAACTGACGTTCAAAAATAAAACATTTGAAAACGGACCATTTTCCACATTTCTGAAGCATGACGTAATGGGGGGGGTGTTATCTCTTTTGTCGAAAATCAGCCGTTTTTGCTCGAACATTAAATGCCTCCAAATGGTATTTATTTCACTTCCCGAGCCCCTGGAAGCATGAAAATCACTTTAAACATGCTAATTTTAGCTCTAACACTGATGATCCACCTACAAATGTGAACTGACGTTCAAAAATAAAACATTTGAAAACGGACCATTTTCCACATTTCTGAAGCATGACGTAATGGGGGGGTGTTATCTCTTTTGTCGAAAATCAGCCGTTTTTGCTCGAACATTAAATGCCTCCAAATGGTATTTAATTAACTTCCCGGGGTGAAGAAACCCTTTTTGAGAACTCAGAGTGAGTAAATTGGCCATTTTCATGCACTTTTAACCATTCCATAAATCTTGTGTTTTGGGCCCCTGGAAGCATGAAAATCCCTTTAAACATGCTAATTTTAGCTCTAACACTGATGATCCACCTACAAATGTGAACTGACGTTCAAAAATAAAACATTTGAAAACGGACCATTTTCCACATTTCTGAAGCATGACGTAATGGGGGGGTGTTATCTCCTTTGTCGAAAATCAGCCGTTTTTGCTCGAACATTAAATGCCTCCAAATGGTATTTAATTAACTTCCCGAGCCCCTGGAAGCATGAAAATCACTTTAAACATGCTAATTTTAGCTCTAACACTGATGATCCACCTACAAATGTGAACTGACGTTCAAAAATAAAACTTTCGAAAACGGACCATTTTCCACATTTCTGAAGCATGACGTAATGGGGGGTGTTATCTCTTTTGTCGAAAATCAGCCGTTTTTGCTCGAACATTAAATGCCTCCAAATGGTATTTAATTAACTTCCCGGGGTGAAGAAACCCTTTTTGAGAACTCAGAGTGAGTAAATTGGCCATTTTCATGCACTTTTAACCATTCCATAAATCTTGTGTTTTGGGCCCCTGGAAGCATGAAAATCACTTTAAACATGCTAATTTTAGCTCTAACACTGATGATCCACCTACAAATGTGAACTGACGTTCAAAAATAAAACATTTGAAAACGGACCATTTTCCACATTTCTGAAGCATGACGTAATGGGGGGGTGTTATCTCTTTTGTCGAAAATCAGCCGTTTTTGCTCGAACATTAAATGCCTCCAAATGGTATTTAATTAATTTCCCGAGCCCCTGGAAGCATGAAAATCACTTTAAACATGCTAATTTTAGCTCTAACACTGATGATCCACCTACAAATGTGAACTGACGTTCAAAAATAAAACATTTGAAAACGGACCATTTTCCACATTTCTGAAGCATGACGTAATGGGGGGGTGTTATCTCTTTTGTCGAAAATCAGCCGTTTTTGCTCGAACATTAAATGCCTCCAAATGGTATTTAATTAACTTCCCGGGGTGAAGAAACCCTTTTTGAGAACTCAGAGTGAGTAAATTGGCCATTTTCATGCACTTTTAACCATTCCATAAATCTTGTGTTTTGGGCCCCTGGAAGCATGAAAATCACTTTAAACATGCTAATTTTAGCTCTAACACTGATGATCCACCTACAAATGTGAACTGACGTTCAAAAATAAAACATTTGAAAACGGACCATTTTCCACATTTCTGAAGCATGACGTAATGGGGGGGTGTTATCTCTTTTGTCGTAAATCAGCCGTTTTTGCTCGAACATTAAATGCCTCCAAATGGTATTTAATTAACTTCCCGAGCCCCTGGAAGCATGAAAATCACTATAAACATGCTAATTTTAGCTCTAACACTGATGATCCACCTACAAATGTGAACTGACGTTCAAAAATAAAACATTTGAAAACGGACCATTTTCCACATTTCTGAAGCATGACGTAATGGGGGGGTGTTATCTCTTTTGTCGAAAATCAGCCGTTTTTGCTCGAACATTAAATGCCTCCAAATGGTATTTAATTAACTTCCCGGGGTGAAGAAACCCTTTTTGAGAACTCAGAGTGAGTAAATTGGCCATTTTCATGCACTTTTAACCATTCCATAAATCTTGTGTTTTGGGCCCCTGGAAGCATGAAAATCACTTTAAACATGCTAATTTTAGCTCTAACACTGATGATCCACCTACAAATGTGAACTGACGTTCAAAAATAAAACATTTGAAAACGGACCATTTTCCACATTTCTGAAGCATGACGTAATGGGGGGGTGTTATCTCTTTTGTCGAAAATCAGCCGTTTTTGCTCGAACATTAAATGCCTCCAAATGGTATTTAATTAACTTCCCGGGGTGAAGAAACCCTTTTTGAGAACTCAGAGTGAGTAAATTGGCCATTTTCATGCACTTTTAACCATTCCATAAATCTTGTGTTTTGGGCCCCTGGAAGCATGAAAATCACTTTAAACATGCTAATTTTAGCTCTAACACTGATGATCCACCTACAAATGTGAACTGACGTTCAAAAATAAAACATTTGAAAACGGACCATTTTCCACATTTCTGAAGCATGACGTAATGGGGGGGTGTTATCTCTTTTGTCTAAAATCAGCCGTTTTTGCTCGAACATTAAATGCCTCCAAATGGTATTTATTTCACTTCCCGAGCCCCTGGAAGCATGAAAATCGCTTTAAACATGCTAATTTTAGCTCTAACACTGATGATCCACCTACAAATGTGAACTGACGTTCAAAAATAAAACATTTGAAAACGGACCATTTTCCACATTTCTGAAGCATGACGTAATGGGGGGGTGTTATCTCTTTTGTCGAAAATCAGCCGTTTTTGCTCGAACATTAAATGCCTCCAAATGGTATTTATTTCACTTCCCGAGCCCCTGGAAGCATGAAAATCACTTTAAACATGCTAATTTTAGCTCTAACACTGATGATCCACCTACAAATGTGAACTGACGTTCAAAAATAAAACATTTGAAAACTGACCATTTTCCACATTTCTGAAGCATGACGTAATGGGGGGGTGTTATCTCTTTTGTCGAAAATCAGCCGTTTTTGCTCGAACATTAAATGCCTCCAAATGGTATTTATTTCACTTCCCGGGGTGAAGAAACCCTTTTTGAGAACTCAGAGTGAGTAAATTGGCCATTTTCATGCACTTTTAACC
The DNA here is from genome assembly GCF_964263255.1 of Lissotriton vulgaris. Classification (NCBI taxonomy): domain Eukaryota; kingdom Metazoa; phylum Chordata; class Amphibia; order Caudata; family Salamandridae; genus Lissotriton; species Lissotriton vulgaris. The sequence continues at coordinate 46,045 of NW_028245168.1, forward strand.
ATTCCATTAATCTTGTGTTTTGGGCCCCTGGAAGCATGAAAATCACTTTAAACATGCTAATTTTAGCTCTAACACTGATGATCCACCTACAAATGTGAACTGACGTTCAAAAATAAAACATTTGAAAAAGGACCATTTTCCACATTTCTGAAGCATGACGTAATGGAGGGGTGTTATCTCTTTTGTCGAAAACCAGCCGTTTTTGCTCGAACATTCAATGCCTCCAAATGGTATTTAATTAACTTCCCGAGCCCCTGGAAGCATGAAAATCACTTTAAACATGCTAATTTTAGCTCTAACACTGATGATCCACCTACAAATGTGAACTGACGTTCAAAAAAATAAAACATTTGAAAACGGACCATTTTCCACATTTCTGAAGCATGACGTAATGGGGGGGGTGTTATCTCTTTTGTCGAAAATCAGCCGTTTTTGCTCGAACATTAAATGCCTCCAAATGGTATTTAATTAACTTCCCGAGCCCCTGGAAGCATGAAAATCACTTTAAACATGCTAATTTTAGCTCTAACACTGATGATCCACCTACAAATGTGAACTGACGTTCAAAAATAAAACATTTGAAAACGGACCATTTTCCACATTTCTGAAGCATGACGTAATGGGGGGGTGTTATCTCTTTTGTCGAAAATCAGCCGTTTTTGCTCGAACATTAAATGCCTCCAAATGGTATTTAATTAACTTCCCGAGCCCCTGGAAGCATGAAAATCACTTTAAACATGCTAATTTTAGCTCTAACACTGATGATCCACCTACAAATGTGAACTGACGTTCAAAAATAAAACATTTGAAAACGGACCATTTTCCACATTTCTGAAGCATGACGTAATGGGGGGGTGTTATCTCTTTTGTCGAAAATCAGCAGTTTTTGCTCGAACATTAAATGCCTCCAAATGGTATTTAATTAACTTCCCGAGCCCCTGGAAGCATGAAAATCACTTTAAACATGCTAATTTTAGCTCTAACACTGATGATCCACCTACAAATGTGAACTGACGTTCAAAAATAAAACATTTGAAAACGGACCATTTTCCACATTTCTGAAGCATGACGTAATGGGGGGGTGTTATCTCTTTTGTCGAAAATCAGCCGTTTTTGCTCGAACCTTAAATGCCTCCAAATGGTATTTAATTAACTTCCCGAGCCCCTGGAAGCATGAAAATCACTTTAAACATGCTAATTTTAGCTCTAACACTGATGATCCACCTACAAATGTGAACTGACGTTCAAAAATAAAACATTTGAAAACGGACCATTTTCCACATTTCTGAAGCATGATGTAATGGGGGGGTGTTATCTCTTTTGTCGAAAATCAGCCGTTTTTGCTCGAACATTAAATGCCTCCAAATGGTATTTAATTAACTTCCCGAGCCCCTGGAAGCATGAAAATCACTTTAAACATGCTAATTTTAGCTCTAACACTGATGATCCACCTACAAATGTGAACTGACGTTCAAAAATAAAACATTTGAAAACGGACCATTTTCCACATTTCTGAAGCATGACGTGATGGGGGGGTGTTATCTCTTTTGTCGAAAATCAGCCGTTTTTGCTCGAACATTAAATGCCTCCAAATGGTATTTAATTAACTTCCCGAGCCCCTGGAAGCATGAAAATCACTTTAAACATGCTAATTTTAGCTCTAACACTGATGATCCACCTACAAATGTGAACTGACGTTCAAAAATAAAACATTTGAAAACGGACCATTTTCCACATTTCTGAAGCATGACGTAATGGGGGGGGTGTTATCTCTTTTGTCGAAAATCAGCAGTTTTTGCTCGAACATTAAATGCCTCCAAATGGTATTTAATTAACTTCCCGAGCCCCTGGAAGCATGAAAATCACTTTAAACATGCTAATTTTAGCTCTAACACTGATGATCCACCTACAAATGTGAACTGACGTTCAAAAATAAAACATTTGAAAACGGACCATTTTCCACATTTCTGAAGCATGACGTAATGGGGGGGGTGTTATCTCTTTTGTCGAAAATCAGCCGTTTTTGCTCGAACATTAAATGCCTCCAAATGGTATTTAATTAACTTCCCGAGCCCCTGGAAGCATGAAAATCACTTTAAACATGCTAATTTTAGCTCTAACACTGATGATCCACCTACAAATGTGAACTGACGTTCAAAAATAAAACATTTGAAAACGGACCATTTTCCACATTTCTGAAGCATGACGTAATGGGGGGGTGTTATCTCTTTTGTCGAGAATCAGCCGTTTTTGCTCGAACATTAAATGCCTCCAAATGGTATTTATTTCACTTCCCGAGCCCCTGGAAGCATGAAAATCACTTTAAACATGCTAATTTTAGCTCTAACACTGATGATCCACCTACAAATGTGAACTGACGTTCAAAAATAAAACATTTGAAAACGGACCATTTTCCACATTTCTGAAGCATGACGTAATGGGGGGGTGTTATCTCTTTTGTCGAAAATCAGCCGTTTTTGCTCGAACATTAAATGCCTCCAAATGGTATTTATTTCACTTCCCGAGCCCCTGGAAGCATGAAAATCACTTTAAACATGCTAATTTTAGCTCTAACACTGATGATCCACCTACAAATGTGAACTGACGTTCAAAAATAAAACATTTGAAAACGGACCATTTTCCACATTTCTGAAGCATGACGTAATGGGGGGGGTGTTATCTCTTTTGTCGAAAATCAGCCGTTTTTGCTCGAACATTAAATGCCTCCAAATGGTATTTAATTAACTTCCCGGGGTGAAGAAACCCTTTTTGAGAACTCAGAGTGAGTAAATTGGCCATTTTCATGCACTTTTAACCATTCCATAAATCTTGTGTTTTGGGCCCCTGGAAGCATGAAAATCACTTTAAACATGCTAATTTTAGCTCTAACACTGATGATCCACCTACAAATGTGAACTGACGTTCAAAAATAAAACATTTGAAAACGGACCATTTCCCACATTTCTGAAGCATGACGTAATGGGGGGGTGTTATCTCTTTTGTCTAAAATCAGCCGTTTTTGCTCGAACATTAAATGCCTCCAAATGGTATTTATTTCACTTCCCGAGCCCCTGGAAGCATGAAAATCACTTTAAACATGCTAATTTTAGCTCTAACACTGATGATCCACCTACAAATGTGAACTGACGTTCAAAAATAAAACATTTGAAAACGGACCATTTTCCACATTTCTGAAGCATGACGTAATGGGGGGGGGGTGTTATCTCTTTTGTCGAAAATCAGCCGTTTTTGCTCGAACATTAAATGCCTCCAAATGGTATTTAATTAACTTCCCGGGGTGAAGAAACCCTTTTTGAGAACTCAGAGTGAGTAAATTGGCCATTTTCATGCACTTTTAACCATTCCATAAATCTTGTGTTTTGGGCCCCTGGAAGCATGAAAATCACTTTAAACATGCTAATTTTAGCTCTAACACTGATGATCCACCTACAAATGTGAACTGACGTTCAAAAATAAAACATTTGAAAACGGACCATTTCCCACATTTCTGAAGCATGACGTAATGGGGGGGTGTTATCTCTTTTGTCTAAAATCAGCCGTTTTTGCTCGAACATTAAATGCCTCCAAATGGTATTTATTTCACTTCCCGAGCCCCTGGAAGCATGAAAATCACTTTAAACATGCTAATTTTAGCTCTAACACTGATGATCCACCTACAAATGTGAACTGACGTTCAAAAATAAAACATTTGAAAACGGACCATTTTCCACATTTCTGAAGCATGACGTAATGGGGGGGGTGTTATCTCTTTTGTCGAAAATCAGCCGTTTTTGCTCGAACATTAAATGCCTCCAAATGGTATTTATTTCACTTCCCGAGCCCCTGGAAGCATGAAAATCACTTTAAACATGCTAATTTTAGCTCTAACACTGATGATCCACCCACAAATGTGAACTGACGTTCAAAAATAAAACATTTGAAAACGGACCATTTTCCACATTTCTGAAGCATGACGTAATGGGGGGGGTGTTATCTCTTTTGTCGAAAATCAGCCGTTTTTGCTCGAACATTAAATGCCTCCAAATGGTATTTAATTAACTTCCCGAGCCCCTGGAAGCATGAAAATCACTTTAAACATGCTAATTTTAGCTCTAACACTGATGATCCACCTACAAATGTGAACTGACGTTCAAAAATAAAACATTTGAAAACGGACCATTTTCCACATTTCTGAAGCATGACGTAATGGGGGGGTGTTATCTCTTTTGTCGAAAATCAGCCGTTTTTGCTCGAACATTAAATGCCTCCAAATGGTATTTATTTCACTTCCCGAGCCCCTGGAAGCATGAAAATCACTTTAAACATGCTAATTTTAGCTCTAACACTGATGATCCACCTACAAATGTGAACTGACGTTCAAAAATAAAACATTTGAAAACGGACCATTTTCCACATTTCTGAAGCATGACGTAATGGGGGGGTGTTATCTCTTTTGTCGAAAATCAGACGTTTTTGCTCGAACATTAAATGCCTCCAAATGGTATTTAATTAACTTCCCGGGGTGAAGACACCCTTTTTGAGAATTCAGAGTGAGTAAATTGGCCATTTTCATGCACTTTTAACCATTCCATAAATCTTGTGTTTTGGGCCCCTGGAAGCATGAAAATCACTTTAAACATGCTAATTTTAGCTCTAACACTGATGATCCACCTACAAATGTGAACTGACGTTCAAAAATAAAACATTTGAGAACGGACCATTTTCCACATTTCTGAAGCATGACGTAATGGGGGGGTGTTATCTCTTTTGTCTAAAATCAGCCGTTTTTGCTCGAACATTAAATGCCTCCAAATGGTATTTATTTCACTTCCCGAGCCCCTGGAAGCATGAAAATCACTTTAAACATGCTAATTTTAGCGCTAACACTGATGATCCACCTACAAATGTGAACTGACTTTCAAAAATAAAACATTTGAAAACGGACCATTTTCCACATTTCTGAAGCATGACGTAATGGGGGGGTGTTATCTCTTTTGTCGAAAATCAGCCGTTTTTGCTCGAACATTAAATGCCTCCAAATGGTATTTATTTCACTTCCCGAGCCCCTGGAAGCATGAAAATCACTTTAAACATGCTAATTTTAGCTCTAACACTGATGATCCACCTACAAATGTGAACTGACGTTCAAAAATAAAACATTTGAAAACGGACCATTTTCCACATTTCTGAAGCATGACGTAATGGGGGGGTGTTATCTCTTTTGTCGAAAATCAGCCGTTTTTGCTCGAACATTAAATGCCTCCAAATGGTATTTAATTAACTTCCCGAGCCCCTGGAAGCATGAAAATCACTTTAAACATGCTAATTTTAGCTCTAACACTGATGATCCACCTACAAATGTGAACTGACGTTCAAAAATAAAACATTTGAAAACGGACCATTTTCCACATTTCTGAAGCATGACGTAATGGGGGGGTGTTATCTCTTTTGTCGAAAATCAGCCGTTTTTGCTCGAACATTAAATGCCTCCAAATGGTATTTAATTAACTTCCCGGGGTGAAGAAACCCTTTTTGAGAACTCAGAGTGAGTAAATTGGCCATTTTCATGCACTTTTAACCATTCCATAAATCTTGTGTTTTGGGCCCCTGGAAGCATGAAAATCACTTTAAACATGCTAATTTTAGCTCTAACACTGATGATCCACCTACAAATGTGAACTGACGTTCAAAAATAAAACATTTGAAAACGGACCATTTTCCACATTTCTGAAGCATGACGTAATGGGGGGGTGTTATCTCTTTTGTCGAAAATCAGCCGTTTTTGCTCGAACATTAAATGCCTCCAAATGGTATTTATTTCACTTCCCGAGCCCCTGGAAGCATGAAAATCACTTTAAACATGCTAATTTTAGCTCTAACACTGATGATCCACCTACAAATGTGAACTGACGTTCAAAAATAAAACATTTGAAAACTGACCTTTTTTTATACATTTCTGAAGCATGACGTAATGGGGGGGGTGTTATCTCTTTTGTCGAAAATCAGCCGTTTTTGCTCGAACATTAAATGCCTCCAAATGGTATTTAATTAACTTCCCGGGGTGAAGAAACCCTTTTTGAGAACTCAGAGTGAGTAAATTGGCCATTTTCATGCACTTTTAACCATTCCATAAATCTTGTGTTTTGGGCCCCTGGAAGCATGAAAATCACTTTAAACATGCTAATTTTAGCTCTAACACTGATGATCCACCTACAAATGTGAACTGACGTTCAAAAATAAAACATTTGAAAACGGACCATTTTCCACATTTCTGAAGCATGACGTAATGGGGGGGTGTTATCTCTTTTGTCGAAAATCAGCCGTTTTTGCTCGAACATTAAATGCCTCCAAATGGTATTTATTTCACTTCCCGAGCCCCTGGAAGCATGAAAATCACTTTAAACATGCTAATTTTAGCTCTAACACTGATGATCCACCTACAAATGTGAACTGACGTTCAAAAATAAAACATTTGAAAACGGACCATTTTCCACATTTCTGAAGCATGACGTAATGGGGGGGTGTTATCTCTTTTGTCGAAAATCAGCCGTTTTTGCTCGAACATTAAATGCCTCCAAATGGTATTTAATTAACTTCCCGGGGTGAAGAAACCCTTTTTGAGAACTCAGAGTGAGTAAATTGGCCATTTTCATGCACTTTTAACCATTCCATAAATCTTGTGTTTTGGGCCCCTGGAAGCATGAAAATCACTTTAAACATGCTAATTTTAGCTCTAACACTGATGATCCACCTACAAATGTGAACTGACGTTCAAAAATAAAACATTTGAAAACGGACCATTTTCCACATTTCTGAAGCATGACGTAATGGGGGGGTGTTATCTCTTTTGTCTAAAATCAGCCGTTTTTGCTCGAACATTAAATGCCTCCAAATGGTATTTATTTCACTTCCCGAGCCCCTGGAAGCATGAAAATCACTTTAAACATGCTAATTTTAGCTCTAACACTGATGATCCACCTACAAATGTGAACTGACGTTCAAAAATAAAACATTTGAAAACAGACCATTTTCCACATTTCTGAAGCATGACGTAATGGGGGGGTGTTATCTCTTTTGTCGAAAATCAGCCGTTTTTGCTCGAACATTAAATGCCTCCAAATGGTATTTATTTCACTTCCCGAGCCCCTGGAAGCATGAAAATCACTTTAAACATGCTAATTTTAGCTCTAACACTGATGATCCACCTACAAATGTGAACTGACGTTCAAAAATAAAACATTTGAAAACGGACCATTTTCCACATTTCTGAAGCATGACGTAATGGGGGGGTGTTATCTCTTTTGTCGAAAATCAGCCGTTTTTGCTCGAACATTAAATGCCTCCAAATGGTATTTAATTAACTTCCCGGGGTGAAGAAACCCTTTTTGAGAACTCAGAGTGAGTAAATTGGCCATTTTCATGCACTTTTAACCATTCCATAAATCTTGTGTTTTGGGCCCCTGGAAGCATGAAAATCACTTTAAACATGCTAATTTTAGCTCTAACACTGATGATCCACCTACAAATGTGAACTGACGTTCAAAAATAAAACATTTGAAAACGGACCATTTTCCACATTTCTGAAGCATGACGTAATGGGGGGGTGTTATCTCTTTTGTCTAAAATCAGCCGTTTTTGCTCGAACATTAAATGCCTCCAAATGGTATTTATTTCACTTCCCGAGCCCCTGGAAGCATGAAAATCACTTTAAACATGCTAATTTTAGCTCTAACACTGATGATCCACCTACAAATGTGAACTGACGTTCAAAAATAAAACATTTGAAAACGGACCATTTTCCACATTTCTGAAGCATGACGTAATGGGGGGGTGTTATCTCTTTTGTCGAAAATCAGCCGTTTTTGCTCGAACATTAAATGCCTCCAAATGGTATTTATTTCACTTCCCGAGCCCCTGGAAGCATGAAAATCACTTTAAACATGCTAATTTTAGCTCTAACACTGATGATCCACCTACAAATGTGAACTGACGTTCAAAAATAAAACATTTGAAAACGGACCATTTTCCACATTTCTGAAGCATGACGTAATGGGGGGGTGTTATCTCTTTTGTCGAAAATCAGCCGTTTTTGCTCGAACATTAAATGCCTCCAAATGGTATTTAATTAACTTCCCGAGCCCCTGGAAGCATGAAAATCACTTTAAACATGCTAATTTTAGCTCTAACACTGATGATCCACCTACAAATGTGAACTGACGTTCAAAAATAAAACATTTGAAAACGGACCATTTTCCACATTTCTGAAGCATGACGTAATGGGGGGGTGTTATCTCTTTTGTCGAAAATCAGCCGTTTTTGCTCGAACATTAAATGCCTCCAAATGGTATTTATTTCACTTCCCGAGCCCCTGGAAGCATGAAAATCACTTTAAACATGCTAATTTTAGCTCTAACACTGATGATCCACCTACAAATGTGAACTGACGTTCAAAAATAAAACATTTGAAAACGGACCATTTTCCACATTTCTGAAGCATGACGTAATGGGGGGGTGTTATCTCTTTTGTCGAAAATCAGACGTTTTTGCTCGAACATTAAATGCCTCCAAATGGTATTTAATTAACTTCCCGGGGTGAAGAAACCCTTTTTGAGAACTCAGAGTGAGTAAATTGGCAATTTTCATGCACTTTTAACCATTCCATAAATCTTGTGTTTTGGGCCCCTGGAAGCATGAAAATCACTTTAAACATGCTAATTTTAGCTCTAACACTGATGATCCACCTACAAATGTGAACTGACGTTCAAAAATAAAACATTTGAGAACGGACCATTTTCCACATTTCTGAAGCATGACGTAATGGGGGGGTGTTATCTCTTTTGTCTAAAATCAGCCGTTTTTGCTCGAACATTAAATGCCTCCAAATGGTATTTATTTCACTTCCCGAGCCCCTGGAAGCATGAAAATCACTTTAAACATGCTAATTTTAGCGCTAACACTGATGATCCACCTACAAATGTGAACTGACTTTCAAAAATAAAACATTTGAAAACGGACCATTTTCCACATTTCTGAAGCATGACGTAATGGGGGGGTGTTATCTCTTTTGTCGAAAATCAGCCGTTTTTGCTAGAACATTAAATGCCTCCAAATGGTATTTATTTCACTTCCCGAGCCCCTGGAAGCATGAAAATCACTTTAAACATGCTAATTTTAGCTCTAACACTGATGATCCACCTACAAATGTGAACTGACGTTCAAAAATAAAACATTTGAAAACGGACCATTTTCCACATTTCTGAAGCATGACGTAATGGGGGGGTGTTATCTCTTTTGTCGAAAATCAGCCGTTTTTGCTCGAACATTAAATGCCTCCAAATGGTATTTAATTAACTTCCCGAGCCCCTGGAAGCATGAAAATCACTTTAAACATGCTAATTTTAGCTCTAACACTGATGATCCACCTACAAATGTGAACTGACGTTCAAAAATAAAACATTTGAAAACGGACCATTTTCCACATTTCTGAAGCATGACGTAATGGGGGGGTGTTATCTCTTTTGTCGAAAATCAGCCGTTTTTGCTCGAACATTAAATGCCTCCAAATGGTATTTAATTAACTTCCCGGGGTGAAGAAACCCTTTTTGAGAACTCAGAGTGAGTAAATTGGCCATTTTCATGCACTTTTAACCATTCCATAAATCTTGTGTTTTGGGCCCCTGGAAGCATGAAAATCACTTTAAACATGCTAATTTTAGCTCTAACACTGATGATCCACCTACAAATGTGAACTGACGTTCAAAAATAAAACATTTGAAAACGGACCATTTTCCACATTTCTGAAGCATGACGTAATGGGGGGGTGTTATCTCTTTTGTCGAAAATCAGCCGTTTTTGCTCGAACATTAAATGCCTCCAAATGGTATTTATTTCACTTCCCGAGCCCCTGGAAGCATGAAAATCACTTTAAACATGCTAATTTTAGCTCTAACACTGATGATCCACCTACAAATGTGAACTGACGTTCAAAAATAAAACATTTGAAAACTGACCTTTTTTTATACATTTCTGAAGCATGACGTAATGGGGGGGGTGTTATCTCTTTTGTCGAAAATCAGCCGTTTTTGCTCGAACATTAAATGCCTCCAAATGGTATTTAATTAACTTCCCGGGGTGAAGAAACCCTTTTTGAGAACTCAGAGTGAGTAAATTGGCCATTTTCATGCACTTTTAACCATTCCATAAATCTTGTGTTTTGGGCCCCTGGAAGCATGAAAATCACTTTAAACATGCTAATTTTAGCTCTAACACTGATGATCCACCTACAAATGTGAACTGACGTTCAAAAATAAAACATTTGAAAACGGACCATTTTCCACATTTCTGAAGCATGACGTAATGGGGGGGTGTTATCTCTTTTGTCGAAAATCAGCCGTTTTTGCTCGAACATTAAATGCCTCCAAATGGTATTTATTTCACTTCCCGAGCCCCTGGAAGCATGAAAATCACTTTAAACATTCTAATTTTAGCTCTAACACTGATGATCCACCTACAAATGTGAACTGACGTTCAAAAATAAAACATTTGAAAACGGACCATTTTCCACATTTCTGAAGCATGACGTAATGGGGGGGTGTTATCTCTTTTGTCGAAAATCAGCCGTTTTTGCTCGAACATTAAATGCCTCCAAATGGTATTTAATTAACTTCCCGGGGTGAAGAAACCCTTTTTGAGAACTCAGAGTGAGTAAATTGGCCATTTTCATGCACTTTTAACCATTCCATAAATCTTGTGTTTTGGGCCCCTGGAAGCATGAAAATCACTTTAAACATGCTAATTTTAGCTCTAACACTGATGATCCACCTACAAATGTGAACTGACGTTCAAAAATAAAACATTTGAAAACGGACCATTTTCCACATTTCTGAAGCATGACGTAATGGGGGGGTGTTATCTCTTTTGTCTAAAATCAGCCGTTTTTGCTCGAACATTAAATGCCTCCAAATGGTATTTATTTCACTTCCCGAGCCCCTGGAAGCATGAAAATCACTTTAAACATGCTAATTTTAGCTCTAACACTGATGATCCACCTACAAATGTGAACTGACGTTCAAAAATAAAACATTTGAAAACAGACCATTTTCCACATTTCTGAAGCATGACGTAATGGGGGGGTGTTATCTCTTTTGTCGAAAATCAGCCGTTTTTGCTCGAACATTAAATGCCTCCAAATGGTATTTATTTCACTTCCCGAGCCCCTGGAAGCATGAAAATCACTTTAAACATGCTAATTTTAGCTCTAACACTGATGATCCACCTACAAATGTGAACTGACGTTCAAAAATAAAACATTTGAAAACGGACCATTTTCCACATTTCTGAAGCATGACGTAATGGGGGGGTGTTATCTCTTTTGTCGAAAATCAGCCGTTTTTGCTCGAACATTAAATGCCTCCAAATGGTATTTATTTCACTTCCCGAGCCCCTGGAAGCATGAAAATCACTTTAAACATGCTAATTTTAGCTCTAACACTGATGATCCACCTACAAATGTGAACTGACGTTCAAAAATAAAACATTTGAAAACGGACCATTTTCCACATTTCTGAAGCATGACGTAATGGTGGGGTGTTATCTCTTTTGACGAAAATCAGCCGTTTTTGCTCGAACATTAAATGCCTCCAAATGGTATTTAATTAACTTCCCGGGGTGAAGAAACCCTTTTTGAGAACTCAGAGTGAGTAAATTGGCCATTTTCATGCACTTTTAACCATTCCATAAATCTTGTGTTTTGGGCCCCTGGAAGCATGAAAATCACTTTAAACATGCTAATTTTAGCTCTAACACTGATGATCCACCTACAAATGTGAACTGACGTTCAAAAATAAAACATTTGAAAACGGACCATTTTCCACATTTCTGAAGCATGACGTAATGGGGGGGTGTTATCTCCTTTGTCGAAAATCAGCCGTTTTTGCTCGAACATTAAATGCCTCCAAATGGTATTTAATTAACTTCCCGAGCCCCTGGAAGCATGAAAAACACTTTAAACATGCTAATTTTAGCTCTAACACTGATGATCCACCTACAAATGTGAACTGACGTTCAAAAATAAAACTTTCGAAAACGGACCATTTTCCACATTTCTGAAGCATGACGTAATGGGGGGGTGTTATCTCTTTTGTCGAAAATCAGCCGTTTTTGCTCGAACATTAAATGCCTCCAAATGGTATTTAATTAACTTCCCGGGGTGAAGAAACCCTTTTTGAGAACTCAGAGTGAGTAAATTGGCCATTTTCATGCACTTTTAACCATTCCATAAATCTTGTGTTTTGGGCCCCTGGAAGCATGAAAATCACTTTAAACATGCTAATTTTAGCTCTAACACTGATGATCCACCTACAAATGTGAACTGACGTTCAAAAATAAAACATTTGAAAACGGACCATTTTCCACATTTCTGAAGCATGACGTAATGGGGGGGTGTTATCTCTTTTGTCGAAAATCAGCCGTTTTTGCTCGAACATTAAATGCCTCCAAATGGTATTTAATTAATTTCCCGAGCCCCTGGAAGCATGAAAATCACTTTAAACATGCTAATTTTAGCTCTAACACTGATGATCCACCTACAAATGTGAACTGACGTTCAAAAATAAAACATTTGAAAACGGACCATTTTCCACATTTCTGAAGCATGACGTAATGGGGGGGTGTTATCTCTTTTGTCGAAAATCAGCCGTTTTTGCTCGAACATTAAATGCCTCCAAATGGTATTTATTTCACTTCCCGAGCCCCTGGAAGCATGAAAATCACTTTAAACATGCTAATTTTAGCTCTAACACTGATGATCCACCTACAAATGTGAACTGACGTTCAAAAATAAAACATTTGAAAACGGACCATTTTCCACATTTCTGAAGCATGACGTAATGGGGGGGTGTTATCTCTTTTGTCGAAAATCAGCCGTTTTTGCTCGAACATTAAATGCCTCCAAATGGTATTTAATTAACTTCCCGGGGTGAAGAAACCCTTTTTGAGAACTCAGAGTGAGTAAATTGGCCATTTTCATGCACTTTTAACCATTCCATAAATCTTGTGTTTTGGGCCCCTGGAAGCATGAAAATCACTTTAAACATGCTAATTTTAGCTCTAACACTGATGATCCACCTACAAATGTGAACTGACGTTCAAAAATAAAACATTTGAAAACGGACCATTTTCCACATTTCTGAAGCATGACGTAATGGGGGGGTGTTATCTCTTTTGTCTAAAATCAGCCGTTTTTGCTCGAACATTAAATGCCTCCAAATGGTATTTATTTCACTTCCCGAGCCCCTGGAAGCATGAAAATCACTTTAAACATGCTAATTTTAGCTCTAACACTGATGATCCACCTACAAATGTGAACTGACGTTCAAAAATAAAACATTTGAAAACAGACCATTTTCCACATTTCTGAAGCATGACGTAATGGGGGGGTGTTATCTCTTTTGTCGAAAATCAGCCGTTTTTGCTCGAACATTAAATGCCTCCAAATGGTATTTATTTCACTTCCCGAGCCCCTGGAAGCATGAAAATCACTTTAAACATGCTAATTTTAGCTCTAACACTGATGATCCACCTACAAATGTGAACTGACGTTCAAAAATAAAACATTTGAAAACGGACCATTTTCCACATTTCTGAAGCATGACGTAATGGGGGGGTGTTATCTCTTTTGTCGAAAATCAGCCGTTTTTGCTCGAACATTAAATGCCTCCAAATGGTATTTATTTCACTTCCCGAGCCCCTGGAAGCATGAAAATCACTTTAAACATGCTAATTTTAGCTCTAACACTGATGATCCACCTACAAATGTGAACTGACGTTCAAAAATAAAACATTTGAAAACGGACCATTTTCCACATTTCTGAAGCATGACGTAATGGTGGGGTGTTATCTCTTTTGACGAAAATCAGCCGTTTTTGCTCGAACATTAAATGCCTCCAAATGGTATTTAATTAACTTCCCGGGGTGAAGAAACCCTTTTTGAGAACTCAGAGTGAGTAAATTGGCCATTTTCATGCACTTTTAACCATTCCATAAATCTTGTGTTTTGGGCCCCTGGAAGCATGAAAATCACTTTAAACATGCTAATTTTAGCTCTAACACTGATGATCCACCTACAAATGTGAACTGACGTTCAAAAATAAAACATTTGAAAACGGACCATTTTCCACATTTCTGAAGCATGACGTAATGGGGGGGTGTTATCTCCTTTGTCGAAAATCAGCCGTTTTTGCTCGAACATTAAATGCCTCCAAATGGTATTTAATTAACTTCCCGAGCCCCTGGAAGCATGAAAAACACTTTAAACATGCTAATTTTAGCTCTAACACTGATGATCCACCTACAAATGTGAACTGACGTTCAAAAATAAAACTTTCGAAAACGGACCATTTTCCACATTTCTGAAGCATGACGTAATGGGGGGGTGTTATCTCTTTTGTCGAAAATCAGCCGTTTTTGCTCGAACATTAAATGCCTCCAAATGGTATTTAATTAACTTCCCGGGGTGAAGAAACCCTTTTTGAGAACTCAGAGTGAGTAAATTGGCCATTTTCATGCACTTTTAACCATTCCATAAATCTTGTGTTTTGGGCCCCTGGAAGCATGAAAATCACTTTAAACATGCTAATTTTAGCTCTAACACTGATGATCCACCTACAAATGTGAACTGACGTTCAAAAATAAAACATTTGAAAACGGACCATTTTCCACATTTCTGAAGCATGACGTAATGGGGGGGTGTTATCTCTTTTGTCGAAAATCAGCCGTTTTTGCTCGAACATTAAATGCCTCCAAATGGTATTTAATTAATTTCCCGAGCCCCTGGAAGCATGAAAATCACTTTAAACATGCTAATTTTAGCTCTAACACTGATGATCCACCTACAAATGTGAACTGACGTTCAAAAATAAAACATTTGAAAACGGACCATTTTCCACATTTCTGAAGCATGACGTAATGGGGGGGTGTTATCTCTTTTGTCGAAAATCAGCCGTTTTTGCTCGAACATTAAATGCCTCCAAATGGTATTTAATTAACTTCCCGGGGTGAAGAAACCCTTTTTGAGAACTCAGAGTGAGTAAATTGGCCATTTTCATGCACTTTTAACCATTCCATAAATCTTGTGTTTTGGGCCCCTGGAAGCATGAAAATCACTTTAAACATGCTAATTTTAGCTCTAACACTGATGATCCACCTACAAATGTGAACTGACGTTCAAAAATAAAACATTTGAAAACGGACCATTTTCCACATTTCTGAAGCATGACGTAATGGGGGGGTGTTATCTCTTTTGTCGAAAATCAGCCGTTTTTGCTCGAACATTAAATGCCTCCAAATGGTATTTATTTCACTTCCCGAGCCCCTGGAAGCATGAAAATCACTTTAAACATGCTAATTTTAGCTCTAACACTGATGATCCACCTACAAATGTGAACTGACGTTCAAAAATAAAACATTTGAAAACGGACCATTTTCCACATTTCTGAAGCATGACGTAATGGGGGGGTGTTATCTCTTTTGTCGAAAATCAGCCGTTTTTGCTCGAACATTAAATGCCTCCAAATGGTATTTAATTAACTTCCCGGGGTGAAGAAACCCTTTTTGAGAACTCAGAGTGAGTAAATTGGCCATTTTCATGCACTTTTAACCATTCCATAAATCTTGTGTTTTGGGCCCCTGGAAGCATGAAAATCACTTTAAACATGCTAATTTTAGCTCTAACACTGATGATCCACCTACAAATGTGAACTGACGTTCAAAAATAAAACATTTGAAAACGGACCATTTTCCACATTTCTGAAGCATGACGTAATGGGGGGGTGTTATCTCTTTTGTCGAAAATCAGCCGTTTTTGCTCGAACATTAAATGCCTCCAAATGGTATTTATTTCACTTCCCGAGCCCCTGGAAGCATGAAAATCACTTTAAACATGCTAATTTTAGCTCTAACACTGATGATCCACCTACAAATGTGAACTGACGTTCAAAAATAAAACATTTGAAAACGGACCATTTTCCACATTTCTGAAGCATGACGTAATGGGGGGGTGTTATCTCTTTTGACGAAAATCAGGCGTTTTTGCTCGAACATTAAATGCCTCCAAATGGTATTTAATTAACTTCCCGGGGTGAAGAAACCCTTTTTGAGAACTCAGAGTGAGTAAATTGGCCATTTTCATGCACTTTTAACCATTCCATAAATCTTGTGTTTTGGGCCCCTGGAAGCATGAAAATCACTTTAAACATGCTAATTTTAGCTCTAACACTGATGATCCACCTACAAATGTGAACTGACGTTCAAAAATAAAACATTTGAAAACGGACCATTTTCCACATTTCTGAAGCATGACGTAATGGGGGGGTGTTATCTCCTTTGTCGAAAATCAGCCGTTTTTGCTCGAACATTAAATGCCTCCAAATGGTATTTAATTAACTTCCCGAGCCCCTGGAAGCATGAAAATCACTTTAAACATGCTAATTTTAGCTCTAACACTGATGATCCACCTACAAATGTGAACTGACGTTCAAAAATAAAACTTTCGAAAACGGACCATTTTCCACATTTCTGAAGCATGACGTAATGGGGGGGTGTTATCTCTTTTGTCGAAAATCAGCCGTTTTTGCTCGAACATTAAATGCCTCCAAATGGTATTTAATTAACTTCCCGGGGTGAAGAAACCCTTTTTGAGAACTCAGAGTGAGTAAATTGGCCATTTTCATGCACTTTTAACCATTCCATAAATCTTGTGTTTTGGGCCCCTGGAAGCATGAAAATCACTTTAAACATGCTAATTTTAGCTCTAACACTGATGATCCACCTACAAATGTGAACTGAAGTTCAAAAATAAAACATTTGAAAACGGACCATTTTCCACATTTCTGAAGCATGACGTAATGGGGGGGTGTTATCTCTTTTGTCGAAAATCAGCCGTTTTTGCTCGAACATTAAATGCCTCCAAATGGTATTTAATTAATTTCCCGAGCCCCTGGAAGCATGAAAATCACTTTAAACATGCTAATTTTAGCTCTAACACTGATGATCCACCTACAAATGTGAACTGACGTTCAAAAATAAAACATTTGAAAACGGACCATTTTCCACATTTCTGAAGCATGACGTAATGGGGGGGTGTTATCTCTTTTGTCGAAAATCAGCCGTTTTTGCTCGAACATTAAATGCTTCCAAATGGTATTTATTTCACTTCCCGAGCCCCTGGAAGCATGAAAATCACTTTAAACATGCTAATTTTAGCTCTAACACTGATGATCCACCTACAAATGTGAACTGACGTTCAAAAATAAAACATTTGAAAACGGACCATTTTCCACATTTCTGAAGCATGACGTAATGGGGGGGTGTTATCTCTTTTGTCGAAAATCAGCCGTTTTTGCTCGAACATTAAATGCCTCCAAATGGTATTTAATTAACTTCCCGGGGTGAAGAAACCCTTTTTGAGAACTCAGAGTGAGTAAATTGGCCATTTTCATGCACTTTTAACCATTCCATAAATCTTGTGTTTTGGGCCCCTGGAAGCATGAAAATCACTTTAAACATGCTAATTTTAGCTCTAACACTGATGATCCACCTACAAATGTGAACTGACGTTCAAAAATAAAACATTTGAAAACGGACCATTTTCCACATTTCTGAAGCATGACGTAATGGGGGGGTGTTATCTCTTCTGTCGTAAATCAGCCGTTTTTGCTCGAACATTAAATGCCTCCAAATGGTATTTAATTAACTTCCCGAGCCCCTGGAAGCATGAAAATCACTATAAACATGCTAATTTTAGCTCTAACACTGATGATCCACCTACAAATGTGAACTGACGTTCAAAAATAAAACATTTGAAAACGGACCATTTTCCACATTTCTGAAGCATGACGTAATGGGGGGGTGTTATCTCTTTTGTCGAAAATCAGCCGTTTTTGCTCGAACATTAAATGCCTCCAAATGGTATTTAATTAACTTCCCGGGGTGAAGAAACCCTTTTTGAGAACTCAGAGTGAGTAAATTGGCCATTTTCATGCACTTTTAACCATTCCATAAATCTTGTGTTTTGGGCCCCTGGAAGCATGAAAATCACTTTAAACATGCTAATTTTAGCTCTAACACTGATGATCCACCTACAAATGTGAACTGACGTTCAAAAATAAAACATTTGAAAACGGACCATTTTCCACATTTCTGAAGCATGACGTAATGGGGGGGTGTTATCTCTTTTGTCGAAAATCAGCCGTTTTTGCTCGAACATTAAATGCCTCCAAATGGTATTTAATTAACTTCCCGGGGTGAAGAAACCCTTTTTGAGAACTCAGAGTGAGTAAATTGGCCATTTTCATGCACTTTTAACCATTCCATAAATCTTGTGTTTTGGGCCCCTGGAAGCATGAAAATCACTTTAAACATGCTAATTTTAGCTCTAACACTGATGATCCACCTACAAATGTGAACTGACGTTCAAAAATAAAACATTTGAAAATGGACCATTTTCCACATTTCTGAAGCATGACGTAATGGGGGGGTGTTATCTCTTTTGTCTAAAATCAGCCGTTTTTGCTCGAACATTAAATGCCTCCAAATGGTATTTATTTCACTTCCCGAGCCCCTGGAAGCATGAAAATCGCTTTAAACATGCTAATTTTAGCTCTAACACTGATGATCCACCTACAAATGTGAACTGACGTTCAAAAATAAAACATTTGAAAACGGACCATTTTCCACATTTCTGAAGCATGACGTAATGGGGGGGTGTTATCTCTTTTGTCGAAAATCAGCCGTTTTTGCTCGAACATTAAATGCCTCCAAATGGTATTTAATTAACTTCCCGGGGTGAAGAAATCCTTTTTGAGAACTCAGAGTGAGTAAATTGGCCATTTTCATGCACTTTTAACCATTCCATAAATCTTGTGTTTTGGGCCCCTGGAAGCATGAAAATCACTTTAAACATGCTAATTTTAGCTCTAACACTGATGATCCACCTACAAATGTGAACTGACGTTCAAAAATAAAACATTTGAAAACGGACCATTTTCCACATTTCTGAAGCATGACGTAATGGGGGGGTGTTATCTCTTTTGTCGAAAATCAGCCGTTTTTGCTCGAACATTAAATGCCTCCAAATGGTATTTAATTAACTTCCCGGGGTGAAGAAACCCTTTTTGAGAACTCAGAGTGAGTAAATTGGCCATTTTCATGCACTTTTAACCATTCCATAAATCTTGTGTTTTGGGCCCCTGGAAGCATGAAAATCACTTTAAACATGCTAATTTTAGCTCTAACACTGATGATCCACCTACAAATGTGAACTGACGTTCAAAAATAAAACATTTGAAAACGGACCATTTTCCACATTTCTGAAGCATGACGTAATGGGGGGGTGTTATCTCTTTTGTCTAAAATCAGCCGTTTTTGCTCGAACATTAAATGCCTCCAAATGGTATTTATTTCACTTCCCGAGCCCCTGGAAGCATGAAAATCGCTTTAAACATGCTAATTTTAGCTCTAACACTGATGATCCACCTACAAATGTGAACTGACGTTCAAAAATAAAACATTTGAAAACGGACCATTTTCCACATTTCTGAAGCATGACGTAATGGGGGGGTGTTATCTCTTTTGTCGAAAATCAGCCGTTTTTGCTCGAACATTAAATGCCTCCAAATGGTATTTATTTCACTTCCCGAGCCCCTGGAAGCATGAAAATCACTTTAAACATGCTAATTTTAGCTCTAACACTGATGATCCACCTACAAATGTGAACTGACGTTCAAAAATAAAACATTTGAAAACGGACCATTTTCCACATTTCTGAAGCATGACGTAATGGGGGGGTGTTATCTCTTTTGTCGAAAATCAGCCGTTTTTGCTCGAACATTAAATGCCTCCAAATGGTATTTAATTAACTTCCCGAGCCCCTGGAAGCATGAACATCACTTTAAACATGCTAATTTTAGCTCTAACACTGATGATCCACCTACAAATGTGAACTGACGTTCAAAAATAAAACATTTGAAAACGGACCATTTTCCACATTTCTGAAGCATGACGTAATGGGGGGGTGTTATCTCTTTTGTCGAAAATCAGCCGTTTTTGCTCGAACATTAAATGCCTCCAAATGGTATTTATTTCACTTCCCGAGCCCCTGGAAGCATGAAAATCACTTTAAACATGCTAATTTTAGCTCTAACACTGATGATCCACCTACAAACGTGAACTGACGTTCAAAAATAAAACATTTGAAAACGGACCATTTTCCACATTTCTGAAGCATGACGTAATGGGGGGGTGTTATCTCTTTTGTCGAAAATCAGCCGTTTTTGCTCGAACATTAAATGCCTCCAAATGGTATTTAATTAACTTCCCGGGGTGAAGAAACCCTTTTTGAGAACTCAGAGTGAGTAAATTGGCCATTTTCATGCACTTTTAACCATTCCATAAATCTTGTGTTTTGGGCCCCTGGAAGCATGAAAATCACTTTAAACATGCTAATTTTAGCTCTAACACTGATGATCCACCTACAAATGTGAACTGACGTTCAAAAATAAAACATTTGAGAACGGACCATTTTCCACATTTCTGAAGCATGACGTAATGGGGGGGTGTTATCTCTTTTGTCTAAAATCAGCCGTTTTTGCTCGAACATTAAATGCCTCCAAATGGTATTTATTTCACTTCCCGAGCCCCTGGAAGCATGAAAATCACTTTAAACATGCTAATTTTAGCGCTAACACTGATGATCCACCTACAAATGTGAACTGACTTTCAAAAATAAAACATTTGAAAACGGACCATTTTCCACATTTCTGAAGCATGACGTAATGGGGGGGTGTTATCTCTTTTGTCGAAAATCAGCCGTTTTTGCTCGAACATTAAATGCCTCCAAATGGTATTTATTTCACTTCCCGAGCCCCTGGAAGCATGAAAATCACTTTAAACATGCTAATTTTAGCTCTAACACTGATGATCCACCTACAAATGTGAACTGACGTTCAAAAATAAAACATTTGAAAACGGACCATTTTCCACATTTCTGAAGCATGACGTAATGGGGGGGTGTTATCTCTTTTGTCGAAAATCAGCCGTTTTTGCTCGAACATTAAATGCCTCCAAATGGTATTTAATTAACTTCCCGAGCCCCTGGAAGCATGAAAATCACTTTAAACATGCTAATTTTAGCTCTAACACTGATGATCCACCTACAAATGTGAACTGACGTTCAAAAATAAAACATTTGAAAACGGACCATTTTCCACATTTCTGAAGCATGACGTAATGGGGGGGTGTTATCTCTTTTGTCGAAAATCAGCCGTTTTTGCTCGAACATTAAATGCCTCCAAATGGTATTTAATTAACTTCCCGGGGTGAAGAAACCCTTTTTGAGAACTCAGAGTGAGTAAATTGGCCATTTTCATGCACTTTTAACCATTCCATAAATCTTGTGTTTTGGGCCCCTGGAAGCATGAAAATCACTTTAAACATGCTAATTTTAGCTCTAACACTGATGATCCACCTACAAATGTGAACTGACGTTCAAAAATAAAACATTTGAAAACGGACCATTTTCCACATTTCTGAAGCATGACGTAATGGGGGGGTGTTATCTCTTTTGTCGAAAATCAGCCGTTTTTGCTCGAACATTAAATGCCTCCAAATGGTATTTATTTCACTTCCCGAGCCCCTGGAAGCATGAAAATCACTTTAAACATGCTAATTTTAGCTCTAACACTGATGATCCACCTACAAATGTGAACTGACGTTCAAAAATAAAACATTTGAAAACTGACCTTTTTTTATACATTTCTGAAGCATGACGTAATGGGGGGGGTGTTATCTCTTTTGTCGAAAATCAGCCGTTTTTGCTCGAACATTAAATGCCTCCAAATGGTATTTAATTAACTTCCCGGGGTGAAGAAACCCTTTTTGAGAACTCAGAGTGAGTAAATTGGCCATTTTCATGCACTTTTAACCATTCCATAAATCTTGTGTTTTGGGCCCCTGGAAGCATGAAAATCACTTTAAACATGCTAATTTTAGCTCTAACACTGATGATCCACCTACAAATGTGAACTGACGTTCAAAAATAAAACATTTGAAAACGGACCATTTTCCACATTTCTGAAGCATGACGTAATGGGGGGGTGTTATCTCTTTTGTCGAAAATCAGCCGTTTTTGCTCGAACATTAAATGCCTCCAAATGGTATTTATTTCACTTCCCGAGCCCCTGGAAGCATGAAAATCACTTTAAACATGCTAATTTTAGCTCTAACACTGATGATCCACCTACAAATGTGAACTGACGTTCAAAAATAAAACATTTGAAAACGGACCATTTTCCACATTTCTGAAGCATGACGTAATGGGGGGGTGTTATCTCTTTTGTCGAAAATCAGCCGTTTTTGCTCGAACATTAAATGCCTCCAAATGGTATTTAATTAACTTCCCGGGGTGAAGAAACCCTTTTTGAGAACTCAGAGTGAGTAAATTGGCCATTTTCATGCACTTTTAACCATTCCATAAATCTTGTGTTTTGGGCCCCTGGAAGCATGAAAATCACTTTAAACATGCTAATTTTAGCTCTAACACTGATGATCCACCTACAAATGTGAACTGACGTTCAAAAATAAAACATTTGAAAACGGACCATTTTCCACATTTCTGAAGCATGACGTAATGGGGGGGTGTTATCTCTTTTGTCTAAAATCAGCCGTTTTTGCTCGAACATTAAATGCCTCCAAATGGTATTTATTTCACTTCCCGAGCCCCTGGAAGCATGAAAATCACTTTAAACATGCTAATTTTAGCTCTAACACTGATGATCCACCTACAAATGTGAACTGACGTTCAAAAATAAAACATTTGAAAACAGACCATTTTCCACATTTCTGAAGCATGACGTAATGGGGGGGTGTTATCTCTTTTGTCGAAAATCAGCCGTTTTTGCTCGAACATTAAATGCCTCCAAATGGTATTTATTTCACTTCCCGAGCCCCTGGAAGCATGAAAATCACTTTAAACATGCTAATTTTAGCTCTAACACTGATGATCCACCTACAAATGTGAACTGACGTTCAAAAATAAAACATTTGAAAACGGACCATTTTCCACATTTCTGAAGCATGACGTAATGGGGGGGTGTTATCTCTTTTGTCGAAAATCAGCCGTTTTTGCTCGAACATTAAATGCCTCCAAATGGTATTTATTTCACTTCCCGAGCCCCTGGAAGCATGAAAATCACTTTAAACATGCTAATTTTAGCTCTAACACTGATGATCCACCTACAAATGTGAACTGACGTTCAAAAATAAAACATTTGAAAACGGACCATTTTCCACATTTCTGAAGCATGACGTAATGGGGGGGTGTTATCTCTTTTGACGAAAATCAGCCGTTTTTGCTCGAACATTAAATGCCTCCAAATGGTATTTAATTAACTTCCCGGGGTGAAGAAACCCTTTTTGAGAACTCAGAGTGAGTAAATTGGCCATTTTCATGCACTTTTAACCATTCCATAAATCTTGTGTTTTGGGCCCCTGGAAGCATGAAAATCACTTTAAACATGCTAATTTTAGCTCTAACACTGATGATCCACCTACAAATGTGAACTGACGTTCAAAAATAAAACATTTGAAAACGGACCATTTTCCACATTTCTGAAGCATGACGTAATGGGGGGGTGTTATCTCTTTTGTCGAAAATCAGCCGTTTTTGCTTGAACATTAAATGCCTCCAAATGGTATTTAATTAACTTCCCGGGGTGAAGAAACCCTTTTTGAGAACTCAGAGTGAGTAAATTGGCCATTTTCATGCACTTTTAACCATTCCATAAATCTTGTGTTTTGGGCCCCTGGAAGCATGAAAATCACTTTAAACATGCTAATTTTAGCTCTAACACTGATGATCCACCTACAAATGTGAACTGACGTTCAAAAATAAAACATTTGAAAACGGACCATTTTCCACATTTCTGAAGCATGACATAATGGGGGGGTGTTATCTCTTTTGTCTAAAATCAGCCGTTTTTGCTCGAACATTAAATGCCTCCAAATGGTATTTATTTCACTTCCCGAGCCCCTGGAAGCATGAAAATCACTTTAAACATGCTAATTTTAGCTCTAACACTGATGATCCACCTACAAATGTGAACTGACGTTCAAAAATAAAACATTTGAAAACAGACCATTTTCCACATTTCTGAAGCATGACGTAATGGGGGGGTGTTATCTCTTTTGTCGAAAATCAGCCGTTTTTGCTCGAACATTAAATGCCTCCAAATGGTATTTATTTCACTTCCCGAGCCCCTGGAAGCATGAAAATCACTTTAAACATGCTAATTTTAGCTCTAACACTGATGATCCACCTACAAATGTGAACTGACGTTCAAAAATAAAACATTTGAAAACGGACCATTTTCCACATTTCTGAAGCATGACGTAATGGGGGGGTGTTATCTCTTTTGTCGAAAATCAGCCGTTTTTGCTCGAACATTAAATGCCTCCAAATGGTATTTATTTCACTTCCCGAGCCCCTGGAAGCATGAAAATCACTTTAAACATGCTAATTTTAGCTCTAACACTGATGATCCACCTACAAATGTGAACTGACGTTCAAAAATAAAACATTTGAAAACGGACCATTTTCCACATTTCTGAAGCATGACGTAATGGGGGGGGTGTTATCTCTTTTGACGAAAATCAGCCGTTTTTGCTCGAACATTAAATGCCTCCAAATGGTATTTAATTAACTTCCCGGGGTGAAGAAACCCTTTTTGAGAACTCAGAGTGAGTAAATTGGCCATTTTCATGCACTTTTAACCATTCCATAAATCTTGTGTTTTGGGCCCCTGGAAGCATGAAAATCACTTTAAACATGCTAATTTTAGCTCTAACACTGATGATCCACCTACAAATGTGAACTGACGTTCAAAAATAAAACATTTGAAAACGGACCATTTTCCACATTTCTGAAGCATGACGTAATGGGGGGGTGTTATCTCCTTTGTCGAAAATCAGCCGTTTTTGCTCGAACATTAAATGCCTCCAAATGGTATTTAATTAACTTCCCGAGCCCCTGGAAGCATGAAAAACACTTTAAACATGCTAATTTTAGCTCTAACACTGATGATCCACCTACAAATGTGAACTGACGTTCAAAAATAAAACTTTCGAAAACGGACCATTTTCCACATTTCTGAAGCATGACGTAATGGGGGGGTGTTATCTCTTTTGTCGAAAATCAGCCGTTTTTGCTCGAACATTAAATGCCTCCAAATGGTATTTAATTAACTTCCCGGGGTGAAGAAACCCTTTTTGAGAACTCAGAGTGAGTAAATTGGCCATTTTCATGCACTTTTAACCATTCCATAAATCTTGTGTTTTGGGCCCCTGGAAGCATGAAAATCACTTTAAACATGCTAATTTTAGCTCTAACACTGATGATCCACCTACAAATGTGAACTGACGTTCAAAAATAAAACATTTGAAAACGGACCATTTTCCACATTTCTGAAGCATGACGTAATGGGGGGGTGTTATCTCTTTTGTCGAAAATCAGCCGTTTTTGCTCGAACATTAAATGCCTCCAAATGGTATTTAATTAATTTCCCGAGCCCCTGGAAGCATGAAAATCACTTTAAACATGCTAATTTTAGCTCTAACACTGATGATCCACCTACAAATGTGAACTGACGTTCAAAAATAAAACATTTGAAAACGGACCATTTTCCACATTTCTGAAGCATGACGTAATGGGGGGGTGTTATCTCTTTTGTCGAAAATCAGCCGTTTTTGCTCGAACATTAAATGCCTCCAAATGGTATTTAATTAACTTCCCGGGGTGAAGAAACCCTTTTTGAGAACTCAGAGTGAGTAAATTGGCCATTTTCATGCACTTTTAACCATTCCATAAATCTTGTGTTTTGGGCCCCTGGAAGCATGAAAATCACTTTAAACATGCTAATTTTAGCTCTAACACTGATGATCCACCTACAAATGTGAACTGACGTTCAAAAATAAAACATTTGAAAACGGACCATTTTCCACATTTCTGAAGCATGACGTAATGGGGGGGTGTTATCTCTTTTGTCGAAAATCAGCCGTTTTTGCTCGAACATTAAATGCCTCCAAATGGTATTTATTTCACTTCCCGAGCCCCTGGAAGCATGAAAATCACTTTAAACATGCTAATTTTAGCTCTAACACTGATGATCCACCTACAAATGTGAACTGACGTTCAAAAATAAAACATTTGAAAACGGACCATTTTCCACATTTCTGAAGCATGACGTAATGGGGGGGTGTTATCTCTTTTGTCGAAAATCAGCCGTTTTTGCTCGAACATTAAATGCCTCCAAATGGTATTTAATTAACTTCCCGGGGTGAAGAAACCCTTTTTGAGAACTCAGAGTGAGTAAATTGGCCATTTTCATGCACTTTTAACCATTCCATAAATCTTGTGTTTTGGGCCCCTGGAAGCATGAAAATCACTTTAAACATGCTAATTTTAGCTCTAACACTGATGATCCACCTACAAATGTGAACTGACGTTCAAAAATAAAACATTTGAAAACGGACCATTTTCCACATTTCTGAAGCATGACGTAATGGGGGGGTGTTATCTCTTTTGTCTAAAATCAGCCGTTTTTGCTCGAACATTAAATGCCTCCAAATGGTATTTATTTCACTTCCCGAGCCCCTGGAAGCATGAAAATCACTTTAAACATGCTAATTTTAGCTCTAACACTGATGATCCACCTACAAATGTGAACTGACGTTCAAAAATAAAACATTTGAAAACAGACCATTTTCCACATTTCTGAAGCATGACGTAATGGGGGGGTGTTATCTCTTTTGTCGAAAATCAGCCGTTTTTGCTCGAACATTAAATGCCTCCAAATGGTATTTATTTCACTTCCCGAGCCCCTGGAAGCATGAAAATCACTTTAAACATGCTAATTTTAGCTCTAACACTGATGATCCACCTACAAATGTGAACTGACGTTCAAAAATAAAACATTTGAAAACGGACCATTTTCCACATTTCTGAAGCATGACGTAATGGGGGGGTGTTATCTCTTTTGTCGAAAATCAGCCGTTTTTGCTCGAACATTAAATGCCTCCAAATGGTATTTATTTCACTTCCCGAGCCCCTGGAAGCATGAAAATCACTTTAAACATGCTAATTTTAGCTCTAACACTGATGATCCACCTACAAATGTGAACTGACGTTCAAAAATAAAACATTTGAAAACGGACCATTTTCCACATTTCTGAAGCATGACGTAATGGGGGGGTGTTATCTCTTTTGACGAAAATCAGCCGTTTTTGCTCGAACATTAAATGCCTCCAAATGGTATTTAATTAACTTCCCGGGGTGAAGAAACCCTTTTTGAGAACTCAGAGTGAGTAAATTGGCCATTTTCATGCACTTTTAACCATTCCATAAATCTTGTGTTTTGGGCCCCTGGAAGCATGAAAATCACTTTAAACATGCTAATTTTAGCTCTAACACTGATGATCCACCTACAAATGTGAACTGACGTTCAAAAATAAAACATTTGAAAACGGACCATTTTCCACATTTCTGAAGCATGACGTAATGGGGGGGTGTTATCTCTTTTGTCTAAAATCAGCCGTTTTTGCTCGAACATTAAATGCCTCCAAATGGTATTTATTTCACTTCCCGAGCCCCTGGAAGCATGAAAATCACTTTAAACATGCTAATTTTAGCTCTAACACTGATGATCCACCTACAAATGTGAACTGACGTTCAAAAATAAAACATTTGAAAACAGACCATTTTCCACATTTCTGAAGCATGACGTAATGGGGGGGTGTTATCTCTTTTGTCGAAAATCAGCCGTTTTTGCTCGAACATTAAATGCCTCCAAATGGTATTTATTTCACTTCCCGAGCCCCTGGAAGCATGAAAATCACTTTAAACATGCTAATTTTAGCTCTAACACTGATGATCCACCTACAAATGTGAACTGACGTTCAAAAATAAAACATTTGAAAACGGACCATTTTCCACATTTCTGAAGCATGACGTAATGGGGGGGTGTTATCTCTTTTGTCGAAAATCAGCCGTTTTTGCTCGAACATTAAATGCCTCCAAATGGTATTTATTTCACTTCCCGAGCCCCTGGAAGCATGAAAATCACTTTAAACATGCTAATTTTAGCTCTAACACTGATGATCCACCTACAAATGTGAACTGACGTTCAAAAATAAAACATTTGAAAACGGACCATTTTCCACATTTCTGAAGCATGACGTAATGGGGGGGTGTTATCTCTTTTGACGAAAATCAGCCGTTTTTGCTCGAACATTAAATGCCTCCAAATGGTATTTAATTAACTTCCCGGGGTGAAGAAACCCTTTTTGAGAACTCAGAGTGAGTAAATTGGCCATTTTCATGCACTTTTAACCATTCCATAAATCTTGTGTTTTGGGCCCCTGGAAGCATGAAAATCACTTTAAACATGCTAATTTTAGCTCTAACACTGATGATCCACCTACAAATGTGAACTGACGTTCAAAAATAAAACATTTGAAAACGGACCATTTTCCACATTTCTGAAGCATGACGTAATGGGGGGGTGTTATCTCCTTTGTCGAAAATCAGCCGTTTTTGCTCGAACATTAAATGCCTCCAAATGGTATTTAATTAACTTCCCGAGCCCCTGGAAGCATGAAAAACACTTTAAACATGCTAATTTTAGCTCTAACACTGATGATCCACCTACAAATGTGAACTGACGTTCAAAAATAAAACTTTCGAAAACGGACCATTTTCCACATTTCTGAAGCATGACGTAATGGGGGGGTGTTATCTCTTTTGTCGAAAATCAGCCGTTTTTGCTCGAACATTAAATGCCTCCAAATGGTATTTAATTAACTTCCCGGGGTGAAGAAACCCTTTTTGAGAACTCAGAGTGAGTAAATTGGCCATTTTCATGCACTTTTAACCATTCCATAAATCTTGTGTTTTGGGCCCCTGGAAGCATGAAAATCACTTTAAACATGCTAATTTTAGCTCTAACACTGATGATCCACCTACAAATGTGAACTGACGTTCAAAAATAAAACATTTGAAAACGGACCATTTTCCACATTTCTGAAGCATGACGTAATGGGGGGGTGTTATCTCTTTTGTCGAAAATCAGCCGTTTTTGCTCGAACATTAAATGCCTCCAAATGGTATTTAATTAATTTCCCGAGCCCCTGGAAGCATGAAAATCACTTTAAACATGCTAATTTTAGCTCTAACACTGATGATCCACCTACAAATGTGAACTGACGTTCAAAAATAAAACATTTGAAAACGGACCATTTTCCACATTTCTGAAGCATGACGTAATGGGGGGGTGTTATCTCTTTTGTCGAAAATCAGCCGTTTTTGCTCGAACATTAAATGCCTCCAAATGGTATTTAATTAACTTCCCGGGGTGAAGAAACCCTTTTTGAGAACTCAGAGTGAGTAAATTGGCCATTTTCATGCACTTTTAACCATTCCATAAATCTTGTGTTTTGGGCCCCTGGAAGCATGAAAATCACTTTAAACATGCTAATTTTAGCTCTAACACTGATGATCCACCTACAAATGTGAACTGACGTTCAAAAATAAAACATTTGAAAACGGACCATTTTCCACATTTCTGAAGCATGACGTAATGGGGGGGTGTTATCTCTTTTGTCGAAAATCAGCCGTTTTTGCTCGAACATTAAATGCCTCCAAATGGTATTTATTTCACTTCCCGAGCCCCTGGAAGCATGAAAATCACTTTAAACATGCTAATTTTAGCTCTAACACTGATGATCCACCTACAAATGTGAACTGACGTTCAAAAATAAAACATTTGAAAACGGACCATTTTCCACATTTCTGAAGCATGACGTAATGGGGGGGTGTTATCTCTTTTGTCGAAAATCAGCCGTTTTTGCTCGAACATTAAATGCCTCCAAATGGTATTTAATTAACTTCCCGGGGTGAAGAAACCCTTTTTGAGAACTCAGAGTGAGTAAATTGGCCATTTTCATGCACTTTTAACCATTCCATAAATCTTGTGTTTTGGGCCCCTGGAAGCATGAAAATCACTTTAAACATGCTAATTTTAGCTCTAACACTGATGATCCACCTACAAATGTGAACTGACGTTCAAAAATAAAACATTTGAAAACGGACCATTTTCCACATTTCTGAAGCATGACGTAATGGGGGGGTGTTATCTCTTTTGTCTAAAATCAGCGGTTTTTGCTCGAACATTAAATGCCTCCAAATGGTATTTATTTCACTTCCCGAGCCCCTGGAAGCATGAAAATCACTTTAAACATGCTAATTTTAGCTCTAACACTGATGATCCACCTACAAATGTGAACTGACGTTCAAAAATAAAACATTTGAAAACAGACCATTTTCCACATTTCTGAAGCATGACGTAATGGGGGGGTGTTATCTCTTTTGTCGAAAATCAGCCGTTTTTGCTCGAACATTAAATGCCTCCAAATGGTATTTATTTCACTTCCCGAGCCCCTGGAAGCATGAAAATCACTTTAAACATGCTAATTTTAGCTCTAACACTGATGATCCACCTACAAATGTGAACTGACGTTCAAAAATAAAACATTTGAAAACGGACCATTTTCCACATTTCTGAAGCATGACGTAATGGGGGGGTGTTATCTCTTTTGTCGAAAATCAGCCGTTTTTGCTTGAACATTAAATGCCTCCAAATGGTATTTATTTCACTTCCCGAGCCCCTGGAAGCATGAAAATCACTTTAAACATGCTAATTTTAGCTCTAACACTGATGATCCACCTACAAATGTGAACTGACGTTCAAAAATAAAACATTTGAAAACGGACCATTTTCCACATTTCTGAAGCATGACGTAATGGGGGGGTGTTATCTCTTTTGACGAAAATCAGCCGTTTTTGCTCGAACATTAAATGCCTCCAAATGGTATTTAATTAACTTCCCGGGGTGAAGAAACCCTTTTTGAGAACTCAGAGTGAGTAAATTGGCCATTTTCATGCACTTTTAACCATTCCATAAATCTTGTGTTTTGGGCCCCTGGAAGCATGAAAATCACTTTAAACATGCTAATTTTAGCTCTAACACTGATGATCCACCTACAAATGTGAACTGACGTTCAAAAATAAAACATTTGAAAACGGACCATTTTCCACATTTCTGAAGCATGACGTAATGGGGGGGTGTTATCTCCTTTGTCGAAAATCAGCCGTTTTTGCTCGAACATTAAATGCCTCCAAATGGTATTTAATTAACTTCCCGAGCCCCTGGAAGCATGAAAATCACTTTAAACATGCTAATTTTAGCTCTAACACTGATGATCCACCTACAAATGTGAACTGACGTTCAAAAATAAAACTTTCGAAAACGGACCATTTTCCACATTTCTGAAGCATGACGTAATGGGGGGGTGTTATCTCTTTTGTCGAAAATCAGCCGTTTTTGCTCGAACATTAAATGCCTCCAAATGGTATTTAATTAACTTCCCGGGGTGAAGAAACCCTTTTTGAGAACTCAGAGTGAGTAAATTGGCCATTTTCATGCACTTTTAACCATTCCATAAATCTTGTGTTTTGGGCCCCTGGAAGCATGAAAATCACTTTAAACATGCTAATTTTAGCTCTAACACTGATGATCCACCTACAAATGTGAACTGACGTTCAAAAATAAAACATTTGAAAACGGACCATTTTCCACATTTCTGAAGCATGACGTAATGGGGGGGTGTTATCTCTTTTGTCGAAAATCAGCCGTTTTTGCTCGAACATTAAATGCCTCCAAATGGTATTTAATTAATTTCCCGAGCCCCTGGAAGCATGAAAATCACTTTAAACATGCTAATTTTAGCTCTAACACTGATGATCCACCTACAAATGTGAACTGACGTTCAAAAATAAAACATTTGAAAACGGACCATTTTCCACATTTCTGAAGCATGACGTAATGGGGGGGTGTTATCTCTTTTGTCGAAAATCAGCCGTTTTTGCTCGAACATTAAATGCTTCCAAATGGTATTTATTTCACTTCCCGAGCCCCTGGAAGCATGAAAATCACTTTAAACATGCTAATTTTAGCTCTAACACTGATGATCCACCTACAAATGTGAACTGACGTTCAAAAATAAAACATTTGAAAACGGACCATTTTCCACATTTCTGAAGCATGACGTAATGGGGGGGTGTTATCTCTTTTGTCGAAAATCAGCCGTTTTTGCTCGAACATTAAATGCCTCCAAATGGTATTTAATTAACTTCCCGGGGTGAAGAAACCCTTTTTGAGAACTCAGAGTGAGTAAATTGGCCATTTTCATGCACTTTTAACCATTCCATAAATCTTGTGTTTTGGGCCCCTGGAAGCATGAAAATCACTTTAAACATGCTAATTTTAGCTCTAACACTGATGATCCACCTACAAATGTGAACTGACGTTCAAAAATAAAACATTTGAAAACGGACCATTTTCCACATTTCTGAAGCATGACGTAATGGGGGGGTGTTATCTCTTCTGTCGTAAATCAGCCGTTTTTGCTCGAACATTAAATGCCTCCAAATGGTATTTAATTAACTTCCCGAGCCCCTGGAAGCATGAAAATCACTATAAACATGCTAATTTTAGCTCTAACACTGATGATCCACCTACAAATGTGAACTGACGTTCAAAAATAAAACATTTGAAAACGGACCATTTTCCACATTTCTGAAGCATGACGTAATGGGGGGGTGTTATCTCTTTTGTCGAAAATCAGCCGTTTTTGCTCGAACATTAAATGCCTCCAAATGGTATTTAATTAACTTCCCGGGGTGAAGAAACCCTTTTTGAGAACTCAGAGTGAGTAAATTGGCCATTTTCATGCACTTTTAACCATTCCATAAATCTTGTGTTTTGGGCCCCTGGAAGCATGAAAATCACTTTAAACATGCTAATTTTAGCTCTAACACTGATGATCCACCTACAAATGTGAACTGACGTTCAAAAATAAAACATTTGAAAACGGACCATTTTCCACATTTCTGAAGCATGACGTAATGGGGGGGTGTTATCTCTTTTGTCGAAAATCAGCCGTTTTTGCTCGAACATTAAATGCCTCCAAATGGTATTTAATTAACTTCCCGGGGTGAAGAAACCCTTTTTGAGAACTCAGAGTGAGTAAATTGGCCATTTTCATGCACTTTTAACCATTCCATAAATCTTGTGTTTTGGGCCCCTGGAAGCATGAAAATCACTTTAAACATGCTAATTTTAGCTCTAACACTGATGATCCACCTACAAATGTGAACTGACGTTCAAAAATAAAACATTTGAAAACGGACCATTTTCCACATTTCTGAAGCATGACGTAATGGGGGGGTGTTATCTCTTTTGTCTAAAATCAGCCGTTTTTGCTCGAACATTAAATGCCTCCAAATGGTATTTATTTCACTTCCCGAGCCCCTGGAAGCATGAAAATCGCTTTAAACATGCTAATTTTAGCTCTAACACTGATGATCCACCTACAAATGTGAACTGACGTTCAAAAATAAAACATTTGAAAACGGACCATTTTCCACATTTCTGAAGCATGACGTAATGGGGGGGTGTTATCTCTTTTGTCGAAAATCAGCCGTTTTTGCTCGAACATTAAATGCCTCCAAATGGTATTTAATTAACTTCCCGGGGTGAAGAAACCCTTTTTGAGAACTCAGAGTGAGTAAATTGGCCATTTTCATGCACTTTTAACCATTCCATAAATCTTGTGTTTTGGGCCCCTGGAAGCATGAAAATCACTTTAAACATGCTAATTTTAGCTCTAACACTGATGATCCACCTACAAATGTGAACTGACGTTCAAAAATAAAACATTTGAAAACGGACCATTTTCCACATTTCTGAAGCATGACGTAATGGGGGGGTGTTATCTCTTTTGTCGAAAATCAGCCGTTTTTGCTCGAACATTAAATGCCTCCAAATGGTATTTAATTAACTTCCCGGGGTGAAGAAACCCTTTTTGAGAACTCAGAGTGAGTAAATTGGCCATTTTCATGCACTTTTAACCATTCCATAAATCTTGTGTTTTGGGCCCCTGGAAGCATGAAAATCACTTTAAACATGCTAATTTTAGCTCTAACACTGATGATCCACCTACAAATGTGAACTGACGTTCAAAAATAAAACATTTGAAAACGGACCATTTTCCACATTTCTGAAGCATGACGTAATGGGGGGGTGTTATCTCTTTTGTCTAAAATCAGCCGTTTTTGCTCGAACATTAAATGCCTCCAAATGGTATTTATTTCACTTCCCGAGCCCCTGGAAGCATGAAAATCGCTTTAAACATGCTAATTTTAGCTCTAACACTGATGATCCACCTACAAATGTGAACTGACGTTCAAAAATAAAACATTTGAAAACGGACCATTTTCCACATTTCTGAAGCATGACGTAATGGGGGGGTGTTATCTCTTTTGTCGAAAATCAGCCGTTTTTGCTCGAACATTAAATGCCTCCAAATGGTATTTATTTCACTTCCCGAGCCCCTGGAAGCATGAAAATCACTTTAAACATGCTAATTTTAGCTCTAACACTGATGATCCACCTACAAATGTGAACTGACGTTCAAAAATAAAACATTTGAAAACGGACCATTTTCCACATTTCTGAAGCATGACGTAATGGGGGGGTGTTATCTCTTTTGTCGAAAATCAGCCGTTTTTGCTCGAACATTAAATGCCTCCAAATGGTATTTAATTAACTTCCCGAGCCCCTGGAAGCATGAACATCACTTTAAACATGCTAATTTTAGCTCTAACACTGATGATCCACCTACAAATGTGAACTGACGTTCAAAAATAAAACATTTGAAAACGGACCATTTTCCACATTTCTGAAGCATGACGTAATGGGGGGGTGTTATCTCTTTTGTCGAAAATCAGCCGTTTTTGCTCGAACATTAAATGCCTCCAAATGGTATTTATTTCACTTCCCGAGCCCCTGGAAGCATGAAAATCACTTTAAACATGCTAATTTCAGCTCTAACACTGATGATCCACCTACAAATGTGAACTGACGTTCAAAAATAAAACATTTGAAAACGGACCATTTTCCACATTTCTGAAGCATGACGTAATGGGGGGGGTGTTATCTCTTTTGTCGAAAATCAGCCGTTTTTGCTCGAACATTAAATGCCTCCAAATGGTATTTATTTCACTTCCCGAGCCCCTGGAAGCATGAAAATCACTTTAAACATGCTAATTTTAGCTCTAACACTGATGATCCACCTACAAACGTGAACTGACGTTCAAAAATAAAACATTTGAAAACGGACCATTTTCCACATTTCTGAAGCATGACGTAATGGGGGGGTGTTATCTCTTTTGTCGAAAATCAGCCGTTTTTGCTCGAACATTAAATGCCTCCAAATGGTATTTAATTAACTTCCCGGGGTGAAGAAACCCTTTTTGAGTACTCAGAGTGAGTAAATTGGCCATTTTCATGCACTTTTAACCATTCCATAAATCTTGTGTTTTGGGCCCCTGGAAGCATGAAAATCACTTTAAACATGCTAATTTTAGCTCTAACACTGATGATCCACCTACAAATGTGAACTGACGTTCAAAAATAAAACATTTGAAAACGGACCATTTTCCACATTTCTGAAGCATGACGTAATGGGGGGGTGTTATCTCTTTTGTCTAACATCAGCCGTTTTTGCTCGAACATTAAATGCCTCCAAATGGTATTTATTTCACTTCCCGAGCCCCTGGAAGCATGAAAATCACTTTAAACATGCTAATTTTAGCTCTAACACTGATGATCCACCTACAAATGTGAACTGACTTTCAAAAATAAAACATTTGAAAACGGACAATTTTCCACATTTCTGAAGCATGACGTAATGGGGGGGTGTTATCTCTTTTGTCGAAAATCAGTCGTTTTTGCTCGAACATTAAATGCCTCCAAATGGTATTTATTTCACTTCCCGAGCCCCTGGAAGCATGAAAATCACTTTAAACATGCTAATTTTAGCTCTAACACTGATGATCCACCTACAAATGTGAACTGACGTTCAAAAATAAAACATTTGAAAACGGACCATTTTCCACATTTCTGAAGCATGACGTAATGGGGGGGTGTTATCTCTTTTGTCGAAAATCAGCCGTTTTTGCTCGAACATTAAATGCCTCCAAATGGTATTTAATTAACTTCCCGAGCCCCTGGAAGCATGAAAATCACTTTAAACATGCTAATTTTAGCTCTAACACTGATGATCCACCTACAAATGTGAACTGACGTTCAAAAATAAAACATTTGAAAACGGACCATTTTCCACATTTCTGAAGCATGACGTAATGGGGGGGTGTTATCTCTTTTGTCGAAAATCAGACGTTTTTGCTCGAACATTAAATGCCTCCAAATGGTATTTAATTAACTTCCCGGGGTGAAGAAACCCTTTTTGAGAACTCAGAGTGAGTAAATTGGCCATTTTCATGCACTTTTAACCATTCCATAAATCTTGTGTTTTGGGCCCCTGGAAGCATGAAAATCACTTTAAACATGCTAATTTTAGCTCTAACACTGATGATCCACCTACAAATGTGAACTGACGTTCAAAAATAAAACATTTGAAAACGGACCATTTTCCACATTTCTGAAGCATGACGTAATGGGGGGGTGTTATCTCTTTTGTCTAAAATCAGCCGTTTTTGCTCGAACATTAAATGCCTCCAAATGGTATTTATTTCACTTCCCGAGCCCCTGGAAGCATGAAAATCACTTTAAACATGCTAATTTTAGCTCTAACACTGATGATCCACCTACAAATGTGAACTGACGTTCAAAAATAAAACATTTGAAAACAGACCATTTTCCACATTTCTGAAGCATGACGTAATGGGGGGGTGTTATCTCTTTTGTCGAAAATCAGCCGTTTTTGCTTGAACATTAAATGCCTCCAAATGGTATTTATTTCACTTCCCGAGCCCCTGGAAGCATGAAAATCACTTTAAACATGCTAATTTTAGCTCTAACACTGATGATCCACCTACAAATGTGAACTGACGTTCAAAAATAAAACATTTGAAAACGGACCATTTTCCACATTTCTGAAGCATGACGTAATGGGGGGGTGTTATCTCTTTTGTCGAAAATCAGCCGTTTTTGCTCGAACATTAAATGCCTCCAAATGGTATTTATTTCACTTCCCGAGCCCCTGGAAGCATGAAAATCACTTTAAACATGCTAATTTTAGCTCTAACACTGATGATCCACCTACAAATGTGAACTGACGTTCAAAAATAAAACATTTGAAAACGGACCATTTTCCACATTTCTGAAGCATGACGTAATGGGGGGGTGTTATCTCTTTTGTCGAAAATCAGCCGTTTTTGCTCGAACATTAAATGCCTCCAAATGGTATTTAATTAACTTCCCGAGCCCCTGGAAGCATGAAAATCACTTTAAACATGCTAATTTTAGCTCTAACACTGATGATCCACCTACAAATGTGAACTGACGTTCAAAAATAAAACATTTGAAAACGGACCATTTTCCACATTTCTGAAGCATGACGTAATGGGGGGGTGTTATCTCTTTTGTCGAAAATCAGCCGTTTTTGCTCGAACATTAAATGCCTCCAAATGGTATTTATTTCACTTCCCGAGCCCCTGGAAGCATGAAAATCACTTTAAACATGCTAATTTTAGCTCTAACACTGATGATCCACCTACAAATGTGAACTGACGTTCAAAAATAAAACATTTGAAAACGGACCATTTTCCACATTTCTGAAGCATGACGTAATGGGGGGGTGTTATCTCTTTTGTCGAAAATCAGATGTTTTTGCTCGAACATTAAATGCCTCCAAATGGTATTTAATTAACTTCCCGGGGTGAAGAAACCCTTTTTGAGAACTCAGAGTGAGTAAATTGGCCATTTTCATGCACTTTTAACCATTCCATAAATCTTGTGTTTTGGGCCCCTGGAAGCATGAAAATCACTTTAAACATGCTAATTTTAGCTCTAACACTGATGATCCACCTACAAATGTGAACTGACGTTCAAAAATAAAACATTTGAAAACGGACCATTTTCCACATTTCTGAAGCATGACGTAATGGGGGGGTGTTATCTCTTTTGTCTAAAATCAGCCGTTTTTGCTCGAACATTAAATGCCTCCAAATGGTATTTATTTCACTTCCCGAGCCCCTGGAAGCATGAAAATCACTTTAAACATGCTAATTTTAGCTCTAACACTGATGATCCACCTACAAATGTGAACTGACGTTCAAAAATAAAACATTTGAAAACTGACCATTTTCCACATTTCTGAAGCATGACGTAATGGGGGGGGTGTTATCTCTTTTGTCGAAAATCAGCCGTTTTTGCTCGAACATTAAATGCCTCCAAATGGTATTTAATTAACTTCCCGGGGTGAAGAAACCCTTTTTGAGAACTCAGAGTGAGTAAATTGGCCATTTTCATGCACTTTTAACCATTCCATAAATCTTGTGTTTTGGGCCCCTGGAAGCATGAAAATCACTTTAAACATGCTAATTTTAGCTCTAACACTGATGATCCACCTACAAATGTGAACTGACGTTCAAAAATAAAACATTTGAAAACGGACCATTTTCCACATTTCTGAAGCATGACGTAATGGGGGGGTGTTATCTCTTTTGTCTAAAATCAGCCGTTTTTGCTCGAACATTAAATGCCTCCAAATGGTATTTATTTCACTTCCCGAGCCCCTGGAAGCATGAAAATCACTTTAAACATGCTAATTTTAGCTCTAACACTGATGATCCACCTACAAATGTGAACTGACGTTCAAAAATAAAACATTTGAAAACGGACCATTTTCCACATTTCTGAAGCATGACGTAATGGGGGGGTGTTATCTCTTTTGTCGAAAATCAGCCGTTTTTGCTCGAACATTAAATGCCTCCAAATGGTATTTAATTAACTTCCCGAGCCCCTGGAAGCATGAAAATCACTTTAAACATGCTAATTTTAGCTCTAACACTGATGATCCACCTACAAATGTGAACTGACGTTCAAAAATAAAACATTTGAAAACGGACCATTTTCCACATTTCTGAAGCATGACGTAATGGGGGGGTGTTATCTCTTTTGTCGAAAATCAGCCGTTTTTGCTCGAACATTAAATGCCTCCAAATGGTATTTAATTAACTTCCCGGGGTGAAGATACCCTTTTTGAGAACTCAGAGTGAGTAAATTGGCCATTTTCATGCACTTTTAACCATTCCATAAATCTTGTGTTTTGGGCCCCTGGAAGCATGAAAATCACTTTAAACATGCTAATTTTAGCTCTAACACTGATGATCCACCTACAAATGTGAACTGACGTTCAAAAATAAAACATTTGAAAACGGACCATTTTCCACATTTCTGAAGCATGACGTAATGGGGGGGTGTTATCTCTTTTGTCGAAAATCAGCCGTTTTTGCTCGAACATTAAATGCCTCCAAATGGTATTTAATTAACTTCCCGGGGTGAAGAAACCCTTTTTGAGAACTCAGAGTGAGTATATTGGCCATTTTCATGCACTTTTAACCATTCCATAAATCTTGTGTTTTGGGCCCCTGGAAGCATGAAAATCACTTTAAACATGCTAATTTTAGCTCTAACACTGATGATCCACCTACAAATGTGAACTGACGTTCAAAAAGAAAACATTTGAAAACGTACCATTTTCCACATTTCTGAAGCATGACGTAATGGGGGGGTGTTATCTCTTTTGTCGAAAATCAGCCGTTTTTGCTCGAACATTAAATGCCTCCAAATGGTATTTAATTAACTTCCCGAGCCCCTGGAAGCATGAAAATCACTTTAAACATGCTAATTTTAGCTCTAACACTGATGATCCACCTACAAATGTGAACTGACGTTCAAAAATAAAACATTTGAAAACGGACCATTTTCCACATTTCTGAAGCATGACGTAATGGGGGGGGTGTTATCTCTTTTGTCGAAAATCAGCCGTTTTTGCTCGAACAATAAATGCCTCCAAATGGTATTTAATTAACTTCCCGGGGTGAAGAAACCCTTTTTGAGAACTCAGAGTGAGTAAATTGGCCATTTTCATGCACTTTTAACAATTCCATAAATCTTGTGTTTTGGGCCCCTGGAAGCATGAAAATCACTTTAAACATGCTAATTTTAGCTCTAACACTGATGATCCACCTACAAATGTGAACTGACGTTCAAAAATAAAACATTTGAAAACGGACCATTTTCCACATTTCTGAAGCATGACGTAATGGGGGGGGGTGTTATCTCTTTTGTCGAAAATCAGTTGTTTTTACTCGAACATTAAATGCCTCCAAATGGTATTTAATTAACTTCCCGAGCCCCTGGAAGCATGAAAATCACTTTAAACATGCTAATTTTAGCTCTAACACTGATGATCCACCTACAAATGTGAACTGACGTTCAAAAATAAAACATTTGAAAACGGACCATTTTCCACATTTCTGAAGCATGACGTAATGGGGGGGTGTTATCTCTTTTGTCGAAAATCAGCCGTTTTTGCTCGAACATTAAATGCCTCCAAATGGTATTTAATTAACTTCCCGAGCCCCTGGAAGCATGAAAATCACTTTAAACATGCTAATTTTAGCTCTAACACTGATGATCCACCTACAAATGTGAACTGACGTTCAAAAATAAAACATTTGAAAACGGACCATTTTCCACATTTCTGAAGCATGACGTAATGGGGGGGTGTTATCTCTTTTGTCGAAAATCAGCCGTTTTTGCTCGAACATTAAATGCCTCCAAATGGTATTTAATTAACTTCCCGGGGTGAAGAAACCCTTTTTGAGAACTCAGAGTGAGTAAATTGGCCATTTTCATGCACTTTTAACCATTCCATAAATCTTGTGTTTTGGGCCCCTGGAAGCATGAAAATCACTTTAAACATGCTAATTTTAGCTCTAACACTGATGATCCACCTACAAATGTGAACTGACGTTCAAAAATAAAACATTTGAAAACGGACCATTTTCCACATTTCTGAAGCATGACGTAATGGGGGGGTGTTATCTCTTTTGTCGAAAATCAGCCGTTTTTGCTCGAACATTAAATGCCTCCAAATGGTATTTAATTAACTTCCCGAGCCCCTGGAAGCATAAAATCACTTTAAACATGCTAATTTTAGCTCTAACACTGATGATCCACCTACAAATGTGAACTGACGTTCAAAAATAAAACATTTGAAAACGGACCATTTTCCACATTTCTGAAGCATGACGTAATGGGGGGGTGTTATCTCTTTTGTCGAAAATTAGCCGTTTTTGCTCGAACATTAAATGCCTCCAAATGGTATTTAATTAACTTCCCGTGCCCCTGGAAGCATGAAAATCACTTTAAACATGCTAATTTTAGCTCTAACACTGATGATCCACCTACAAATGTGAACTGACGTTCAAAAATAAAACTTTTGAAAACGGACCATTTTCCACATTTCTAAAGCATGACGTAATGGGGGGGTGTTATCTCTTTTGTCGAAAATCAGCCGTTTTTGCTCGAACATTAAATGCCTCCAAATGGTATTTATTTCACTTCCCGAGCCCCTGGAAGCATGAAAATCACTTTAAACATGCTAATTTTAGCTCTAACACTGATGATCCACCTACAAATGTGAACTGACGTTCAAAAATAAAACATTTGAAAACTGACCATTTTCCACATTTCTGAAGCATGACGTAATGGGGGGGTGTTATCTCTTTTGTCGAAAATCAGCCGTTTTTGCTCGAACATTAAATGCCTCCAAATGGTATTTAATTACCTTCCCGAGCCCCTGGAAGCATGAAAATCACTTTAAACATGCTAATTTTAGCTCTAACACTGATGATCCACCTACAAATGTGAACTGACGTTCAAAAATAAAACATTTGAAAACGGACCATTTTCCACATTTCTGAAGCATGACGTAATGGGGGGGTGTTATCTCTTTTGTCGAAAATCAGCCGTTTTTGCTCGAACATTAAATGCCTCCAAATGGTATTTATTTCACTTCCCGGGGTGAAGAAACCCTTTTTGAGAACTCAGAGTGAGTAAATTGGCCATTTTCATGCACTTTTAACCATTCCATTAATCTTGTGTTTTGGGCCCCTGGAAGCATGAAAATCACTTTAAACATGCTAATTTTAGCTCTAACACTGATGATCCACCTACAAATGTGAACTGACGTTCAAAAATAAAACATTTGAAAACGGACCATTTTCCACATTTCTGAAGCATGACGTAATGGGGGGGTGTTATCTCTTTTGTCGAAAATCAGCCGTTTTTGCTCGAACATTAAATGCCTCCAAATGGTATTTAATTAACTTCCCGAGCCCCTGGAAGCATGAAAATCACTTTAAACATGCTAATTTTAGCTCTAACACTGATGATCCACCTACAAATGTGAACTGACGTTCAAAAATAAAACATTTGAAAACGGACCATTTTCCACATTTCTGAAGCATGACGTAATGGGGGGTGTTATCTCTTTTGTCGAAAATCAGCCGTTTTTGCTCGAACATTAAATGCCTACAAATGATATTTAATTAACTTCCCGAGCCCCTGGAAGCATGAAAATCACTTTAAACATGCTAATTTTAGCTCTAACACTGATGATCCACCTACAAATATGAACTGACGTTCAAAAATAAAACATTTGAAAACGGACCATTTTCCACATTTCTGAAGCATGACGTAATGGGGGGGTGTTATCTCTTTTGTCGAAAATCAGCCGTTTTTGCTCGAACCTTAAATGCCTCCAAATGGTATTTAATTAACTTGCCGGGGTGAAGAAACCCTTTTTGAGAACTCAGAGTGAGTAAATTGGCCATTTTCATGCACTTTTAACCATTCCATAAATCTTGTGTTTTGGGCCCCTGGAAGCATGAAAATCACTTTAAACATGCTAATTTTAGCTCTAACACTGATGATCCACCTACAAATGTGAACTGACGTTCAAAAATAAAACATTTGAAAACGGACCATTTTCCACATTTCTGAAGCATGACGTAATGGGGGGTGTTATCTCTTTTGTCGAAAATCAGCCGTTTTTGCTCGAACATTAAATGCCTCCAAATGGTATTTAATTAACTTCCCGAGCCCCTGGAAGCATGAAAATCACTTTAAACATGCTAATTTTAGCTCTAACACTGATGATCCACCTACAAATGTGAACTGACGTTCAAAAATAAAACATTTGAAAACGGACCATTTTCCACATTTCTGAAGCATGACGTAATGGGGGGGTGTTATCTCTTTTGTCGAAAATCAGCCGTTTTTGCTCGAACATTAAATGCCTCCAAATGGTATTTAATTAACTTCCCGGGGTGAAGAAACCCTTTTTGAGAACTCAGAGTGAGTAAATTGGCCATTTTCATGCACTTTTAACCATTCCATAAATCTTGTGTTTTGGGCCCCTGGAAGCATGAAAATCACTTTAAACATGCTAATTTTAGCTCTAACACTGATGATCCACCTACAAATGTGAACTGACGTTCAAAAATAAAACATTTGAAAACGGACCATTTTCCACATTTCTGAAGCATGACGTAATGGGGGGGTGTTATCTCTTTTGTCGAAAATCAGTTGTTTTTACTCGAACATTGAATGCCTCCAAATGGTATTTAATTAACTTCCCGAGCCCCTGGAAGCATGAAAATCACTTTAAACATGCTAATTTTAGCTCTAACACTGATGATCCACCTACAAATGTGAACTGACGTTCAAAAAGAAAACATTTGAAAACGTACCATTTTCCACATTTCTGAAGCATGACGTAATGGGGGGGTGTTATCTCTTTTGTCGAAAATCAGCCGTTTTTGCTCGAACATTAAATGCCTCCAAATGGTATTTAATTAACTTCCCGAGCCCCTGGAAGCATGAAAATCACTTTAAACATGCTAATTTTAGCTCTAACACTGATGATCCACCTACAAATGTGAACTGACGTTCAAAAATAAAACATTTGAAAACGGACCATTTTCCACATTTCTGAAGCATGACGTAATGGGGGGGGTGTTATCTCTTTTGTCGAAAATCAGCCGTTTTTGCTCGAACAATAAATGCCTCCAAATGGTATTTAATTAACTTCCCGGGGTGAAGAAACCCTTTTTGAGAACTCAGAGTGAGTAAATTGGCCATTTTCATGCACTTTTAACAATTCCATAAATCTTGTGTTTTGGGCCCCTGGAAGCATGAAAATCACTTTAAACATGCTAATTTTAGCTCTAACACTGATGATCCACCTACAAATGTGAACTGACGTTCAAAAATAAAACATTTGAAAACGGACCATTTTCCACATTTCTGAAGCATGACGTAATGGGGGGGGGGTGTTATCTCTTTTGTCGAAAATCAGTTGTTTTTACTCGAACATTAAATGCCTCCAAATGGTATTTAAT
Organism: Lissotriton vulgaris; assembly: GCF_964263255.1. NCBI lineage: Eukaryota > Metazoa > Chordata > Amphibia > Caudata > Salamandridae > Lissotriton > Lissotriton vulgaris. Next base: position 90,488 of record NW_028245168.1, read on the forward strand.
TAACTTCCCGAGCCCCTGGAAGGATGAAAATCACTTTAAACATGCTAATTTTAGCTCTAACACTGATGATCCACCTACAAATGTGAACTGACGTTCAAAAATAAAACATTTGAAAACGGACCATTTTCCACATTTCTGAAGCATGACGTAATGGGGGGGTGTTATCTCTTTTGTCGAAAATCAGCCGTTTTTGCTCGAACATTAAATGCCTCCAAATGGTATTTAATTAACTTCCCGAGCCCCTGGAAGCATGAAAATCACTTTAAACATGCTAATTTTAGCTCTAACACTGATGATCCACCTACAAATGTGAACTGACGTTCAAAAATAAAACATTTGAAAACGGACCATTTTCCACATTTCTGAAGCATGACGTAATGGGGGGGTGTTATCTCTTTTGTCGAAAATCAGCCGTTTTTGCTCGAACATTAAATGCCTCCAAATGGTATTTAATTAACTTCCCGGGGTGAAGAAACCCTTTTTGAGAACTCAGAGTGAGTAAATTGGCCATTTTCATGCACTTTTAACCATTCCATAAATCTTGTGTTTTGGGCCCCTGGAAGCATGAAAATCACTTTAAACATGCTAATTTTAGCTCTAACACTGATGATCCACCTACAAATGTGAACTGACGTTCAAAAATAAAACATTTGAAAACGGACCATTTTCCACATTTCTGAAGCATGACGTAATGGGGGGGTGTTATCTCTTTTGTCGAAAATCAGCCGTTTTTGCTCGAACATTAAATGCCTCCAAATGGTATTTAATTAACTTCCCGAGCCCCTGGAAGCATAAAAATCACTTTAAACATGCTAATTTTAGCTCTAACACTGATGATCCACCTACAAATGTGAACTGACGTTCAAAAATAAAACATTTGAAAACGGACCATTTTCCACATTTCTGAAGCATGACGTAATGGGGGGGTGTTATCTCTTTTGTCGAAAATTAGCCGTTTTTGCTCGAACATTAAATGCCTCCAAATGGTATTTAATTAACTTCCCGTGCCCCTGGAAGCATGAAAATCACTTTAAACATGCTAATTTTAGCTCTAACACTGATGATCCACCTACAAATGTGAACTGACGTTCAAAAATAAAACATTTGAAAACGGACCATTTTCCACATTTCTAAAGCATGACGTAATGGGGGGGTGTTATCTCTTTTGTCGAAAATCAGCCGTTTTTGCTCGAACATTAAATGCCTCCAAATGGTATTTATTTCACTTCCCGAGCCCCTGGAAGCATGAAAATCACTTTAAACATGCTAATTTTAGCTCTAACACTGATGATCCACCTACAAATGTGAACTGACGTTCAAAAATAAAACATTTGAAAACGGACCATTTTCCACATTTCTGAAGCATGACGTAATGGGGGGGTGTTATCTCTTTTGTCGAAAATCAGCCGTTTTTGCTCGAACATTAAATGCCTCCAAATGGTATTTAATTACCTTCCCGAGCCCCTGGAAGCATGAAAATCACTTTAAACATGCTAATTTTAGCTCTAACACTGATGATCCACCTACAAATGTGAACTGACGTTCAAAAATAAAACATTTGAAAACGGACCATTTTCCACATTTCTGAAGCATGACGTAATGGGTGGGTGTTATCTCTTTTGTCGAAAATCAGCCGTTTTTGCTCGAACATTAAATGCCTCCAAATGGTATTTATTTCACTTCCCGGGGTGAAGAAACCCTTTTTGAGAACTCAGAGTGAGTAAATTGGCCATTTTCATGCACTTTTAACCATTCCATTAATCTTGTGTTTTGGGCCCCTGGAAGCATGAAAATCACTTTAAACATGCTAATTTTAGCTCTAACACTGATGATCCACCTACAAATGTGAACTGACGTTCAAAAATAAAACATTTGAAAACGGACCATTTTCCACATTTCTGAAGCATGACGTAATGGGGGGGTGTTATCTCTTTTGTCGAAAATCAGCCGTTTTTGCTCGAACATTAAATGCCTCCAAATGGTATTTAATTAACTTCCCGAGCCCCTGGAAGCATGAAAATCACTTTAAACATGCTAATTTTAGCTCTAACACTGATGATCCACCTACAAATGTGAACTGACGTTCAAAAATAAAACATTTGAAAACGGACCATTTTCCACATTTCTGAAGCATGACGTAATGGGGGGTGTTATCTCTTTTGTCGAAAATCAGCCGTTTTTGCTCGAACATTAAATGCCTACAAATGATATTTAATTAACTTCCCGAGCCCCTGGAAGCATGAAAATCACTTTAAACATGCTAATTTTAGCTCTAACACTGATGATCCACCTACAAATATGAACTGACGTTCAAAAATAAAACATTTGAAAACGGACCATTTTCCACATTTCTGAAGCATGACGTAATGGGGGGGTGTTATCTCTTTTGTCGAAAATCAGCCGTTTTTGCTCGAACCTTAAATGCCTCCAAATGGTATTTAATTAACTTCCCGGGGTGAAGAAACCCTTTTTGAGAACTCAGAGTGAGTAAATTGGCCATTTTCATGCACTTTTAACCATTCCATAAATCTTGTGTTTTGGGCCCCTGGAAGCATGAAAATCACTTTAAACATGCTAATTTTAGCTCTAACACTGATGATCCACCTACAAATGTGAACTGACGTTCAAAAATAAAACATTTGAAAACGGACCATTTTCCACATTTCTGAAGCATGACGTAATGGGGGGTGTTATCTCTTTTGTCGAAAATCAGCCGTTTTTGCTCGAACATTAAATGCCTCCAAATGGTATTTAATTAACTTCCCGAGCCCCTGGAAGCATGAAAATCACTTTAAACATGCTAATTTTAGCTCTAACACTGATGATCCACCTACAAATGTGAACTGACGTTCAAAAATAAAACATTTGAAAACGGACCATTTTCCACATTTCTGAAGCATGACGTAATGGGGGGGTGTTATCTCTTTTGTCGAAAATCAGCCGTTTTTGCTCGAACATTAAATGCCTCCAAATGGTATTTAATTAACTTCCCGGGGTGAAGAAACCCTTTTTGAGAACTCAGAGTGAGTAAATTGGCCATTTTCATGCACTTTTAACCATTCCATAAATCTTGTGTTTTGGGCCCCTGGAAGCATGAAAATCACTTTAAACATGCTAATTTTAGCTCTAACACTGATGATCCACCTACAAATGTGAACTGACGTTCAAAAATAAAACATTTGAAAACGGACCATTTTCCACATTTCTGAAGCATGACGTAATGGGGGGGTGTTATCTCTTTTGTCGAAAATCAGTTGTTTTTACTCGAACATTGAATGCCTCCAAATGGTATTTAATTAACTTCCCGAGCCCCTGGAAGCATGAAAATCACTTTAAACATGCTAATTTTAGCTCTAACACTGATGATCCACCTACAAATGTGAACTGACGTTCAAAAATAAAACATTTGAAAACGGACCATTTTCCACATTTCTGAAGCATGACGTAATGGGGGGGTGTTATCTCTTTTGTCGAAAATCAGCCGTTTTTGCTCGAACATTAAATGCCTCCAAATGGTATTTAATTAACTTCCCGAGCCCCTGGAAGCATGAAAATCACTTTAAACATGCTAATTTTAGCTCTAACACTGATGATCCACCTACAAATGTGAACTGACGTTCAAAAATAAAACATTTGAAAACGGACCATTTTCCACATTTCTGAAGCATGACGTAATGGGGGGGTGTTATCTCTTTTGTCGAAAATCAGCCGTTTTTGCTCGAACATTAAATGCCTCCAAATGGTATTTAATTAACTTCCCGGGGTGAAGAAACCCTTTTTGAGAACTCAGAGTGAGTAAATTGGCCATTTTCATGCACTTTTAACCATTCCATAAATCTTGTGTTTTGGGCCCCTGGAAGCATGAAAATCACTTTAAACATGCTAATTTTAGCTCTAACACTGATGATCCACCTACAAATGTGAACTGACGGTCAAAAATAAAACATTTGAAAACGGACCATTTTCCACATTTCTGAAGCATGACGTAATGGGGGGGTGTTATCTCTTTTGTCGAAAATCAGCCGTTTTTGCTCGAACATTAAATGCCTCCAAATGGTATTTAATTAACTTCCCGAGCCCCTGGAAGCATGAAAATCACTTTAAACATGCTAATTTTAGCTCTAACACTGATGATCCACCTACAAATGTGAACTGACGTTCAAAAATAAAACATTTGAAAACGGACCATTTTCCACATTTCTGAAGCATGACGTAATGGGGGGGTGTTATCTCTTTTGTCGAAAATCAGCCGTTTTTGCTCGAACATTAAATGCCTCCAAATGGTATTTAATTAACTTCCCGTGCCCCTGGAAGCATGAAAATCACTTTAAACATGCTAATTTTAGCTCTAACACTGATGATCCACCTACAAATGTGAACTGACGTTCAAAAATAAAACATTTGAAAACGGACCATTTTCCACATTTCTGAAGCATGACGTAATGGGGGGGTGTTATCTCTTTTGTCGAAAATCAGCCGTTTTTGCTCGAACATTAAATGCCTCCAAATGGTATTTAATTACCTTCCCGAGCCCCTGGAAGCATGAAAATCACTTTAAACATGCTAATTTTAGCTCTAACACTGATGATCCACCTACAAATGTGAACTGACGTTCAAAAATAAAACATTTGAAAACGGACCATTTTCCACATTTCTGAAGCATGACGTAATGGGGGGGTGTTATCTCTTTTGTCGAAAATCAGCCGTTTTTGCTCGAACATTAAATGCCTCCAAATGGTATTTATTTCACTTCCCGGGGTGAAGAAACCCTTTTTGAGAACTCAGAGTGAGTAAATTGGCCATTTTCATGCACTTTTAACCATTCCATTAATCTTGTGTTTTGGGCCCCTGGAAGCATGAAAATCACTTTAAACATGCTAATTTTAGCTCTAACACTGATGATCCACCTACAAATGTGAACTGACGTTCAAAAATAAAACATTTGAAAACGGACCATTTTCCACATTTCTGAAGCATGACGTAATGGGGGGGTGTTATCTCTTTTGTCGAAAATCAGCCGTTTTTGCTCGAACATTAAATGCCTCCAAATGGTATTTAATTAACTTCCCGAGCCCCTGGAAGCATGAAAATCACTTTAAACATGCTAATTTTAGCTCTAACACTGATGATCCACCTACAAATGTGAACTGACGTTCAAAAATAAAACATTTGAAAACGGACCATTTTCCACATTTCTGAAGCATGACGTAATGGGGGGGTGTTATCTCTTTTGTCGAAAATCAGCCGTTTTTGCTCGAACATTAAATGCCTCCAAATGGTATTTAATTAACTTCCCGAGCCCCTGGAAGCATGAAAATCACTTTAAACATGCTAATTTTAGCTCTAACACTGATGATCCACCTACAAATATGAACTGACGTTCAAAAATAAAAAATTTGAAAACGGACCATTTTCCACATTTCTGAAGCATGACGTAATGGGGGGGTGTTATCTCTTTTGTCGAAAATCAGCCGTTTTTGCTCGAACCTTAAATGCCTCCAAATGGTATTTAATTAACTTCCCGGGGTGAAGAAACCCTTTTTGAGAACTCAGAGTGAGTAAATTGGCCATTTTCATGCACTTTTAACCATTCCATAAATCTTGTGTTTTGGGCCCCTGGAAGCATGAAAATCACTTTAAACATGCTAATTTTAGCTCTAACACTGATGATCCACCTACAAATGTGAACTGACGTTCAAAAATAAAACATTTGAAAACGGACCATTTTCCACATTTCTGAAGCATGACGTAATGGGGGGTGTTATCTCTTTTGTCGAAAATCAGCCGTTTTTGCTCGAACATTAAATGCCTCCAAATGGTATTTAATTAACTTCCCGAGCCCCTGGAAGCATGAAAATCACTTTAAACATGCTAATTTTAGCTCTAACACTGATGATCCACCTACAAATGTGAACTGACGTTCAAAAATAAAACATTTGAAAACGGACCATTTTCCACATTTCTGAAGCATGACGTAATGGGGGGGTGTTATCTCTTTTGTCGAAAATCAGCCGTTTTTGCTCGAACATTAAATGCCTCCAAATGGTATTTAATTAACTTCCCGGGGTGAAGAAACCCTTTTTGAGAACTCAGAGTGAGTAAATTGGCCATTTTCATGCACTTTTAACCATTCCATAAATCTTGTGTTTTGGGCCCCTGGAAGCATGAAAATCACTTTAAACATGCTAATTTTAGCTCTAACACTGATGAGCCACCTACAAATGTGAACTGACGTTCAAAAATAAAACATTTGAAAACGGACCATTTTCCACATTTCTGAAGCATGACGTGATGGGGGGGTGTTATCTCTTTTGTCGAAAATCAGCCGTTTTTGCTCGAACATTAAATGCCTCCAAATGGTATTTAATTAACTTCCCGGGGTGAAGAAACCCTTTTTGAGAACTCAGAGTGAGTAAATTGGCCATTTTCAGGCACTTTTAACCATTCCATAAATCTTGTGTTTTGGGCCCCTGGAAGCATGAAAATCACTTTAAACATGCTAATTTTAGCTCTAACACTGATGATCCACCTACAAATGTGAACTGACGTTCAAAAATAAAACATTTGAAAACTGACCATTTTCCACATTTCTGAAGCATGACGTAATGGGGGGGTGTTATCTCTTTTGTCGAAAATCAGCCGTTTTTGCTCGAACATTAAATGCCTCCAAATGGTATTTAATTAACTTCCCGGGGTGAAGAAACCCTTTTTGAGAACTCAGAGTGAGTAAATTGGCCATTTTCCTGCACTTTTAACCATTCCATAAATCTTGTGTTTTGGGCCCCTGGAAGCATGAAAATCACTTTAAACATGCTAATTTTAGCTCTAACACTGATGATCCACCTACAAATGTGAACTGACGTTCAAAAATAAAACATTTGAAAACGGACCATTTTCCACATTTCTGAAGCATGACGTAATGGGGGGTGTTATCTCTTTTGTCGAAAATCAGCCGTTTTTGCTCGAACATTAAATGCCTCCAAATGGTATTTAATTAACTTCCCGAGCCCCTGGAAGCATGAAAATCACTTTAAACATGCTAATTTTAGCTCTAACACTGATGATCCACCTACAAATGTGAACTGACGTTCAAAAATAAAACATTTGAAAACGGACCATTTTCCACATTTCTGAAGCATGACGTAATGGGGGGGTGTTATCTCTTTTGTCGAAAATCAGCCGTTTTTGCTCGAACATTAAATGCCTCCAAATGGTATTTAATTAACTTCCCGGGGTGAAGAAACCCTTTTTGAGAACTCAGAGTGAGTAAATTGGCCATTTTCATGCACTTTTAACCATTCCATAAATCTTGTGTTTTGGGCCCCTGGAAGCATGAAAATCACTTTAAACATGCTAATTTTAGCTCTAACACTGATGATCCACCTACAAATGTGAACTGACGTTCAAAAATAAAACATTTGAAAACGGACCATTTTCCACATTTCTGAAGCATGACGTAATGGGGGGGTGTTATCTCTTTTGTCGAAAATCAGTTGTTTTTACTCGAACATTGAATGCCTCCAAATGGTATTTAATTAACTTCCCGAGCCCCTGGAAGCATGAAAATCACTTTAAACATGCTAATTTTAGCTCTAACACTGATGATCCACCTACAAATGTGAACTGACGTTCAAAAATAAAACATTTGAAAACGGACCATTTTCCACATTTCTGAAGCATGACGTAATGGGGGGGTGTTATCTCTTTTGTCGAAAATCAGCCGTTTTTGCTCGAACATTAAATGCCTCCAAATGGTATTTAATTAACTTCCCGAGCCCCTGGAAGCATGAAAATCACTTTAAACATGCTAATTTTAGCTCTAACACTGATGATCCACCTACAAATGTGAACTGACGTTCAAAAATAAAACATTTGAAAACGGACCATTTTCCACATTTCTGAAGCATGACGTAATGGGGGGGTGTTATCTCTTTTGTCGAAAATCAGCCGTTTTTGCTCGAACATTAAATGCCTCCAAATGGTATTTAATTAACTTCCCGGGGTGAAGAAACCCTTTTTGAGAACTCAGAGTGAGTAAATTGGCCATTTTCATGCACTTTTAACCATTCCATAAATCTTGTGTTTTGGGCCCCTGGAAGCATGAAAATCACTTTAAACATGCTAATTTTAGCTCTAACACTGATGATCCACCTACAAATGTGAACTGACGGTCAAAAATAAAACATTTGAAAACGGACCATTTTCCACATTTCTGAAGCATGACGTAATGGGGGGGTGTTATCTCTTTTGTCGAAAATCAGCCGTTTTTGCTCGAACATTAAATGCCTCCAAATGGTATTTAATTAACTTCCCGAGCCCCTGGAAGCATGAAAATCACTTTAAACATGCTAATTTTAGCTCTAACACTGATGATCCACCTACAAATGTGAACTGACGTTCAAAAATAAAACATTTGAAAACGGACCATTTTCCACATTTCTGAAGCATGACGTAATGGGGGGGTGTTATCTCTTTTGTCGAAAATCAGCCGTTTTTGCTCGAACATTAAATGCCTCCAAATGGTATTTAATTAACTTCCCGTGCCCCTGGAAGCATGAAAATCACTTTAAACATGCTAATTTTAGCTCTAACACTGATGATCCACCTACAAATGTGAACTGACGTTCAAAAATAAAACATTTGAAAACGGACCATTTTCCACATTTCTGAAGCATGACGTAATGGGGGGGTGTTATCTCTTTTGTCGAAAATCAGCCGTTTTTGCTCGAACATTAAATGCCTCCAAATGGTATTTAATTACCTTCCCGAGCCCCTGGAAGCATGAAAATCACTTTAAACATGCTAATTTTAGCTCTAACACTGATGATCCACCTACAAATGTGAACTGACGTTCAAAAATAAAACATTTGAAAACGGACCATTTTCCACATTTCTGAAGCATGACGTAATGGGGGGGTGTTATCTCTTTTGTCGAAAATCAGCCGTTTTTGCTCGAACATTAAATGCCTCCAAATGGTATTTATTTCACTTCCCGGGGTGAAGAAACCCTTTTTGAGAACTCAGAGTGAGTAAATTGGCCATTTTCATGCACTTTTAACCATTCCATTAATCTTGTGTTTTGGGCCCCTGGAAGCATGAAAATCACTTTAAACATGCTAATTTTAGCTCTAACACTGATGATCCACCTACAAATGTGAACTGACGTTCAAAAATAAAACATTTGAAAACGGACCATTTTCCACATTTCTGAAGCATGACGTAATGGGGGGGTGTTATCTCTTTTGTCGAAAATCAGCCGTTTTTGCTCGAACATTAAATGCCTCCAAATGGTATTTAATTAACTTCCCGAGCCCCTGGAAGCATGAAAATCACTTTAAACATGCTAATTTTAGCTCTAACACTGATGATCCACCTACAAATGTGAACTGACGTTCAAAAATAAAACATTTGAAAACGGACCATTTTCCACATTTCTGAAGCATGACGTAATGGGGGGGTGTTATCTCTTTTGTCGAAAATCAGCCGTTTTTGCTCGAACATTAAATGCCTCCAAATGGTATTTAATTAACTTCCCGAGCCCCTGGAAGCATGAAAATCACTTTAAACATGCTAATTTTAGCTCTAACACTGATGATCCACCTACAAATATGAACTGACGTTCAAAAATAAAAAATTTGAAAACGGACCATTTTCCACATTTCTGAAGCATGACGTAATGGGGGGGTGTTATCTCTTTTGTCGAAAATCAGCCGTTTTTGCTCGAACCTTAAATGCCTCCAAATGGTATTTAATTAACTTCCCGGGGTGAAGAAACCCTTTTTGAGAACTCAGAGTGAGTAAATTGGCCATTTTCATGCACTTTTAACCATTCCATAAATCTTGTGTTTTGGGCCCCTGGAAGCATGAAAATCACTTTAAACATGCTAATTTTAGCTCTAACACTGATGATCCACCTACAAATGTGAACTGACGTTCAAAAATAAAACATTTGAAAACGGACCATTTTCCACATTTCTGAAGCATGACGTAATGGGGGGTGTTATCTCTTTTGTCGAAAATCAGCCGTTTTTGCTCGAACATTAAATGCCTCCAAATGGTATTTAATTAACTTCCCGAGCCCCTGGAAGCATGAAAATCACTTTAAACATGCTAATTTTAGCTCTAACACTGATGATCCACCTACAAATGTGAACTGACGTTCAAAAATAAAACATTTGAAAACGGACCATTTTCCACATTTCTGAAGCATGACGTAATGGGGGGGTGTTATCTCTTTTGTCGAAAATCAGCCGTTTTTGCTCGAACATTAAATGCGTCCAAATGGTATTTAATTAACTTCCCGGGGTGAAGAAACCCTTTTTGAGAACTCAGAGTGAGTAAATTGGCCATTTTCATGCACTTTTAACCATTCCATAAATCTTGTGTTTTGGGCCCCTGGAAGCATGAAAATCACTTTAAACATGCTAATTTTAGCTCTAACACTGATGAGCCACCTACAAATGTGAACTGACGTTCAAAAATAAAACATTTGAAAACGGACCATTTTCCACATTTCTGAAGCATGACGTAATGGGGGGGTGTTATCTCTTTTGTCGAAAATCAGCCGTTTTTGCTCGAACATTAAATGCCTCCAAATGGTATTTAATTAACTTCCCGGGGTGAAGAAACCCTTTTTGAGAACTCAGAGTGAGTAAATTGGCCATTTTCATGCACTTTTAACCATTCCATAAATCTTGTGTTTTGGGCCCCTGGAAGCATGAAAATCACTTTAAACATGCTAATTTTAGCTCTAACACTGATGATCCACCTACAAATGTGAACTGACGTTCAAAAATAAAACATTTGAAAACTGACCATTTTCCACATTTCTGAAGCATGACGTAATGGGGGGGTGTTATCTCTTTTGTCGAAAATCAGCCGTTTTTGCTCGAACATTAAATGCCTCCAAATGGTATTTAATTAACTTCCCGAGCCCCTGGAAACATGAAAATCACTTTAAACATGCTAATTTTAGCTCTAACACTGATGATCCACCTACAAATGTGAACTGACGTTCAAAAATAAAACATTTGAAAACGGACCATTTTCCACATTTCTGAAGCATGACGTAATGGGGGGGTGTTATCTCTTTTGTCGAAAATCAGCCGTTTTTGCTCGAACATTAAATGCCTCCAAATGGTATTTAATTAACTTCCCGAGCCCCTGGAAGCATGAAAATCACTTTAAACATGCTAATTTTAGCTCTAACACTGATGATCCACCTACAAATATGAACTGACGTTCAAAAATAAAACATTTGAAAACGGACCATTTTCCACATTTCTGAAGCATGACGTAATGGGGGGGTGTTATCTCTTTTGTCGAAAATCAGCCGTTTTTGCTCGAACCTTAAATGCCTCCAAATGGTATTTAATTAACTTCCCGGGTGAAGAAACCCTTTTTGAGAACTCAGAGTGAGTAAATTGGCCATTTTCATGCACTTTTAACCATTCCATAAATCTTGTGTTTTGGGCCCCTGGAAGCATGAAAATCACTTTAAACATGCTAATTTTAGCTCTAACACTGATGATCCACCTACAAATGTGAACTGACGTTCAAAAATAAAACATTTGAAAACGGACCATTTTCCACATTTCTGAAGCATGACGTAATGGGGGGTGTTATCTCTTTTGTCGAAAATCAGCCGTTTTTGCTCGAACATTAAATGCCTCCAAATGGTATTTAATTAACTTTCCGGGGTGAAGAAACCCTTTTTGAGAACTCAGAGTGAGTAAATTGGCCATTTTCATGCACTTTTAACCATTCCATAAATCTTGTGTTTTGGGCCCCTGGAAGCATGAAAATCACTTTAAACATGCTAATTTTAGCTCTAACATTGATGATCCACCTACAAATGTGAACTGACGTTCAAAAATAAAACATTTGAAAACGGACCATTTTCACATTTCTGAAGCATGACGTAATGGGGGGTGTTATCTCTTTTGTCGAAAATCAGCCGTTTTTGCTCGAACATTAAATGCCTCCAAATGGTATTTAATTAACTTCCCGAGCCCCTGGAAGCATGAAAATCACTTTAAACATGCTAATTTTAGCTCTAACACTGATGATCCGCCTACAAATGTGAACTGACGTTCAAAAATAAAACATTTGAAAACGGACCATTTTCCACATTTCTGAAGCATGACGTAATGGGGGGGTGTTATCTCTTTTGTCGAAAATCAGCCGTTTTTGCTCGAACATTAAATGCCTTCAAATGGTATTTAATTAACTTCCCGGGGTGAAGAAACCCTTTTTGAGAACTCAGAGTGAGTAAATTGGCCATTTTCATGCACTTTTAACCATTCCATAAATCTTGTGTTTTGGGCCCCTGGAAGCATGAAAATCACTTTAAACATGCTAATTTTAGCTCTAACACTGATGATCCACCTACAAATGTGAACTGACGTTCAAAAATAAAACATTTGAAAACGTACCATTTTCCACATTTCTGAAGCATGACGTAATGGGGGGGTGTTATCTCTTTTGTCGAAAATCAGCCGTTTTTGCTCGAACATTAAATGCCTCCAAATGGTATTTAATTAACTTCCCGAGCCCCTGGAAGCATGAAAATCACTTTAAACATGCTAATTTTAGCTCTAACACTGATGATCCACCTACAAATGTGAACTGACGTTCAAAAATAAAACATTTGAAAACGGACCATTTTCCACATTTCTGAAGCATGACGTAATGGGGGGGTGTTATCTCTTTTGTCGAAAATCAGCCGTTTTTTCTCGAACAGTAAATGCCTCCAAATGGTATTTAATTAACTTCCCGAGCCCCTGGAAGCATGAAAATCACTTTAAACATGCTAATTTTAGCTCTAACACTGATGATCCACCTACAAATGTGAACTGACGTTCAAAAATAAAGCATTTGAAAACGGACCATTTTCCACATTTCTGAAGCATGACGTAATGGGGGGGGTGTTATCTCTTTTGTCGAAAATCAGCCGTTTTTGCTCGAACAATAAATGCCTCCAAATGGTATTTAATTAACTTCCCGGGGTGAAGAAACCCTTTTTGAGAACTCAGAGTGAGTAAATTGGCCATTTTCATGCACTTTTAACAATTCCATAAATCTTGTGTTTTGGGCCCCTGGAAGCATGAAAATCACTTTAAACATGCTAATTTTAGCTCTAACACTGATGATCCACCTACAAATGTGAACTGACGTTCAAAAATAAAACATTTGAAAACGGACCATTTTCCACATTTCTGAAGCATGACGTAATGGGGGGGTGTTATCTCTTTTGTCGAAAATCAGCCGTTTTTGCTCGAACATTAAATGCCTCCAAATGGTATTTAATTAACTTCCCGAGCCCCTGGAAGCATGAAAATCACTTTAAACATGCTAATTTTAGCTCTAACACTGATGATCCACCTACAAATGTGAACTGACGTTCAAAAATAAAACATTTGAAAACGGACCATTTTCCACATTTCTGAAGCATGACGTAATGGGGGGGTGTTATCTCTTTTGTCGAAAATCAGCCGTTTTTGCTCGAACATTAAATGCCTCCAAATGGTATTTATTTCACTTCCCGAGCCCCTGGAAGCATGAAAATCACTTTAAACATGCTAATTTTAGCTCTAACACTGATGATCCACCTACAAATGTGAACTGACGTTCAAAAATAAAACATTTGAAAACGGACCATTTTCCACATTTCTGAAGCATGACGTAATGGGGGGGTGTTATCTCTTTTGTCGAAAATCAGCCGTTTTTGCTCGAACATTAAATGCCTCCAAATGGTATTTAATTAACTTCCCGAGCCCCTGGAAGCATGAAAATCACTTTAAACATGCTAATTTTAGCTCTAACACTGATGATCCACCTACAAATGTGAACTGACGTTCAAAAATAAAACATTTGAAAACGGACCATTTTCCACATTTCTGAAGCATGACGTAATGGGGGGGTGTTATCTCTTTTGTCGAAAATCAGCCGTTTTTGCTCGAACATTAAATGCCTCCAAATGGTATTTATTTCACTTCCCGGGGTGAAGAAACCCTTTTTGAGAACTCAGAGTGAGTAAATTGGCCATTTTCATGCACTTTTAACCATTCCATTAATCTTGTGTTTTGGGCCCCTGGAAGCATGAAAATCACTTTAAACATGCTAATTTTAGCTCTAACACTGATGATCCACCTACAAATGTGAACTGACGTTCAAAAATAAAACATTTGAAAACGGACCATTTTCCACATTTCTGAAGCATGACGTAATGGGGGGGTGTGTTATCTCTTTTGTCGAAAATCAGCCGTTTTTGCTCGAACATTAAATGCCTCCAAATGGTATTTAATTAACTTCCCGAGCCCCTGGAAGCATGAAAATCACTTTAAACATGCTAATTTTAGCTCTAACACTGATGATCCACCTACAAATGTGAACTGACGTTCAAAAATAAAACATTTGAAAACGGACCATTTTCCACATTTCTGAAGCATGACGTAATGGGGGGGTGTTATCTCTTTTGTCGAAAATCAGCCGTTTTTGCTCGAACCTTAAATGCCTCCAAATGGTATTTAATTAACTTCCCGGGGTGAAGAACCCCTTTTTGAGAACTCAGAGTGAGTAAATTGGCCATTTTCATGCACTTTTAACCATTCCATAAATCTTGTGTTTTGGGCCCCTGGAAGCATGAAAATCACTTTAAACATGCTAATTTTAGCTCTAACACTGATGATCCACCTACAAATGTGAACTGACGTTCAAAAATAAAACATTTGAAAACGGACCATTTTCCACATTTCTGAAGCATGACGTAATGGGGGGTGTTATCTCTTTTTTGTCGAAAATCAGCCGTTTTTGCTCGAACATTAAATGCCTCCAAATGGTATTTAATTAACTTCCCGAGCCCCTGGAAGCATGAAAATCACTTTAAACATGCTAATTTTACTCTAACACTGATGATCCACCTACAAATGTGAACTGACGTTCAAAAATAAAACATTTGAAAACGGACCATTTTCCACATTTCTGAAGCATGACGTAATGGGGGGGGGTGTTATCTCTTTTGTCGAAATCAGCCGTTTTTGCTCGAACATTAAATGCCTCCAAATGGTATTTAATTAACTTCCCGGGGTGAAGAAACCCTTTTTGAGAACTCAGAGTGAGTAAATTGGCCATTTTCATGCACTTTTAACCATTCCATAAATCTTGTGTTTTGGGCCACTGGAAGCATGAAAATCACTTTAAACATGCTAATTTTAGCTCTAACACTGATGATCCACCTACAAATGTGAACTGACGTTCAAAAATAAAACATTTGAAAACGGACCATTTTCCACATTTCTGAAGCATGACGTAATGGGGGGTGTTATCTCTTTTTTGTCGAAAATCAGCCGTTTTTGCTCGAACATTAAATGCCTCCAAATGGTATTTAATTAACTTCCCGAGCCCCTGGAAGCATGAAAATCACTTTAAACATGCTAATTTTAGCTCTAACACTGATGATCCACCTACAAATGTGAACTGACGTTCAAAAATAAAACATTTGAAAACGGACCATTTTCCACATTTCTGAAGCATGACGTAATGGGGGGGTGTTATCTCTTTTGTCGAAAATCAGCCGTTTTTGCTCGAACATTAAATGCCTCCAAATGGTATTTAATTAACTTCCCGGGGTGAAGAAACCCTTTTTGAGAACTCAGAGTGAGTAAATTGGCCATTTTCATGCACTTTTAACCATTCCATAAATCTTGTGTTTTGGGCCACTGGAAGCATGAAAATCACTTTAAACATGCTAATTTTAGCTCTAACACTGATGATCCACCTACAAATGTGAACTGACGTTCAAAAATAAAACATTTGAAAACGGACCATTTTCCACATTTCTGAAGCATGACGTAATGGGGGGGTGTTATCTCTTTTGTCGAACATCAGCCGTTTTTGCTCGAACATTAAATGCCTCCAAATGGTATTTAATTAACTTCCCGGGGTGAAGAAACCCTTTTTGAGAACTCAGAGTGAGTAAATTGGCCATTTTCATGCACTTTTAACCATTCCATAAATCTTGTGTTTTGGGCCCCTGGAAGCATGAAAATCACTTTAAACATGCTAATTTTAGCTCTAACACTGATGATCCACCTACAAATGTGAACTGACGTTCAAAAATAAAACATTTGAAAACGGACCATTTTCCACATTTCTGAAGCATGACGTAATGGGGGGGTGTTATCTCTTTTGTCGAAAATCAGCCGTTTTTGCTCGAACATTAAATGCCTCCAAATGGTATTTAATTAACTTCCCGAGCCCCTGGAAGCATGAAAATCACTTTAAACATGCTAATTTTAGCTCTAACACTGATGATCCACCTACAAATGTGAACTGACGTTCAAAAATAAAACATTTGAAAACGGACCATTTTCCTCATTTCTGAAGCATGACGTAATGGGGGGGTGTTATCTCTTTTGTCGAAAATCAGCCGTTTTTGCTCGAACATTAAATGCCTCCAAATGGTATTTAATTAACTTCCCGAGCCCCTGGAAGCATGAAAATCACTTTAAACATGCTAATTTTAGCTCTAACACTGATGATCCACCTACAAATGTGAACTGACGTTCAAAAATAAAACATTTGAAAACAGACCATTTTCCACATTTCTGAAGCATGACGTAATGGGGGGGTGTTATCTCTTTTGTCGAAAATCAGCCGTTTTTTCTCGAACAGTAAATGCCTCCAAATGGTATTTAATTAACTTCCCGAGCCCCTGGAAGCATGAAAATCACTTTAAACATGCTAATTTTAGCTCTAACACTGATGATCCACCTACAAATGTGAACTGACGTTCAAAAATAAAACATTTGAAAACGGACCATTTTCCACATTTCTGAAGCATGACGTAATGGGGGGGTGTTATCTCTTTTGTCGAAAATCAGCCGTTTTTGCTCGAACAATAAATGCCTCCAAATGGTATTTAATTAACTTCCCGGGGTGAAGAAACCCTTTTTGAGAACTCAGAGTGAGTAAATTGGCCATTTTCATGCACTTTTAACAATTCCATAAATCTTGTGTTTTGGGCCCCTGGAAGCATGAAAATCACTTTAAACATGCTAATTTTAGCTCTAACACTGATGATCCACCTACAAATGTGAACTGACGTTCAAAAATAAAACATTTGAAAACGGACCATTTTCCACATTTCTGAAGCATGACGTAATGGGGGGGTGTTATCTCTTTTGTCGAAAATCAGCCGTTTTTGCTCGAACATTAAATGCCTCCAAATGGTATTTATTTCACTTCCCGAGCCCCTGGAAGCATGAAAATCACTTTAAACATGCTAATTTTAGCTCTAACACTGATGATCCACCTACAAATGTGAACTGACGTTCAAAAATAAAACATTTGAAAACGGACATTTTTCCACATTTCTGAAGCATGACGTAATGGGGGGGTGTTATCTCTTTTGTCGAAAATCAGCCGTTTTTGCTCGAACATTAAATGCCTCCAAATGGTATTTAATTAACTTCCCGAGCCCCTGGAAGCATGAAAATCACTTTAAACATGCTAATTTTAGCTCTAACACTGATGATCCACCTACAAATGTGAACTGACGTTCAAAAATAAAACATTTGAAAACGGACCATTTTCCACATTTCTGAAGCATGACGTAATGGGGGGGTGTTATCTCTTTTGTCGAAAATCAGCCGTTTTTGCTCGAACATTAAATGCCTCCAAATGGTATTTATTTCACTTCCCGGGGTGAAGAAACCCTTTTTGAGAACTCAGAGTGAGTAAATTGGCCATTTTCATGCACTTTTAACCATTCCATTAATCTTGTGTTTTGGGCCCCTGGAAGCATGAAAATCACTTTAAACATGCTAGTTTTAGCTCTAACACTGATGATCCACCTACAAATGTGAACTGACGTTCAAAAATAAAACATTTGAAAACGGACCATTTTCCACATTTCTGAAGCATGACGTAATGGGGGGGTGTTATCTCTTTTGTCGAAAATCAGCCGTTTTTGCTCGAACATTAAATGCCTCCAAATGGTATTTAATTAACTTCCCGAGCCCCTGGAAGCATGAAAATCACTTTAAACATGCTAATTTTAGCTCTAACACTGATGATCCACCTACAAATGTGAACTGACGTTCAAAAATAAAACATTTGAAAACGGACCATTTTCCACATTTCTGAAGCATGACGTAATGGGGGGGTGTTATCTCTTTTGTCGAAAATCAGCCGTTTTTGCTCGAACCTTAAATGCCTCCAAATGGTATTTAATTAACTTCCCGGGGTGAAGAACCCCTTTTTGAGAACTCAGAGTGAGTAAATTGGCCATTTTCATGCACTTTTAACCATTCCATAAATCTTGTGTTTTGGGCCCCTGGAAGCATGAAAATCACTTTAAACATGCTAATTTTAGCTCTAACACTGATGATCCACCTACAAATGTGAACTGACGTTCAAAAATAAAACATTTGAAAACGGACCATTTTCCACATTTCTGAAGCATGACGTAATGGGGGGTGTTATCTCTTTTTTGTCGAAAATCAGCCGTTTTTGCTCGAACATTAAATGCCTCCAAATGGTATTTAATTAACTTCCCGAGCCCCTGGAAGCATGAAAATCACTTTAAACATGCTAATTTTAGCTCTAACACTGATGATCCACCTACAAATGTGAACTGACGTTCAAAAATAAAACATTTGAAAACGGACCATTTTCCACATTTCTGAAGCATGACGTAATGGGGGGGTGTTATCTCTTTTGTCGAAAATCAGCCGTTTTTGCTCGAACATTAAATGCCTCCAAATGGTATTTAATTAACTTCCCGGGGTGAAGAAACCCTTTTTGAGAACTCAGAGTGAGTAAATTGGCCATTTTCATGCACTTTTAACCATTCCATAAATCTTGTGTTTTGGGCCCCTGGAAGCATGAAAATCACTTTAAACATGCTAATTTTAGCTCTAACACTGATGATCCACCTACAAATGTGAACTGACGTTCAAAAATAAAACATTTGAAAACGGACCATTTTCCACATTTCTGAAGCATGACGTAATGGGGGGGTGTTATCTCGTTTGTCGAAAATCAGCCGTTTTTGCTCGAACATTAAATGCCTCCAAATGGTATTTAATTAACTTCCCGGGGTGAAGAAACCCTTTTTGAGAACTCAGAGTGAGTAAATTGGCCATTTTCATGCACTTTTAACCATTCCATAAATCTTGTGTTTTGGGCCCCTGGAAGCATGAAAATCACTTTAAACATGCTAATTTTAGCTCTAACACTGATGATCCACCTACAAATGTGAACTGACGTTCAAAAATAAAACATTTGAAAACGGACCATTTTCCACATTTCTGAAGCATGACGTAATGGGGGGGTGTTATCTCTTTTGTCGAAAATCAGCCGTTTTTGCTCGAACATTAAATGCCTCCAAATGGTATTTAATTAACTTCCCGAGCCCCTGGAAGCATGAAAATCACTTTAAACATGCTAATTTTAGCTCTAACACTGATGATCCACCTACAAATGTGAACTGACGTTCAAAAATAAAACATTTGAAAACGGACCATTTTCCACATTTCTGAAGCATGACGTAATGGGGGGGTGTTATCTCTTTTGTCGAAAATCAGCCGTTTTTGCTCGAACATTAAATGCCTCCAAATGGTATTTAATTAATTTCCCGAGCCCCTGGAAGCATGAAAATCACTTTAAACATGCTAATTTTAGCTCTAACACTGATGATCCACCTACAAATGTGAACTGACGTTCAAAAATAAAACATTTGAAAACGGACAATTTTCAACATTTCTGAAGCATGACGTAATGGGGGGGTGTTATCTCTTTTGTCGAAAATCAGCCGTTTTTGCTCGAACATTAAATGCCTCCAAATGGTATTTAATTAACTTCCCGAGCCCCTGGAAGCATGAAAATCACTTTAAACATGCTAATTTTAGCTCTAACACTGATGATCCACCTACAAATGTGAACTGACGTTCAAAAATAAAACATTTGAAAACGGACCATTTTCCACATTTCTGAAGCATGACGTAATGGGGGGGTGTTATCTCTTTTGTCGAAAATCAGCCGTTTTTTCTCGAACAGTAAATGCCTCCAAATGGTATTTAATTAACTTCCCGAGCCCCTGGAAGCATGAAAATCACTTTAAACATGCTAATTTTAGCTCTAACACTGATGATCCACCTACAAATGTGAACTGACGTTCAAAAATAAAACATTTGAAAACGGACCATTTTCCACATTTCTGAAGCATGACGTAATGGGGGGGGTGTTATCTCTTTTGTCGAAAATCAGCCGTTTTTGCTCGAACAATAAATGCCTCCAAATGGTATTTAATTAACTTCCCGGGGTGAAGAAACCCTTTTTGAGAACTCAGAGTGAGTAAATTGGCCATTTTCATGCACTTTTAACAATTCCATAAATCTTGTGTTTTGGGCCCCTGGAAGCATGAAAATCACTTTAAACATGCTAATTTTAGCTCTAACACTGATGATCCACCTACAAATGTGAACTGACGTTCAAAAATAAAACATTTGAAAACGGACCATTTTCCACATTTCTGAAGCATGACGTAATGGGGGGTGTTATCTCTTTTGTCGAAAATCAGCTGTTTTTGCTCGAACATTAAATGCCTCCAAATGGTATTTAATTAACTTCCCGAGCCCCTGGAAGCATGAAAATCACTTTAAACATGCTAATTTTAGCTCTAACACTGATGATCCACCTACAAATGTGAACTGACGTTCAAAAATAAAACATTTGAAAACGGACCATTTTCCACATTTCTGAAGCATGACGTAATGGGGGGGTGTTATCTCTTTTGTCGAAAATCAGCCGTTTTTGCTCGAACATTAAATGCCTCCAAATGGTATTTAATTAACTTCCCGAGCCCCTGGAAGCATGAAAATCACTTTAAACATGCTAATTTTAGCTCTAACACTGATGATCCACCTACAAATGTGAACTGACGTTCAAAAATAAAACATTTGAAAACGGACCATTTTCCACATTTCTGAAGCATGACGTAATGGGGGGGTGTTATCTCTTTTGTCGAAAATCAGCCGTTTTTGCTCGAACATTAAATGCCTCCAAATGGTATTTAATTAACTTCCCGAGCCCCTGGAAGCATGAAAATCACTTTAAACATGCTAATTTTAGCTCTAACACTGATGATCCACCTACAAATGTGAACTGACGTTCAAAAATAAAACATTTGAAAACTGACCATTTTCCACATTTCTGAAGCATGACGTAATGGGGGGGTGTTATCTCTTTTGTCGAAAATCAGCCGTTTCAGCTCGAACATTAAATGCCTCCAAATGGTATTTATTTCACTTCCCGAGCCCCTGGAAGCATGAAAATCACTTTAAACATGCTAATTTTAGCTCTAACACTGATGATCCACCTACAAATGTGAACTGACGTTCAAAAATAAAACATTTGAAAACGGACCATTTTCCACATTTCTGAAGCATGACGTAATGGGGGGGTGTTATCTCTTTTGTCGAAAATCAGCCGTTTTTGCTCGAACATTAAATGCCTCCAAATGGTATTTAATTAACTTCCCGAGCCCCTGGAAGCATGAAAATCACTTTAAACATGCTAATTTTAGCTCTAACACTGATGATCCACCTACAAATGTGAACTGACGTTCAAAAATAAAACATTTGAAAACGGACCATTTTCCACATTTCTGAAGCATGACGTAATGGGGGGGTGTTATCTCTTTTGTCGAAAATCAGCCGTTTTTGCTCGAACATTAAATGCCTCCAAATGGTATTTATTTCACTTCCCGGGGTGAAGAAACCCTTTTTGAGAACTCAGAGTGAGTAAATTGGCCATTTTCATGCACTTTTAACCATTCCATTAATCTTGTGTTTTGGGCCCCTGGAAGCATGAAAATCACTTTAAACATGCTAGTTTTAGCTCTAACACTGATGATCCACCTACAAATGTGAACTGACGTTCAAAAATAAAACATTTGAAAACGGACCATTTTCCACATTTCTGAAGCATGACGTAATGGGGGGGTGTTATCTCTTTTGTCGAAAATCAGCCGTTTTTGCTCGAACATTAAATGCCTCCAAATGGTATTTAATTAACTTCCCGAGCCCCTGGAAGCATGAAAATCACTTTAAACATGCTAATTTTAGCTCTAACACTGATGATCCACCTACAAATGTGAACTGACGTTCAAAAATAAAACATTTGAAAACGGACCATTTTCCACATTTCTGAAGCATGACGTAATGGGGGGGTGTTATCTCTTTTGTCGAAAATCAGCCGTTTTTGCTCGAACCTTAAATGCCTCCAAATGGTATTTAATTAACTTCCCGGGGTGAAGAACCCCTTTTTGAGAACTCAGAGTGAGTAAATTGGCCATTTTCATGCACTTTTAACCATTCCATAAATCTTGTGTTTTGGGCCCCTGGAAGCATGAAAATCACTTTAAACATGCTAATTTTAGCTCTAACACTGATGATCCACCTACAAATGTGAACTGACGTTCAAAAATAAAACATTTGAAAACGGACCATTTTCCACATTTCTGAAGCATGACGTAATGGGGGGTGTTATCTCTTTTTTGTCGAAAATCAGCCGTTTTTGCTCGAACATTAAATGCCTCCAAATGGTATTTAATTAACTTCCCGAGCCCCTGGAAGCATGAAAATCACTTTAAACATGCTAATTTTAGCTCTAACACTGATGATCCACCTACAAATGTGAACTGACGTTCAAAAATAAAACATTTGAAAACGGACCATTTTCCACATTTCTGAAGCATGACGTAATGGGGGGGTGTTATCTCTTTTGTCGAAAATCAGCCGTTTTTGCTCGAACATTAAATGCCTCCAAATGGTATTTAATTAACTTCCCGGGGTGAAGAAACCCTTTTTGAGAACTCAGAGTGAGTAAATTGGCCATTTTCATGCACTTTTAACCATTCCATAAATCTTGTGTTTTGGGCCCCTGGAAGCATGAAAATCACTTTAAACATGCTAATTTTAGCTCTAACACTGATGATCCACCTACAAATGTGAACTGACGTTCAAAAATAAAACATTTGAAAACGGACCATTTTCCACATTTCTGAAGCATGACGTAATGGGGGGGTGTTATCTCGTTTGTCGAAAATCAGCCGTTTTTGCTCGAACATTAAATGCCTCCAAATGGTATTTAATTAACTTCCCGGGGTGAAGAAACCCTTTTTGAGAACTCAGAGTGAGTAAATTGGCCATTTTCATGCACTTTTAACCATTCCATAAATCTTGTGTTTTGGGCCCCTGGAAGCATGAAAATCACTTTAAACATGCTAATTTTAGCTCTAACACTGATGATCCACCTACAAATGTGAACTGACGTTCAAAAATAAAACATTTGAAAACGGACCATTTTCCACATTTCTGAAGCATGACGTAATGGGGGGGTGTTATCTCTTTTGTCGAAAATCAGCCGTTTTTGCTCGAACATTAAATGCCTCCAAATGGTATTTAATTAACTTCCCGAGCCCCTGGAAGCATGAAAATCACTTTAAACATGCTAATTTTAGCTCTAACACTGATGATCCACCTACAAATGTGAACTGACGTTCAAAAATAAAACATTTGAAAACGGACCATTTTCCACATTTCTGAAGCATGACGTAATGGGGGGGTGTTATCTCTTTTGTCGAAAATCAGCCGTTTTTGCTCGAACATTAAATGCCTCCAAATGGTATTTAATTAATTTCCCGAGCCCCTGGAAGCATGAAAATCACTTTAAACATGCTAATTTTAGCTCTAACACTGATGATCCACCTACAAATGTGAACTGACGTTCAAAAATAAAACATTTGAAAACGGACAATTTTCAACATTTCTGAAGCATGACGTAATGGGGGGGTGTTATCTCTTTTGTCGAAAATCAGCCGTTTTTGCTCGAACATTAAATGCCTCCAAATGGTATTTAATTAACTTCCCGAGCCCCTGGAAGCATGAAAATCACTTTAAACATGCTAATTTTAGCTCTAACACTGATGATCCACCTACAAATGTGAACTGACGTTCAAAAATAAAACATTTGAAAACGGACCATTTTCCACATTTCTGAAGCATGACGTAATGGGGGGGTGTTATCTCTTTTGTCGAAAATCAGCCGTTTTTTCTCGAACAGTAAATGCCTCCAAATGGTATTTAATTAACTTCCCGAGCCCCTGGAAGCATGAAAATCACTTTAAACATGCTAATTTTAGCTCTAACACTGATGATCCACCTACAAATGTGAACTGACGTTCAAAAATAAAACATTTGAAAACGGACCATTTTCCACATTTCTGAAGCATGACGTAATGGGGGGGGTGTTATCTCTTTTGTCGAAAATCAGCCGTTTTTGCTCGAACAATAAATGCCTCCAAATGGTATTTAATTAACTTCCCGGGGTGAAGAAACCCTTTTTGAGAACTCAGAGTGAGTAAATTGGCCATTTTCATGCACTTTTAACAATTCCATAAATCTTGTGTTTTGGGCCCCTGGAAGCATGAAAATCACTTTAAACATGCTAATTTTAGCTCTAACACTGATGATCCACCTACAAATGTGAACTGACGTTCAAAAATAAAACATTTGAAAACGGACCATTTTCCACATTTCTGAAGCATGACGTAATGGGGGGTGTTATCTCTTTTGTCGAAAATCAGCTGTTTTTGCTCGAACATTAAATGCCTCCAAATGGTATTTAATTAACTTCCCGAGCCCCTGGAAGCATGAAAATCACTTTAAACATGCTAATTTTAGCTCTAACACTGATGATCCACCTACAAATGTGAACTGACGTTCAAAAATAAAACATTTGAAAACGGACCATTTTCCACATTTCTGAAGCATGACGTAATGGGGGGGTGTTATCTCTTTTGTCGAAAATCAGCCGTTTTTGCTCGAACATTAAATGCCTCCAAATGGTATTTAATTAATTTCCCGAGCCCCTGGAAGCATGAAAATCACTTTAAACATGCTAATTTTAGCTCTAACACTGATGATCCACCTACAAATGTGAACTGACGTTCAAAAATAAAACATTTGAAAACGGACCATTTTCCACATTTCTGAAGCATGACGTAATGGGGGGTGTTATCTCTTTTGTCGAAAATCAGCTGTTTTTGCTCGAACATTAAATGCCTCCAAATGGTATTTAATTAACTTCCCGAGCCCCTGGAAGCATGAAAATCACTTTAAACATGCTAATTTTAGCTCTAACACTGATGATCCACCTACAAATGTGAACTGACGTTCAAAAATAAAACATTTGAAAACGGACCATTTTCCACATTTCTGAAGCATGACGTAATGGGGGGGTGTTATCTCTTTTGTCGAAAATCAGCCGTTTTTGCTCGAACATTAAATGCCTCCAAATGGTATTTAATTAACTTCCCGAGCCCCTGGAAGCATGAAAATCACTTTAAACATGCTAATTTTAGCTCTAACACTGATGATCCACCTACAAATGTGAACTGACGTTCAAAAATAAAACATTTGAAAACGGACCATTTTCCACATTTCTGAAGCATGACGTAATGGGGGGGTGTTATCTCTTTTGTCGAAAATCAGCCGTTTTTGCTCGAACATTAAATGCCTCCAAATGGTATTTAATTAACTTCCCGAGCCCCTGGAAGCATGAAAATCACTTTAAACATGCTAATTTTAGCTCTAACACTGATGATCCACCTACAAATGTGAACTGACGTTCAAAAATAAAACATTTGAAAACTGACCATTTTCCACATTTCTGAAGCATGACGTAATGGGGGGGTGTTATCTCTTTTGTCGAAAATCAGCCGTTTCAGCTCGAACATTAAATGCCTCCAAATGGTATTTATTTCACTTCCCGAGCCCCTGGAAGCATGAAAATCACTTTAAACATGCTAATTTTAGCTCTAACACTGATGATCCACCTACAAATGTGAACTGACGTTCAAAAATAAAACATTTGAAAACGGACCATTTTCCACATTTCTGAAGCATGACGTAATGGGGGGGTGTTATCTCTTTTGTCGAAAATCAGCCGTTTTTGCTCGAACATTAAATGCCTCCAAATGGTATTTAATTAACTTCCCGAGCCCCTGGAAGCATGAAAATCACTTTAAACATGCTAATTTTAGCTCTAACACTGATGATCCACCTACAAATGTGAACTGACGTTCAAAAATAAAACATTTGAAAACGGACCATTTTCCACATTTCTGAAGCATGACGTAATGGGGGGGTGTTATCTCTTTTGTCAAAAATCAGCCGTTTTTGCTCGAACATTAAATGCCTCCAAATGGTATTTATTTCACTTCCCGGGGTGAAGAAACCCTTTTTGAGAACTCAGAGTGAGTAAATTGGCCATTTTCATGCACTTTTAACCATTCCATTAATCTTGTGTTTTGGGCCCCTGGAAGCATGAAAATCACTTTAAACATGCTAATTTTAGCTCTAACACTGATGATCCACCTACAAATGTGAACTGACGTTCAAAAATAAAACATTTGAAAACGGACCATTTTCCACATTTCTGAAGCATGACGTAATGGGGGGGTGTTATCTCTTTTGTCGAAAATCAGCCGTTTTTGCTCGAACATTAAATGCCTCCAAATGGTATTTAATTAACTTCCCGAGCCCCTGGAAGCATGAAAATCACTTTAAACATGCTAATTTTAGCTCTAACACTGATGATCCACCTACAAATGTGAACTGACGTTCAAAAATAAAACATTTGAAAACGGACCATTTTCCACATTTCTGAAGCATGACGTAATGGGGGGGTGTTATCTCTTTTGTCGAAAATCAGCCGTTTTTGCTCGAACCTTAAATGCCTCCAAATGGTATTTAATTAACTTCCCGGGGTGAAGAACCCCTTTTTGAGAACTCAGAGTGAGTAAATTGGCCATTTTCATGCACTTTTAACCATTCCATAAATCTTGTGTTTTGGGCCCCTGGAAGCATGAAAATCACTTTAAACATGCTAATTTTAGCTCTAACACTGATGATCCACCTACAAATGTGAACTGACGTTCAAAAATAAAACATTTGAAAACGGACCATTTTCCACATTTCTGAAGCATGACGTAATGGGGGGGTGTTATCTCTTTTGTCGAAAATCAGCCGTTTTTGCTCGAACATTAAATGCCTCCAAATGGTATTTAATTAACTTCCCGGGGTGAAGAAACCCTTTTTGAGAACTCAGAGTGAGTAAATTGGCCATTTTCATGCACTTTTAACCATTCCATAAATCTTGTGTTTTGGGCCCCTGGAAGCATGAAAATCACTTTAAACATGCTAATTTTAGCTCTAACACTGATGATCCACCTACAAATGTGAACTGACGTTCAAAAATAAAACATTTGAAAACGGACCATTTTCCACATTTCTGAAGCATGACGTAATGGGGGGGTGTTATCTCTTTTGTCGAAAATCAGCCGTTTTTGCTCGAACATTAAATGCCTCCAAATGGTATTTAATTAACTTCCCGAGCCCCTGGAAGCATGAAAATCACTTTAAACATGCTAATTTTAGCTCTAACACTGATGATCCACCTACAAATGTGAACTGACGTTCAAAAATAAAACATTTGAAAACGGACCATTTTCCACATTTCTGAAGCATGACGTAATGGGGGGGTGTTATCTCTTTTGTCGAAAATCAGCCGTTTTTGCTCGAACATTAAATGCCTCCAAATGGTATTTAATTAATTTCCCGAGCCCCTGGAAGCATGAAAATCACTTTAAACATGCTAATTTTAGCTCTAACACTGATGATCCACCTACAAATGTGAACTGACGTTCAAAAATAAAACATTTGAAAACTGACAATTTTCAACATTTCTGAAGCATGACGTAATGGGGGGGTGTTATCTCTTTTGTCGAAAATCAGCCGTTTTTGCTCGAACATTAAATGCCTCCAAATGGTATTTAATTAACTTCCCGGGGTGAAGAAACCCTTTTTGAGAACTCAGAGTGAGTAAATTGGCCATTTTCATGCACTTTTAACCATTCCATAAATCTTGTGTTTTGGGCCCCTGGAAGCATGAAAATCACTTTAAACATGCTAATTTTAGCTCTAACACTGATGATCCACCTACAAATGTGAACTGACGTTCAAAAATAAAACATTTGAAAACGGACAATTTTCAACATTTCTGAAGCATGACGTAATGGGGGGGTGTTATCTCTTTTGTCGAAAATCAGCCGTTTTTGCTCGAACATTAAATGCCTCCAAATGGTATTTAATTAACTTCCCGAGCCCCTGGAAGCATGAAAATCACTTTAAACATGCTAATTTTAGCTCTAACACTGATGATCCACCTACAAATGTGAACTGACGTTCAAAAATAAAACATTTGAAAACGGACCATTTTCCACATTTCTGAAGCATGACGTAATGGGGGGGTGTTATCTCTTTTGTCGAAAATCAGCCGTTTTTGCTCGAACATTAAATGCCTCCAAATGGTATTTAATTAACTTCCCGGGGTGAAGAAACCCTTTTTGAGAACTCAGAGTGAGTAAATTGGCCATTTTCATGCACTTTTAACCATTCCATAAATCTTGTGTTTTGGGCCCCTGGAAGCATGAAAATCACTTTAAACATGCTAATTTTGTCTCTAACACTGATGATCCACCTACAAATGTGAACTGACGTTCAAAAATAAAACATTTGAAAACGGACCATTTTCCACATTTCTGAAGCATGACGTAATGGGGGGGTGTTATCTCTTTTGTCGAAAATCAGCCGTTTTTGCTCGAACATTAAATGCCTCCAAATGGTATTTAATTAACTTCCCGGGGTGAAGAAACCCTTTTTGAGAACTCAGAGTGAGTAAATTGGCCATTTTCATGCACTTTTAACCATTCCATAAATCTTGTGTTTTGGGCCCCTGGAAGCATGAAAATCACTTTAAACATGCTAATTTTATCTCTAACACTGATGATCCACCTACAAATGTGAACTGACGTTCAAAAATAAAACATTTGAAAACGGACCATTTTCCACATTTCTGAAGCATGACGTAATGGGGAGGTGTTATCTCTTTTGTCGAAAATCAGCCGTTTTTGCTCGAACATTAAATGCCTCCAAATGGTATTTAATTAACTTCCCGGGGTGAAGAAACCCTTTTTGAGAACTCAGAGTGAGTAAATTGGCCATTTTCATGCACTTTTAACCATTCCATAAATCTTGTGTTTTGGGCCCCTGGAAGCATGAAAATCACTTTAAACATGCTAATTTTAGCTCTAACACTGATGATCCACCTACAAATGTGAACTGACGTTCAAAAATAAAACATTTGAAAACGGACCATTTTCCACATTTCTGAAGCATGACGTAATGGGGGGGTGTTATCTCTTTTGTCGAAAATCAGCCGTTTTTGCTCGAACATTAAATGCCTCCAAATGGTATTTAATTAACTTCCCGAGCCCCTGGAAGCATGAAAATCACTTTAATCATGCTAATTTTGTCTCTAACACTGATGATCCACCTACAAATGTGAACTGACGTTCAAAAATAAAACATTTGAAAACGGACCATTTTCCACATTTCTGAAGCATGACGTAATGGGGGGGTGTTATCTCTTTTGTCGAAAATCAGCCGTTTTTGCTCGAACATTAAATGCCTCCAAATGGTATTTAATTAACTTCCCGGGGTGAAGAAACCCTTTTTGAGAACTCAGAGTGAGTAAATTGGCCATTTTCATGCACTTTTAACCATTCCATAAATCTTGTGTTTTGGGCCCCTGGAAGCATGAAAATCACTTTAAACATGCTAATTTTAGCTCTAACACTGATGATCCACCTACAAATGTGAACTGACGTTCAAAAATAAAACATTTGAAAACGGACCATTTTCACATTTCTGAAGCATGACGTAATGGGGGGGTGTTATCTCTTTTGTCGAAAATCAGCCGTTTTTGCTCGAACATTAAATGCCTCCAAATGGTATTTAATTAACTTCCCGAGCCCCTGGAAGCATGAAAATCACTTTAAACATGCTAATTTTAGCTCTAACACTGATGATCCACCTACAAATGTGAACTGACGTTCAAAAATAAAACATTTGAAAACGGACCATTTTCCACATTTCCGAAGCATGACGTAATGGGGGGGGTGTTATCTCTTTTGTCGAAAATCAGCCATTTTTGCTCGAACATTAAATGCCTTCAAATGGTATTTAATTAACTTCCCGGGGTGAAGAAACCCTTTTTGAGAACTCAGAGTGAGTAAATTGGCCATTTTCATGCACTTTTAACCATTCCATAAATCTTGTGTTTTGGGCCCCTGGAAGCATGAAAATCACTTTAAACATGCTAATTTTAGCTCTAACACTGATGATCCACCTACAAATGTGAACTGACGTTCAAAAATAAAACATTTGAAAACGGACCATTTTCCACATTTCTGAAGCATGACGTAATGGGGGGGTGTTATCTCTTTTGTCGAAAATCAGCCGTTTTTGCTCGAACATTAAATGCCTCCAAATGGTATTTAATTAACTTCCCGAGCCCCTGGAAGCATGAAAATCACTTTAAACATGCTAATTTTAGCTCTAACACTGATGATCCACCTACAAATGTGAACTGACGTTCAAAAATAAAACATTTGAAAACGGACCATTTTGCACATTTCTGAAGCATGACGTAATGGGGGGGTGTTATCTCTTTTGTCGAAAATCAGCCGTTTTTGCTCGAACATTAAATGCCTCCAAATGGTATTTAATTAACTTCCCGAGCCCCTGGAAGCATGAAAATCACTTTAAACATGCTAATTTTAGCTCTAACACTGATGATCCACCTACAAATGTGAACTGACGTTCAAAAATAAAACATTTGAAAACGGACCATTTTCCACATTTCTGAAGCATGACGTAATGGGGGGGGGGTGTTATCTCTTTTGTCAAAAATCAGCCGTTTTTGCTCGAACAATAAATGCCTCCAAATGGTATTTAATTAACTTCCCGGGGTGAAGAAACCCTTTTTGAGAACTCAGAGTGAGTAAATTGGCCATTTTCATGCACTTTTAACAATTCCATAAATCTTGTGTTTTGGGCCCCTGGAAGCATGAAAATCACTTTAAACATGCTAATTTTAGCTCTAACACTGATGATCCACCTACAAATGTGAACTGACGTTCCAAAAATAAAACATTTGAAAACGGACCATTTTCAACATTTCTGAAGCATGACGTAATGGGGGGGTGTTATCTCTTTTGTCGAAAATCAGCTGTTTTTGCTCGAACATTAAATGCCCCCAAATGGTATTTAATTAACTTCCCGAGCCCCTGGAAGCATGAAAATCACTTTAAACATGCTAATTTTAGCTCTAACACTGATGATCCACCTACAAATGTGAACTGACGTTCAAAAATAAAACATTTGAAAACGGACCATTTTCCACATTTCTGAAGCATGACATAATGGGGGGGTGTTATCTCTTTTGTCGAAAATCAGCCGTTTTTGTTTGAACATTAAATGCCTCCAAATGGTATTTAATTAACTTCCCGGGGTGAAGAAACCCTTTTTGAGAACTCAGAGTGAGTAAATTGGCCATTTTCATGCACTTTTAACCATTCCATAAATCTTGTGTTTTGGGCCCCTGGAAGCATGAAAATCACTTTAAACATGCTAATTTTAGCTCTAACACTGATTATCCACCTACAAATGTGAACTGACGTTCAAAAATAAAACATTTGAAAACGGACCATTTTCCACATTTCTGAAGCATGACGTAATGGGGGGGTGTTATCTCTTTTGTCGAAAATCAGCCGTTTTTGCTCGAACATTAAATGCCTCCAAATGGTATTTAATTAACTTCCCGAGCCCCTGGAAGCATGAAAATCACTTTAAACATGCTAATTTTAGCTCTAACACTGATGATCCACCTACAAATGTGAACTGACGTTCAAAAATAAAACATTTGAAAACGGACCATTTTCCACATTTCTGAAGCATGACGTAATGGGGGGGTGTTATCTCTTTTGTCGAAAATCAGCCGTTTTTGCTCGAACATTAAATGCCTCCAAATGGTATTTAATTAACTTCCCGTGCCCCTGGAAGCATGAAAATCACTTTAAACATGCTAATTTTAGCTCTAACACTGATGATCCACCTACAAATGTGAACTGACGTTCAAAAATAAAACATTTGAAAACGGACCATTTTCCACATTTCTGAAGCATGACGTAATGGGGGGGTGTTATCTCTTTTGTCGAAAATCAGCCGTTTTTGCTCGAACATTAAATGCCTCCAAATGGTATTTATTTCACTTCCCGAGCCCCTGGAAGCATGAAAATCACTTTAAACATGCTAATTTTAGCTCTAACACTGATGATCCACCTACAAATGTGAACTGACGTTCAAAAATAAAACATTTGAAAACGGACCATTTTCCACATTTCTGAAGCATGACGTAATGGGGGGGTGTTATCTCTTTTGTCGAAAATCAGCCGTTTTTGCTCGAACATTAAATGCCTCCAAATGGTATTTAATTAACTTCCCGAGCCCCTGGAAGCATGAAAATCACTTTAAACATGCTAATTTTAGCTCTAACACTGATGATCCACCTACAAATGTGAACTGACGTTCAAAAATAAAACATTTGAAAACGGACCATTTTCCACATTTCTGAAGCATGACGTAATGGGGGGGTGTTATCTCTTTTGTCGAAAATCAGCCGTTTTAGCTCGAACATTAAATGCCTCCAAATGGTATTTATTTCACTTCCCGGGGTGAAGAAACCCTTTTTGAGAACTCAGAGTGAGTAAATTGGCCATTTTCATGCACTTTTAACCATTCCATTAATCTTGTGTTTTGGGCCCCTGGAAGCATGAAAATCACTTTAAACATGCTAATTTTAGCTCTAACACTGATGATCCACCTACAAATGTGAACTGACGTTCAAAAAATAAAACATTTGAAAACGGACCATTTTCCACATTTCTGAAGCATGACGTAATGGGGGGGTGTTATCTCTTTTGTCGAAAATCAGCCGTTTTTGCTCGAACATTAAATGCCTCCAAATGGTATTTAATTAACTTCCCGAGCCCCTGGAAGCATGAAAATCACTTTAAACATGCTAATTTTAGCTCTAACACTGATGATCCACCTACAAATGTGAACTGACGTTCAAAAATAAAACATTTGAAAACGGACCATTTTCCACATTTCTGAAGCATGACGTAATGGGGGGGTGTTATCTCTTTTGTCGAAAATCTGCCGTTTTTGCTCGAACATTAAATGCCTCCAAATGGTATTTAATTAACTTCCCGAGCCCCTGGAAGCATGAAAATCACTTTAAACATGCTAATTTTAGCTCTAACACTGATGATCCACCTACAAATATGAACTGACGTTCAAAAATAAAACATTTGAAAACGGACCATTTTCCACATTTCTGAAGCATGACGTAATGGGGGGGTGTTATCTCTTTTGTCGAAAATCAGCCGTTTTTGCTCGAACCTTAAATGCCTCCAAATGGTATTTAATTAACTTCCCGGGGTGAAGAAACCCTTTTTGAGAACTCAGAGTGAGTAAATTGGCCATTTTCATGCACTTTTAACCATTCCATAAATCTTGTGTTTTGGGCCCCTGGAAGCATGAAAATCACTTTAAACATGCTAATTTTAGCTCTAACACTGATGATCCACCTACAAATGTGAACTGACGTTCAAAAATAAAACATTTGAAAACGGACCATTTTCCACATTTCTGAAGCATGACGTAATGGGGGGTGTTATCTCTTTTGTCGAAAATCAGCCGTTTTTGCTCGAACATTAAATGCCTCCAAATGGTATTTAATTAACTTCCCGAGCCCCTGGAAGCATGAAAATCACTTTAAACATGCTAATTTTAGCTCTAACACTGATGATCCACCTACAAATGTGAACTGACGTTCAAAAATAAAACATTTGAAAACGGACCATTTTCCACATTTCTGAAGCAT
This sequence comes from Lissotriton vulgaris, assembly GCF_964263255.1. Classification (NCBI taxonomy): domain Eukaryota; kingdom Metazoa; phylum Chordata; class Amphibia; order Caudata; family Salamandridae; genus Lissotriton; species Lissotriton vulgaris. Next base: position 124,406 of record NW_028245168.1, read on the forward strand.
GACGTAATGGGGGGGTGTTATCTCTTTTGTCAAAAATCAGCCGTTTTTGCTCGAACATTAAATGCCTCCAAATGGTATTTAATTAACTTCCCGGGGTGAAGAAACCCTTTTTGAGAACTCAGAGTGAGTAAATTGGCCATTTTCATGCACTTTAACCATTCCATAAATCTTGTGTTTTGGGCCCCTGGAAGCATGAAAATCACTTTAAACATGCTAATTTTAGCTCTAACACTGATGATCCACCTACAAATGTGAACTGACGTTTAAAAATAAAACATTTGAAAACGGACCATTTTCCACATTTCTGAAGCATGACGTAATGGGGGGGTGTTATCTCTTTTGTCGAAAATCAGCCGTTTTTGCTCGAACCTTAAATGCCTCCAAATGGTATTTAATTAACTTCCCGGGGTGAAGAAACCCTTTTTGAGAACTCAGAGTGAGTAAATTGGCCATTTTCATGCACTTTTAACCATTCCATAAATCTTGTGTTTTGGGCCCCTGGAAGCATGAAAATCACTTTAAACATGCTAATTTTAGCTCTAACACTGATGATCCACCTACAAATGTGAACTGACGTTCAAAAATAAAACATTTGAAAACGGACCATTTTCACATTTCTGAAGCATGACGTAATGGGGGGGTGTTATCTCTTTTGTCGAAAATCAGCCGTTTTTGCTCGAACATTAAATGCCTCCAAATGGTATTTAATTACCTTCCCGAGCCCCTGGAAGCATGAAAATCACTTTAAACATGCTAATTTTAGCTCTAACACTGATGATCCACCTACAAATGTGAACTGACGTTCAAAAATAAAACATTTGAAAACGGACCATTTTCCACATTTCTGAAGCATGACGTAATGGGGGGGTGTTATCTCTTTTGTCGAAAATCAGCCGTTTTTGCTCGAACATTAAATGCCTCCAAATGGTATTTAATTAACTTCCCGGGGTGAAGAAACCCTTTTTGAGAACTCAGAGTGAGTAAATTGGCCATTTTCATGCACTTTTAACCATTCCATATATCTTGTGTTTTGGGCCCCTGGAAGCATGAAAATCACTTTAAACATGCTAATTTTAGCTCTAACACTGATGATCCACCTACAAATGTGAACTGACGTTCAAAAATAAAACATTTGAAAACGGACCATTTTCCACATTTCTGAAGCATGACGTAATGGGGGGGTGTTATCTCTTTTGTCGAAAATCAGCCGTTTTTGCTCGAACATTAAATGCCTCCAAATGGTATTTAATTAACTTCCCGAGCCCCTGGAAGCATGAAAATCACTTTAAACATGCTAATTTTAGCTCTAACACTGATGATCCACCTACAAATGTGAACTGACGTTCAAAAATAAAACATTTGAAAACGGACCATTTTCCACATTTCTGAAGCATGACGTAATGGGGGGGTGTTATCTCTTTTGTCGAAAATCAGCCGTTTTTGCTCGAACATTAAATGCCTCCAAATGGTATTTAATTAACTTCCCGAGCCCCTGGAAGCATGAAAATCACTTTACACATGCTAATTTTAGCTCTAACACTGATGATCCACCTACAAATGTGAACTGACGTTCAAAAATAAAACATTTGAAAACGGACCATTTTCCACATTTCTGAAGCATGACGTAATGGGGGGGGGGTGTTATCTCTTTTGTCGAAAATCAGCCGTTTTTGCTCGAACAATAAATGCCTCCAAATGGTATTTAATTAACTTCCCGGGGTGAAGAAACCCTTTTTGAGAACTCAGAGTGAGTAAATTGGCCATTTTCATGCACTTTTAACAATTCCATAAATCTTGTGTTTTGGGCCCCTGGAAGCATGAAAATCACTTTAAACATGCTAATTTTAGCTCTAACACTGATGATCCACCTACAAATGTGAACTGACGTTCCAAAAATAAAACATTTGAAAACGGACCATTTTCCACATTTCTGAAGCATGACGTAATGGGGGGGTGTTATCTCTTTTGTCGAAAATCAGCTGTTTTTGCTCGAACATTAAATGCCTCCAAATGGTATTTAATTAACTTCCCGAGCCCCTGGAAGCATGAAAATCACTTTAAACATGCTAATTTTAGCTCTAACACTGATGATCCACCTACAAATGTGAACTGACGTTCAAAAATAAAACATTTGAAAACGGACCATTTTCCACATTTCTGAAGCATGACGTAATGGGGGGGTGTTATCTCTTTTGTCGAAAATCAGCCGTTTTTGTTTGAACATTAAATGCCTCCAAATGGTATTTAATTAACTTCCCGGGGTGAAGAAACCCTTTTTGAGAACTCAGAGTGAGTAAATTGGCCATTTTCATGCACTTTTAACCATTCCATAAATCTTGTGTTTTGGGCCCCTGGAAGCATGAAAATCACTTTAAACATGCTAATTTTAGCTCTAACACTGATTATCCACCTACAAATGTGAACTGACGTTCAAAAATAAAACATTTGAAAACGGACCATTTTCCACATTTCTGAAGCATGACGTAATGGGGGGGTGTTATCTCTTTTGTCGAAAATCAGCCGTTTTTGCTCGAACATTAAATGCCTCCAAATGGTATTTAATTAACTTCCCGAGCCCCTGGAAGCATGAAAATCACTTTAAACATGCTAATTTTAGCTCTAACACTGATGATCCACCTACAAATGTGAACTGACGTTCAAAAATAAAACATTTGAAAACGGACCATTTTCCACATTTCTGAAGCATGACGTAATGGGGGGGTGTTATCTCTTTTGTCGAAAATCAGCCGTTTTTGCTCGAACATTAAATGCCTCCAAATGGTATTTAATTAACTTCCCGTGCCCCTGGAAGCATGAAAATCACTTTAAACATGCTAATTTTAGCTCTAACACTGATGATCCACCTACAAATGTGAACTGACGTTCAAAAATAAAACATTTGAAAACGGACCATTTTCCACATTTCTGAAGCATGACGTAATGGGTGGGTGTTATCTCTTTTGTCGAAAATCAGCCGTTTTTGCTCGAACATTAAATGCCTCCAAATGGTATTTATTTCACTTCCCGAGCCCCTGGAAGCATGAAAATCACTTTAAACATGCTAATTTTAGCTCTAACACTGATGATCCACCTACAAATGTGAACTGACGTTCAAAAATAAAACATTTGAAAACGGACCATTTTCCACATTTCTGAAGCATGACGTAATGGGGGTGTGTTATCTCTTTTGTCGAAAATCAGCCGTTTTTGCTCGAACATTAAATGCCTCCAAATGGTATTTAATTAACTTCCCGAGCCCCTGGAAGCATGAAAATCACTTTAAACATGCTAATTTTAGCTCTAACACTGATGATCCACCTACAAATGTGAACTGACGTTCAAAAATAAAACATTTGAAAACGGACCATTTTCCACATTTCGGAAGCATGACGTAATGGGGGGGTGTTATCTCTTTTGTCGAAAATCAGCCGTTTTTGCTCGAACATTAAATGCCTCCAAATGGTATTTATTTCACTTCCCGGGGTGAAGAAACCCTTTTTGAGAACTCAGAGTGAGTAAATTGGCCATTTTCATGCACTTTTAACCATTCCATTAATCTTGTGTTTTGGGCCCCTGGAAGCATGAAAATCACTTTAAACATGCTAATTTTAGCTCTAACACTGATGATCCACCTACAAATGTGAACTGACGTTCAAAAATAAAACATTTGAAAACGGACCATTTTCCACATTTCTGAAGCATGACGTAATGGGGGGGTGTTATCTCTTTTGTCGAAAATCAGCCGTTTTTGCTCGAACATTAAATGCCTCCAAATGGTATTTAATTAACTTCCCGAGCCCCTGGAAGCATGAAAATCACTTTAAACATGCTAATTTTAGCTCTAACACTGATGATCCACCTACAAATGTGAACTGACGTTCAAAAATAAAACATTTGAAAACGGACCATTTTCCACATTTCTGAAGCATGACGTAATGGGGGGGTGTTTTCTCTTTTGTCGAAAATCAGCCGTTTTTGCTCGAACATTAAATGCCTCCAAATGGTATTTAATTAACTTCCCGAGCCCCTGGAAGCATGAAAATCACTTTAAACATGCTAATTTTAGCTCTAACACTGATGATCCACCTACAAATATGAACTGACGTTCAAAAATAAAACATTTGAAAACGGACCATTTTCCACATTTCTGAAGCATGACGTAATGGGGGGGTGTTATCTCTTTTGTCGAAAATCAGCCGTTTTTGCTCGAACCTTAAATGCCTCCAAATGGTATTTAATTAACTTCCCGGGGTGAAGAAACCCTTTTTGAGAACTCAGAGTGAGTAAATTGGCCATTTTCATGCACTTTTAACCATTCCATAAATCTTGTGTTTTGGGCCCCTGGAAGCATGAAAATCACTTTAAACATGCTAATTTTAGCTCTAACACTGATGATCCACCTACAAATGTGAACTGACGTTCAAAAATAAAACATTTGAAAACGGACCATTTTCCACATTTCTGAAGCATGACGTAATGGGGGGTGTTATCTCTTTTGTCGAAAATCAGCCGTTTTTGCTCGAACATTAAATGCCTCCAAATGGTATTTAATTAACTTCCCGAGCCCCTGGAAGCATGAAAATCACTTTAAACATGCTAATTTTAGCTCTAACACTGATGATCCACCTACAAATGTGAACTGACGTTCAAAAATAAAACATTTGAAAACGGACCATTTTCCACATTTCTGAAGCATGACGTAATGGGGGGGTGTTATCTCTTTTGTCGAAAATCAGCCGTTTTTGCTCGAACATTAAATGCCTCCAAATGGTATTTAATTAACTTCCCGGGGTGAAGAAACCCTTTTTGAGAACTCAGAGTGAGTAAATTGGCCATTTTCATGCACTTTTAACCATTCCATAAATCTTGTGTTTTGGGCCCCTGGAAGCATGAAAATCACTTTAAACATGCTAATTTTAGCTCTAACACTGATGATCCACCTACAAATGTGAACTGACGTTTAAAAATAAAACATTTGAAAACGTACCATTTTCCACATTTCTGAAGCATGACGTAATGGGGGGGTGTTATCTCTTTTGTCGAAAATCAGCCGTTTTTGCTCGAACATTAAATGCCTCCAAATGGTATTTAATTAACTTCCCGGGGTGAAGAAACCCTTTTTGAGAACTCAGAGTGAGTAAATTGGCCATTTTCATGCACTTTAACCATTCCATAAATCTTGTGTTTTGGGCCCCTGGAAGCATGAAAATCACTTTAAACATGCTAATTTTAGCTCTAACACTGATGATCCACCTACAAATGTGAACTGACGTTCAAAAATAAAACATTTGAAAACGGACCATTTTCCACATTTCTGAAGCATGACGTAATGGGGGGGTGTTATCTCTTTTGTCGAAAATCAGCCGTTTTTGCTCGAACATTAAATGCCTCCAAATGGTATTTAATTAACTTCCCGAGCCCCTGGAAGCATGAAAATCACTTTAAACATGCTAATTTTAGCTCTAACACTGATGATCCACCTACAAATGTGAACTGACGTTCAAAAATAAAACATTTGAAAACGGACCATTTTCCACATTTCTGAAGCATGACGTAATGGGGGGGTGTTATCTCTTTTGTCGAAAATCAGCCGTTTTTGCTCGAACATTAAATGCCTCCAAATGGTATTTAATTAACTTCCCGTGCCCCTGGAAGCATGAAAATCACTTTAAACATGCTAATTTTAGCTCTAACACTGATGATCCACCTACAAATGTGAACTGACGTTCAAAAATAAAACATTTGAAAACGGACCATTTTCCACATTTCTGAAGCATGACGTAATGGGTGGGTGTTATCTCTTTTGTCGAAAATCAGCCGTTTTTGCTCGAACATTAAATGCCTCCAAATGGTATTTATTTCACTTCCCGAGCCCCTGGAAGCATGAAAATCACTTTAAACATGCTAATTTTAGCTCTAACACTGATGATCCACCTACAAATGTGAACTGACGTTCAAAAATAAAACATTTGAAAACGGACCATTTTCCACATTTCTGAAGCATGACGTAATGGGGGGGTGTTATCTCTTTTGTCGAAAATCAGCCGTTTTTGCTCGAACATTAAATGCCTCCAAATGGTATTTAATTAACTTCCCGAGCCCCTGGAAGCATGAAAATCACTTTAAACATGCTAATTTTAGCTCTAACACTGATGATCCACCTACAAATGTGAACTGACGTTCAAAAATAAAACATTTGAAAACGGACCATTTTCCACATTTCTGAAGCATGACGTAATGGGGGGGTGTTATCTCTTTTGTCGAAAATCAGCCGTTTTTGCTCGAACATTAAATGCCTCCAAATGGTATTTATTTCACTTCCCGGGGTGAAGAAACCCTTTTTGAGAACTCAGAGTGAGTAAATTGGCCATTTTCATGCACTTTTAACCATTCCATTAATCTTGTGTTTTGGGCCCCTGGAAGCATGAAAATCACTTTAAACATGCTAATTTTAGCTCTAACACTGATGATCCACCTACAAATGTGAACTGACGTTCAAAAATAAAACATTTGAAAACGGACCATTTTCCACATTTCTGAAGCATGACGTAATGGGGGGGTGTTATCTCTTTTGTCGAAAATCAGCCGTTTTTGCTCGAACATTAAATGCCTCCAAATGGTATTTAATTAACTTCCCGATCCCCTGGAAGCATGAAAATCACTTTAAACATGCTAATTTTAGCTCTAACACTGATGATCCACCTACAAATGTGAACTGACGTTCAAAAATAAAACATTTGAAAACGGACCATTTTCCACATTTCTGAAGCATGACGTAATGGGGGGGTGTTATCTCTTTTGTCGAAAATCAGCCGTTTTTGCTCGAACATTAAATGCCTCCAAATGGTATTTAATTAACTTCCCGAGCCCCTGGAAGCATGAAAATCACTTTAAACATGCTAATTTTAGCTCTAACACTGATGATCCACCTACAAATATGAACTGACGTTCAAAAATAAAACATTTGAAAACGGACCATTTTCCACATTTCTGAAGCATGACGTAATGGGGGGGTGTTATCTCTTTTGTCGAAAATCAGCCGTTTTTGCTCGAACCTTAAATGCCTCCAAATGGTATTTAATTAACTTCCCGGGGTGAAGAAACCCTTTTTGAGAACTCAGAGTGAGTAAATTGGCCATTTTCATGCACTTTTAACCATTCCATAAATCTTGTGTTTTGGGCCCCTGGAAGCATGAAAATCACTTTAAACATGCTAATTTTAGCTCTAACACTGATGATCCACCTACAAATGTGAACTGACGTTCAAAAATAAAACATTTGAAAACGGACCATTTTCCACATTTCTGAAGCATGACGTAATGGGGGGTGTTATCTCTTTTGTCGAAAATCAGCCGTTTTTGCTCGAACATTAAATGCCTCCAAATGGTATTTAATTAACTTCCCGAGCCCCTGGAAGCATGAAAATCACTTTAAACATGCTAATTTTAGCTCTAACACTGATGATCCACCTACAAATGTGAACTGACGTTCAAAAATAAAACATTTGAAAACGGACCATTTTCCACATTTCTGAAGCATGACGTAATGGGGGGGTGTTATCTCTTTTGTCGAAAATCAGCCGTTTTTGCTCGAACATTAAATGCCTCCAAATGGTATTTAATTAACTTCCCGGGGTGAAGAAACCCTTTTTGAGAACTCAGAGTGAGTAAATTGGCCATTTTCATGCACTTTTAACCATTCCATAAATCTTGTGTTTTGGGCCCCTGGAAGCATGAAAATCACTTTAAACATGCTAATTTTAGCTCTAACACTGATGATCCACCTACAAATGTGAACTGACGTTTAAAAATAAAACATTTGAAAACGGACCATTTTCCACATTTCTGAAGCATGACGTAATGGGGGGGTGTTATCTCTTTTGTCGAAAATCAGCCGTTTTTGCTCGAACATTAAATGCCTCCAAATGGTATTTAATTAACTTCCCGGGGTGAAGAAACCCTTTTTGAGAACTCAGAGTGAGTAAATTGGCCATTTTCATGCACTTTAACCATTCCATAAATCTTGTGTTTTGGGCCCCTGGAAGCATGAAAATCACTTTAAACATGCTAATTTTAGCTCTAACACTGATGATCCACCTACAAATGTGAACTGACGTTTAAAAATAAAACATTTGAAAACGGACCATTTTCCACATTTCTGAAGCATGACGTAATGGGGGGGTGTTATCTCTTTTGTCGAAAATCAGCCGTTTTTGCTCGAACATTAAATGCCTCCAAATGGTATTTAATTAACTTCCCGGGGTGAAGAAACCCTTTTTGAGAACTCAGAGTGAGTAAATTGGCCATTTTCATGCACTTTAACCATTCCATAAATCTTGTGTTTTGGGCCCCTGGAAGCATGAAAATCACTTTAAACATGCTAATTTTAGCTCTAACACTGATGATCCACCTACAAATGTGAACTGACGTTTAAAAATAAAACATTTGAAAACGGACCATTTTCCACATTTCTGAAGCATGACGTAATGGGGGGGTGTTATCTCTTTTGTCGAAAATCAGCCGTTTTTGCTCGAACCTTAAATGCCTCCAAATGGTATTTAATTAACTTCCCGGGGTGAAGAAACCCTTTTTGAGAACTCAGAGTGAGTAAATTGGCCATTTTCATGCACTTTTAACCATTCCATAAATCTTGTGTTTTGGGCCCCTGGAAGCATGAAAATCACTTTAAACATGCTAATTTTAGCTCTAACACTGATGATCCACCTACAAATGTGAACTGACGTTCAAAAATAAAACATTTGAAAACGGACCATTTTCACATTTCTGAAGCATGACGTAATGGGGGGGTGTTATCTCTTTTGTCGAAAATCAGCCGTTTTTGCTCGAACATTAAATGCCTCCAAATGGTATTTAATTACCTTCCCGAGCCCCTGGAAGCATGAAAATCACTTTAAACATGCTAATTTTAGCTCTAACACTGATGATCCACCTACAAATGTGAACTGACGTTCAAAAATAAAACATTTGAAAACGGACCATTTTCCACATTTCTGAAGCATGACGTAATGGGGGGGTGTTATCTCTTTTGTCGAAAATCAGCCGTTTTTGCTCGAACATTAAATGCCTCCAAATGGTATTTAATTAACTTCCCGGGGTGAAGAAACCCTTTTTGAGAACTCAGAGTGAGTAAATTGGCCATTTTCATGCACTTTTAACCATTCCATAAATCTTGTGTTTTGGGCCCCTGGAAGCATGAAAATCACTTTAAACATGCTAATTTTAGCTCTAACACTGATGATCCACCTACAAATGTGAACTGACGTTCAAAAATAAAACATTTGAAAACGGACAATTTTCCACATTTCTGAAGCATGACGTAATGGGGGGGTGTTATCTCTTTTGTCGAAAATCAGCCGTTTTTGCTCGAACATTAAATGCCTCCAAATGGTATTTAATTAACTTCCCGAGCCACTGGAAGCATGAAAATCACTTTAAACATGCTAATTTTAGCTCTAACACTGATGATCCACCTACAAATGTGAACTGACGTTCAAAAATAAAACATTTGAAAACGGACCATTTTCCACATTTCTGAAGCATGACGTAATGGGGGGGTGTTATCTCTTTTGTCGAAAATCAGCCGTTTTTGCTCGAACATTAAATGCCTCCAAATGGTATTTAATTAACTTCCCGAGCCCCTGGAAGCATGAAAATCACTTTAAACATGCTAATTTTAGCTCTAACACTGATGATCCACCTACAAATGTGAACTGACGTTCAAAAATAAAACATTTGAAAACGGACCATTTTCCACATTTCTGAAGCATGACGTAATGGGGGGGGTGTTATCTCTTATGTCGAAAATCAGCCGTTTTTGCTCGAACATTAAATGCCTCCAAATGGTATTTAATTAACTTCCCGGGGTGAAGAAACCCTTTTTGAGAACTCAGAGTGAGTAAATTGGCCATTTTCATGCACTTTTAACCATTCCATAAATCTTGTGTTTTAGGCCCCTGGAAGCATGAAAATCACTTTAAACATGCTAATTTTAGCTCTAACACTGATGATCCACCTACAAATGTGAACTGACGTTCAAAAATAAAACATTTGAAAACTGACCATTTTCCACATTTCTGAAGCATGACGTAATGGGGGGGTGTTATCTCTTTTGTCGAAAATCAGCCGTTTTTGCTCGAACATTAAATGCCTCCAAATGGTATTTAATTAACTTCCCGAGCCCCTGGAAGCATGAAAATCACTTTAAACATGCTAATCTTAGCTCTACCACTGATGATCCACCTACAAATGTGAACTGACGTTCAAAAATAAAACATTTGAAAACGGACCATTTTCCACATTTCTGAAGCATGACGTAATGGGGGGGTGTTATCTCTTTTGTCGAAAATCAGCCGTTTTTGCTCGAACATTAAATGCCTCCAAATGGTATTTAATTAACTTCCCGAGCCCCTGGAAGCATGAAAATCACTTTAAACATGCTAATTTTAGCTCTAACACTGATGATCCACCTACAAATGTGAACTGACGTTCAAAAATAAAACATTTGAAAACGGACCATTTTCCACATTTCTGAAGCATGACGTAATGGGGGGGTGTTATCTCTTTTGTCGAAAATCAGCCGTTTTTGCTCGAACATTAAATGCCTCCAAATGGTATTTAATTAACTTCCCGGGGTGAAGAAACCCTTTTTGAGAACTCAGAGTGAGTAAAATGGCCATTTTCATGCACTTTTAACCATTCCATAAATCTTGTGTTTTGGGCCCCTGGAAGCATGAAAATCACTTTAAACATGCTAATTTTAGCTCTAACACTGATGATCCACCTACAAATGTGAACTGACGTTCAAAAATAAAACATTTGAAAACGGACCATTTTCCACATTTCTGAAGCATGACGTAATGGGGGGGTGTTATCTCTTTTGTCGAAAATCAGCCGTTTTTGCTCGAACATTAAATGCCTCCAAATGGTATTTAATTAACTTCCCGTGCCCCTGGAAGCATGAAAATCACTTTAAACATGCTAATTTTAGCTCTAACACTGATGATCCACCTACAAATGTGAACTGACGTTCAAAAATAAAACATTTGAAAACGGACCATTTTCCACATTTCTGAAGCATGACGTAATGGGGGGGTGTTATCTCTTTTGTCGAAAATCAGCCGTTTTTGCTCGAACATTAAATGCCTCCAAATGGTATTTATTTCACTTCCCGGGGTGAAGAAACCCTTTTTGAGAACTCAGAGTGAGTAAATTGGCCATTTTCATGCACTTTTAACCATTCCATTAATCTTGTGTTTTGGGCCCCTGGAAGCATGAAAATCACTTTAAACATGCTAATTTTAGCTCTAACACTGATGATCCACCTACAAATGTGAACTGACGTTCAAAAATAAAACATTTGAAATTGGACCATTTTCCACATTTCTGAAGCATGACGTAATGGGGGGGTGTTATCTCTTTTGTCGAAAATCAGCCGTTTTTGCTCGAACATTAAATGCCTCCAAATGGTATTTAATTAACTTCCCGAGCCCCTGGAAGCATGAAAATCCCTTTAAACATGCTAATTTTAGCTCTAACACTGATGATCCACCTACAAATGTGAACTGACGTTCAAAAATAAAACATTTGAAAACGGACCATTTTCCACATTTCTGAAGCATGACGTAATGGGGGGGTGTTATCTCTTTTGTCGAAAATCAGCCGTTTTTGCTCGAACATTAAATACCTCCAAATGGTATTTAATTAACTTCCCGAGCCCCTGGAAGCATGAAAATCACTTTAAACATGCTAATTTTAGCTCTAACACTGATGATCCACCTACAAATGTGAACTGACGTTCAAAAATAAAACATTTGAAAACGGACCATTTTCCACATTTCTGAAGCAAGACGTAATGGGGGGGTGTTATCTCTTTTGTCGAAAATCAGCCGTTTTTGCTCGAACATTAAATGCCTCCAAATGGTATTTAATTAACTTCCCGGGGTGAAGAAACCCTTTTTGAGAACTCAGAGTGAGTAAATTGGCCATTTTCATGCACTTTTAACCATTCCATAAATCTTGTGTTTTGGGCCCCTGGAAGCATGAAAATCACTTTAAACATGCTAATTTTAGCTCTAACACTGATGATCCACCTACAAATGTGAACTGACGTTCAAAAATAAAACATTTGAAAACGGACCATTTTCCACATTTCTGAAGCATGACGTAATGGGGGGGTGTTATCTCTTTTGTCAAAAATCAGCCGTTTTTGCTCGAACATTAAATGCCTCCAAATGGTATTTAATTAACTTCCCGAGCCCCTGGAAGCATGCAAATCACTTTAAACATGCTAATTTTAGCTCTAACACTGATGATCCACCTACAAATGTGAACTGACGTTCAAAAATAAAACATTTGAAAACGGACCATTTTCCACATTTCTGAAGCATGACGTAATGGGGGGGGTGTTATCTCTTTTGTCGAAAATCAGCCGTTTTTGCTCGAACATTAAATGCCTCCAAATGGTATTTAATTAACTTCCGAGCCCCTGGAAGCATGAAAATCACTTTAAACATGCTAATTTTAGCTCTAACACTGATGATCCACCTACAAATGTGAACTGACGTTCAAAAATAAAACATTTGAAAACGGACCATTTTCCACATTTCTGAAGCATGACGTAATGGGGGGGGTGTTATCTCTTTTGTCGAAAATCAGCCGTTTTTGCTCGAACATTAAATGCCTCCAAATGGTATTTAATTAACTTCCGAGCCCCTGGAAGCATGAAAATCACTTTAAACATGCTAATTTTAGCTCTAACACTGATGATCCACCTACAAATGTGAACTGACGTTCAAAAATAAAACATTTGAAAACGGACCATTTTCCACATTTCTGAAGCATGACGTAATGGGGGGGTGTTATCTCTTTTGTCAAAAATCAGCCGTTTTTGCTCGAACATTAAATGCCTCCAAATGGTATTTAATTAACTTCCCGGGGTGAAGAAACCCTTTTTGAGAACTCAGAGTGAGTAAATTGGCCATTTTCATGCACTTTTGACCATTCCATAAATCTTGTGTTTTGGGCCCCTGGAAGCATGAAAATCACTTTAAACATGCTAATTTTAGCTCTAACACTGATGATTCACCTACAAATGTGAACTGACGTTCAAAAATAAAACATTTGAAAACGGACCATTTTCCACATTTCTGAAGCATGACGTAATGGGGGGGTGTTATCTCTTTTGTCGAAAATCAGCCGTTTTTGCTCGAACATTAAATGCCTCCAAATGGTATTTAATTAACTTCCCGAGCCCCTGGAAGCATGAAAATCACTGTAAACATGCTAATTTTAGCTCTAACACTGATGATCCACCTACAAATGTGAACTGACGTTCAAAAATAAAACATTTGCAAATGGACCATTTTCCACATTTCTGAAGCATGACGTAATGGGGGGGTGTTATCTCTTTTGTCGAAAATCAGCCGTTTTTGCTCGAACATTAAATGCCTCCAAATGGTATTTAATTAACTTCCCGGGGTGAAGAAACCCTTTTTGAGAACTCAGAGTGAGTAAATTGGCCATTTTCATGCACTTTTAACCATTCCATAAATCTTGTGTTTTGGGCCCCTGGAAGCATGAAAATCACTTTAAACATGCTAATTTTAGCTCTAACACTGATGATCCACCTACAAATGTGAACTGACGTTCAAAAATAAAACATTTGAAAACGGACCATTTTCCACATTTCTGAAGCATGACGTAATGGGGGGGTGTTATCTCTTTTGTCGAAAATCAGCCGTTTTTGCTTGAACATTAAATGCCTCCAAATGGTATTTAATTAACTTCCCGGGGTGAAGAAACCCTTTTTGAGAACTCAGAGTGAGTAAATTGGCCATTTTCATGCACTTTTAACCATTCCATAAATCTTGTGTTTTGGGCCCCTGGAAGCATGAAAATCACTTTAAACATGCTAATTTTAGCTCTAACACTGATGATCCACCTACAAATGTGAACTGACGTTCAAAAATAAAACATTTGAAAACGGACCATTTTCCACATTTCTGAAGCATGACGTAATGGGGGGGTGTTATCTCTTTTGTCGAAAATCAGCCGTTTTTGCTCGAACATTAAATGCCTCCAAATGGTATTTAATTAACTTCCCGAGCCCCTGGAAGCATGAAAATCACTTTAAACATGCTAATTTTAGCTCTAACACTGATGATCCACCTACAAATGTGAACTGACGTTCAAAAATAAAACATTTGAAAACGGACCATTTTTCACATTTCTGAAGCATGACGTAATGGGGGGGTGTTATCTCTTTTGTCGAAAATCAGCCGTTTTTGCTCGAACATTAAATGCCTCCAAATGGTATTTAATTAACTTCCCGGGGTGGAGAAACCCTTTTTGAGAACTCAGAGTGAGTAAATTGGCCATTTTCATGCACTTTTAACCATTCCATAAATCTTGTGTTTTGGGCCCCTGGAAGCATGAAAATCACTTTAAACATGCTAATTTTAGCTCTAACACTGATGATCCACCTACAAATGTGAACTGACGTTCAAAAATAAAACATTTGAAAACGAACCATTTTCCACATTTCTGAAGCATGACTTAATGGGGGGGTGTTATCTCTTTTGTCGAAAATCAGCCGTTTTTGCTCGAACATTAAATGCCTCCAAATGGTATTTAATTAACTTCCCGAGCCCCTGGAAGCATGAAAATCACTTTAAACATGCTAATTTTAGCTCTAACACTGATGATCCACCTACAAATGTGAACTGACGTTCAAAAATAAAACATTTGAAAACGGACCATTTTCCACATTTCTGAAGCATGACGTAATGAGGGGGTGTTATCTCTTTTGTCGAAAATCAGCCGTTTTTGCTCGAACATTAAATGCCTCCAAATGGTATTTAATTAACTTCCCGTGCCCCTGGAAGCATGAACATCACTTTAAACATGCTAATTTTAGCTCTAACACTGATGATCCACCTACAAATGTGAACTGACGTTCAAAAATAAAACATTTGAAAACGGACCATTTTCCACATTTCTGAAGCATGACGTAATGGGGGGGTGTTATCTCTTTTGTCGAAAATCAGCCGTTTTTGCTCGAACATTAAATGCCTCCAAATGGTATTTATTTCACTTCCCGGGGTGAAGAAACCCTTTTTGAGAACTCAGAGTGAGTAAATTGGCCATTTTCATGCACTTTTAACCATTCCTTTAATCTTGTGTTTTGGGCCCCTGGAAGCATGAAAATCACTTTAAACATGCTAATTTTAGCTCTAACACTGATGATCCACCTACAAATGTGAACTGACGTTCAAAAATAAAACATTTGAAAACGGACCATTTTCCACATTTCTGAAGCATGACGTAATGGGGGGGTGTTATCTCTTTTGTCGAAAATCAGCCGTTTTTGCTCGAACATTAAATGCCTCCAAATGGTATTTAATTAACTTCCCGAGCCCCTGGAAGCATGAAAATCCCTTTAAACATGCTAATTTTAGCTCTAACACTGATGATCCACCTACAAATGTGAACTGACGTTCAAAAATAAAACATTTGAAAACGGACCATTTTCCACATTTCTGAAGCATGACGTAATGGGGGGGTGTTATCTCTTTTGTCGAAAATCAGCCGTTTTTGCTCGAACATTAAATACCTCCAAATGGTATTTAATTAACTTCCCGAGCCCCTGGAAGCATGAAAATCACTTTAAACATGCTAATTTTAGCTCTAACACTGATGATCCACCTACAAATGTGAACTGACGTTCAAAAATAAAACATTTGAAAACGGACCATTTTCCACATTTCTGAAGCAAGACGTAATGGGGGGGTGTTATCTCTTTTGTCGAAAATCAGCCGTTTTTGCTCGAACATTAAATGCCTCCAAATGGTATTTAATTAACTTCCCGGGGTGAAGAAACCCTTTTTGAGAACTCAGAGTGAGTAAATTGGCCATTTTCATGCACTTTTAACCATTCCATAAATCTTGTGTTTTGGGACCCTGGAAGCATGAAAATCACTTTAAACATGCTAATTTTAGCTCTAACACTGATGATCCACCTACAAATGTGAACTGACGTTCAAAAATAAAACATTTGAAAACGGACCATTTTCCACATTTCTGAAGCATGACGTAATGGGGGGGTGTTATCTTTTTTGTCAAAAATCAGCCGTTTTTGCTCGAACATTAAATGCCTCCAAATGGTATTTAATTAACTTCCCGAGCCCCTGGAAGCATGCAAATCACTTTAAACATGCTAATTTTAGCTCTAACACTGATGATCCACCTACAAATGTGAACTGACGTTCAAAAATAAAACATTTGAAAACGGACCATTTTCCACATTTCTGAAGCATGACGTAATGGGGGGGGTGTTATCTCTTTTGTCGAAAATCAGCCGTTTTTGCTCGAACATTAAATGCCTCCAAATGGTATTTAATTAACTTCCGAGCCCCTGGAAGCATGAAAATCACTTTAAACATGCTAATTTTAGCTCTAACACTGATGATCCACCTACAAATGTGAACTGACGTTCAAAAATAAAACATTTGAAAACGGACCATTTTCCACATTTCTGAAGCATGACGTAATGGGGGGGGTGTTATCTCTTTTGTCGAAAATCAGCCGTTTTTGCTCGAACATTAAATGCCTCCAAATGGTATTTAATTAACTTCCGAGCCCCTGGAAGCATGAAAATCACTTTAAACATGCTAATTTTAGCTCTAACACTGATGATCCACCTACAAATGTGAACTGACGTTCAAAAATAAAACATTTGAAAACGGACCATTTTCCACATTTCTGAAGCATGACGTAATGGGGGGGTGTTATCTCTTTTGTCAAAAATCAGCCGTTTTTGCTCGAACATTAAATGCCTCCAAATGGTATTTAATTAACTTCCCGGGGTGAAGAAACCCTTTTTGAGAACTCAGAGTGAGTAAATTGGCCATTTTCATGCACTTTTAACCATTCCATAAATCTTGTGTTTTGGGCCCCTGGAAGCATGAAAATCACTTTAAACATGCTAATTTTAGCTCTAACACTGATGATTCACCTACAAATGTGAACTGACGTTCAAAAATAAAACATTTGAAAACGGACCATTTTCCACATTTCTGAAGCATGACGTAATGGGGGGGTGTTATCTCTTTTGTCGAAAATCAGCCGTTTTTGCTCGAACATTAAATGCCTCCAAATGGTATTTAATTAACTTCCCGAGCCCCTGGAAGCATGAAAATCACTGTAAACATGCTAATTTTAGCTCTAACACTGATGATCCACCTACAAATGTGAACTGACGTTCAAAAATAAAACATTTGAAAACGGACCATTTTCCACATTTCTGAAGCATGACGTAATGGGGGGGTGTTATCTCTTTTGTCGAAAATCAGCCGTTTTTGCTCGAACATTAAATGCCTCCAAATGGTATTTAATTAACTTCCCGGGGTGAAGAAACCCTTTTTGAGAACTCAGAGTGAGTAAATTGGCCATTTTCATGCACTTTTAACCATTCCATAAATCTTGTGTTTTGGGCCCCTGGAAGCATGAAAATCACTTTAAACATGCTAATTTTAGCTCTAACACTGATGATCCACCTACAAATGTGAACTGACGTTCAAAAATAAAACATTTGAAAACGGACCATTTGCCACATTTCTGAAGCATGACGTAATGGGGGGGTGTTATCTCTTTTGTCGAAAATCAGCCGTTTTTGCTCGAACATTAAATGCCTCCAAATGGTATTTAATTAACTTCCCGAGCCCCTGGAAGCATGAAAATCACTTTAAACATGCTAATTTTAGCTCTAACACTGATGATCCACCTACAAATGTGAACTGACGTTCAAAAATAAAACATTTGAAAACGGACCATTTTTCACATTTCTGAAGCATGACGTAATGGGGGGGTGTTATCTCTTTTGTCGAAAATCAGCCGTTTTTGCTCGAACATTAAATGCCTCCAAATGGTATTTAATTAACTTCCCGGGGTGGAGAAACCCTTTTTGAGAACTCAGAGTGAGTAAATTGGCCATTTTCATGCACTTTTAACCATTCCATAAATCTTGTGTTTTGGGCCCCTGGAAGCATGAAAATCACTTTAAACATGCTAATTTTAGCTCTAACACTGATGATCCACCTACAAATGTGAACTGACGTTCAAAAATAAAACATTTGAAAACGGACCATTTTCACATTTCTGAAGCATGACGTAATGGGGGGGGTGTTATCTCTTTTGTCGAAAATCAGCCGTTTTTGCTCGAACATTAAATGCCTCCAAATGGTATTTAATTAACTTTCCGAGTCCCTGGAAGCATGAAAATCACTTTAAACATGCTAATTTTAGCTCTAACACTGATGATCCACCTACAAATGTGAACTGACGTTCAAAAATAAAACATTTGAAAACGGACCATTTTCCACATTTCTGAAGCATGACGTAATGGGGGGGTGTTATCTCTTTTGTCGAAAATCAGCCGTTTTTGCTCGAACATTAAATGCCTCCAAATGGTATTTAATTAACTTCCCGGGGTGAAGAAACCCTTTTTGAGAACTCAGAGTGAGTAAATTGGCCATTTTCATGCACTTTTAACCATTCCATAAATCTTGTGTTTTGGGCCCCTGGAAGCATGAAAATCACTTTAAACATGCTAATTTTAGCTCTAACACTGATGATCCACCTACAAATGTGAACTGACGTTCAAAAATAAAACATTTGAAAACGGACCATTTTCCACATTTCTGAAGCATGACGTAATGGGGGGGTGTTATCTCTTTTGTCGAAAATCAGCCGTTTTTGCTCGAACATTAAATGCCTCCAAATGGTATTTAATTAACTTCCCGAGCCCCTGGAAGCATGAAAATCACTTTAAACATGCTAATTTTAGCTCTAACACTGATGATCCACCTACAAATGTGAACTGACGTTCAAAAATAAAACATTTGAAAATGGACCATTTTCACATTTCTGAAGCATGACGTAATGGGGGGGTGTTATCTCTTTTGTCGAAAATCAGCCGTTTTTGCTCGAACATTAAATGCCTCCAAATGGTATTTAATTAACTTCCCGAGCCCCTGGAAGCATGAAAATCACTTTAAACATGCTAATTTTAGCTCTAACACTGATGATCCACCTACAAATGTGAACTGACGTTCAAAAATAAAACATTTGAAAACGGACCATTTTCCACATTTCTGAAGCATGACGTAATGGGGGGGGTGTTATCTCTTTTGTCGAAAATCAGCCGTTTTTGCTCGAACATTAAATGCCTCCAAATGGTATTTAATTAACTTCCCGGGGTGAAGAAACCCTTTTTGAGAACTCAGAGTGAGTAAATTGGCCATTTTCATGCACTTTTAACCATTCCATAAATCTTGTGTTTTGGGCCCCTGGAAGCATGAAAATCACTTTAAACATGCTAATTTTAGCTCTAACACTGATGATCCACCTACAAATGTGAACTGACGTTCAAAAATAAAACATTTGAAAACGGACCATTTTCCACATTTCCGAAGCATGACGTAATGGGGGGGTGTTATCTCTTTTGTCGAAAATCAGCCGTTTTTGCTCGAACATTAAATGCCTCCAAATGGTATTTAATTAACTTCCCGAGCCCCTGGAAGCATGAAAATCACTTTAAACATGCTAATTTTAGCTCTACCACTGATGATCCACCTACAAATGTGAACTGACGTTCAAAAATAAAACATTTGAAAACGGACCATTTTCCACATTTCTGAAGCATGACGTAATGGGGGGGTGTTATCTCTTTTGTCGAAAATCAGCCGTTTTTGCTCGAACATTAAATGCCTCCAAATGGTATTTAATTAACTTCCCGAGCCCCTGGAAGCATGAAAATCACTTTAAACATGCTAATTTTAGCTCTAACACTGATGATCCACCTACAAATGTGAACTGACGTTCAAAAATAAAACATTTGAAAACGGACCATTTTCCACATTTCTGAAGCATGACGTAATGGGGGGGTGTTATCTCTTTTGTCGAAAATCAGCCGTTTTTGCTCGAACATTAAATGCCTCCAAATGGTATTTAATTAACTTCCCGTGCCCCTGGAAGCATGAAAATCACTTTAAACATGCTAATTTTAGCTCTAACACTGATGATCCACCTACAAATGTGAACTGACGTTCAAAAATAAAACATTTGAAAACGGACCATTTTCCACATTTCTGAAGCATGACGTAATGGGGGGGTGTTATCTCTTTTGTCGAAAATCAGCCGTTTTTGCTCGAACATTAAATGCCTCCAAATGGTATTTATTTCACTTCCCGAGCCCCTGGAAGCATGAAAATCACTTTAAACATGCTAATTTTAGCTCTAACACTGATGATCCACCTACAAATGTGAACTGACGTTCAAAAATAAAACATTTGAAAACGGACCATTTTCCACATTTCTGAAGCATGACGTAATGGGGGGGTGTTATCTCTTTTGTCGAAAATCAGCCGTTTTTGCTCGAACATTAAATGCCTCCAAATGGTATTTAATTAACTTCCGAGCCCCTGGAAGCATGAAAATCACTTTAAACATGCTAATTTTAGCTCTAACACTGATGATCCACCTACAAATGTGAACTGACGTTCAAAAATAAAACATTTGAAAACGGACCATTTTCCACATTTCTGAAGCATGACGTAATGGGGGGGGTGTTATCTCTTTTGTCGAAAATCAGCCGTTTTTGCTCGAACATTAAATGCCTCCAAATGGTATTTAATTAACTTCCGAGCCCCTGGAAGCATGAAAATCACTTTAAACATGCTAATTTTAGCTCTAACACTGATGATCCACCTACAAATGTGAAGTGACGTTCAAAAATAAAACATTTGAAAACGGACCATTTTCCACATTTCTGAAGCATGACGTAATGGGGGGGTGTTATCTCTTTTGTCAAAAATCAGCCGTTTTTGCTCGAACATTAAATGCCTCCAAATGGTATTTAATTAACTTCCCGGGGTGAAGAAACCCTTTTTGAGAACTCAGAGTGAGTAAATTGGCCATTTTCATGCACTTTTAACCATTCCATAAATCTTGTGTTTTGGGCCCCTGGAAGCATGAAAATCACTTTAAACATGCTAATTTCAGCTCTAACACTGATGGTTCACCTACAAATGTGAACTGACGTTCAAAAATAAAACATTTGAAAACGGACCATTTTCCACATTTCTGAAGCATGACGTAATGGGGGGGTGTTATCTCTTTTGTCGAAAATCAGCCGTTTTTGCTCGAACATTAAATGCCTCCAAATGGTATTTAATTAACTTCCCGAGCCCCTGGAAGCATGAAAATCACTGTAAACATGCTAATTTTAGCTCTAACACTGATGATCCACCTACAAATGTGAACTGACGTTCAAAAATAAAACATTTGAAAACGGACCATTTTCCACATTTCTGAAGCATGACGTAATGGGGGGGGTGTTATCTCTTTTGTCGAAAATCAGCCGTTTTTGCTCGAACATTAAATGCCTCCAAATGGTATTTAATTAACTTCCCGGGGTGAAGAAACCCTTTTTGAGAACTCAGAGTGAGTAAATTGGCCATTTTCATGCACTTTTAACCATTCCATAAATCTTGTGTTTTGGGCCCCTGGAAGCATGAAAATCACTTTAAACATGCTAATTTTAGCTCTAACACTGATGATCCACCTACAAATGTGAACTGACGTTCAAAAATAAAACATTTGAAAACGGACCATTTTCCACATTTCCGAAGCATGACGTAATGGGGGGGTGTTATCTCTTTTGTCAAAAATCAGCCGTTTTTGCTCGAACATTAAATGCCTCCAAATGGTATTTAATTAACTTCCCGGGGTGAAGAAACCCTTTTTGAGAACTCAGAGTGAGTAAATTGGCCATTTTCATGCACTTTTAACCATTCCATAAATCTTGTGTTTTGGGCCCCTGGAAGCATGAAAATCACTTTAAACATGCTAATTTTAGCTCTAACACTGATGATCCACCTACAAATGTGAACTGACGTTCAAAAATAAAACATTTGAAAACGGACCATTTGCCACATTTCTGAAGCATGACGTAATGGGGGGGTGTTATCTCTTTTGTCGAAAATCAGCCGTTTTTGCTCGAACATTAAATGCCTCCAAATGGTATTTAATTAACTTCCCGAGCCCCTGGAAGCATGAAAATCACTTTAAACATGCTAATTTTAGCTCTAACACTGATGATCCACCTACAAATGTGAACTGACGTTCAAAAATAAAACATTTGAAAACGGACCATTTTCCACATTTCTGAAGCATGACGTAATGGGGGGGGTGTTATCTCTTTTGTCGAAAATCAGCCGTTTTTGCTCGAACATTAAATGCCTCCAAATGGTATTTAATTAACTTCCGAGCCCCTGGAAGCATGAAAATCACTTTAAACATGCTAATTTTAGCTCTAACACTGATGATCCACCTACAAATGTGAACTGACGTTCAAAAATAAAACATTTGAAAACGGACCATTTTCCACATTTCTGAAGCATGACGTAATGGGGGGGTGTTATCTCTTTTGTCAAAAATCAGCCGTTTTTGCTCGAACATTAAATGCCTCCAAATGGTATTTAATTAACTTCCCGGGTTGAAGAAACCCTTTTTGAGAACTCAGAGTGAGTAAATTGGCCATTTTCATGCACTTTTAACCATTCCATAAATCTTGTGTTTTGGGCCCCTGGAAGCATGAAAATCACTTTAAACATGCTAATTTCAGCTCTAACACTGATGGTTCACCTACAAATGTGAACTGACGTTCAAAAATAAAACATTTGAAAACAGACCATTTTCCACATTTCTGAAGCATGACGTAATGGGGGGGTGTTATCTCTTTTGTCGAAAATCAGCCGTTTTTGCTCGAACATTAAATGCCTCCAAATGGTATTTAATTAACTTCCCGAGCCCCTGGAAGCATGAAAATCACTGTAAACATGCTAATTTTAGCTCTAACACTGATGATCCACCTACAAATGTGAACTGACGTTCAAAAATAAAACATTTGAAAACGGACCATTTTCCACATTTCTGAAGCATGACGTAATGGGGGGGTGTTATCTCTTTTGTCGAAAATCAGCCGTTTTTGCTCGAACATTAAATGCCTCCAAATGGTATTTAATTAACTTCCCGGGGTGAAGAAACCCTTTTTGAGAACTCAGAGTGAGTAAATTGGCCATTTTCATGCACTTTTAACCATTCCATAAATCTTGTGTTTTGGGCCCCTGGAAGCATGAAAATCACTTTAAACATGCTAATTTTAGCTCTAACACTGATGATCCACCTACAAATGTGAACTGACGTTCAAAAATAAAACATTTGAAAACGGACCATTTTCCACATTTCCGAAGCATGACGTAATGGGGGGGTGTTATCTCTTTTGTCGAAAATCAGCCGTTTTTGCTCGAACATTAAATGCCTCCAAATGGTATTTAATTAACTTCCCGGGGTGAAGAAACCCTTTTTGAGAACTCAGAGTGAGTAAATTGGCCATTTTCATGCACTTTTAACCATTCCATAAATCTTGTGTTTTGGGCCCCTGGAAGCATGAAAATCACTTTAAACATGCTAATTTTAGCTCTAACACTGATGATCCACCTACAAATATGAACTGACGTTCAAAAATAAAACATTTGAAAACGGACCATTTTCCACATTTCTGAAGCATGACGTAATGGGGGGGTGTTATCTCTTTTGTCGAAAATCAGCCGTTTTTGCTCGAACATTAAATGCCTCCAAATGGTATTTAATTAACTTCCCGGGGTGAAGAAACCCTTTTTGAGAACTCAGAGTGAGTAAATTGGCCATTTTCATGCACTTTTAACCATTCCATAAATCTTGTGTTTTGGGCCCCTGGAAGCATGAAAATCACTTTAAACATGCTAATTTTAGCTCTAACACTGATGATCCACCTACAAATGTGAACTGACGTTCAAAAATAAAACATTTGAAAACGGACCATTTTCCACATTTCTGAAGCATGACGTAATGGGGGGGTGTTATCTCTTTTGTCGAAAATCAGCCGTTTTTGCTCGAACATGAAATGCCTCCAAATGGTATTTAATTAACTTTCCGAGTCCCTGGAAGCATGAAAATCACTTTAAACATGCTAATTTTAGCTCTAACACTGATGATCCACCTACAAATGTGAACTGACGTTCAAAAATAAAACATTTGAAAACGGACCATTTTCCACATTTCTGAAGCATGACGTAATGGGGGGGTGTTATCTCTTTTGTCGAAAATCAGCCGTTTTTGCTCGAACATTAAATGCCTCCAAATGGTATTTAATTAACTTCCCGGGGTGAAGAAACCCTTTTTGAGAACTCAGAGTGAGTAAATTGGCCATTTTCATGCACTTTTAACCATTCCATAAATCTTGTGTTTTGGGCCCCTGGAAGCATGAAAATCACTTTAAACATGCTAATTTTAGCTCTAACACTGATGATCCACCTACAAATGTGAACTGACGTTCAAAAATAAAACATTTGAAAACGGACCATTTTCCACATTTCTGAAGCATGACGTAATGGGGGGTGTTATCTCTTTTGTCGAAAATCAGCCGTTTTTGCTCGAACATTAAATGCCTCCAAATGGTATTTAATTAACTTCCCGAGCCCCTGGAAGCATGACAATCACTTTAAACATGCTAATTTTAGCTCTAACACTGATGATCCACCTACAAATGTGAACTGACGTTCAAAAATAAAACATTTGAAAACGGACCATTTTCCACATTTCTGAAGCATGACGTAATGGGGGGGTGTTATCTCTTTTGTCGAAAATCAGCCGTTTTTGCTCGAACATTAAATGCCTCCAAATGGTATTTAATTAACTTCCCGAGCCCCTGGAAGCATGAAAATCACTTTAAACATGCTAATTTTAGCTCTAACACTGATGATCCACCTAGAAATGTGAACTGACGTTCAAAAATAAAACATTTGAAAACGGACCATTTTCCACATTTCTGAAGCATGACGTAATGGGGGGGTGTTATCTCTTTTGTCGAAAATCAGCCGTTTTTGCTCGAACATTAAATGCCTCCAAATGGTATTTAATTAACTTCCCGGGGTGAAGAAACCCTTTTTGAGAACTCAGAGTGAGTAAATTGGCCATTTTCATGCACTTTTAACCATTCCATAAATCTTGTGTTTTGGGCCCCTGGAAGCATGAAAATCACTTTAAACATGCTAATTTTAGCTCTAACACTGATGATCCACCTACAAATGTGAACTGACGTTCAAAAATAAAACATTTGAAAACGGACCATTTTCCACATTTCTGAAGCATGACGTAATGGGGGGGTGTTATCTCTTTTGTCGAAAATCAGCCGTTTTTGCTCGAACATTAAATGCCTCCAAATGGTATTTAATTAACTTCCCGAGCCCCTGGAAGCATGAAAATCACTTTAAACATGCTAATTTTAGCTCTAACACTGATGATCCACCTACAAATGTGAACTGACGTTCAAAAATAAAACATTTGAAAACGGACCATTTTCCACATTTCTGAAGCATGACGTAATGGGGGGGTGTTATCTCTTTTGTCGAAAATCAGCCGTTTTTGCTCGAACATTAAATGCCTCCAAATGGTATTTAATTAACTTCCCGTGCCCCTGGAAGCATGAAAATCACTTTAAACATGCTAATTTTAGCTCTAACACCGATGATCCACCTACAAATGTGAACTGACGTTCAAAAATAAAACATTTGAAAACGGACCATTTTCCACATTTCTGAAGCATGACGTAATGGGGGGGTGTTATCTCTTTTGTCGAAAATCAGCCGTTTTTGCTCGAACATTAAATGCCTCCAAATGGTATTTAATTAACTTCCCGGGGTGAAGAAACCCTTTTTGAGAACTCAGAGTGAGTAAATTGGCCATTTTCATGCACTTTTAACCATTCCATAAATCTTGTGTTTTGGGCCCCTGGAAGCATGAAAATCACTTTAAACATGCTAATTTTAGCTCTAACACTGATGATCCACCTACAAATGTGAACTGACGTTCAAAAATAAAACATTTGAAAACGGACCATTTTCCACATTTCTGAAGCATGACGTAATGGGGGGGTGTTATCTCTTTTGTCGAAAATCAGCCGTTTTTGCTCGAACATTAAATGCCTCCAAATGGTATTTAATTAACTTCCCGAGCCCCTGGAAGCATGAAAATCACTTTAAACATGCTAATTTTAGCTCTAACACTGATGATCCACCTACAAATGTGAACTGACGTTCAAAAATAAAACATTTGAAAACGGACCATTTTCCACATTTCTGAAGCATGACGTAATGGGGGGGTGTTATCTCTTTTGTCGAAAATCAGCCGTTTTTGCTCGAACATTAAATGCCTCCAAATGGTATTTAATTAACTTCCCGTGCCCCTGGAAGCATGAAAATCACTTTAAACATGCTAATTTTAGCTCTAACACCGATGATCCACCTACAAATGTGAACTGACGTTCAAAAATAAAACATTTGAAAACGGACCATTTTCCACATTTCTGAAGCATGACGTAATGGGGGGGTGTTATCTCTTTTGTCGAAAATCAGCCGTTTTTGCTCGAACATTAAATGCCTCCAAATGGTATTTATTTCACTTCCCGAGCCCCTGGAAGCATGAAAATCACTTTAAACATGCTAATTTTAGCTCTAACACTGATGATCCACCTACAAATGTGAACTGACGTTCAAAAATAAAACATTTGAAAACGGACCATTTTCCACATTTCTGAAGCATGACGTAATGGGGGGGTGTTATCTCTTTTGTCGAAAATCAGACGTTTTTGCTCGAACATTAAATGCCTCCAAATGGTATTTAATTAACTTCCGAGCCCCTGGAAGCATGAAAATCACTTTAAACATGCTAATTTTAGCTCTAACACTGATGATCCACCTACAAATGTGAACTGACGTTCAAAAATAAAACATTTGAAAACGGACCATTTTCCACATTTCTGAAGCATGACGTAATGGGGGGGTGTTATCTCTTTTGTCAAAAATCAGCCGTTTTTGCTCGAACATTAAATGCCTCCAAATGGTATTTAATTAACTTCCCGAGCCCCTGGAAGCATGAAAATCACTTTAAACATGCTAATTTTAGCTCTAACACTGATGATCCACCTACAAATGTGAACTGACGTTCAAAAATATAACATTTGAAAACGGACCATTTTCCACATTTCTGAAGCATGACGTAATGGGGGGGTGTTATCTCTTTTGTCGAAAATCAGCCGTTTTTGCTCGAACATTAAATGCCTCCAAATGGTATTTAATTAACTTCCCGAGCCCCTGGAAGCATGAAAATCACTTTAAACATGCTAATTTTAGCTCTAACACTGATGATCCACCTACAAATGTGAACTGACGTTCAAAAATAAAACATTTGAAAACGGACCATTTTCCACATTTCTGAAGCATGACGTAATGGGGGGGGTGTTATCTCTTTTGTCGAAAATCAGCCGTTTTTGCTCGAACATTAAATGCCTCCAAATGGTATTTAATTAACTTCCCGAGCCCCTGGAAGCATGAAAATCACTTTAAACATGCTAATTTTAGCTCTAACACTGATGATCCACCTACAAATGTGAACTGACGTTCAAAAATAAAACATTTGAAAACGGACCATTTTCCACATTTCTGAAGCATGACGTAATGGGGGGGTGTTATCTCTTTTGTCAAAAATCAGCCGTTTTTGCTCGAACATTAAATGCCTCCAAATGGTATTTAATTAACTTCCCGGGGTGAAGAAACCCTTTTTGAGAACTCAGAGTGAGTAAATTGGCCATTTTCATGCACTTTTGACCATTCCATAAATCTTGTGTTTTGGGCCCCTGGAAGCATGAAAATCACTTTAAACATGCTAATTTTAGCTCTAACACTGATGATTCACCTACAAATGTGAACTGACGTTCAAAAATAAAACATTTGAAAACGGACCATTTTCCACATTTCTGAAGCATGACGTAATGGGGGGGTGTTATCTCTTTTGTCGAAAATCAGCCGTTTTTGCTCGAACATTAAATGCCTCCAAATGGTATTTAATTAACTTCCCGAGCCCCTGGAAGCATGAAAATCACTGTAAACATGCTAATTTTAGCTCTAACACTGATGATCCACCTACAAATGTGAACTGACGTTCAAAAATAAAACATTTGCAAATGGACCATTTTCCACATTTCTGAAGCATGACGTAATGGGGGGGTGTTATCTCTTTTGTCGAAAATCAGCCGTTTTTGCTCGAACATTAAATGCCTCCAAATGGTATTTAATTAACTTCCCGGGGTGAAGAAACCCTTTTTGAGAACTCAGAGTGAGTAAATTGGCCATTTTCATGCACTTTTAACCATTCCATAAATCTTGTGTTTTGGGCCCCTGGAAGCATGAAAATCACTTTAAACATGCTAATTTTAGCTCTAACACTGATGATCCACCTACAAATGTGAACTGACGTTCAAAAATAAAACATTTGAAAACGGACCATTTTCCACATTTCTGAAGCATGACGTAATGGGGGGGTGTTATCTCTTTTGTCGAAAATCAGCCGTTTTTGCTTGAACATTAAATGCCTCCAAATGGTATTTAATTAACTTCCCGGGGTGAAGAAACCCTTTTTGAGAACTCAGAGTGAGTAAATTGGCCATTTTCATGCACTTTTAACCATTCCATAAATCTTGTGTTTTGGGCCCCTGGAAGCATGAAAATCACTTTAAACATGCTAATTTTAGCTCTAACACTGATGATCCACCTACAAATGTGAACTGACGTTCAAAAATAAAACATTTGAAAACGGACCATTTTCCACATTTCTGAAGCATGACGTAATGGGGGGGTGTTATCTCTTTTGTCGAAAATCAGCCGTTTTTGCTCGAACATTAAATGCCTCCAAATGGTATTTAATTAACTTCCCGAGCCCCTGGAAGCATGAAAATCACTTTAAACATGCTAATTTTAGCTCTAACACTGATGATCCACCTACAAATGTGAACTGACGTTCAAAAATAAAACATTTGAAAACGGACCATTTTTCACATTTCTGAAGCATGACGTAATGGGGGGGTGTTATCTCTTTTGTCGAAAATCAGCCGTTTTTGCTCGAACATTAAATGCCTCCAAATGGTATTTAATTAACTTCCCGGGGTGGAGAAACCCTTTTTGAGAACTCAGAGTGAGTAAATTGGCCATTTTCATGCACTTTTAACCATTCCATAAATCTTGTGTTTTGGGCCCCTGGAAGCATGAAAATCACTTTAAACATGCTAATTTTAGCTCTAACACTGATGATCCACCTACAAATGTGAACTGACGTTCAAAAATAAAACATTTGAAAACGAACCATTTTCCACATTTCTGAAGCATGACTTAATGGGGGGGTGTTATCTCTTTTGTCGAAAATCAGCCGTTTTTGCTCGAACATTAAATGCCTCCAAATGGTATTTAATTAACTTCCCGAGCCCCTGGAAGCATGAAAATCACTTTAAACATGCTAATTTTAGCTCTAACACTGATGATCCACCTACAAATGTGAACTGACGTTCAAAAATAAAACATTTGAAAACGGACCATTTTCCACATTTCTGAAGCATGACGTAATGAGGGGGTGTTATCTCTTTTGTCGAAAATCAGCCGTTTTTGCTCGAACATTAAATGCCTCCAAATGGTATTTAATTAACTTCCCGTGCCCCTGGAAGCATGAACATCACTTTAAACATGCTAATTTTAGCTCTAACACTGATGATCCACCTACAAATGTGAACTGACGTTCAAAAATAAAACATTTGAAAACGGACCATTTTCCACATTTCTGAAGCATGACGTAATGGGGGGGTGTTATCTCTTTTGTCGAAAATCAGCCGTTTTTGCTCGAACATTAAATGCCTCCAAATGGTATTTATTTCACTTCCCGGGGTGAAGAAACCCTTTTTGAGAACTCAGAGTGAGTAAATTGGCCATTTTCATGCACTTTTAACCATTCCTTTAATCTTGTGTTTTGGGCCCCTGGAAGCATGAAAATCACTTTAAACATGCTAATTTTAGCTCTAACACTGATGATCCACCTACAAATGTGAACTGACGTTCAAAAATAAAACATTTGAAAACGGACCATTTTCCACATTTCTGAAGCATGACGTAATGGGGGGGTGTTATCTCTTTTGTCGAAAATCAGCCGTTTTTGCTCGAACATTAAATGCCTCCAAATGGTATTTAATTAACTTCCCGAGCCCCTGGAAGCATGAAAATCCCTTTAAACATGCTAATTTTAGCTCTAACACTGATGATCCACCTACAAATGTGAACTGACGTTCAAAAATAAAACATTTGAAAACGGACCATTTTCCACATTTCTGAAGCATGACGTAATGGGGGGGTGTTATCTCTTTTGTCGAAAATCAGCCGTTTTTGCTCGAACATTAAATACCTCCAAATGGTATTTAATTAACTTCCCGAGCCCCTGGAAGCATGAAAATCACTTTAAACATGCTAATTTTAGCTCTAACACTGATGATCCACCTACAAATGTGAACTGACGTTCAAAAATAAAACATTTGAAAACGGACCATTTTCCACATTTCTGAAGCAAGACGTAATGGGGGGGTGTTATCTCTTTTGTCGAAAATCAGCCGTTTTTGCTCGAACATTAAATGCCTCCAAATGGTATTTAATTAACTTCCCGGGGTGAAGAAACCCTTTTTGAGAACTCAGAGTGAGTAAATTGGCCATTTTCATGCACTTTTAACCATTCCATAAATCTTGTGTTTTGGGACCCTGGAAGCATGAAAATCACTTTAAACATGCTAATTTTAGCTCTAACACTGATGATCCACCTACAAATGTGAACTGACGTTCAAAAATAAAACATTTGAAAACGGACCATTTTCCACATTTCTGAAGCATGACGTAATGGGGGGGTGTTATCTTTTTTGTCAAAAATCAGCCGTTTTTGCTCGAACATTAAATGCCTCCAAATGGTATTTAATTAACTTCCCGAGCCCCTGGAAGCATGCAAATCACTTTAAACATGCTAATTTTAGCTCTAACACTGATGATCCACCTACAAATGTGAACTGACGTTCAAAAATAAAACATTTGAAAACGGACCATTTTCCACATTTCTGAAGCATGACGTAATGGGGGGGGTGTTATCTCTTTTGTCGAAAATCAGCCGTTTTTGCTCGAACATTAAATGCCTCCAAATGGTATTTAATTAACTTCCGAGCCCCTGGAAGCATGAAAATCACTTTAAACATGCTAATTTTAGCTCTAACACTGATGATCCACCTACAAATGTGAACTGACGTTCAAAAATAAAACATTTGAAAACGGACCATTTTCCACATTTCTGAAGCATGACGTAATGGGGGGGGTGTTATCTCTTTTGTCGAAAATCAGCCGTTTTTGCTCGAACATTAAATGCCTCCAAATGGTATTTAATTAACTTCCGAGCCCCTGGAAGCATGAAAATCACTTTAAACATGCTAATTTTAGCTCTAACACTGATGATCCACCTACAAATGTGAACTGACGTTCAAAAATAAAACATTTGAAAACGGACCATTTTCCACATTTCTGAAGCATGACGTAATGGGGGGGTGTTATCTCTTTTGTCAAAAATCAGCCGTTTTTGCTCGAACATTAAATGCCTCCAAATGGTATTTAATTAACTTCCCGGGGTGAAGAAACCCTTTTTGAGAACTCAGAGTGAGTAAATTGGCCATTTTCATGCACTTTTAACCATTCCATAAATCTTGTGTTTTGGGCCCCTGGAAGCATGAAAATCACTTTAAACATGCTAATTTTAGCTCTAACACTGATGATTCACCTACAAATGTGAACTGACGTTCAAAAATAAAACATTTGAAAACGGACCATTTTCCACATTTCTGAAGCATGACGTAATGGGGGGGTGTTATCTCTTTTGTCGAAAATCAGCCGTTTTTGCTCGAACATTAAATGCCTCCAAATGGTATTTAATTAACTTCCCGAGCCCCTGGAAGCATGAAAATCACTGTAAACATGCTAATTTTAGCTCTAACACTGATGATCCACCTACAAATGTGAACTGACGTTCAAAAATAAAACATTTGAAAACGGACCATTTTCCACATTTCTGAAGCATGACGTAATGGGGGGGTGTTATCTCTTTTGTCGAAAATCAGCCGTTTTTGCTCGAACATTAAATGCCTCCAAATGGTATTTAATTAACTTCCCGGGGTGAAGAAACCCTTTTTGAGAACTCAGAGTGAGTAAATTGGCCATTTTCATGCACTTTTAACCATTCCATAAATCTTGTGTTTTGGGCCCCTGGAAGCATGAAAATCACTTTAAACATGCTAATTTTAGCTCTAACACTGATGATCCACCTACAAATGTGAACTGACGTTCAAAAATAAAACATTTGAAAACGGACCATTTGCCACATTTCTGAAGCATGACGTAATGGGGGGGTGTTATCTCTTTTGTCGAAAATCAGCCGTTTTTGCTCGAACATTAAATGCCTCCAAATGGTATTTAATTAACTTCCCGAGCCCCTGGAAGCATGAAAATCACTTTAAACATGCTAATTTTAGCTCTAACACTGATGATCCACCTACAAATGTGAACTGACGTTCAAAAATAAAACATTTGAAAACGGACCATTTTTCACATTTCTGAAGCATGACGTAATGGGGGGGTGTTATCTCTTTTGTCGAAAATCAGCCGTTTTTGCTCGAACATTAAATGCCTCCAAATGGTATTTAATTAACTTCCCGGGGTGGAGAAACCCTTTTTGAGAACTCAGAGTGAGTAAATTGGCCATTTTCATGCACTTTTAACCATTCCATAAATCTTGTGTTTTGGGCCCCTGGAAGCATGAAAATCACTTTAAACATGCTAATTTTAGCTCTAACACTGATGATCCACCTACAAATGTGAACTGACGTTCAAAAATAAAACATTTGAAAACGGACCATTTTCACATTTCTGAAGCATGACGTAATGGGGGGGGTGTTATCTCTTTTGTCGAAAATCAGCCGTTTTTGCTCGAACATTAAATGCCTCCAAATGGTATTTAATTAACTTTCCGAGTCCCTGGAAGCATGAAAATCACTTTAAACATGCTAATTTTAGCTCTAACACTGATGATCCACCTACAAATGTGAACTGACGTTCAAAAATAAAACATTTGAAAACGGACCATTTTCCACATTTCTGAAGCATGACGTAATGGGGGGGTGTTATCTCTTTTGTCGAAAATCAGCCGTTTTTGCTCGAACATTAAATGCCTCCAAATGGTATTTAATTAACTTCCCGGGGTGAAGAAACCCTTTTTGAGAACTCAGAGTGAGTAAATTGGCCATTTTCATGCACTTTTAACCATTCCATAAATCTTGTGTTTTGGGCCCCTGGAAGCATGAAAATCACTTTAAACATGCTAATTTTAGCTCTAACACTGATGATCCACCTACAAATGTGAACTGACGTTCAAAAATAAAACATTTGAAAACGGACCATTTTCCACATTTCTGAAGCATGACGTAATGGGGGGGTGTTATCTCTTTTGTCGAAAATCAGCCGTTTTTGCTCGAACATTAAATGCCTCCAAATGGTATTTAATTAACTTCCCGAGCCCCTGGAAGCATGAAAATCACTTTAAACATGCTAATTTTAGCTCTAACACTGATGATCCACCTACAAATGTGAACTGACGTTCAAAAATAAAACATTTGAA
Source organism: Lissotriton vulgaris (assembly GCF_964263255.1). Classification (NCBI taxonomy): domain Eukaryota; kingdom Metazoa; phylum Chordata; class Amphibia; order Caudata; family Salamandridae; genus Lissotriton; species Lissotriton vulgaris. Next base: position 158,092 of record NW_028245168.1, read on the forward strand.
AATGGACCATTTTCACATTTCTGAAGCATGACGTAATGGGGGGGTGTTATCTCTTTTGTCGAAAATCAGCCGTTTTTGCTCGAACATTAAATGCCTCCAAATGGTATTTAATTAACTTCCCGAGCCCCTGGAAGCATGAAAATCACTTTAAACATGCTAATTTTAGCTCTAACACTGATGATCCACCTACAAATGTGAACTGACGTTCAAAAATAAAACATTTGAAAACGGACCATTTTCCACATTTCTGAAGCATGACGTAATGGGGGGGGTGTTATCTCTTTTGTCGAAAATCAGCCGTTTTTGCTCGAACATTAAATGCCTCCAAATGGTATTTAATTAACTTCCCGGGGTGAAGAAACCCTTTTTGAGAACTCAGAGTGAGTAAATTGGCCATTTTCATGCACTTTTAACCATTCCATAAATCTTGTGTTTTGGGCCCCTGGAAGCATGAAAATCACTTTAAACATGCTAATTTTAGCTCTAACACTGATGATCCACCTACAAATGTGAACTGACGTTCAAAAATAAAACATTTGAAAACGGACCATTTTCCACATTTCCGAAGCATGACGTAATGGGGGGGTGTTATCTCTTTTGTCGAAAATCAGCCGTTTTTGCTCGAACATTAAATGCCTCCAAATGGTATTTAATTAACTTCCCGAGCCCCTGGAAGCATGAAAATCACTTTAAACATGCTAATTTTAGCTCTACCACTGATGATCCACCTACAAATGTGAACTGACGTTCAAAAATAAAACATTTGAAAACGGACCATTTTCCACATTTCTGAAGCATGACGTAATGGGGGGGTGTTATCTCTTTTGTCGAAAATCAGCCGTTTTTGCTCGAACATTAAATGCCTCCAAATGGTATTTAATTAACTTCCCGAGCCCCTGGAAGCATGAAAATCACTTTAAACATGCTAATTTTAGCTCTAACACTGATGATCCACCTACAAATGTGAACTGACGTTCAAAAATAAAACATTTGAAAACGGACCATTTTCCACATTTCTGAAGCATGACGTAATGGGGGGGTGTTATCTCTTTTGTCGAAAATCAGCCGTTTTTGCTCGAACATTAAATGCCTCCAAATGGTATTTAATTAACTTCCCGTGCCCCTGGAAGCATGAAAATCACTTTAAACATGCTAATTTTAGCTCTAACACTGATGATCCACCTACAAATGTGAACTGACGTTCAAAAATAAAACATTTGAAAACGGACCATTTTCCACATTTCTGAAGCATGACGTAATGGGGGGGTGTTATCTCTTTTGTCGAAAATCAGCCGTTTTTGCTCGAACATTAAATGCCTCCAAATGGTATTTATTTCACTTCCCGAGCCCCTGGAAGCATGAAAATCACTTTAAACATGCTAATTTTAGCTCTAACACTGATGATCCACCTACAAATGTGAACTGACGTTCAAAAATAAAACATTTGAAAACGGACCATTTTCCACATTTCTGAAGCATGACGTAATGGGGGGGTGTTATCTCTTTTGTCGAAAATCAGCCGTTTTTGCTCGAACATTAAATGCCTCCAAATGGTATTTAATTAACTTCCGAGCCCCTGGAAGCATGAAAATCACTTTAAACATGCTAATTTTAGCTCTAACACTGATGATCCACCTACAAATGTGAACTGACGTTCAAAAATAAAACATTTGAAAACGGACCATTTTCCACATTTCTGAAGCATGACGTAATGGGGGGGGTGTTATCTCTTTTGTCGAAAATCAGCCGTTTTTGCTCGAACATTAAATGCCTCCAAATGGTATTTAATTAACTTCCGAGCCCCTGGAAGCATGAAAATCACTTTAAACATGCTAATTTTAGCTCTAACACTGATGATCCACCTACAAATGTGAAGTGACGTTCAAAAATAAAACATTTGAAAACGGACCATTTTCCACATTTCTGAAGCATGACGTAATGGGGGGGTGTTATCTCTTTTGTCAAAAATCAGCCGTTTTTGCTCGAACATTAAATGCCTCCAAATGGTATTTAATTAACTTCCCGGGGTGAAGAAACCCTTTTTGAGAACTCAGAGTGAGTAAATTGGCCATTTTCATGCACTTTTAACCATTCCATAAATCTTGTGTTTTGGGCCCCTGGAAGCATGAAAATCACTTTAAACATGCTAATTTCAGCTCTAACACTGATGGTTCACCTACAAATGTGAACTGACGTTCAAAAATAAAACATTTGAAAACGGACCATTTTCCACATTTCTGAAGCATGACGTAATGGGGGGGTGTTATCTCTTTTGTCGAAAATCAGCCGTTTTTGCTCGAACATTAAATGCCTCCAAATGGTATTTAATTAACTTCCCGAGCCCCTGGAAGCATGAAAATCACTGTAAACATGCTAATTTTAGCTCTAACACTGATGATCCACCTACAAATGTGAACTGACGTTCAAAAATAAAACATTTGAAAACGGACCATTTTCCACATTTCTGAAGCATGACGTAATGGGGGGGGTGTTATCTCTTTTGTCGAAAATCAGCCGTTTTTGCTCGAACATTAAATGCCTCCAAATGGTATTTAATTAACTTCCCGGGGTGAAGAAACCCTTTTTGAGAACTCAGAGTGAGTAAATTGGCCATTTTCATGCACTTTTAACCATTCCATAAATCTTGTGTTTTGGGCCCCTGGAAGCATGAAAATCACTTTAAACATGCTAATTTTAGCTCTAACACTGATGATCCACCTACAAATGTGAACTGACGTTCAAAAATAAAACATTTGAAAACGGACCATTTTCCACATTTCCGAAGCATGACGTAATGGGGGGGTGTTATCTCTTTTGTCAAAAATCAGCCGTTTTTGCTCGAACATTAAATGCCTCCAAATGGTATTTAATTAACTTCCCGGGGTGAAGAAACCCTTTTTGAGAACTCAGAGTGAGTAAATTGGCCATTTTCATGCACTTTTAACCATTCCATAAATCTTGTGTTTTGGGCCCCTGGAAGCATGAAAATCACTTTAAACATGCTAATTTTAGCTCTAACACTGATGATCCACCTACAAATGTGAACTGACGTTCAAAAATAAAACATTTGAAAACGGACCATTTGCCACATTTCTGAAGCATGACGTAATGGGGGGGTGTTATCTCTTTTGTCGAAAATCAGCCGTTTTTGCTCGAACATTAAATGCCTCCAAATGGTATTTAATTAACTTCCCGAGCCCCTGGAAGCATGAAAATCACTTTAAACATGCTAATTTTAGCTCTAACACTGATGATCCACCTACAAATGTGAACTGACGTTCAAAAATAAAACATTTGAAAACGGACCATTTTCCACATTTCTGAAGCATGACGTAATGGGGGGGGTGTTATCTCTTTTGTCGAAAATCAGCCGTTTTTGCTCGAACATTAAATGCCTCCAAATGGTATTTAATTAACTTCCGAGCCCCTGGAAGCATGAAAATCACTTTAAACATGCTAATTTTAGCTCTAACACTGATGATCCACCTACAAATGTGAACTGACGTTCAAAAATAAAACATTTGAAAACGGACCATTTTCCACATTTCTGAAGCATGACGTAATGGGGGGGTGTTATCTCTTTTGTCAAAAATCAGCCGTTTTTGCTCGAACATTAAATGCCTCCAAATGGTATTTAATTAACTTCCCGGGTTGAAGAAACCCTTTTTGAGAACTCAGAGTGAGTAAATTGGCCATTTTCATGCACTTTTAACCATTCCATAAATCTTGTGTTTTGGGCCCCTGGAAGCATGAAAATCACTTTAAACATGCTAATTTCAGCTCTAACACTGATGGTTCACCTACAAATGTGAACTGACGTTCAAAAATAAAACATTTGAAAACAGACCATTTTCCACATTTCTGAAGCATGACGTAATGGGGGGGTGTTATCTCTTTTGTCGAAAATCAGCCGTTTTTGCTCGAACATTAAATGCCTCCAAATGGTATTTAATTAACTTCCCGAGCCCCTGGAAGCATGAAAATCACTGTAAACATGCTAATTTTAGCTCTAACACTGATGATCCACCTACAAATGTGAACTGACGTTCAAAAATAAAACATTTGAAAACGGACCATTTTCCACATTTCTGAAGCATGACGTAATGGGGGGGTGTTATCTCTTTTGTCGAAAATCAGCCGTTTTTGCTCGAACATTAAATGCCTCCAAATGGTATTTAATTAACTTCCCGGGGTGAAGAAACCCTTTTTGAGAACTCAGAGTGAGTAAATTGGCCATTTTCATGCACTTTTAACCATTCCATAAATCTTGTGTTTTGGGCCCCTGGAAGCATGAAAATCACTTTAAACATGCTAATTTTAGCTCTAACACTGATGATCCACCTACAAATGTGAACTGACGTTCAAAAATAAAACATTTGAAAACGGACCATTTTCCACATTTCCGAAGCATGACGTAATGGGGGGGTGTTATCTCTTTTGTCGAAAATCAGCCGTTTTTGCTCGAACATTAAATGCCTCCAAATGGTATTTAATTAACTTCCCGGGGTGAAGAAACCCTTTTTGAGAACTCAGAGTGAGTAAATTGGCCATTTTCATGCACTTTTAACCATTCCATAAATCTTGTGTTTTGGGCCCCTGGAAGCATGAAAATCACTTTAAACATGCTAATTTTAGCTCTAACACTGATGATCCACCTACAAATATGAACTGACGTTCAAAAATAAAACATTTGAAAACGGACCATTTTCCACATTTCTGAAGCATGACGTAATGGGGGGGTGTTATCTCTTTTGTCGAAAATCAGCCGTTTTTGCTCGAACATTAAATGCCTCCAAATGGTATTTAATTAACTTCCCGGGGTGAAGAAACCCTTTTTGAGAACTCAGAGTGAGTAAATTGGCCATTTTCATGCACTTTTAACCATTCCATAAATCTTGTGTTTTGGGCCCCTGGAAGCATGAAAATCACTTTAAACATGCTAATTTTAGCTCTAACACTGATGATCCACCTACAAATGTGAACTGACGTTCAAAAATAAAACATTTGAAAACGGACCATTTTCCACATTTCTGAAGCATGACGTAATGGGGGGGTGTTATCTCTTTTGTCGAAAATCAGCCGTTTTTGCTCGAACATGAAATGCCTCCAAATGGTATTTAATTAACTTTCCGAGTCCCTGGAAGCATGAAAATCACTTTAAACATGCTAATTTTAGCTCTAACACTGATGATCCACCTACAAATGTGAACTGACGTTCAAAAATAAAACATTTGAAAACGGACCATTTTCCACATTTCTGAAGCATGACGTAATGGGGGGGTGTTATCTCTTTTGTCGAAAATCAGCCGTTTTTGCTCGAACATTAAATGCCTCCAAATGGTATTTAATTAACTTCCCGGGGTGAAGAAACCCTTTTTGAGAACTCAGAGTGAGTAAATTGGCCATTTTCATGCACTTTTAACCATTCCATAAATCTTGTGTTTTGGGCCCCTGGAAGCATGAAAATCACTTTAAACATGCTAATTTTAGCTCTAACACTGATGATCCACCTACAAATGTGAACTGACGTTCAAAAATAAAACATTTGAAAACGGACCATTTTCCACATTTCTGAAGCATGACGTAATGGGGGGTGTTATCTCTTTTGTCGAAAATCAGCCGTTTTTGCTCGAACATTAAATGCCTCCAAATGGTATTTAATTAACTTCCCGAGCCCCTGGAAGCATGACAATCACTTTAAACATGCTAATTTTAGCTCTAACACTGATGATCCACCTACAAATGTGAACTGACGTTCAAAAATAAAACATTTGAAAACGGACCATTTTCCACATTTCTGAAGCATGACGTAATGGGGGGGTGTTATCTCTTTTGTCGAAAATCAGCCGTTTTTGCTCGAACATTAAATGCCTCCAAATGGTATTTAATTAACTTCCCGAGCCCCTGGAAGCATGAAAATCACTTTAAACATGCTAATTTTAGCTCTAACACTGATGATCCACCTAGAAATGTGAACTGACGTTCAAAAATAAAACATTTGAAAACGGACCATTTTCCACATTTCTGAAGCATGACGTAATGGGGGGGTGTTATCTCTTTTGTCGAAAATCAGCCGTTTTTGCTCGAACATTAAATGCCTCCAAATGGTATTTAATTAACTTCCCGGGGTGAAGAAACCCTTTTTGAGAACTCAGAGTGAGTAAATTGGCCATTTTCATGCACTTTTAACCATTCCATAAATCTTGTGTTTTGGGCCCCTGGAAGCATGAAAATCACTTTAAACATGCTAATTTTAGCTCTAACACTGATGATCCACCTACAAATGTGAACTGACGTTCAAAAATAAAACATTTGAAAACGGACCATTTTCCACATTTCTGAAGCATGACGTAATGGGGGGGTGTTATCTCTTTTGTCGAAAATCAGCCGTTTTTGCTCGAACATTAAATGCCTCCAAATGGTATTTAATTAACTTCCCGAGCCCCTGGAAGCATGAAAATCACTTTAAACATGCTAATTTTAGCTCTAACACTGATGATCCACCTACAAATGTGAACTGACGTTCAAAAATAAAACATTTGAAAACGGACCATTTTCCACATTTCTGAAGCATGACGTAATGGGGGGGTGTTATCTCTTTTGTCGAAAATCAGCCGTTTTTGCTCGAACATTAAATGCCTCCAAATGGTATTTAATTAACTTCCCGTGCCCCTGGAAGCATGAAAATCACTTTAAACATGCTAATTTTAGCTCTAACACCGATGATCCACCTACAAATGTGAACTGACGTTCAAAAATAAAACATTTGAAAACGGACCATTTTCCACATTTCTGAAGCATGACGTAATGGGGGGGTGTTATCTCTTTTGTCGAAAATCAGCCGTTTTTGCTCGAACATTAAATGCCTCCAAATGGTATTTATTTCACTTCCCGAGCCCCTGGAAGCATGAAAATCACTTTAAACATGCTAATTTTAGCTCTAACACTGATGATCCACCTACAAATGTGAACTGACGTTCAAAAATAAAACATTTGAAAACGGACCATTTTCCACATTTCTGAAGCATGACGTAATGGGGGGGTGTTATCTCTTTTGTCGAAAATCAGACGTTTTTGCTCGAACATTAAATGCCTCCAAATGGTATTTAATTAACTTCCGAGCCCCTGGAAGCATGAAAATCACTTTAAACATGCTAATTTTAGCTCTAACACTGATGATCCACCTACAAATGTGAACTGACGTTCAAAAATAAAACATTTGAAAACGGACCATTTTCCACATTTCTGAAGCATGACGTAATGGGGGGGTGTTATCTCTTTTGTCAAAAATCAGCCGTTTTTGCTCGAACATTAAATGCCTCCAAATGGTATTTAATTAACTTCCCGAGCCCCTGGAAGCATGAAAATCACTTTAAACATGCTAATTTTAGCTCTAACACTGATGATCCACCTACAAATGTGAACTGACGTTCAAAAATATAACATTTGAAAACGGACCATTTTCCACATTTCTGAAGCATGACGTAATGGGGGGGTGTTATCTCTTTTGTCGAAAATCAGCCGTTTTTGCTCGAACATTAAATGCCTCCAAATGGTATTTAATTAACTTCCCGAGCCCCTGGAAGCATGAAAATCACTTTAAACATGCTAATTTTAGCTCTAACACTGATGATCCACCTACAAATGTGAACTGACGTTCAAAAATAAAACATTTGAAAACGGACCATTTTCCACATTTCTGAAGCATGACGTAATGGGGGGGGTGTTATCTCTTTTGTCGAAAATCAGCCGTTTTTGCTCGAACATTAAATGCCTCCAAATGGTATTTAATTAACTTCCCGAGCCCCTGGAAGCATGAAAATCACTTTAAACATGCTAATTTTAGCTCTAACACTGATGATCCACCTACAAATGTGAACTGACGTTCAAAAATAAAACATTTGAAAACGGACCATTTTCCACATTTCTGAAGCATGACGTAATGGGGGGGTGTTATCTCTTTTGTCGAAAATCAGCCGTTTTTGCTCGAACATTAAATGCCTCCAAATGGTATTTAATTAACTTCCCGGGGTGAAGAAACCCTTTTTGAGAACTCAGAGTGAGTAAATTGGCCATTTTCATGCACTTTTAACCATTCCATAAATCTTGTGTTTTGGGCCCCTGGAAGCATGAAAATCACTTTAAACATGATAATTTTAGCTCTAACACTGATGATCCACCTACAAATGTGAACTGACGTTCAAAAATAAAACATTTGAAAACGGACCATTTTCCACATTTCTGAAGCATGACGTAATGGGGGGGTGTTATCTCTTTTGTCGAAAATCAGCCGTTTTTGCTCGAACATTAAATGCCTCCAAATGGTATTTAATTAACTTCCCGAGCCCCTGGAAGCATGAAAATCACTTTAAACATGCTAATTTTAGCTCTAACACTGATGATCCACCTACAAATGTGAACTGACGTTCAAAAATAAAACATTTGAAAACGGACCATTTTCCACATTTCTGAAGCATGACGTAATGGGGGGGTGTTATCTCTTTTGTCGAAAATCAGCCGTTTTTGCTCGAACATTAAATGCCTCCAAATGGTATTTAATTAACTTCCCGAGCCCCTGGAAGCATGAAAATCACTTTAAACATGCTAATTTTAGCTCTAACACTGATGATCCACCTACAAATGTGAACTGACGTTCAAAAATAAAACATTTGAAAACGGACCATTTTCCACATTTCTGAAGCATGACGTAATGGGGGGGTGTTATCTCTTTTGTCGAAAATCAGCCGTTTTTGCTCGAACATTAAATGCCTCCAAATGGTATTTAATTAACTTCCCGAGCCCCTGGAAGCATGAAAATCACTTTAAACATGCTAATTTTAGCTCTAACACTGATGATCCACCTACAAATGTGAACTGACGTTCAAAAATAAAACATTTGAAAACGGACCATTTTCCACATTTCTGAAGCATGACGTAATGGGGGGGGTGTTATCTCTTTTGTCGAAAATCAGCCGTTTTTGCTCGAACATTAAATGCCTCCAAATGGTATTTAATTAACTTCCCGGGGTGAAGAAACCCTTTTTGAGAACTCAGAGTGAGTAAATTGGCCATTTTCATGCACTTTTAACCATTCCATAAATCTTGTGTTTTGGGCCCCTGGAAGCATGAAAATCACTTTAAACATGCTAATTTTAGCTCTAACACTGATGATCCACCTACAAATGTGAACTGACGTTCAAAAATAAAACATTTGAAAACGGACCATTTTCCACATTTCCGAAGCATGACGTAATGGGGGGGTGTTATCTCTTTTGTCGAAAATCAGCCGTTTTTGCTCGAACATTAAATGCCTCCAAATGGTATTTAATTAACTTCCCGGGGTGAAGAAACCCTTTTTGAGAACTCAGAGTGAGTAAATTGGCCATTTTCATGCACTTTTAACCATTCCATAAATCTTGTGTTTTGGGCCCCTGGAAGCATGAAAATCACTTTAAACATGCTAATTTTAGCTCTAACACTGATGATCCACCTACAAATATGAACTGACGTTCAAAAATAAAACATTTGAAAACGGACCATTTTCCACATTTCTGAAGCATGACGTAATGGGGGGGTGTTATCTCTTTTGTCGAAAATCAGCCGTTTTTGCTCGAACATTAAATGCCTCCAAATGGTATTTAATTAACTTCCCGGGGTGAAGAAACCCTTTTTGAGAACTCAGAGTGAGTAAATTGGCCATTTTCATGCACTTTTAACCATTCCATAAATCTTGTGTTTTGGGCCCCTGGAAGCATGAAAATCACTTTAAACATGCTAATTTTAGCTCTAACACTGATGATCCACCTACAAATGTGAACTGACGTTCAAAAATAAAACATTTGAAAACGGACCATTTTCCACATTTCTGAAGCATGACGTAATGGGGGGGTGTTATCTCTTTTGTCGAAAATCAGCCGTTTTTGCTCGAACATTAAATGCCTCCAAATGGTATTTAATTAACTTCCCGAGCCCCTGGAAGCATGAAAATCACTTTAAACATGCTAATTTTAGCTCTAACACTGATGATCCACCTACAAATGTGAACTGACGTTCAAAAATAAAACATTTGAAAACGGACCATTTTTCACATTTCTGAAGCATGACGTAATGGGGGGGTGTTATCTCTTTTGTCGAAAATCAGCCGTTTTTGCTCGAACATTAAATGCCTCCAAATGGTATTTAATTAACTTCCCGGGGTGGAGAAACCCTTTTTGAGAACTCAGAGTGAGTAAATTGGCCATTTTCATGCACTTTTAACCATTCCATAAATCTTGTGTTTTGGGCCCCTGGAAGCATGAAAATCACTTTAAACATGCTAATTTTAGCTCTAACACTGATGATCCACCTACAAATGTGAAGTGACGTTCAAAAATAAAACATTTGAAAACGGACCATTTTCCACATTTCTGAAGCATGACGTAATGGGGGGGTGTTATCTCTTTTGTCAAAAATCAGCCGTTTTTGCTCGAACATTAAATGCCTCCAAATGGTATTTAATTAACTTCCCGGGGTGAAGAAACCCTTTTTGAGAACTCAGAGTGAGTAAATTGGCCATTTTCATGCACTTTTAACCATTCCATAAATCTTGTGTTTTGGGCCCCTGGAAGCATGAAAATCACTTTAAACATGCTAATTTCAGCTCTAACACTGATGGTTCACCTACAAATGTGAACTGACGTTCAAAAATAAAACATTTGAAAACGGACCATTTTCCACATTTCTGAAGCATGACGTAATGGGGGGGTGTTATCTCTTTTGTCGAAAATCAGCCGTTTTTGCTCGAACATTAAATGCCTCCAAATGGTATTTAATTAACTTCCCGAGCCCCTGGAAGCATGAAAATCACTGTAAACATGCTAATTTTAGCTCTAACACTGATGATCCACCTACAAATGTGAACTGACGTTCAAAAATAAAACATTTGAAAACGGACCATTTTCCACATTTCTGAAGCATGACGTAATGGGGGGGTGTTATCTCTTTTGTCGAAAATCAGCCGTTTTTGCTCGAACATTAAATGCCTCCAAATGGTATTTAATTAACTTCCCGGGGTGAAGAAACCCTTTTTGAGAACTCAGAGTGAGTAAATTGGCCATTTTCATGCACTTTTAACCATTCCATAAATCTTGTGTTTTGGGCCCCTGGAAGCATGAAAATCACTTTAAACATGCTAATTTTAGCTCCAACACTGATGATCCACCTACAAATGTGAACTGACGTTCAAAAATAAAACATTTGAAAACGGACCATTTTCCACATTTCCGAAGCATGACGTAATGGGGGGGTGTTATCTCTTTTGTCAAAAATCAGCCGTTTTTGCTCGAACATTAAATGCCTCCAAATGGTATTTAATTAACTTCCCGGGGTGAAGAAACCCTTTTTGAGAACTCAGAGTGAGTAAATTGGCCATTTTCATGCACTTTTAACCATTCCATAAATCTTGTGTTTTGGGCCCCTGGAAGCATGAAAATCACTTTAAACATGCTAATTTTAGCTCTAACACTGATGATCCACCTACAAATATGAACTGACGTTCAAAAATAAAACATTTGAAAACGGACCATTTTCCACATTTCTGAAGCATGACGTAATGGGGGGGTGTTATCTCTTTTGTCGAAAATCAGCAGTTTTTGCTCGAACATTAAATGCCTCCAAATGGTATTTATTTCACTTCCCGAGCCCCTGGAAGCATGAAAATCACTTTAAACATGCTAATTTTAGCTCTAACACTGATGATCCACCTACAAATGTGAACTGACGTTCAAAAATAAAACATTTGAAAACGGACCATTTTCCACATTTCTGAAGCATGACGTAATGGGGGGGTGTTATCTCTTTTGTCGAAAATCAGCCGTTTTTGCTCGAACATTAAATGCCTCCAAATGGTATTTAATTAACTTCCGAGCCCCTGGAAGCATGAAAATCACTTTAAACATGCTAATTTTAGCTCTAACACTGATGATCCACCTACAAATGTGAACTGACGTTCAAAAATAAAACATTTGAAAACGGACCATTTTCCACATTTCTGAAGCATGACGTAATGGGGGGGGTGTTATCTCTTTTGTCGAAAATCAGCCGTTTTTGCTCGAACATTAAATGCCTCCAAATGGTATTTAATTAACTTCCGAGCCCCTGGAAGCATGAAAATCACTTTAAACATGCTAATTTTAGCTCTAACACTGATGATCCACCTACAAATGTGAACTGACGTTCAAAAATAAAACATTTGAAAACGGACCATTTTCCACATTTCTGAAGCATGACGTAATGGGGGGGTGTTATCTCTTTTGTCAAAAATCAGCCGTTTTTGCTCGAACATTAAATGCCTCCAAATGGTATTTAATTAACTTCCCGGGTTGAAGAAACCCTTTTTGAGAACTCAGAGTGAGTAAATTGGCCATTTTCATGCACTTTTAACCATTCCATAAATCTTGTGTTTTGGGCCCCTGGAAGCATGAAAATCACTTTAAACATGCTAATTTCAGCTCTAACACTGATGGTTCACCTACAAATGTGAACTGACGTTCAAAAATAAAACATTTGAAAACGGACCATTTTCCACATTTCTGAAGCATGACGTAATGGGGGGGTGTTATCTCTTTTGTCGAAAATCAGCCGTTTTTGCTCGAACATTAAATGCCTCCAAATGGTATTTAATTAACTTCCCGAGCCCCTGGAAGCATGAAAATCACTGTAAACATGCTAATTTTAGCTCTAACACTGATGATCCACCTACAAATGTGAACTGACGTTCAAAAATAAAACATTTGAAAACGGACCATTTTCCACATTTCTGAAGCATGACGTAATGGGGGGGGGTGTTATCTCTTTTGTCGAAAATCAGCCGTTTTTGCTCGAACATTAAATGCCTCCAAATGGTATTTAATTAACTTCCCGGGGTGAAGAAACCCTTTTTGAGAACTCAGAGTGAGTAAATTGGCCATTTTCATGCACTTTTAACCATTCCATAAATCTTGTGTTTTGGGCCCCTGGAAGCATGAAAATCACTTTAAACATGCTAATTTTAGCTCTAACACTGATGATCCACCTACAAATGTGAACTGACGTTCAAAAATAAAACATTTGAAAACGGACCATTTTCCACATTTCCGAAGCATGACGTAATGGGGGGGTGTTATCTCTTTTGTCGAAAATCAGCCGTTTTTGCTCGAACATTAAATGCCTCCAAATGGTATTTAATTAACTTCCCGGGGTGAAGAAACCCTTTTTGAGAACTCAGAGTGAGTAAATTGGCCATTTTCATGCACTTTTAACCATTCCATAAATCTTGTATTTTGGGCCCCTGGAAGCATGAAAATCACTTTAAACATGCTAATTTTAGCTCTAACACTGATGATCCACCTACAAATATGAACTGACGTTCAAAAATAAAACATTTGAAAACGGACCATTTTCCACATTTCTGAAGCATGACGTAATGGGGGGGTGTTATCTCTTTTGTCGAAAATCAGCCGTTTTTGCTCGAACATTAAATGCCTCCAAATGGTATTTAATTAACTTCCCGGGGTGAAGAAACCCTTTTTGAGAACTCAGAGTGAGTAAATTGGCCATTTTCATGCACTTTTAACCATTCCATAAATCTTGTGTTTTGGGCCCCTGGAAGCATGAAAATCACTTTAAACATGCTAATTTTAGCTCTAACACTGATGATCCACCTACAAATGTGAACTGACGTTCAAAAATAAAACATTTGAAAACGGACCATTTTCCACATTTCTGAAGCATGACGTAATGGGGGGGTGTTATCTCTTTTGTCGAAAATCAGCCGTTTTTGCTCGAACATGAAATGCCTCCAAATGGTATTTAATTAACTTCCCGAGCCCCTGGAATCATGAAAATCACTTTAAACATGCTAATTTTAGCTCTAACACTGATGATCCACCTACAAATGTGAACTGACGTTCAAAAATAAAACATTTGAAAACGGACCATTTTTCACATTTCTGAAGCATGACGTAATGGGGGGGTGTTATCTCTTTTGTCGAAAATCAGCCGTTTTTGCTCGAACATTAAATGCCTCCAAATGGTATTTAATTAACTTCCCGGGGTGGAGAAACCCTTTTTGAGAACTCAGAGTGAGTAAATTGGCCATTTTCATGCACTTTTAACCATTCCATAAATCTTGTGTTTTGGGCCCCTGGAAGCATGAAAATCACTTTAAACATGCTAATTTTAGCTCTAACACTGATGATCCACCTACAAATGTGAACTGACGTTCAAAAATAAAACATTTGAAAACGGACCATTTTCACATTTCTGAAGCATGACGTAATGGGGGGGTGTTATCTCTTTTGTCGAAAATCAGCCGTTTTTGCTCGAACATTAAATGCCTCCAAATGGTATTTAATTAACTTTCCGAGTCCCTGGAAGCATGAAAATCACTTTAAACATGCTAATTTTAGCTCTAACACTGATGATCCACCTACAAATGTGAACTGACGTTCAAAAATAAAACATTTGAAAAGGGACCATTTTCCACATTTCTGAAGCATGACGTAATGGGGGGGTGTTATCTCTTTTGTCGAAAATCAGCCGTTTTTGCTCGAACATTAAATGCCTCCAAATGGTATTTAATTAACTTCCCGGGGTGAAGAAACCCTTTTTGAGAACTCAGAGTGAGTAAATTGGCCATTTTCATGCACTTTTAACCATTCCATAAATCTTGTGTTTTGGGCCCCTGGAAGCATGAAAATCACTTTAAACATGCTAATTTTAGCTCTAACACTGATGATCCACCTACAAATGTGAACTGACGTTCAAAAATAAAACATTTGAAAACGGACCATTTTCCACATTTCTGAAGCATGACGTAATGGGGGGGTGTTATCTCTTTTGTCGAAAATCAGCCGTTTTTGCTCGAACATTAAATGCCTCCAAATGGTATTTAATTAACTTCCCGAGCCCCTGGAAGCATGACAATCACTTTAAACATGCTAATTTTAGCTCTAACACTGATGATCCACCTACAAATGTGAACTGACGTTCAAAAAGAAAACATTTGAAAACGGACCATTTTCCACATTTCTGAAGCATGACGTAATGGGGGGGTGTTATCTCTTTTGTCGAAAATCAGCCGTTTTTGCTCGAACATTAAATGCCTCCAAATGGTATTTAATTAACTTCCCGAGCCCCTGGAAGCATGAAAATCACTTTAAACATGCTAATTTTAGCTCTAACACTGATGATCCACCTACAAATGTGAACTGACGTTCAAAAATAAAACATTTGAAAACGGACCATTTTCCACATTTCTGAAGCATGACGTAATGGGGGGGGTGTTATCTCTTTTGTCGAAAATCAGCCGTTTTTGCTCGAACATTAAATGCCTCCAAATGGTATTTAATTAACTTCCCGGGGTGAAGAAACCCTTTTTGAGAACTCAGAGTGAGTAAATTGGCCATTTTCATGCACTTTTAACCATTCCATAAATCTTGTGTTTTGGGCCCCTGGAAGCATGAAAATCACTTTAAACATGCTAATTTTAGCTCTAACACTGATGATCCACCTACAAATGTGAACTGACGTTCAAAAATAAAACATTTGAAAACGGACCATTTTCCACATTTCTGAAGCATGACGTAATGGGGGGGTGTTATCTCTTTTGTCGAAAATCAGCCGTTTTTGCTCGAACATTAAATGCCTCCAAATGGTATTTAATTAACTTCCCGAGCCCCTGGAAGCATGAAAATCACTTTAAACATGCTAATTTTAGCTCTAACACTGATGATCCACCTACAAATGTGAACTGACGTTCAAAAATAAAACATTTGAAAACGGACCATTTTCCACATTTCTGAAGCATGACGTAATGGGGGGGTGTTATCTCTTTTGTCGAAAATCAGCCGTTTTTGCTCGAACATTAAATGCCTCCAAATGGTATTTAATTAACTTCCCGTGCCCCTGGAAGCATGAAAATCACTTTAAACATGCTAATTTTAGCTCTAACACCGATGATCCACCTACAAATGTGAACTGACGTTCAAAAATAAAACATTTGAAAACGGACCATTTTCCACATTTCTGAAGCATGACGTAATGGGGGGGTGTTATCTCTTTTGTCGAAAATCAGCCGTTTTTGCTCGAACATTAAATGCCTCCAAATGGTATTTATTTCACTTCCCGAGCCCCTGGAAGCATGAAAATCACTTTAAACATGCTAATTTTAGCTCTAACACTGATGATCCACCTACAAATGTGAACTGACGTTCAAAAATAAAACATTTGAAAACGGACCATTTTCCACATTTCTGAAGCATGACGTAATGGGGGGGTGTTATCTCTTTTGTCGAAAATCAGACGTTTTTGCTCGAACATTAAATGCCTCCAAATGGTATTTAATTAACTTCCGAGCCCCTGGAAGCATGAAAATCACTTTAAACATGCTAATTTTAGCTCTAACACTGATGATCCACCTACAAATGTGAACTGACGTTCAAAAATAAAACATTTGAAAACGGACCATTTTCCACATTTCTGAAGCATGACGTAATGGGGGGGTGTTATCTCTTTTGTCAAAAATCAGCCGTTTTTGCTCGAACATTAAATGCCTCCAAATGGTATTTAATTAACTTCCCGAGCCCCTGGAAGCATGAAAATCACTTTAAACATGCTAATTTTAGCTCTAACACTGATGATCCACCTACAAATGTGAACTGACGTTCAAAAATATAACATTTGAAAACGGACCATTTTCCACATTTCTGAAGCATGACGTAATGGGGGGGTGTTATCTCTTTTGTCGAAAATCAGCCGTTTTTGCTCGAACATTAAATGCCTCCAAATGGTATTTAATTAACTTCCCGAGCCCCTGGAAGCATGAAAATCACTTTAAACATGCTAATTTTAGCTCTAACACTGATGATCCACCTACAAATGTGAACTGACGTTCAAAAATAAAACATTTGAAAACGGACCATTTTCCACATTTCTGAAGCATGACGTAATGGGGGGGGTGTTATCTCTTTTGTCGAAAATCAGCCGTTTTTGCTCGAACATTAAATGCCTCCAAATGGTATTTAATTAACTTCCCGAGCCCCTGGAAGCATGAAAATCACTTTAAACATGCTAATTTTAGCTCTAACACTGATGATCCACCTACAAATGTGAACTGACGTTCAAAAATAAAACATTTGAAAACGGACCATTTTCCACATTTCTGAAGCATGACGTAATGGGGGGGTGTTATCTCTTTTGTCGAAAATCAGCCGTTTTTGCTCGAACATTAAATGCCTCCAAATGGTATTTAATTAACTTCCCGGGGTGAAGAAACCCTTTTTGAGAACTCAGAGTGAGTAAATTGGCCATTTTCATGCACTTTTAACCATTCCATAAATCTTGTGTTTTGGGCCCCTGGAAGCATGAAAATCACTTTAAACATGCTAATTTTAGCTCTAACACTGATGATCCACCTACAAATGTGAACTGACGTTCAAAAATAAAACATTTGAAAACGGACCATTTTCCACATTTCTGAAGCATGACGTAATGGGGGGGTGTTATCTCTTTTGTCGAAAATCAGCCGTTTTTGCTCGAACATTAAATGCCTCCAAATGGTATTTAATTAACTTCCCGAGCCCCTGGAAGCATGAAAATCACTTTAAACATGCTAATTTTAGCTCTAACACTGATGATCCACCTACAAATGTGAACTGACGTTCAAAAATAAAACATTTGAAAACGGACCATTTTCCACATTTCTGAAGCATGACGTAATGGGGGGGTGTTATCTCTTTTGTCGAAAATCAGCCGTTTTTGCTCGAACATTAAATGCCTCCAAATGGTATTTAATTAACTTCCCGAGCCCCTGGAAGCATGAAAATCACTTTAAACATGCTAATTTTAGCTCTAACACTGATGATCCACCTACAAATGTGAACTGACGTTCAAAAATAAAACATTTGAAAACGGACCATTTTCCACATTTCTGAAGCATGACGTAATGGGGGGGTGTTATCTCTTTTGTCGAAAATCAGCCGTTTTTGCTCGAACATTAAATGCCTCCAAATGGTATTTAATTAACTTCCCGAGCCCCTGGAAGCATGAAAATCACTTTAAACATGCTAATTTTAGCTCTAACACTGATGATCCACCTACAAATGTGAACTGACGTTCAAAAATAAAACATTTGAAAACGGACCATTTTCCACATTTCTGAAGCATGACGTAATGGGGGGGGTGTTATCTCTTTTGTCGAAAATCAGCCGTTTTTGCTCGAACATTAAATGCCTCCAAATGGTATTTAATTAACTTCCCGGGGTGAAGAAACCCTTTTTGAGAACTCAGAGTGAGTAAATTGGCCATTTTCATGCACTTTTAACCATTCCATAAATCTTGTGTTTTGGGCCCCTGGAAGCATGAAAATCACTTTAAACATGCTAATTTTAGCTCTAACACTGATGATCCACCTACAAATGTGAACTGACGTTCAAAAATAAAACATTTGAAAACGGACCATTTTCCACATTTCCGAAGCATGACGTAATGGGGGGGTGTTATCTCTTTTGTCGAAAATCAGCCGTTTTTGCTCGAACATTAAATGCCTCCAAATGGTATTTAATTAACTTCCCGGGGTGAAGAAACCCTTTTTGAGAACTCAGAGTGAGTAAATTGGCCATTTTCATGCACTTTTAACCATTCCATAAATCTTGTGTTTTGGGCCCCTGGAAGCATGAAAATCACTTTAAACATGCTAATTTTAGCTCTAACACTGATGATCCACCTACAAATATGAACTGACGTTCAAAAATAAAACATTTGAAAACGGACCATTTTCCACATTTCTGAAGCATGACGTAATGGGGGGGTGTCATCTCTTTTGTCGAAAATCAGCCGTTTTTGCTCGAACATTAAATGCCTCCAAATGGTATTTAATTAACTTCCCGGGGTGAAGAAACCCTTTTTGAGAACTCAGAGTGAGTAAATTGGCCATTTTCATGCACTTTTAACCATTCCATAAATCTTGTGTTTTGGGCCCCTGGAAGCATGAAAATCACTTTAAACATGCTAATTTTAGCTCTAACACTGATGATCCACCTACAAATGTGAACTGACGTTCAAAAATAAAACATTTGAAAACGGACCATTTTCCACATTTCTGAAGCATGACGTAATGGGGGGGTGTTATCTCTTTTGTCGAAAATCAGCCGTTTTTGCTCGAACATTAAATGCCTCCAAATGGTATTTAATTAACTTCCCGAGCCCCTGGAAGCATGAAAATCACTTTAAACATGCTAATTTTAGCTCTAACACTGATGATCCACCTACAAATGTGACCTGACGTTCAAAAATAAAACATTTGAAAACGGACCATTTTTCACATTTCTGAAGCATGACGTAATGGGGGGGTGTTATCTCTTTTGTCGAAAATCAGCCGTTTTTGCTCGAACATTAAATGCCTCCAAATGGTATTTAATTAACTTCCCGGGGTGGAGAAACCCTTTTTGAGAACTCAGAGTGAGTAAATTGGCCATTTTCATGCACTTTTAACCATTCCATAAATCTTGTGTTTTGGGCCCCTGGAAGCATGAAAATCACTTTAAACATGCTAATTTTAGCTCTAACACTGATGATCCACCTACAAATGTGAACTGACGTTCAAAAATAAAACATTTGAAAACGGACCATTTTCACATTTCTGAAGCATGACGTAATGGGGGGGTGTTATCTCTTTTGTCGAAAATCAGCCGTTTTTGCTCGAACATTAAATGCCTCCAAATGGTATTTAATTAACTTTCCGAGTCCCTGGAAGCATGAAAATCACTTTAAACATGCTAATTTTAGCTCTAACACTGATGATCCACCTACAAATGTGAACTGACGTTCAAAAATAAAACATTTGAAAACGGACCATTTTCCACATTTCTGAAGCATGACGTAATGGGGGGGTGTTATCTCTTTTGTCGAAAATCAGCCGTTTTTGCTTGAACATTAAATGCCTCCAAATGGTATTTAATTAACTTCCCGGGGTGAAGAAACCCTTTTTGAGAACTCAGAGTGAGTAAATTGGCCATTTTCATGCACTTTTAACCATTCCATAAATCTTGTGTTTTGGGCCCCTGGAAGCATGAAAATCACTTTAAACATGCTAATTTTAGCTCTAACACTGATGATCCACCTACAAATGTGAACTGACGTTCAAAAATAAAACATTTGAAAACGGACCATTTTCCACATTTCTGAAGCATGACGTAATGGGGGGGTGTTATCTCTTTTGTCGAAAATCAGCCGTTTTTGCTCGAACATTAAATGCCTCCAAATGGTATTTAATTAACTTCCCGAGCCCCTGGAAGCATGAAAATCACTTTAAACATGCTAATTTTAGCTCTAACACTGATGATCCACCTACAAATGTGAACTGACGTTCAAAAATAAAACATTTGAAAACGGACCATTTTCCACATTTCTGAAGCATGACGTAATGGGGGGGTGTTATCTCTTTTGTCGAAAATCAGCCGTTTTTGCTCGAACATTAAATGCCTCCAAATGGTATTTAATTAACTTCCCGAGCCCCTGGAAGCATGAAAATCACTTTAAACATGCTAATTTTAGCTCTAACACTGATGATCCACCTACAAATGTGAACTGACGTTCAAAAATAAAACATTTGAAAACGGACCATTTTCCACATTTCTGAAGCATGACGTAATGGGGGGGGTGTTATCTCTTTTGTCGAAAATCAGCCGTTTTTGCTCGAACATTAAATGCCTCCAAATGGTATTTAATTAACTTCCCGGGGTGAAGAAACCCTTTTTGAGAACTCAGAGTGAGTAAATTGGCCATTTTCATGCACTTTTAACCATTCCATAAATCTTGTGTTTTGGGCCCCTGGAAGCATGAAAATCACTTTAAACATGCTAATTTTAGCTCTAACACTGATGATCCACCTACAAATGTAAACTGACGTTCAAAAATAAAACATTTGAAAACGGACCATTTTCCACATTTCTGAAGCATGACGTAATGGGGGGGTGTTATCTCTTTTGTCGAAAATCAGCCGTTTTTGCTCGAACATTAAATGCCTCCAAATGGTATTTAATTAACTTCCCGAGCCCCTGGAAGCATGAAAATCACTTTAAACATGCTAATTTTAGCTCTAACACTGATGATCCACCTACAAATGTGAACTGACGTTCAAAAATAAAACATTTGAAAACTGACCATTTTCCACATTTCTGAAGCATGACGTAATGGGGGGGTGTTATCTCTTTGGTCGAAAATCAGCCGTTTTTGCTCGAACATTAAATGCCTCCAAATGGTATTTAATTAACTTCCCGAGCCCCTGGAAGCATGAAAATCACTTTAAACATGCTAATTTTAGCTCTAACACTGATGATCCACCTACAAATGTGAACTGACGTTCAAAAATATAACATTTGAAAACGGACCATTTTCCACATTTCTGAAGCATGACGTAATGGGGGGGTGTTATCTCTTTTGTCGAAAATCAGCCGTTTTTGCTCGAACATTAAATGCCTCCAAATGGTATTTAATTAACTTCCCGAGCCCCTGGAAGCATGAAAATCACTTTAAACATGCTAATTTTAGCTCTAACACTGATGATCCACCTACAAATGTGAACTGACGTTCAAAAATAAAACATTTGAAAACGGACCATTTTCCACATTTCTGAAGCATGACGTAATGGGGGGGGTGTTATCTCTTTTGTCGAAAATCAGCCGTTTTTGCTCGAACATTAAATGCCTCCAAATGGTATTTAATTAACTTCCCGAGCCCCTGGAAGCATGAAAATCACTTTAAACATGCTAATTTTAGCTCTAACACTGATGATCCACCTACAAATGTGAACTGACGTTCAAAAATAAAACATTTGAAAACGGACCATTTTCCACATTTCTGAAGCATGACGTAATGGGGGGGTGTTATCTCTTTTGTCGAAAATCAGCCGTTTTTGCTCGAACATTAAATGCCTCCAAATGGTATTTAATTAACTTCCCGGGGTGAAGAAACCCTTTTTGAGAACTCAGAGTGAGTAAATTGGCCATTTTCATGCACTTTTAACCATTCCATAAATCTTGTGTTTTGGGCCCCTGGAAGCATGAAAATCACTTTAAACATGCTAATTTTAGCTCTAACACTGATGATCCACCTACAAATGTGAACTGACGTTAAAAAATAAAACATTTGAAAACGGACCATTTTCCACATTTCTGAAGCATGACGTAATGGGGGGGTGTTATCTCTTTTGTCGAAAATCAGCCGTTTTTGCTCGAACATTAAATGCCTCCAAATGGTATTTAATTAACTTCCCGAGCCCCTGGAAGCATGAAAATCACTTTAAACATGCTAATTTTAGCTCTAACACTGATGATCCACCTACAAATGTGACCTGACGTTCAAAAATAAAACATTTGAAAACGGACCATTTTTCACATTTCTGAAGCATGACGTAATGGGGGGGTGTTATCTCTTTTGTCGAAAATCAGCCGTTTTTGCTCGAACATTAAATGCCTCCAAATGGTATTTAATTAACTTCCCGAGCCCCTGGAAGCATGAAAATCACTTTAAACATGCTAATTTTAGCTCTAACACTGATGATCCACCTACAAATGTGAACTGACGTTCAAAAATAAAACATTTGAAAACGGACCATTTTCCACATTTCTGAAGCATGACGTAATGGGGGGGTGTTATCTCTTTTGTCGAAAATCAGCCGTTTTTGCTCGAACATTAAATGCCTCCAAATGGTATTTATTTCACTTCCCGAGCCCCTGGAAGCATGAAAATCACTTTAAACATGCTAATTTTAGCTCTAACACTGATGATCCACCTACAAATGTGAACTGACGTTCAAAAATAAAACATTTGAAAACGGACCATTTTCCACATTTCTGAAGCATGACGTAATGGGGGGGTGTTATCTCTTTTGTCGAAAATCAGCCGTTTTTGCTCGAACATTAAATGCCTCCAAATGGTATTTAATTAACTTCCCGAGCCCCTGGAAGCATGAAAATCACTTTAAACATGCTAATTTTAGCTCTAACACTGATGATCCACCTACAAATGTGAGCTGACGTTCAAAAATAAAACATTTGAAAACGGACCATTTTCCACATTTCTGAAGCATGACGTAATGGGGGGGTGTTATCTCTTTTGTCGAAAATCAGCCGTTTTTGCTCGAACATTAAATGCCTCCAAATGGTATTTAATTAACTTCCCGGGGTGAAGAAACCCTTTTTGAGAACTCAGAGTGAGTAAATTGGCCATTTTCATGCACTTTTAACCATTCCATAAATCTTGTGTTTTGGGCCCCTGGAAGCATGAAAATCACTTTAAACATGCTAATTTTAGCTCTAACACTGATGATCCACCTACAAATGTGAACTGACGTTCAAAAATAAAACATTTGAAAACGGACCATTTTCCACATTTCTGAAGCATGACGTAATGGGGGGGTGTTATCTCTTTTGTCGAAAATCAGCCGTTTTTGCTCGAACATTAAATGCCTCCAAATGGTATTTAATTAACTTCCCGAGCCCCTGGAAGCATGAAAATCACTTTAAACATGCTAATTTTAGCTCTAACACTGATGATCCACCTACAAATGTGAACTGACGTTCAAAAATAAAACATTTGAAAACGGACCATTTTCCACATTTCTGAAGCATGACGTAATGGGGGGGTGTTATCTCTTTTGTCGAAAATCAGCCGTTTTTGCTCGAACATTAAATGCCTCCAAATGGTATTTAATTAACTTCCCGAGCCCCTGGAAGCATGAAAATCACTTTAAACATGCTAATTTTAGCTCTAACACTGATGATCCACCTACAAATGTGAACAGACGTTCAAAAATAAAACATTTGAAAACGGACCATTTTCCACATTTCTGAAGCATGACGTAATGGGGGGGTGTTATCTCTTTTGTCGAAAATCAGCCGTTTTTGCTCGAACATTAAATGCCTCCAAATGGTATTTAATTAACTTCCCGGGGTGAAGAAACTCTTTTTGAGAACTCAGAGTGAGTAAATTGGCCATTTTCATGCACTTTTAACCATTCCATAAATCTTGTGTTTTGGGCCCCTGGAAGCATGAAAATCACTTTAAACATGCTAATTTTAGCTCTAACACTGATGATCCACCTACAAATGTGAACTGACGTTCAAAAATAAAACATTTGAAAACGGACCATTTTCCACATTTCTGAAGCTTGACGTAATGGGGGGGTGTTATTTCTTTTGTCGAAAATCAGCCGTTTTTGCTCGAACATTAAATGCCTCCAAATGGTATTTAATTAACTTCCCGAGCCCCTGGAAGCATGAAAATCACTTTAAACATGCTAATTTTAGCTCTAACACTGATGATCCACCTACAAATGTGAACTGACGTTCAAAAATAAAACATTTGAAAACGGACCATTTTCCACATTTCTGAAGCATGATGTAATGGGGGGGTGTTATCTCTTTTGTCGAAAATCAGCCGTTTTTGCTCGAACATTAAATGCCTCCAAATGGTATTTATTTCATTTCCCGAGCCCCTGGAAGCATGAAAATCACTTTAAACATGCTAATTTTAGCTCTAACACTGATGATCCACCTACAAATGTGAACTGACGTTCAAAAATAAAACATTTGAAAACGGACCATTTTCCACATTTCTGAAGCATGACGTAATGGGGGGGGTGTTATCTCTTTTGTCGAAAATCAGCCGTTTTTGCTCGAACATTAAATGCCTCCAAATGGTATTTAATTAACTTCCCGAGCCCCTGGAAGCATGAAAATCACTTTAAACATGCTAATTTTAGCTCTAACACTGATGATCCACCTACAAATGTGAACTGACGTTCAAAAATAAAACATTTGAAAACGGACCATTTTCCACATTTCTGAAGCATGACGTAATGGGGGGGTGTTATCTCTTTTGTCGAAAATCAGCCGTTTTTGCTCGAACATTAAATGCCTCCAAATGGTATTTAATTAACTTCCCGGGGTGAAGAAACCCTTTTTGAGAACTCAGAGTGAGTAAATTGGCCATTTTCATGCACTTTTAACCATTCCATAAATCTTGTGTTTTGGGCCCCTGGAAGCATGAAAATCACTTTAAACATGCTAATTTTAGCTCTAACACTGATGATCCACCTACAAATGTGAACTGACGTTCAAAAATAAAACATTTGAAAACGGACCATTTTCCACATTTCTGAAGCATGACGTAATGGGGGGGTGTTATCTCTTTTGTCGAAAATCAGCCGTTTTTGCTCGAACATTAAATGCCTCCAAATGGTATTTAATTAACTTCCCGAGCCCCTGGAAGCATGAAAATCACTTTAAACATGCTAATTTTAGCTCTAACACTGATGATCCACCTACAAATGTGAACTGACGTTCAAAAATAAAACATTTGAAAACGGACCATTTTCCACATTTCTGAAGCATGACGTAATGGGGGGGTGTTATCTCTTTTGTCGAAAATCAGCCGTTTTTGCTCGAACATTAAATGCCTCCAAATGGTATTTAATTAACTTCCCGAGCCCCTGGAAGCATGAAAATCACTTTAAACATGCTAATTTTAGCTCTAACACTGATGATCCACCTACAAATGTGAACTGACGTTCAAAAATAAAACATTTGAAAACGGACCATTTTCCACATTTCTGAAGCATGACGTAATGGGGGGGTGTTATCTCTTTTGTCGAAAATCAGCCGTTTTTGCTCGAACATTAAATGCCTCCAAATGGTATTTATTTCACTTCCCGAGCCCCTGGAAGCATGAAAATCACTTTAAACATGCTAATTTTAGCTCTAACACTGATGATCCACCTACAAATGTGAACTGACGTTCAAAAATAAAACATTTGAAAACGGACCATTTTCCACATTTCTGAAGCATGACGTAATGGGGGGGTGTTATCTCTTTTGTCGAAAATCAGCCGTTTTTGCTCGAACATTAAATGCCTCCAAATGGTATTTAATTAACTTCCCGAGCCCCTGGAAGCATGAAAATCACTTTAAACATGCTAATTTTAGCTCTAACACTGATGATCCACCTACAAATGTGAGCTGACGTTCAAAAATAAAACATTTGAAAACGGACCATTTTCCACATTTCTGAAGCATGACGTAATGGGGGGGTGTTATCTCTTTTGTCGAAAATCAGCCGTTTTTGCTCGAACATTAAATGCCTCCAAATGGTATTTAATTAACTTCCCGGGGTGAAGAAACCCTTTTTGAGAACTCAGAGTGAGTAAATTGGCCATTTTCATGCACTTTTAACCATTCCATAAATCTTGTGTTTTGGGCCCCTGGAAGCATGAAAATCACTTTAAACATGCTAATTTTAGCTCTAACACTGATGATCCACCTACAAATGTGAACTGACGTTCAAAAATAAAACATTTGAAAACGGACCATTTTCCACATTTCTGAAGCATGACGTAATGGGGGGGGTGTTATCTCTTTTGTCGAAAATCAGCCGTTTTTGCTCGAACATTAAATGCCTCCAAATGGTATTTAATTAACTTCCCGAGCCCCTGGAAGCATGAAAATCACTTTAAACATGCTAATTTTAGCTCTAACACTGATGATCCACCTACAAATGTGAACTGACGTTCAAAAATAAAACATTTGAAAACGGACCATTTTCCACATTTCTGAAGCATGACGTAATGGGGGGGTGTTATCTCTTTTGTCGAAAATCAGCCGTTTTTGCTCGAACATTAAATGCCTCCAAATGGTATTTAATTAACTTCCCGGGGTGAAGAAACCCTTTTTGAGAACTCAGAGTGAGTAAATTGGCCATTTTCATGCACTTTTAACCATTCCATAAATCTTGTGTTTTGGGCCCCTGGAAGCATGAAAATCACTTTAAACATGCTAATTTTAGCTCTAACACTGATGATCCACCTACAAATGTGAACTGACGTTCAAAAATAAAACATTTGAAAACGGACCATTTTCCACATTTCTGAAGCATGACGTAATGGGGGGGTGTTATCTCTTTTGTCGAAAATCAGCCGTTTTTGCTCGAACATTAAATGCCTCCAAATGGTATTTAATTAACTTCCCGGGGTGAAGAAACCCTTTTTGAGAACTCAGAGTGAGTAAATTGGCCATTTTCATGCACTTTTAACCATTCCATAAATCTTGTGTTTTGGGCCCCTGGAAGCATGAAAATCACTTTAAACATGCTAATTTTAGCTCTAACACTGATGATCCACCTACAAATGTGAACTGACGTTCAAAAATAAAACTTTTGAAAACGGACCATTTTCCACATTTCTGAAGCATGACGTAATGGGGGGGTGTTATCTCTTTTGTCGAAAATCAGCCGTTTTTGCTTGAACATTAAATGCCTCCAAATGGTATTTAATTAACTTCCCGTTGTGAAGAAACCCTTTTTGAGAACTCAGAGTGAGTAAATTGGCCATTTTCATGCACTTTTAACCATTCCATAAATCTTATGTTTTGGGCCCCTGGAAGCATGAAAATCACTTTAAACATGCTAATTTTAGCTCTAACACTGATGATCCACCTACAAATGTGAACTGACGTTCAAAAATAAAACATTTGAAAACGGACCATTTTCCACATTTCTGAAGCATGACGTAATGGGGGGGTGTTATCTCTTTTGTCGAAAATCAGCCGTTTTTGCTCGAACATTAAATGCCTCCAAATGGTATTTAATTAACTTCCCGAGCCCCTGGAAGCATGAAAATCACTTTAAACATGCTAATTTTAGCTCTAACACTGATGATCCACCTACAAATGTGAACTGACGTTCAAAAATAAAACATTTGAAAACGGACCATTTTCCACATTTCTGAAGCATGACGTAATGGGGGGGTGTTATCTCTTTTGTCGAAAATCAGCCGTTTTTGCTCGAACATTAAATGCCTCCAAATGGTATTTAATTAACTTCCCGGGGTGAAGAAACCCTTTTTGAGAACTCAGAGTGAGTAAATTGGCCATTTTCATGCACTTTTAACCATTCCATAAATCTTGTGTTTTGGGCCCCTGGAAGCATGAAAATCACTTTAAACATGCTAATTTTAGCTCTAACACTGATGATCCACCTACAAATGTGAACTGACGTTCAAAAATAAAACATTTGAAAACGGACCATTTTCCACATTTCTGAAGCATGACGTAATGGGGGGGTGTTATCTCTTTTGTCGAAAATCAGCCGTTTTTGCTCGAACATTAAATGCCTCCAAATGGTATTTAATTAACTTCCCGAGCCCCTGGAAGCATGAAAATCACTTTAAACATGCTAATTTTAGCTCTAACACTGATGATCCACCTACAAATGTGAACTGACGTTCAAAAATATAACATTTGAAAACGGACCATTTTCCACATTTCTGAAGCATGACGTAATGGGGGGGTGTTATCTCTTTTGTCGAAAATCAGCCGTTTTTGCTCGAACATTAAATGCCTCCAAATGGTATTTAATTAACTTCCCGAGCCCCTGGAAGCATGAAAATCACTTTAAACATGCTAATTTTAGCTCTAACACTGATGATCCACCTACAAATGTGAACTGACGTTCAAAAATAAAACATTTGAAAACGGACCATTTTCCACATTTCTGAAGCATGACGTAATGGGGGGGGTGTTATCTCTTTTGTCGAAAATCAGCCGTTTTTGCTCGAACATTAAATGCCTCCAAATGGTATTTAATTAACTTCCCGAGCCCCTGGAAGCATGAAAATCACTTTAAACATGCTAATTTTAGCTCTAACACTGATGATCCACCTACAAAGGTGAACTGACGTTCAAAAATAAAACATTTGAAAACGGACCATTTTCCACATTTCTGAAGCATGACGTAATGGGGGGGTGTTATCTCTTTTGTCGAAAATCAGCCGTTTTTGCTCGATCATTAAATGCCTCCAAATGGTATTTATTTCACTTCCCGGGGTGAAGAAACCCTTTTTGAGAACTCAGAGTGAGTAAATTGGCCATTTTCATGCACTTTTAACGATTCCATAAATCTTGTGTTTTGGGCCCCTGGAAGCATGAAAATCACTTTAAACATGCTAATTTTAGCTCTAACACTGATGATCCACCTACAAATGTGAACTGACGTTCAAAAATAAAACATTTGAAAACGGACCATTTTCCACATTTCTGAAGCATGATGTAATGGGGGGGTGTTATCTCTTTTGTCGAAAATCAGCCGTTTTTGCTCGAACATTAAATGCCTCCAAATGGTATTTATTTCACTTCCCGAGCCCCTGGAAGCATGAAAATCACTTTAAACATGCTAATTTTAGCTCTAACACTGATGATCCACCTACAAATGTGAACTGACGTTCAAAAATAAAACATTTGAAAACGGACCATTTTCCACATTTCTGAAGCATGACGTAATGGGGGGGGTGTTATCTCTTTTGTCGAAAATCAGCCGTTTTTGCTCGAACATTAAATGCCTCCAAATGGTATTTAATTAACTTCCCGAGCCCCTGGAAGCATGAAAATCACTTTAAACATGCTAATTTTAGCTCTAACACTGATGATCCACCTACAAATGTGAACTGACGTTCAAAAATAAAACATTTGAAAACGGACCATTTTCCACATTTCTGAAGCATGACGTAATGGGGGGGTGTTATCTCTTTTGTCGAAAATCAGCCGTTTTTGCTCGAACATTAAATGCCTCCAAATGGTATTTAATTACCTTCCCGGGGTGAAGAAACCCTTTTTGAGAACTCAGAGTGAGTAAATTGGCCATTTTCATGCACTTTTAACCATTCCATAAATCTTGTGTTTTGGGCCCCTGGAAGCATGAAAATCACTTTAAACATGCTAATTTTAGCTCTAACACTGATGATCCACCTACAAATGTGAACTGACGTTCAAAAATAAAACATTTGAAAACGGACCATTTTCCACATTTATGAAGCATGACGTAATGGGGGGGTGTTATCTCTTTTGTCGAAAATCAGCCGTTTTTGCTCGAACATTAAATGCCTCCAAATGGTATTTAATTAACTTCCCGAGCCCCTGGAAGCATGAAAATCACTTTAAACATGCTAATTTTAGCTCTAACACTGATGATCCACCTACAAATGTGAACTGACGTTCAAAAATAAAACATTTGAAAACGGACCATTTTCCACATTTCTGAAGCATGACGTAATGGGGGGGTGTTATCTCTTTTGTCGAAAATCAGCCATTTTTGCTCGAACATTAAATGCCTCCAAATGGTATTTATTTCACTTCCCGAGCCCCTGGAAGTATGAAAATCACTTTAAACATGCTAATTTTAGCTCTAACACTGATGATCCACCTACAAATGTGAACTGACGTTCAAAAATAAAACATTTGAAAACGGACCATTTTCCACATTTCTGAAGCATGACGTAATAGGGGGGTGTTATCTCTTTTGTCGAAAATCAGCCGTTTTTG
Source organism: Lissotriton vulgaris (assembly GCF_964263255.1). Classification (NCBI taxonomy): domain Eukaryota; kingdom Metazoa; phylum Chordata; class Amphibia; order Caudata; family Salamandridae; genus Lissotriton; species Lissotriton vulgaris. The sequence continues at coordinate 188,478 of NW_028245168.1, forward strand.
CTCGAACATTAAATGCCTCCAAATGGTATTTAATTAACTTCCCGAGCCCCTGGAAGCATGAAAATCACTTTAAACATGCTAATTTTAGCTCTAACACTGATGATCCACCTACAAATGTGAGCTGACGTTCAAAAATAAAACATTTGAAAACGGACCATTTTCCACATTTCTGAAGCATGACGTAATGGGGGGGTGTTATCTCTTTTGTCGAAAATCAGCCGTTTTTGCTCGAACATTAAATGCCTCCAAATGGTATTTAATTAACTTCCCGGGGTGAAGAAACCCTTTTTGAGAACTCAGAGTGAGTAAATTGGCCATTTTCATGCACTTTTAACCATTCCATAAATCTTGTGTTTTGGGCCCCTGGAAGCATGAAAATCACTTTAAACATGCTAATTTTAGCTCTAACACTGATGATCCACCTACAAATGTGAACTGACGTTCAAAAATAAAACATTTGAAAACGGACCATTTTCCACATTTCTGAAGCATGACGTAATGGGGGGGTGTTATCTCTTTTGTCGGAAATCAGCCGTTTTTGCTCGAACATTAAATGCCTCCAAATGGTATTTAATTAACTTCCCGAGCCCCTGGAAGCATGAAAATCACTTTAAACATGCTCATTTTAGCTCTAACACTGATGATCCACCTACAAATGTGAACTGACGTTCAAAAATAAAACATTTGAAAACGGACCATTTTCCACATTTCTGAAGCATGACGTAATGGGGGGGTGTTATCTCTTTTGTCGAAAATCAGCCGTTTTTGCTCGAACATTAAATGCCTCCAAATGGTATTTAATTAACTTCCCGAGCCCCTGGAAGCATGAAAATCACTTTAAACATGCTAATTTTAGCTCTAACACTGATGATCCACCTACAAATGTGAACAGACGTTCAAAAATAAAACATTTGAAAACGGACCATTTTCCACATTTCTGAAGCATGACGTAATGGGGGGGTGTTATCTCTTTTGTCGAAAATCAGCCGTTTTTGCTCGAACATTAAATGCCTCCAAATGGTATTTAATTAACTTCCCGGGGTGAAGAAACCCTTTTTGAGAACTCAGAGTGAGTAAATTGGCCATTTTCATGCACTTTTAACCATTCCATAAATCTTGTGTTTTGGGCCCCTGGAAGCATGAAAATCACTTTAAACATGCTAATTTTAGCTCTAACACTGATGATCCACCTACAAATGTGAACTGACGTTCAAAAATAAAACATTTGAAAACGGACCATTTTCCACATTTCTGAAGCATGACGTAATGGGGGGGGGTGTTATCTCTTTTGTCGAAAATCAGCCGTTTTTGCTCGAACATTAAATGCCTCCAAATGGTATTTAATTAACTTCCCGGGGTGAAGAAACCCTTTTTGAGAACTCAGAGTGAGTAAATTGGCCATTTTCATGCACTTTTAACCATTCCATAAATCTTGTGTTTTGGGCCCCTGGAAGCATGAAAATCACTTTAAACATGCTAATTTTAGCTCTAACACTGATGATCCACCTACAAATGTGAACTGACGTTCAAAAATAAAACTTTTGAAAACGGACCATTTTCCACATTTCTGAAGCATGACGTAATGGGGGGGTGTTATCTCTTTTGTCGAAAATCAGCCGTTTTTGCTCGAACATTAAATGCCTCCAAATGGTATTTAATTAACTTCCCGTTGTGAAGAAACCCTTTTTGAGAACTCAGAGTGAGTAAATTGGCCATTTTCATGCACTTTTAACCATTCCATAAATCTTGTGTTTTGGGCCCCTGGAAGCATGAAAATCACTTTAAACATGCTAATTTTAGCTCTAACACTGATGATCCACCTACAAATGTGAACTGACGTTCAAAAATAAAACATTTGAAAACGGACCATTTTCCACATTTCTGAAGCATGACGTAATGGGGGGGTGTTATCTCTTTTGTCGAAAATCAGCCGTTTTTGCTCGAACATTAAATGCCTCCAAATGGTATTTAATTAACTTCCCGAGCCCCTGGAAGCATGAAAATCACTTTAAACATGCTAATTTTAGCTCTAACACTGATGATCCACCTACAAATGTGAACTGACGTTCAAAAATAAAACATTTGAAAACGGACCATTTTCCACATTTCTGAAGCATGACGTAATGGGGGGGTGTTATCTCTTTTGTCGAAAATCAGCCGTTTTTGCTCGAACATTAAATGCCTCCAAATGGTATTTATTTCACTTCCCGAGCCCCTGGAAGCATGAAAATCACTTTAAACATGCTAATTTTAGCTCTAACACTGATGATCCACCTACAAATGTGAACTGACGTTCAAAAATAAAACATTTGAAAAAGGACCATTTTCCACATTTCTGAAGCATGACGTAATGGGGGGGTGTTATCTCTTTTGTCGAAAATCAGCCGTTTTTGCTCGAACATTAAATGCCTCCAAATGGTATTTAATTAACTTCCCGAGCCCCTGGAAGCATGAAAATCACTTTAAACATGCTAATTTTAGCTCTAACACTGATGATCCACCTTCAAATGTGAACTGACGTTCAAAAATAAAACATTTGAAAACGGACCATTTTCCACATTTCTGAAGCATGACGTAATGGGGGGGTGTTATCTCTTTTGTCGAAAATCAGCCGTTTTTGCTCGAACATTAAATGCCTCCAAATGGTATTTAATTAACTTCCCGAGCCCCTGGAAGCATGAAAATCACTTTAAACATGCTAATTTTAGCTCTAACACTGATGATCCACCTACAAATGTGAACAGACGTTCAAAAATAAAACATTTGAAAACGGACCATTTTCCACATTTCTGAAGCATGACGTAATGGGGGGGTGTTATCTCTTTTGTCGAAAATCAGCCGTTTTTGCTCGAACATTAAATGCCTCCAAATGGTATTTAATTAACTTCCCGGGGTGAAGAAACCCTTTTTGAGAACTCAGAGTGAGTAAATTGGCCATTTTCATGCACTTTTAACCATTCCATAAATCTTGTGTTTTGGGCCCCTGGAAGCATGAAAATCACTTTAAACATGCTAATTTTAGCTCTAACACTGATGATCCACCTACAAATGTGAACTGACGTTCAAAAATAAAACATTTGAAAACGGACCATTTTCCACATTTCTGAAGCATGACGTAATGGGGGGGGGTGTTATCTCTTTTGTCGAAAATCAGCCGTTTTTGCTCGAACATTAAATGCCTCCAAATGGTATTTAATTAACTTCCCGGGGTGAAGAAACCCTTTTTGAGAACTCAGAGTGAGTAAATTGGCCATTTTCATGCACTTTTAACCATTCCATAAATCTTGTGTTTTGGGCCCCTGGAAGCATGAAAATCACTTTAAACATGCTAATTTTAGCTCTAACACTGATGATCCACCTACAAATGTGAAATGACGTTCAAAAATAAAACATTTGAAAACGGACCATTTTCCACATTTCTGAAGCATGACGTAATGGGGGGGTGTTATCTCTTTTGTCGAAAATCAGCCGTTTTTGCTCGAACATTAAATGCCTCCAAATGGTATTTAATTAACTTCCCGAGCCCCTGGAAGCATGAAAATCACTTTAAACATGCTAATTTTAGCTCTAACACTGATGATCCACCTACAAATGTGAACTGACGTTCAAAAATAAAACATTTGAAAACGGACCATTTTCCACATTTCTGAAGCATGACGTAATGGGGGGGTGTTATCTCTTTTGTCGAAAATCAGCCGTTTTTGCTCGAACATTAAATGCCTCCAAATGGTATTTATTTCACTTCCCGAGTACCTGGAAGCATGAAAATCACTTTAAACATGCTAATTTTAGCATTAACACTGATGATCCACCTACAAATGTGAACTGACGTTCAAAAATAAAACATTTGAAATCGGACCATTTTCCACATTTCTGAAGCATGACGTAATGGGGGGGTGTTATCTCTTTTGTCGAAAATCTGCCGTTTTTGCTCGAACATTAAATGCCTCCAAATGGTATTTAATTAACTTCCCGGGGTGAAGAAACCCCTTTTGAGAACTCAGAGTGAGTAAATTGGCCATTTTCATGCACTTTTAACCATTCCATAAATCTTGTGTTTTGGGCCCCTGGAAGCATGAAAATCACTTTAAACATGCTAATTTCAGCTCTAACACTGATGATCCACCTACAAATGTGAACTGACGTTCAAAAATAAAACATTTGAAAACGGACCATTTTCCACATTTCTGAAGCATGACGTAATGGGGGGGTGTTATCTCTTTTGTCGAAAATCAGCAGTTTTTGCTCGAACATTAAATGCCTCCAAATGGTATTTAATTAACTTCCCGAGCCCCTGGAAGCATGAAAATCACTTTAAACATGCTAATTTTAGCTCTAACACTGATGATCCACCTACAAATGTGAACTGACGTTCAAAAATAAAACATTTGAAAACGGACCATTTTCCACATTTCTGAAGCATGACGTAATGGGGGGGTGTTATCTCTTTTGTCGAAAATCAGCCGTTTTTGCTCGAACATTAAATGCCTCCAAATGGTATTTAATTAACTTCCCGAGCCCCTGGAAGCATGAAAATCACTTTAAACATGCTAATTTTAGCTCTAACACTGATGATCCACCTACAAATGTGAACTGACGTTCAAAAATAAAACATTTGAAAACGGACCATTTTCCACATTTCTGAAGCATGACGTAATGGGGGGGGTGTTATCTCTTTTGTCGAAAATCAGCCGTTTTTGCTCGAACATTAAATGCCTCCAAATGGTATTTAATTAACTTCCCGAGCCCCTGGAAGCATGAAAATCATTTTAAACATGCTAATTTTAGCTCTAACACTGATGATCCACCTACAAATGTGAACTGACGTTCAAAAATAAAACATTTGAAAACGGACCATTTTCCACATTTCTGAAGCATGACGTAATGGGGGGGTGTTATCTCTTTTGTCGAAAATCAGCCGTTTTTGCTCGAACATTAAATGCCTCCAAATGGTATTTATTTCACTTCCCGGGGTGAAGAAACCCTTTTTGAGAACTCAGAGTGAGTAAATTGGCCATTTTCATGCACTTTTAACCATTCCATAAATCTTGTGTTTTGGGCCCCTGGAAGCATGAAAATCACTTTAAACATGCTAATTTTAGCTCTAACACTGATGATCCACCTACAAATGTGAACTGACGTTCAAAAATAAAACATTTGAAAACGGACCATTTTCCACATTTCTGAAGCATGACGTAATGGGGGGGTGTTATCTCTTTTGTCGAAAATCAGCCGTTTTTGCTCGAACATTAAATGCCTCCAAATGGTATTTATTTCACTTCCCGAGCCCCTGGAAGCATGAAAATCACTTTAAACATGCTAATTTTAGCTCTAACACTGATGATCCACCTACAAATGTGAACTGACGTTCAAAAATAAAACATTTGAAAACGGACCATTTTCCACATTTCTGAAGCATGACGTAATGGGGGGCTGTTATCTCTTTTGTCGAAAATCAGCCGTTTTTGCTCGCACATTAAATGCCTCCAAATGGTATTTAATTAACTTCCCGAGCCCCTGGAAGCATGAAAATCACTTTAAACATGCTAATTTTAGCTCTAACACTGATGATCCACCTACAAATGTGAACTGACGTTCAAAAATAAAACATTTGAAAACGGACCATTTTCCACATTTCTGAAGCATGACGTAATGGGGGGGTGTTATCTCTTTTGTCGAAAATCAGCCGTTTTTGCTCGAACATTAAATGCCTCCAAATAGTATTTAATTAACTTCCCGGGGTGAAGAAACCCTTTTTGAGAACTCAGAGTGAGTAAATTGGCCATTTTCATGCACTTTTAACCATTCCATAAATCTTGTGTTTTGGGCCCCTGGAAGCATGAAAATCACTTTAAACATGCTAATTTTAGCTCTAACACTGATGATCCACCTACAAATGTGAACTGACGTTCAAAAATAAAACATTTGAAAACGGACCATTTTCCACATTTCTGAAGCATGACGTAATGGGGGGGTGTTATCTCTTTTGTCGAAAATCAGCCGTTTTCGCTCGAACATTAAATGCCTCCAAATGGTATTTAATTAACTTCCCGGGCCCCTAGAAGCATGAAAATCACTTTAAACATGCTAATTTTAGCTCTAACACTGATGATCCACCTACAAATGTGAACTGACGTTCAAAAATAAAACATTTGAAAACGGACCATTTTCCACATTTCTGAAGCATGACGTAATGGGGGGGTGTTATCTCTTTTGTCGAAAATCAGCCGTTTTTGCTCGAACATTAAATGCCTCCAAATGGTATTTATTTCACTTCCCGAGCCCCTGGAAGCATGAAAATCACTTTAAACATGCTAATTTTAGCTCTAACACTGATGATCCACCTACAAATGTGAACTGACGTTCAAAAATAAAACATTTGAAAACGGACCATTTTCCACATTTCTGAAGCATGACGTAATGGGGGGTGTTATCTCTTTTGTCGAAAATCAGCCGTTTTTGCTCGAACATTAAATGCCTCCAAATGGTATTTATTTCACTTCCCGAGCCCCTGGAAGCATGAAAATCACTTTAAACATGCTAATTTTAGCTCTAACACTGATGATCCACCTACAAATGTGAACTGACGTTCAAAAATAAAACATTTGAAAACGGACCATTTTCCACATTTCTGAAGCATGACGTAATGGGGGGGTGTTATCTCTTTTGTCGAAAATCAGCCGTTTTTGCTCGAACATTAAATGCCTCCAAATGGTATTTAATTAACTTCCCGAGCCCCTGGAAGCATGAAAATCACTTTAAACATGCTAATTTTAGCTCTAACACTGATGATCCACCTACAAATGTGAACTGACGTTCAAAAATAAAACATTTGAAAACGGACCATTTTCCACATTTCTGAAGCATGACGTAATGGGGGGGTGTTATCTCTTTTGTCGAAAATCAGCCGTTTTTGCTCGAACATTAAATGCCTCCAAATGGTATTTAATTAACTTCCTGGGGTGAAGAAACCCTTTTTGAGAACTCAGAGTGAGTAAATTGGCCATTTTCATGCACTTTTAACCATTCCATAAATCTTGTGTTTTGGGCCCCTGGAAGCATGAAAATCACTTTAAACATGCTAATTTTAGCTCTAACACTGATGATCCACCTACAAATGTGAACTGACGTTCAAAAATAAAACATTTGAAAACGGACCATTTTCCACATTTCTGAAGCATGACGTAATGGGGGGTGTTATCTCTTTTGTCGAAAATCAGCCGTTTTTGCTCGAACATTAAATGCCTCCAAATGGTATTTATTTCACTTCCCGAGCCCCTGGAAGCATGAAAATCACTTTAAACATGCTAATTTTAGCTCTAACACTGATGATCCACCTACAAATGTGAACTGACGTTCAAAAATAAAACATTTGAAAACGGACCATTTTCCACATTTCTGAAGCATGACGTAATGGGGGGGTGTTATCTCTTTTGTCGAAAATCAGCCGTTTTTGCTCGAACATTAAATGCCTCCAAATGGTATTTAATTAACTTCCCGAGCCCCTGGAAGCATGAAAATCACTTTAAACATGCTAATTTTAGCTCTAACACTGATGATCCACCTACAAATGTGAACTGACGTTCAAAAATAAAACATTTGAAAACGGACCATTTTCCACATTTCTGAAGCATGACGTAATGGGGGGGTGTTATCTCTTTTGTCGAAAATCAGCCGTTTTTGCTCGAACATTAAATGCCTCCAAATAGTATTTAATTAACTTCCCGGGGTGAAGAAACCCTTTTTGAGAACTCAGAGTGAGTAAATTGGCCATTTTCATGCACTTTTAACCATTCCATAAATCTTGTGTTTTGGGCCCCTGGAAGCATGAAAATCACTTTAAACATGCTAATTTTAGCTCTAACACTGATGATCCACCTACAAATGTGAACTGACGTTCAAAAATAAAACATTTGAAAACGGACCATTTTCCACATTTCTGAAGCATGACGTAATTGGGGGGTGTTATCTCTTTTGTCGAAAATCAGCCATTTTCGCTCGAACATTAAATGCCTCCAAATGGTATTTAATTAACTTCCCGAGCCCCTGGAAGCATGAAAATCACTTTAAACATGCTAATTTTAGCTCTAACACTGATGATCCACCTACAAATGTGAACTGACGTTCAAAAATAAAACATTTGAAAACGGACCATTTTCCACATTTCTGAAGCATGACGTAATGGGGGGGTGTTATCTCTTTTGTCGAAAATCAGCCGTTTTTGCTCGAACATTAAATGCCTCCAAATGGTATTTATTTCACTTCCCGAGCCCCTGGAAGCATGAAAATCACTTTAAACATGCTAATTTTAGCTCTAACACTGATGATCCACCTACAAATGTGAACTGACGTTCAAAAATAAAACATTTGAAAACGGACCATTTTCCACATTTCTGAAGCATGACGTAATGGGGGGTGTTATCTCTTTTGTCGAAAATCAGCCGTTTTTGCTCGAACATTAAATGCCTCCAAATGGTATTTATTTCACTTCCCGAGCCCCTGGAAGCATGTAATTCACTTTAAACATGCTAATTTTAGCTCTAACACTGATGATCCACCTACAAATGTGAACTGACGTTCAAAAATAAAACATTTGAAAACGGACCATTTTCCACATTTCTGAAGCATGACGTAATGGGGGGGTGTTATCTCTTTTGTCGAAAATCAGCCGTTTTTGCTCGAACATTAAATGCCTCCAAATGGTATTTAATTAACTTCCCGAGCCCCTGGAAGCATGAAAATCACTTTAAACATGCTAATTTTAGCTCTAACACTGATGATCCACCTACAAATGTGAACTGACGTTCAAAAATAAAACATTTGAAAACGGACCATTTTCCACATTTCTGAAGCATGACGTAATGGGGGGGGTGTTATCTCTTTTGTCGAAAATCAGCCGTTTTTGCTCGAACATTAAATGCCTCCAAATGGTATTTAATTAACTTCCCGGGGTGAAGAAACCCTTTTTGAGAACTCAGAGTGAGTAAATTGGCCATTTTCATGCACTTTTAACCATTCCATAAATCTTGTGTTTTGGGCCCCTGGAAGCATGAAAATCACTTTAAACATGCTAATTTTAGCTCTAACACTGATGATCCACCTACAAATGTGAACTGACGTTCAAAAATAAAGCATTTGAAAACGGACCATTTTCCACATTTCTGAAGCATGACGTAATGGGGGGGTGTTATCTCTTTTGTTGAAAATCAGCCGTTTTTGCTCGAACATTAAATGCCTCCAAATGGTATTTAATTAACTTCCCGAGCCCCTGGAAGCATGAAAATCACTTTAAACATGCTAATTTTAGCTCTAACACTGATGATCCACCTACAAATGTGAACTGACGTTCAAAAATAAAACATTTGAAAACGGACCATTTTCCACATTTCTGAAGCATGACGTAATGGGGAGGTGTTATCTCTTTTGTCGAAAATCAGCCGTTTTTGCTCGAACATTAAATGCCTCCAAATGGTATTTAATTAACTTCCCGAGCCCCTGGAAGCATGAAAATCACTTTAAACATGCTAATTTTAGCTCTAACACTGATGATCCACCTACAAATGTGAACTGACGTTCAAAAATAAAACATTTGAAAACGGACCATTTTCCACATTTCTGAAGCATGACGTAATGGGGGGGTGTTATCTCTTTTGTCGAAAATCAGCCGTTTTTGCTCGAACATTAAATGCCTCCAAATAGTATTTAATTAACTTCCCGGGGTGAAGAAACCCTTTTTGAGAACTCAGAGTGAGTAAATTGGCCATTTTCATGCACTTTTAACCATTCCATAAATCTTGTGTTTTGGGCCCCTGGAAGCATGAAAATCACTTTAAACATGCTAATTTTAGCTCTAACACTGATGATCCACCTACAAATGTGAACTGACGTTCAAAAATAAAACATTTGAAAACGGACCATTTTCCACATTTCTGAAGCATGACGTAATTGGGGGGTGTTATCTCTTTTGTCGAAAATCAGCCGTTTTCGCTCGAACATTAAATGCCTCCAAATGGTATTTAATTAACTTCCCGAGCCCCTGGAAGCATGAAAATCACTTTAAACATGCTAATTTTAGCTCTAACACTGATGATCCACCTACAAATGTGAACTGACGTTCAAAAATAAAACATTTGAAAACGGACCATTTTCCACATTTCTGAAGCATGAAGTAATGGGGGGGTGTTATCTCTTTTGTCGAAAATCAGCCGTTTTTGCTCGAACATTAAATGCCTCCAAATGGTATTTATTTCACTTCCCGAGCCCCTGGAAGCATGAAAATCACTTTAAACATGCTAATTTTAGCTCTAACACTGATGATCCACCTACAAATGTGAACTGACGTTCAAAAATAAAACATTTGAAAACGGACCATTTTCCACATTTCTGAAGCATGACGTAATGGGGGGTGTTATCTCTTTTGTCGAAAATCAGCCGTTTTTGCTCGAACATTAAATGCCTCCAAATGGTATTTATTTCACTTCCCGAGCCCCTGGAAGCATGAAAATCACTTTAAACATGCTAATTTTAGCTCTAACACTGATGATCCACCTACAAATGTGAACTGACGTTCAAAAATAAAACATTTGAAAACGGACCATTTTCCACATTTCTGAAGCATGACGTAATGGGGGGGTGTTATCTCTTTTGTCGAAAATCAGCCGTTTTTGCTCGAACATTAAATGCCTCCAAATGGTATTTAATTAACTTCCCGAGCCCCTGGAAGCATGAAAATCACTTTAAACATGCTAATTTTAGCTCTAACACTGATGATCCACCTACAAATGTGAACTGACGTTCAAAAATAAAACATTTGAAAACGGACCATTTTCCACATTTCTGAAGCATGACGTAATGGGGGGGGTGTTATCTCTTTTGTCGAAAATCAGCCGTTTTTGCTCGAACATTAAATGCCTCCAAATGGTATTTAATTAACTTCCCGGGGTGAAGAAACCCTTTTTGAGAACTCAGAGTGAGTAAATTGGCCATTTTCATGCACTTTTAACCATTCCATAAATCTTGTGTTTTGGGCCCCTGGAAGCATGAAAATCACTTTAAACATGCTAATTTTAGCTCTAACACTGATGATCCACCTACAAATGTGAACTGACGTTCAAAAATAAAGCATTTGAAAACGGACCATTTTCCACATTTCTGAAGCATGACGTAATGGGGGGGTGTTATCTCTTTTGTTGAAAATCAGCCGTTTTTGCTCGAACATTAAATGCCTCCAAATGGTATTTAATTAACTTCCCGAGCCCCTGGAAGCATGAAAATCACTTTAAACATGCTAATTTTAGCTCTAACACTGATGATCCACCTACAAATGTGAACTGACGTTCAAAAATAAAACATTTGAAAACGGACCATTTTCCACATTTCTGAAGCATGACGTAATGGGGGGGTGTTATCTCTTTTGTCGAAAATCAGCCGTTTTTGCTCGAACATTAAATGCCTCCAAATGGTATTTAATTAACTTCCCGAGCCCCTGGAAGCATGAAAATCACTTTAAACATGCTAATTTTAGCTCTAACACTGATGATCCACCTACAAATGTGAACAGACGTTCAAAAATAAAACATTTGAAAACGGACCATTTTCCACATTTCTGAAGCATGACGTAATGGGGGGGTGTTATCTCTTTTGTCGAAAATCAACCGTTTTTGCTCGAACATTAAATGCCTCCAAATGGTATTTAATTAACTTCCCGGGGTGAAGAAACCCTTTTTGAGAACTCAGAGTGAGTAAATTGGCCATTTTCATGCACTTTTAACCATTCCATAAATCTTGTGTTTTGGGCCCCTGGAAGCATGAAAATCACTTTAAACATGCTAATTTTAGCTCTAACACTGATGATCCACCTACAAATGTGAACTGACGTTCAAAAATAAAACATTTGAAAACGGACCATTTTCCACATTTCTGAAGCATGACGTAATGGGGGGGTGTTATCTCTTTTGTCGAAAATCAGCCGTTTTTGCTCGAACATTAAATGCCTCCAAATGGTATTTAATTAACTTCCCGGGGTGAAGAAACCCTTTTTGAGAACTCAGAGTGAGTAAATTGGCCATTTTCATGCACTTTTAACCATTCCATAAATCTTGTGTTTTGGGCCCCTGGAAGCATGAAAATCACTTTAAACATGCTAATTTTAGCTCTAACACTGATGATCCACCTACAAATGTGAACTGACGTTCAAAAATAAAACTTTTGAAAACGGACCATTTTCCACATTTCTGAAGCATGACGTAATGGGGGGGTGTTATCTCTTTTGTCGAAAATCAGCCGTTTTTGCTCGAACATTAAATGCCTCCAAATGGTATTTAATTAACTTCCCGTTGTGAAGAAACCCTTTTTGAGAACTCAGAGTGAGTAAATTGGCCATTTTCATGCACTTTTAACCATTCCATAAATCTTGTGTTTTGGGCCCCTGGAAGCATGAAAATCACTTTAAACATGCTAATTTTAGCTCTAAAACTGATGATCCACCTACAAATGTGAACTGACGTTCAAAAATAAAACATTTGAAAACGGACCATTTTCCATATTTCTGAAGCATGACGTAATGGGGGGGTGTTATCTCTTTTGTCGAAAATCAGCCGTTTTTGCTCGAACATTAAATGCCTCCAAATGGTATTTAATTAACTTCCTGAGCCCCTGGAAGCATGAAAATCACTTTAAACATGCTAATTTTAGCTCTAACACTGATGATCCACCTACAAATGTGAACTGACGTTCAAAAATAAAACATTTGAAAACGGACCATTTTCCACATTTCTGAAGCATGACGTAATGGGGGGGTGTCATCTCTTTTGTCGAAAATCAGCCGTTTTTGCTCGAACATTAAATGCCTCCAAATGGTATTTATTTCACTTCCCGAGCCCCTGGAAGCATGAAAATCACTTTAAACATGCTAATTTTAGCTCTAACACTTATGATCCACCTACAAATGTGAACTGACGTTCAAAAATAAAACATTTGAAAACGGACCATTTTCCACATTTCTGAAGCATGACGTAATGGGGGGGTGTTATCTCTTTTGTCGAAAATCAGCCGTTTTTGCTCGAACATTAAATGCCTCCAAATGGTATTTAATTAACTTCCCGAGCCCCTGGAAGCATGAAAATCACTTTAAACATGCTAATTTTAGCTCTAACACTGATGATCCACCTACAAATGTGAACTGACGTTCAAAAATAAAACATTTGAAAACGGACCATTTCCCACATTTCTGAAGCATGACGTAATGGGGGGGTGTTATCTCTTTTGTCGAAAATCAGCCGTTTTTGCTCGAACATTAAATGCCTCCAAATGGTATTTAATTAACTTCCCGGGGTGAAGAAACCCCTTTTGAGAACTCAGAGTGAGTAAATTGGCCATTTTCATGCACTTTTAACCATTCCATAAATCTTGTGTTTTGGGCCCCTGGAAGCATGAAAATCACTTTAAACATGCTAATTTTAGCTCTAACACTGATGATCCACCTACAAATGTGAACTGACGTTCAAAAATAAAACATTTGAAAACGGACCATTTTCCACATTTCTGAAGCATGGCGTAATGGGGGGGTGTTATCTCTTTTGTCGAAAATCAGCAGTTTTTGCTCGAACATTAAATGCCTCCAAATGGTATTTAATTAACTTCCCGAGCCCCTGGAAGCATGAAAATCACTTTAAACATGCTAATTTTAGCTCTAACACTGATGATCCACCTACAAATGTGAACTGACGTTCAAAAATAAAACATTTGAAAACGGACCATTTTCCACATTTCTGAAGCATGACGTAATGGGGGGGGTGTTATCTCTTTTGTCGAAAATCAGCCGTTTTTGCTCGAACATTAAATGCCTCCAAATGGTATTTAATTAACTTCCCGAGCCCCTGGAAGCATGAAAATCATTTTAAACATGCTAATTTTAGCTCTAACACTGATGATCCACCTACAAATGTGAACTGACGTTCAAAAATAAAACATTTGAAAACGGACCATTTTCCACATTTCTGAAGCATGACGTAATGGGGGGGTGTTATCTCTTTTGTCGAAAATCAGCCGTTTTTGCTCGAACATTAAATGCCTCCAAATGGTATTTAATTAACTTCCCGAGCCCCTGGAAGCATGAAAATCACTTTAAACATGCTAATTTTAGCTCTAACACTGATGATCCACCTACAAATGTGAACTGACGTTCAAAAATAAAACATTTGAAAACGGACCATTTTCCACATTTCTGAAGCATGACGTAATGGGGGGGTGTTATCTCTTTTGTCGAAAATCAGCCGTTTTTGCTCGAACATTAAATGCCTCCAAATGGTATTTAATTAACTTCCCGAGCCCCTGGAAGCATGAAAATCACTTTAAACATGCTAATTTTAGCTCTAACACTGATGATCCACCTACAAATGTGAACTGACGTTCAAAAATAAAACATTTGAAAACGGACCATTTTCCACATTTCTGAAGCATGACGTAATGGGGGGGTGTTATCTCTTTTGTCGAAAATCAGCCGTTTTTGCTCGAACATTAAATGCCTCCAAATGGTATTTATTTCACTTCCCGAGTACCTGGAAGCATGAAAATCACTTTAAACATGCTAATTTTAGCATTAACACTGATGATCCACCTACAAATGTGAACTGACGTTCAAAAATAAAACATTTGAAATCGGACCATTTTCCACATTTCTGAAGCATGACGTAATGGGGGGGTGTTATCTCTTTTGTCGAAAATCAGCCGTTTTTGCTCGAACATTAAATGCCTCCAAATGGTATTTAATTAACTTCCCGAGCCCCTGGAAGCATTAAAATCACTTTAAACATGCTAATTTTAGCTCTAACACTGATGATCCACCTACAAATGTGAACTGACGTTCAAAAATAAAACATTTGAAAACGGACCATTTTCCACATTTCTGAAGCATGACGTAATGGGGGGGTGTTATCTCTTTTGTCGAAAATCAGCCGTTTTTGCTCGAACATTAAATGCCTCCAAATGGTATTTAATTAACTTCCCGGGGTGAAGAAACCCCTTTTGAGAACTCAGAGTGAGTAAATTGGCCATTTTCATGCACTTTTAACCATTCCATAAATCTTGTGTTTTGGGCCCCTGGAAGCATGAAAATCACTTTAAACATGCTAATTTCAGCTCTAACACTGATGATCCACCTACAAATGTGAACTGACGTTCAAAAATAAAACATTTGAAAACGGACCATTTTCCACATTTCTGAAGCATGACGTAATGGGGGGGTGTTATCTCTTTTGTCGAAAATCAGCAGTTTTTGCTCGAACATTAAATGCCTCCAAATGGTATTTAATTAACTTCCCGAGCCCCTGGAAGCATGAAAATCACTTTAAACATGCTAATTTTAGCTCTAACACTGATGATCCACCTACAAATGTGAACTGACGTTCAAAAATAAAACATTTGAAAACGGACCATTTTCCACATTTCTGAAGCATGACGTAATGGGGGGGTGTTATCTCTTTTGTCGAAAATCAGCCGTTTTTGCTCGAACATTAAATGCCTCCAAATGGTATTTAATTAACTTCCCGAGCCCCTGGAAGCATGAAAATCACTTTAAACATGCTAATTTTAGCTCTAACACTGATGATCCACCTACAAATGTGAACTGACGTTCAAAAATAAAACATTTGAAAACGGACCATTTTCCACATTTCTGAAGCATGACGTAATGGGGGGGGTGTTATCTCTTTTGTCGAAAATCAGCCGTTTTTGCTCGAACATTAAATGCCTCCAAATGGTATTTAATTAACTTCCCGAGCCCCTGGAAGCATGAAAATCATTTTAAACATGCTAATTTTAGCTCTAACACTGATGATCCACCTACAAATGTGAACTGACGTTCAAAAATAAAACATTTGAAAACGGACCATTTTCCACATTTCTGAAGCATGACGTAATGGGGGGGTGTTATCTCTTTTGTCGAAAATCAGCCGTTTTTGCTCGAACATTAAATGCCTCCAAATGGTATTTATTTCACTTCCCGGGGTGAAGAAACCCTTTTTGAGAACTCAGAGTGAGTAAATTGGCCATTTTCATGCACTTTTAACCATTCCATAAATCTTGTGTTTTGGGCCCCTGGAAGCATGAAAATCACTTTAAACATGCTAATTTTAGCTCTAACACTGATGATCCACCTACAAATGTGAACTGACGTTCAAAAATAAAACATTTGAAAACGGACCATTTTCCACATTTCTGAAGCATGACGTAATGGGGGGGTGTTATCTCTTTTGTCGAAAATCAGCCGTTTTTGCTCGAACATTAAATGCCTCCAAATGGTATTTATTTCACTTCCCGAGCCCCTGGAAGCATGAAAATCACTTTAAACATGCTAATTTTAGCTCTAACACTGATGATCCACCTACAAATGTGAACTGACGTTCAAAAATAAAACATTTGAAAACGGACCATTTTCCACATTTCTGAAGCATGACGTAATGGGGGGCTGTTATCTCTTTTGTCGAAAATCAGCCGTTTTTGCTCGCACATTAAATGCCTCCAAATGGTATTTAATTAACTTCCCGAGCCCCTGGAAGCATGAAAATCACTTTAAACATGCTAATTTTAGCTCTAACACTGATGATCCACCTACAAATGTGAACTGACGTTCAAAAATAAAACATTTGAAAACGGACCATTTTCCACATTTCTGAAGCATGACGTAATGGGGGGGTGTTATCTCTTTTGTCGAAAATCAGCCGTTTTTGCTCGAACATTAAATGCCTCCAAATAGTATTTAATTAACTTCCCGGGGTGAAGAAACCCTTTTTGAGAACTCAGAGTGAGTAAATTGGCCATTTTCATGCACTTTTAACCATTCCATAAATCTTGTGTTTTGGGCCCCTGGTAGCATGAAAATCACTTTAAACATGCTAATTTTAGCTCTAACACTGATGATCCACCTACAAATGTGAACTGACGTTCAAAAATAAAACATTTGAAAACGGACCATTTTCCACATTTCTGAAGCATGACGTAATGGGGGGGTGTTATCTCTTTTGTCGAAAATCAGCCGTTTTCGCTCGAACATTAAATGCCTCCAAATGGTATTTAATTAACTTCCCGGGCCCCTAGAAGCATGAAAATCACTTTAAACATGCTAATTTTAGCTCTAACACTGATGATCCACCTACAAATGTGAACTGACGTTCAAAAATAAAACATTTGAAAACGGACCATTTTCCACATTTCTGAAGCATGACGTAATGGGGGGGTGTTATCTCTTTTGTCGAAAATCAGCCGTTTTTGCTCGAACATTAAATGCCTCCAAATGGTATTTATTTCACTTCCCGAGCCCCTGGAAGCATGAAAATCACTTTAAACATGCTAATTTTAGCTCTAACACTGATGATCCACCTACAAATGTGAACTGACGTTCAAAAATAAAACATTTGAAAACGGACCATTTTCCACATTTCTGAAGCATGACGTAATGGGGGGTGTTATCTCTTTTGTCGAAAATCAGCCGTTTTTGCTCGAACATTAAATGCCTCCAAATGGTATTTATTTCACTTCCCGAGCCCCTGGAAGCATGAAAATCACTTTAAACATGCTAATTTTAGCTCTAACACTGATGATCCACCTACAAATGTGAACTGACGTTCAAAAATAAAACATTTGAAAACGGACCATTTTCCACATTTCTGAAGCATGACGTAATGGGGGGGTGTTATCTCTTTTGTCGAAAATCAGCCGTTTTTGCTCGAACATTAAATGCCTCCAAATGGTATTTAATTCACTTCCCGAGCCCCTGGAAGCATGAAAATCACTTTAAACATGCTAATTTTAGCTCTAACACTGATGATCCACCTACAAATGTGAACTGACGTTCAAAAATAAAACATTTGAAAACGGACCATTTTCCACATTTCTGAAGCATGACGTAATGGGGGGGTGTTATCTCTTTTGTCGAAAATCAGCCGTTTTTGCTCGAACATTAAATGCCTCCAAATGGTATTTAATTAACTTCCTGGGGTGAAGAAACCCTTTTTGAGAACTCAGAGTGAGTAAATTGGCCATTTTCATGCACTTTTAACCATTCCATAAATCTTGTGTTTTGGGCCCCTGGAAGCATGAAAATCACTTTAAACATGCTAATTTTAGCTCTAACACTGATGATCCACCTACAAATGTGAACTGACGTTCAAAAATAAAACATTTGAAAACGGACCATTTTCCACATTTCTGAAGCATGACGTAATGGGGGGTGTTATCTCTTTTGTCGAAAATCAGCCGTTTTTGCTCGAACATTAAATGCCTCCAAATGGTATTTATTTCACTTCCCGAGCCCCTGGAAGCATGAAAATCACTTTAAACATGCTAATTTTAGCTCTAACACTGATGATCCACCTACAAATGTGAACTGACGTTCAAAAATAAAACATTTGAAAACGGACCATTTTCCACATTTCTGAAGCATGACGTAATGGGGGGGTGTTATCTCTTTTGTCGAAAATCAGCCGTTTTTGCTCGAACATTAAATGCCTCCAAATGGTATTTAATTAACTTCCCGAGCCCCTGGAAGCATGAAAATCACTTTAAACATGCTAATTTTAGCTCTAACACTGATGATCCACCTACAAATGTGAACTGACGTTCAAAAATAAAACATTTGAAAACGGACCATTTTCCACATTTCTGAAGCATGACGTAATGGGGGGGTGTTATCTCTTTTGTCGAAAATCAGCCGTTTTTGCTCGAACATTAAATGCCTCCAAATAGTATTTAATTAACTTCCCGGGGTGAAGAAACCCTTTTTGAGAACTCAGAGTGAGTAAATTGGCCATTTTCATGCACTTTTAACCATTCCATAAATCTTGTGTTTTGGGCCCCTGGAAGCATGAAAATCACTTTAAACATGCTAATTTTAGCTCTAACACTGATGATCCACCTACAAATGTGAACTGACGTTCAAAAATAAAACATTTGAAAACGGACCATTTTCCACATTTCTGAAGCATGACGTAATTGGGGGGTGTTATCTCTTTTGTCGAAAATCAGCCATTTTCGCTCGAACATTAAATGCCTCCAAATGGTATTTAATTAACTTCCCGAGCCCCTGGAAGCATGAAAATCACTTTAAACATGCTAATTTTAGCTCTAACACTGATGATCCACCTACAAATGTGAACTGACGTTCAAAAATAAAACATTTGAAAACGGACCATTTTCCACATTTCTGAAGCATGACGTAATGGGGGGGTGTTATCTCTTTTGTCGAAAATCAGCCGTTTTTGCTCGAACATTAAATGCCTCCAAATGGTATTTATTTCACTTCCCGAGCCCCTGGAAGCATGAAAATCACTTTAAACATGCTAATTTTAGCTCTAACACTGATGATCCACCTACAAATGTGAACTGACGTTCAAAAATAAAACATTTGAAAACGGACCATTTTCCACATTTCTGAAGCATGACGTAATGGGGGGTGTTATCTCTTTTGTCGAAAATCAGCCGTTTTTGCTCGAACATTAAATGCCTCCAAATGGTATTTATTTCACTTCCCGAGCCCCTGGAAGCATGTAATTCACTTTAAACATGCTAATTTTAGCTCTAACACTGATGATCCACCTACAAATGTGAACTGACGTTCAAAAATAAAACATTTGAAAACGGACCATTTTCCACATTTCTTGAAGCATGACGTAATGGGGGGGTGTTATCTCTTTTGTCGAAAATCAGCCGTTTTTGCTCGAACATTAAATGCCTCCAAATGGTATTTAATAACTTCCGAGCCCCTGGAAGCATGAAAATCACTTTAAACATGCTAATTTTAGCTCTAACACTGATGATCCACCTACAAATGTGAACTGACGTTCAAAAATAAAACATTGAAAACGGACCATTTTCCACATTTCTGAAGCATGACGTAATGGGGGGGTGTTATCTCTTTTGTCGAAAATCCAGCCGTTTTTGCTCGAACATTAAATGCCTCCAAATGGTATTTAATTAACTTCCCGGGGTGAAGAAACCCTTTTTGAGAACTCAGAGTGAGTAAATTGGCCATTTTCATGCACTTTTAACCATTTCCATAAATCTTGTGTTTTGGGCCCCTGGAAGCATGAAAATCACTTTAAACATGCTAATTTTAGCTCTAACACTGATGATCCCACCTACAAATGTGAACTGACGTTCAAAAATAAAGCATTTGAAAACGGACCATTTTCCACATTTCTGAAGCATGACGTAATGGGGGGGTGTTATCTCTTTTGTTGAAAATCAGCCGTTTTTGCTCGAACATTAAATGCCTCAAATGGTATTTAATTAACTTCCCGAGCCCCTGGAAGCATGAAAATCACTTTAAACATGCTAATTTTAGCTCTAACACTGATGATCCACCTACAAATGTGAACTGACGTTCAAAAATAAAACATTTGAAAACGGACCATTTTCCACATTTCTGAAGCATGACGTAATGGGGGGGTGTTATCTCTTTTGTCGAAAATCAGCCGTTTTTGCTCGAACATTAAATGCCTCCAAATGGTATTTAATTAACTTCCCGAGCCCCTGGAAGCATGAAAATCACTTTAAACATGCTAATTTTAGCTCTAACACTGATGATCCACCTACAAATGTGAACTGACGTTCAAAAATAAAACATTTGAAAACGGACCATTTCCACATTTCTGAAGCATGACGTAATGGGGGGGTGTTATCTCTTTTGTCGAAAATCAGCCGTTTTTGCTCGAACATTAAATGCCTCCAAATAGTATTTAATTAACTTCCCGGGGTGAAGAAACCCTTTTTGAGAACTCAGAGTGAGTAAATTGGCCATTTTCATGCACTTTTAACCATTCCATAAATCTTGTGTTTTGGGCCCCTGGAAGCATGAAAATCACTTTAAACATGCTAATTTTAGCTCTAACACTGATGATCCACCTACAAATGTGAACTGACGTTCAAAAATAAAACATTTGAAAACGGACCCATTTTCCACATTTCTGAAGCATGACGTAATTGGGGGGTGTTATCCTCTTTTGTCGAAAATCAGCCGTTTTCGCTCGAACATTAAATGCCTCCAAATGGTATTTAATTAACTTCCCGAGCCCCTGGAAGCATGAAAATCACTTTAAACATGCTAATTTTAGCTCTAACACTGATGATCCACCTACAAATGTGAACTGACGTTCAAAAATAAAACATTTGAAAACGGACCATTTTCCACATTTCTGAAGCATGAAGTAATGGGGGGGTGTTATCTCTCTTTGTCGAAAATCAGCCGTTTTTGCTCGAACATTAAATGCCTCCAAATGGTATTTATTTCACTTCCCGAGCCCCTGGAAGCATGCAAATCACTTTAAACATGCTAATTTTAGCTCTAACACTGATGATCCACCTACAATGTGAACTGACGTTCAAAAATAAAACATTTGAAAACGGACCATTTTCCACATATCTGAAGCATGACGTAATGGGGGGGTGTTATCTCTTTTGTCGAAAATCAGCCGTTTTTGCTCGAACATTAAATGCCTCCAAAATGGTATTTAATTAACTTCCCGAGCCCCTGGAAGCATGAAAATCACTTAAACATGCTAATTTTAGCTCTAACACTGATGATCCACCTACAAATGTGAACAGACGTTCAAAAATAAAACATTTGAAAACGGACCATTTTCCACATTTCTGAAGCATGACGTAATGGGGGGGTGTTATCTCTTTTGTCGAAAATCAACCGTTTTTGCTCGAACATTAAATGCCTCCAAATGGTATTTAATTAACTTCCCGGGGTGAAGAAACCCTTTTTGAGAACTCAGAGTGAGTAAATTGGCCATTTTCATGCACTTTTAACCATTCCATAAATCTAGTGTTTTGGGCCCCTGGAAGCATGAAAATCACTTTAAACATGCTAATTTTAGCTCTAACACTGATGATCCACCTACAAATGTGAACTGACGTTCAAAAATAAAACATTTGAAAACGGACCATTTTCACATTTCTGAAGCATGACGTAATGGGGGGGTGTTATCTCTTTTGTCGAAAATCAGCCGTTTTTGCTCGAACATTAAATGCCTCCAAATGGTATTTAATTAACTTCCCGGGGTGAAGAACCCCTTTTTGAGAACTCAGAGTGAGTAAATTGGCCATTTTCATGCACTTTTAACCATTTCCATAAATCTTGTGTTTTGGGCCCCTGGAAGCATGAAAATCACTTTAAACATGCTAATTTTAGCTCTAACACTGATGATCCACCTACAAATGTGAACTGAACGTTCAAAAATAAAACTTTTGAAAACGGACCATTTTCCACATTTCTGAAGCATGACGTAATGGGGGGGGGTGTTATCTCTTTTGTCGAAAATCAGCCGTTTTTGCTCGAACATTAAATGCCTCCAAATGGTATTTAATTAACTTCCCGGGGTGAAGAAACCCTTTTTGAGAACTCAGAGTGAGTAAATTGGCCATTTTCATGCACTTTTAAACCATTCCATAAATCTTGTGTTTTGGGCCCCTGGAAGCATGAAAATCACTTTAAACATGCTAATTTTAGCTCTAACACTGATGATCCACGCTACAAATGTGAACTGACGTTCAAAAATAAAGCATTTGAAAAACGGGACCATTTTCCACATTTCTGAAGCATGACGTAATGGGGGGGTGTTATCTCTTTTGTTGAAAATCAGCCGTTTTTGCTCGAACATTAAATGCCTCCAAATGGTATTTAATTAACTTCCCGAGCCCCTGGAAGCATGAAAATCACTTTAAACATGCTAATTTTAGCTCTAACACTGATGATCCACCTACAAATGTGAACTGACGTTCAAAAATAAAACATTTGAAAACGGACCATTTTCCACATTTCTGAAGCATGACGTAATGGGGGGGTGTTATCTCTTTTGTCGAAAATCAGCCGTTTTTGCTCGAACATTAAATGCCTCCAAATGGTATTTAATTAACTTCCCGAGCCCCTGGAAGCATGAAAATCACTTAAACATGCTAATTTTAGCTCTAACACTGATGATCCACCTACAAATGTGAACTGACGTTCAAAAATAAAACATTTGAAAACGGACCATTTTCCACATTTCTGAAGCATGACGTAATGGGGGGGTGTTATCTCTTTTGTCGAAAATCAGCCGTTTTTGCTCGAACATTAAATGCCTCCAAATAGTATTTAATTAACTTCCCGGGGTGAAGAAACCCTTTTTGAGAACTCAGAGTGAGTAAATTGGCCATTTTCATGCACTTTTAACCATTCCATAAATCTTGTGTTTTGGGCCCCTGGAAGCATGAAAATCACTTTAAACATGCTAATTTTAGCTCTAACACTGATGATCCACCTACAAATGTGAACTGACGTTCAAAAATAAAACATTTGAAAACGGACCATTTTCCACATTTCTGAAGCATGACGTAATTGGGGGGTGTTATCTCTTTTGTCGAAAATCAGCCGTTTTCGCTCGAACATTAAATGCCTCCAAATGGTATTTAATTAACTTCCCGAGCCCCTGGAAGCATGAAAATCACTTTAAACATGCTAATTTTAGCTCTAACACTGATGATCCACCTACAAATGTGAACTGACGTTCAAAAATAAAACATTTGAAAACGGACCATTTTCCACATTTCTGAAGCATGAAGTAATGGGGGGGTGTTATCTCTTTTGTCGAAAATCAGCCGTTTTTGCTCGAACATTAAATGCCTCCAAATGGTATTTATTTCACTTCCCGAGCCCCTGGAAGCATGAAAATCACTTTAAACATGCTAATTTTAGCTCTAACACTGATGATCCACCTACAAATGTGAACTGACGTTCAAAAATAAAACATTTGAAAACGGACCATTTTCCACATTTCTGAAGCATGACGTAATGGGGGGGTGTTATCTCTTTTGTCGAAAATCAGCCGTTTTTGCTCGAACATTAAATGCCTCCAAATGGTATTTAATTAACTTCCCGAGCCCCTGGAAGCATGAAAATCACTTTAAACATGCTAATTTTAGCTCTAACACTGATGATCCACCTACAAATGTGAACAGACGTTCAAAAATAAAACATTTGAAAACGGACCATTTTCCACATTTCTGAAGCATGACGTAATGGGGGGGTGTTATCTCTTTTGTCGAAAATCAACCGTTTTTGCTCGAACATTAAATGCCTCCAAATGGTATTTAATTAACTTCCCGGGGTGAAGAAACCCTTTTTGAGAACTCAGAGTGAGTAAATTGGCCATTTTCATGCACTTTTAACCATTCCATAAATCTTGTGTTTTGGGCCCCTGGAAGCATGAAAATCACTTTAAACATGCTAATTTTAGCTCTAACACTGATGATCCACCTACAAATGTGAACTGACGTTCAAAAATAAAACATTTGAAAACGGACCATTTTCCACATTTCTGAAGCATGACGTAATGGGGGGGTGTTATCTCTTTTGTCGAAAATCAGCCGTTTTTGCTCGAACATTAAATGCCTCCAAATGGTATTTAATTAACTTCCCGGGGTGAAGAACCCCTTTTTGAGAACTCAGAGTGAGTAAATTGGCCATTTTCATGCACTTTTAACCATTCCATAAATCTTGTGTTTTGGGCCCCTGGAAGCATGAAAATCACTTTAAACATGCTAATTTTAGCTCTAACACTGATGATCCACCTACAAATGTGAACTGACGTTCAAAAATAAAACTTTTGAAAACGGACCATTTTCCACATTTCTGAAGCATGACGTAATGGGGGGGTGTTATCTCTTTTGTCGAAAATCAGCCGTTTTTGCTCGAACATTAAATGCCTCCAAATGGTATTTAATTAACTTCCCGTTGTGAAGAAACCCTTTTTGAGAACTCAGAGTGAGTAAATTGGCCATTTTCATGCACTTTTAACCATTCCATAAATCTTGTGTTTTGGGCCCCTGGAAGCATGAAAATCACTTTAAACATGCTAATTTTAGCTCTAAAACTGATGATCCACCTACAAATGTGAACTGACGTTCAAAAATAAAACATTTGAAAACGGACCATTTTCCATATTTCTGAAGCAAAGCATGACGTAATGGGGGGTGTTATCTCTTTTGTCGAAAATCAGCCGTTTTTGCTCGAACATTAAATGCCTCCAAATGGTATTTAATTAACTTCCTGAGCCCCTGGAAGCATGAAAATCACTTTAAACATGCTAATTTTAGCTCTAACACTGATGATCCACCTACAAATGTGAACTGACGTTCAAAATAAAACATTTGAAAACGGACCATTTTCCACATTTCTGAAGCATGACGTAATGGGGGGTGTCATCTCTTTTGTCGAAAATCAGCCGTTTTTGCTCGAACATTAAATGCCTCCAAATGGTATTTATTTCACTTCCCGAGCCCCTGGAAGCATGAAAATCACTTTAAACATGCTAATTTTAGCTCTAACACTTATGATCCACCTACAAATGTGAACTGACGTTCAAAAATAAAACATTTGAAAACGGACCATTTTCCACATTTCTGAAGCATGACGTAATGGGGGGGTGTTATCTCTTTGTCGAAAATCAGCCGTTTTTGCTCGAACATTAAATGCCTCCAAATGGTATTTAATTAACTTCCCGAGCCCCTGGAAGCATGAAAATCACTTTAAACATGCTAATTTTAGCTCTAACACTGATGATCCACCTACAAATGTGAACTGACGTTCAAAAATAAAACATTTGAAAACGGACCATTTTCCACATTTCTGAAGCATGACGTAATGGGGGGGTGTTATCTCTTTTGTCGAAAATCAGCCGTTTTTGCTCGAACATTAAATGCCTCCAAATGGTATTTAATTAACTTCCCGGGGTGAAGAAACCCCTTTTGAGAACTCAGAGTGAGTAAATTGGCCATTTTCATGCACTTTTAACCATTCCATAAATCTTGTGTTTTGGGCCCCTGGAAGCATGAAAATCACTTTAAACATGCTAATTTTAGCTCTAACACTGATGATCCACCTACAAATGTGAACTGACGTTCAAAAATAAAACATTTGAAAACGGACCATTTTCCACATTTCTGAAGCATGGCGTAATGGGGGGGTGTTATCTCTTTTGTCGAAAATCAGCAGTTTTGCTCGAACATTAAATGCCTCCAAATGGTATTTAATTAACTTCCCGAGCCCCTGGAAGCATGAAAATCACTTTAAACATGCTAATTTTAGCTCTAACACTGATGATCCACCTACAAATGTGAACTGACGTTCAAAAATAAAACATTTGAAAACGGACCATTTTCCACATTTCTGAAGCATGACGTAATGGGGGGGTGTTATCTCTTTTGTCGAAAATCAGCCGTTTTTGCTCGAACATTAAATGCCTCCAAATGGTATTTAATTAACTTCCCGAGCCCCTGGAAGCATGAAAATCATTTTAAACATGCTAATTTTAGCTCTAACACTGATGATCCACCTACAAATGTGAACTGACGTTCAAAAATAAAACATTTGAAAACGGACCATTTTCCACATTTCTGAAGCATGACGTAATGGGGGGGTGTTATCTCTTTTGTCGAAAATCAGCCGTTTTTGCTCGAACATTAAATGCCTCCAAATGGTATTTAATTAACTTCCCGAGCCCCTGGAAGCATGAAAATCACTTTAAACATGCTAATTTTAGCTCTAACACTGATGATCCACCTACAAATGTGAACTGACGTTCAAAAATAAAACATTTGAAAACGGACCATTTTCCACATTTCTGAAGCATGACGTAATGGGGGGGTGTTATCTCTTTTGTCGAAAATCAGCCGTTTTTGCTCGAACATTAAATGCCTCCAAATGGTATTTAATTAACTTCCCGAGCCCCTGGAAGCATGAAAATCACTTTAAACATGCTAATTTTAGCTCTAACACTGATGATCCACCTACAAATGTGAACTGACGTTCAAAAATAAAACATTTGAAAACGGACCATTTTCCACATTTCTGAAGCATGACGTAATGGGGGGGGTGTTATCTCTTTTGTCGAAAATCAGCCGTTTTTGCTCGAACATTAAATGCCTCCAAATGGTATTTAATTAACTTCCCGAGCCCCTGGAAGCATGAAAATCATTTTAAACATGCTAATTTTAGCTCTAACACTGATGATCCACCTACAAATGTGAACTGACGTTCAAAAATAAAACATTTGAAAACGGACCATTTTCCACATTTCTGAAGCATGACGTAATGGGGGGGTGTTATCTCTTTTGTCGAAAATCAGCCGTTTTTGCTCGAACATTAAATGCCTCCAAATGGTATTTAATTAACTTCCCGAGCCCCTGGAAGCATGAAAATCACTTTAAACATGCTAATTTTAGCTCTAACACTGATGATCCACCTACAAATGTGAACTGACGTTCAAAAATAAAACATTTGAAAACGGACCATTTTCCACATTTCTGAAGCATGACGTAATGGGGGGGTGTTATCTCTTTTGTCGAAAATCAGCCGTTTTTGCTCGAACATTAAATGCCTCCAAATGGTATTTAATTAACTTCCCGAGCCCCTGGAAGCATGAAAATCACTTTAAACATGCTAATTTTAGCTCTAACACTGATGATCCACCTACAAATGTGAACAGACGTTCAAAAATAAAACATTTGAAAACGGACCATTTTCCACATTTCTGAAGCATGACGTAATGGGGGGGTGTTATCTCTTTTGTCGAAAATCAGCCGTTTTTGCTCGAACATTAAATGCCTCCAAATGGTATTTAATTAACTTCCCGGGGTGAAGAAACCCTTTTTGAAAACTCAGAGTGAGTAAATTGGCCATTTTCATGCACTTTTAACCATTCCATAAATCTTGTGTTTTGGGCCCCTGGAAGCATGAAAATCACTTTAAACATGCTAATTTTAGCTCTAACACTGATGATCCACCTACAAATGTGAACTGACGTTCAAAAATAAAACATTTGAAAACGGACCATTTTCCACATTTCTGAAGCATGACGTAATGGGGGGGTGTTATCTCTTTTGTCGAAAATCAGCCGTTTTTGCTCGAACATTAAATGCCTCCAAATGGTATTTAATTAACTTCCCGGGGTGAAGAAACCCTTTTTGAGAACTCAGAGTGAGTAAATTGGCCATTTTCATGCACTTTTAACCATTCCATAAATCTTGTGTTTTGGGCCCCTGGAAGCATGAAAATCACTTTAAACATGCTAATTTTAGCTCTAACACTGATGATCCACCTACAAATGTGAACTGACGTTCAAAAATAAAACATTTGAAAACGGACCATTTTCCACATTTCTGAAGCATGACGTAATGGGGGGGTGTTATCTCTTTTGTCGAAAATCAGCCGTTTTTGCTCGAACATTAAATGCCTCCAAATAGTATTTAATTAACTTCCCGGGGTGAAGAAACCCTTTTTGAGAACTCAGAGTGAGTAAATTGGCCATTTTCATGCACTTTTAACCATTCCATAAATCTTGTGTTTTGGGCCCCTGGAAGCATGAAAATCACTTTAAACATGCTAATTTTAGCTCTAACACTGATGATCCACCTACAAATGTGAACTGACGTTCAAAAATAAAACATTTGAAAACGGACCATTTTCCACATTTCTGAAGCATGACGTAATTGGGGGGTGTTATCTCTTTTGTCGAAAATCAGCCGTTTTCGCTCGAACATTAAATGCCTCCAAATGGTATTTAATTAACTTCCCGAGCCCCTGGAAGCATGAAAATCACTTTAAACATGCTAATTTTAGCTCTAACACTGATGATCCACCTACAAATGTGAACTGACGTTCAAAAATAAAACATTTGAAAACGGACCATTTTCCACATTTCTGAAGCATGACGTAATGGGGGGGTGTTATCTCTTTTGTCGAAAATCAGCCGTTTTTGCTCGAACATTAAATGCCTCCAAATGGTATTTATTTCACTTCCCGAGCCCCTGGAAGCATGAAAATCACTTTAAACATGCTAATTTTAGCTCTAACACTGATGATCCACCTACAAATGTGAACTGACGTTCAAAAATAAAACATTTGAAAACGGACCATTTTCCACATTTCTGAAGCATGACGTAATGGGGGGTGTTATCTCTTTTGTCGAAAATCAGCCGTTTTTGCTCGAACATTAAATGCCTCCAAATGGTATTTATTTCACTTCCCGAGCCCCTGGAAGCATGAAAATCACTTTAAACATGCTAATTTTAGCTCTAACACTGATGATCCACCTACAAATGTGAACTGACGTTCAAAAATAAAACATTTGAAAACGGACCATTTTCCACATTTCTGAAGCATGACGTAATGGGGGGGTGTTATCTCTTTTGTCGAAAATCAGCCGTTTTTGCTCGAACATATAAATGCCTCCAAATGGTATTTAATTAACTTCCCGAGCCCCTGGAAGCATGAAAATCACTTTAAACATGCTAATTTTAGCTCTAACACTGATGATCCACCTACAAATGTGAACTGACGTTCAAAAATAAAACATTTGAAAACGGACCATTTTCCACATTTCTGAAGCATGACGTAATGGGGGGGGTGTTATCTCTTTTGTCGAAAATCAGCCGTTTTTGCTCGAACATTAAATGCCTCCAAATGGTATTTAATTAACTTCCCGGGGTGAAGAAACCCTTTTTGAGAACTCAGAGTGAGTAAATTGGCCATTTTCATGCACTTTTAACCATTCCATAAATCTTGTGTTTTGGGCCCCTGGAAGCATGAAAATCACTTTAAACATGCTAATTTTAGCTCTAACACTGATGATCCACCTACAAATGTGAACTGACGTTCAAAAATAAAGCATTTGAAAACGGACCATTTTCCACATTTCTGAAGCATGACGTAATGGGGGGGTGTTATCTCTTTTGTTGAAAATCAGCCGTTTTTGCTCGAACATTAAATGCCTCCAAATGGTATTTAATTAACTTCCCGAGCCCCTGGAAGCATGAAAATCACTTTAAACATGCTAATTTTAGCTCTAACACTGATGATCCACCTACAAATGTGAACTGACGTTCAAAAATAAAACATTTGAAAACGGACCATTTTCCACATTTCTGAAGCATGACGTAATGGGGGGGTGTTATCTCTTTTGTCGAAAATCAGCCATTTTTGCTCGAACATTAAATGCCTCCAAATGGTATTTAATTAACTTCCCGGGGTGAAGAAACCCTTTTTGAGAACTCAGAGTGAGTAAATTGGCCATTTTCATGCACTTTTAACCATTCCATAAATCTTGTGTTTTGGGCCCCTGGAAGCATGAAAATCACTTTAAACATGCTAATTTTAGCTCTAACACTGATGATCCACCTACAAATGTGAACTGACGTTCAAAAATAAAACTTTTGAAAACGGACCATTTTCCACATTTCTGAAGCATGACGTAATGGGGGGGTGTTATCTCTTTTGTCGAAAATCAGCCGTTTTTGCTCGAACATTAAATGCCTCCAAATGGTATTTAATTAACTTCCCGTTGTGAAGAAACCCTTTTTGAGAACTCAGAGTGAGTAAATTGGCCATTTTCATGCACTTTTAACCATTCCATAAATCTTGTGTTTTGGGCCCCTGGAAGCATGAAAATCACTTTAAACATGCTAATTTTAGCTCTAAAACTGATGATCCACCTACAAATGTGAACTGACGTTCAAAAATAAAACATTTGAAAACGGACCATTTTCCATATTTCTGAAGCATGACGTAATGGGGGGGTGTTATCTCTTTTGTCGAAAATCAGCCGTTTTTGCTCGAACATTAAATGCCTCCAAATGGTATTTAATTAACTTCCTGAGCCCCTGGAAGCATGAAAATCACTTTAAACATGCTAATTTTAGCTCTAACACTGATGATCCACCTACAAATGTGAACTGACGTTCAAAAATAAAACATTTGAAAACGGACCATTTTCCACATTTCTGAAGCATGACGTAATGGGGGGGTGTTATCTCTTTTGTCGAAAATCAGCCGTTTTTGCTCGAACATTAAATGCCTCCAAATGGTATTTATTTCACTTCCCGAGCCCCTGGAAGCATGAAAATCACTTTAAACATGCTAATTTTAGCTCTAACACTGATGATCCACCTACAAATGTGAACTGACGTTCAAAAATAAAACATTTGAAAACGGACCATTTTCCACATTTCTGAAGCATGACGTAATGGGGGGGTGTTATCTCTTTTGTCGAAAATCAGCCGTTTTTGCTCGAACATTAAATGCCTCCAAATGGTATTTAATTAACTTCCCGAGCCCCTGGAAGCATGAAAATCACTTTAAACATGCTAATTTTAGCTCTAACACTGATGATCCACCTACAAATGTGAACTGACGTTCAAAAATAAAACATTTGAAAACGGACCATTTTCCACATTTCTGAAGCATGACGTAATGGGGGGGTGTTATCTCTTTTGTCGAAAATCAGCCGTTTTTGCTCGAACATTAAATGCCTCCAAATGGTATTTAATTAACTTCCCGGGGTGAAGAAACCCCTTTTGAGAACTCAGAGTGAGTAAATTGGCCATTTTCATGCACTTTTAACCATTCCATAAATCTTGTGTTTTGGGCCCCTGGAAGCATGAAAATCACTTTAAACATGCTAATTTTAGCTCTAACACTGATGATCCACCTACAAATGTGAACTGACGTTCAAAAATAAAACATTTGAAAACGGACCATTTTCCACATTTCTGAAGCATGGCGTAATGGGGGGGTGTTATCTCTTTTGTCGAAAATCAGCAGTTTTTGCTCGAACATTAAATGCCTCCAAATGGTATTTAATTAACTTCCCGAGCCCCTGGAAGCATGAAAATCACTTTAAACATGCTAATTTTAGCTCTAACACTGATGATCCACCTACAAATGTGAACTGACGTTCAAAAATAAAACATTTGAAAACGGACCATTTTCCACATTTCTGAAGCATGACGTAATGGGGGGGGTGTTATCTCTTTTGTCGAAAATCAGCCGTTTTTGCTCGAACATTAAATGCCTCCAAATGGTATTTAATTAACTTCCCGAGCCCCTGGAAGCATGAAAATCATTTTAAACATGCTAATTTTAGCTCTAACACTGATGATCCACCTACAAATGTGAACTGACGTTCAAAAATAAAACATTTGAAAACGGACCATTTTCCACATTTCTGAAGCATGACGTAATGGGGGGGTGTTATCTCTTTTGTCGAAAATCAGCCGTTTTTGCTCGAACATTAAATGCCTCCAAATGGTATTTAATTAACTTCCCGAGCCCCTGGAAGCATGAAAATCACTTTAAACATGCTAATTTTAGCTCTAACACTGATGATCCACCTACAAATGTGAACTGACGTTCAAAAATAAAACATTTGAAAACGGACCATTTTCCACATTTCTGAAGCATGACGTAATGGGGGGGTGTTATCTCTTTTGTCGAAAATCAGCCGTTTTTGCTCGAACATTAAATGCCTCCAAATGGTATTTAATTAACTTCCCGAGCCCCTGGAAGCATGAAAATCACTTTAAACATGCTAATTTTAGCTCTAACACTGATGATCCACCTACAAATGTGAACTGACGTTCAAAAATAAAACATTTGAAAACGGACCATTTTCCACATTTCTGAAGCATGACGTAATGGGGGGGGTGTTATCTCTTTTGTCGAAAATCAGCCGTTTTTGCTCGAACATTAAATGCCTCCAAATGGTATTTAATTAACTTCCCGAGCCCCTGGAAGCATGAAAATCATTTTAAACATGCTAATTTTAGCTCTAACACTGATGATCCACCTACAAATGTGAACTGACGTTCAAAAATAAAACATTTGAAAACGGACCATTTTCCACATTTCTGAAGCATGACGTAATGGGGGGGTGTTATCTCTTTTGTCGAAAATCAGCCGTTTTTGCTCGAACATTAAATGCCTCCAAATGGTATTTAATTAACTTCCCGAGCCCCTGGAAGCATGAAAATCACTTTAAACATGCTAATTTTAGCTCTAACACTGATGATCCACCTACAAATGTGAACTGACGTTCAAAAATAAAACATTTGAAAACGGACCATTTTCCACATTTCTGAAGCATGACGTAATGGGGGGGTGTTATCTCTTTTGTCGAAAATCAGCCGTTTTTGCTCGAACATTAAATGCCTCCAAATGGTATTTAATTAACTTCCCGAGCCCCTGGAAGCATGAAAATCACTTTAAACATGCTAATTTTAGCTCTAACACTGATGATCCACCTACAAATGTGAACAGACGTTCAAAAATAAAACATTTGAAAACGGACCATTTTCCACATTTCTGAAGCATGACGTAATGGGGGGGTGTTATCTCTTTTGTCGAAAATCAGCCGTTTTTGCTCGAACATTAAATGCCTCCAAATGGTATTTAATTAACTTCCCGGGGTGAAGAAACCCTTTTTGAGAACTCAGAGTGAGTAAATTGGCCATTTTCATGCACTTTTAACCATTCCATAAATCTTGTGTTTTGGGCCCCTGGAAGCATGAAAATCACTTTAAACATGCTAATTTTAGCTCTAACACTGATGATCCACCTACAAATGTGAACTGACGTTCAAAAATAAAACATTTGAAAACGGACCATTTTCCACATTTCTGAAGCATGACGTAATGGGGGGGTGTTATCTCTTTTGTCGAAAATCAGCCGTTTTTGCTCGAACATTAAATGCCTCCAAATGGTATTTAATTAACTTCCCGGGGTGAAGAAACCCTTTTTGAGAACTCAGAGTGAGTAAATTGGCCATTTTCATGCACTTTTAACCATTCCATAAATCTTGTGTTTTGGGCCCCTGGAAGCATGAAAATCACTTTAAACATGCTAATTTTAGCTCTAACACTGATGATCCACCTACAAATGTGAACTGACGTTCAAAAATAAAACTTTTGAAAACGGACCATTTTCCACATTTCTGAAGCATGACGTAATGGGGGGGTGTTATCTCTTTTGTCGAAAATCAGCCGTTTTTGCTCGAACATTAAATGCCTCCAAATGGTATTTAATTAACTTCCCGTTGTGAAGAAACCCTTTTTGAGAACTCAGAGTGAGTAAATTGGCCATTTTCATGCACTTTTAACCATTCCATAAATCTTGTGTTTTGGGCCCCTGGAAGCATGAAAATCACTTTAAACATGCTAATTTTAGCTCTAAAACTGATGATCCACCTACAAATGTGAACTGACGTTCAAAAATAAAACATTTGAAAACGGACCATTTTCCACATTTCTGAAGCATGACGTAATGGGGGGGTGTTATCTCTTTTGTCGAAAATCAGCCGTTTTTGCTCGAACATTAAATGCCTCCAAATGGTATTTAATTAACTTCCTGAGCCCCTGGAAGCATGAAAATCACTTTAAACATGCTAATTTTAGCTCTAACACTGATGATCCACCTACAAATGTGAACTGACGTTCAAAAATAAAACATTTGAAAACGGACCATTTTCCACATTTCTGAAGCATGACGTAATGGGGGGGTGTTATCTCTTTTGTCGAAAATCAGCCGTTTTTGCTCGAACATTAAATGCCTCCAAATGGTATTTATTTCCCTTCCCGAGCCCCTGGAAGCATGAAAATCACTTTAAACATGCTAATTTTAGCTCTAACACTGATGATCCACCTACAAATGTGAACTGACGTTCAAAAATAAAACATTTGAAAACGGACCATTTTCCACATTTCTGAAGCATGACGTAATGGGGGGGTGTTATCTCTTTTGTCGAAAATCAGCCGTTTTTGCTCGAACATTAAATGCCTCCAAATGGTATTTAATAAACTTCCCGAGCCCCTGGAAGCATGAAAATCACTTTAAACATGCTAATTTTAGCTCTAACACTGATGATCCACCTACAAATGTGAACTGACGTTCAAAAATAAAACATTTGAAAACGGACCATTTTCCACATTTCTGAAGCATGACGTAATGGGGGGGTGTTATCTCTTTTGTCGAAAATCAGCCGTTTTTGCTCGAACATTAAATGCCTCCAAATGGTATTTAATTAACTTCCCGGGGTGAAGAAACCCCTTTTGAGAACTCAGAGTGAGTAAATTGGCCATTTTCATGCACTTTTAACCATTCCATAAATCTTGTGTTTTGGGCCCCTGGAAGCATGAAAATCACTTTAAACATGCTAATTTTAGCTCTAACACTGATGATCCACCTACAAATGTGAACTGACGTTCAAAAATAAAACATTTGAAAACGGACCATTTTCCACATTTCTGAAGCATGGCGTAATGGGGGGGTGTTATCTCTTTTGTCGAAAATCAGCAGTTTTTGCTCGAACATTAAATGCCTCCAAATGGTATTTAATTAACTTCCCGAGCCCCTGGAAGCATGAAAATCACTTTAAACATGCTAATTTTAGCTCTAACACTGATGATCCACCTACAAATGTGAACTGACGTTCAAAAATAAAACATTTGAAAACGGACCATTTTCCACATTTCTGAAGCATGACGTAATGGGGGGGGTGTTATCTCTTTTGTCGAAAATCAGCCGTTTTTGCTCGAACATTAAATGCCTCCAAATGGTATTTAATTAACTTCCCGAGCCCCTGGAAGCATGAAAATCACTTTAAACATGCTAATTTTAGCTCTAACACTGATGATCCACCTACAAATGTGAACTGACGTTCAAAAATAAAACATTTGAAAACGGACCATTTTCCACATTTCTGAAGCATGACGTAATGGGGGGGTGTTATCTCTTTTGTCGAAAATCAGCCGTTTTTGCTCGAACATTAAATGCCTCCAAATGGTATTTAATTAACTTCCCGAGCCCCTGGAAGCATGAAAATCACTTTAAACATGCTAATTTTAGCTCTAACTCTGATGATCCACCTACAAATGTGAACGGACGTTCAAAAATAAAACATTTGAAAACGGACCATTTTCCACATTTCTGAAGCATGACGTAATGGGGGGGTGTTATCTCTTTTGTCGAAAATCAGCCGTTTTTGCTCGAACATTAAATGCCTCCAAATGGTATTTAATTAATTTCCCGAGCCCCTGGAAGCATGAAAATCACTTTAAACATGCTAATTTTAGCTCTAACACTGATGATCCACCTACAAATGTGAACTGACGTTCAAAAATAAAACATTTGAAAACGGACCATTTTCCACATTTCTGAAGCATGACGTAATGGGGGGGGTGTTATCTCTTTTGTCGAAAATCAGCCGTTTTTGCTCGAACATTAAATGCCTCCAAATGGTATTTAATTAACTTCCCGAGCCCCTGGAAGCATGAAAATCATTTTAAACATGCTAATTTTAGCTCTAACACTGATGATCCACCTACAAATGTGAACTGACGTTCAAAAATAAAACATTTGAAAACGGACCATTTTCCACATTTCTGAAGCATGACGTAATGGGGGGGTGTTATCTCTTTTGTCGAAAATCAGCCGTTTTTGCTCGAACATTAAATGCCTCCAAATGGTATTTAATTAACTTCCCGAGCCCCTGGAAGCATGAAAATCACTTTAAACATGCTAATTTTAGCTCTAACACTGATGATCCACCTACAAATGTGAACTGACGTTCAAAAATAAAACATTTGAAAACGGACCATTTTCCACATTTCTGAAGCATGACGTAATGGGGGGGTGTTATCTCTTTTGTCGAAAATCAGCCGTTTTTGCTCGAACATTAAATGCCTCCAAATGGTATTTAATTAACTTCCCGAGCCCCTGGAAGCATGAAAATCACTTTAAACATGCTAATTTTAGCTCTAACACTGATGATCCACCTACAAATGTGAACAGACGTTCAAAAATAAAACATTTGAAAACGGACCATTTTCCACATTTCTGAAGCATGACGTAATGGGGGGGTGTTATCTCTTTTGTCGAAAATCAGCCGTTTTTGCTCGAACATTAAATGCCTCCAAATGGTATTTAATTAACTTCCCGGGGTGAAGAAACCCTTTTTGAGAACTCAGAGTGAGTAAATTGGCCATTTTCATGCACTTTTAACCATTCCATAAATCTTGTGTTTTGGGCCCCTGGAAGCATGAAAATCACTTTAAACATGCTAATTTTAGCTCTAACACTGATGATCCACCTACAAATGTGAACTGACGTTCAAAAATAAAACATTTGAAAACGGACCATTTTCCACATTTCTGAAGCATGACGTAATGGGGGGGTGTTATCTCTTTTGTCGAAAATCAGCCGTTTTTGCTCGAACATTAAATGCCTCCAAATGGTATTTAATTAACTTCCCGGGGTGAAGAAACCCTTTTTGAGAACTCAGAGTGAGTAAATTGGCCATTTTCATGCACTTTTAACCATTCCATAAATCTTGTGTTTTGGGCCCCTGGAAGCATGAAAATCACTTTAAACATGCTAATTTTAGCTCTAACACTGATGATCCACCTACAAATGTGAACTGACGTTCAAAAATAAAACTTTTGAAAACGGACCATTTTCCACATTTCTGAAGCATGACGTAATGGGGGGGTGTTATCTCTTTTGTCGAAAATCAGCCGTTTTTGCTCGAACATTAAATGCCTCCAAATGGTATTTAATTAACTTCCCGTTGTGAAGAAACCCTTTTTGAGAACTCAGAGTGAGTAAATTGGCCATTTTCATGCACTTTTAACCATTCCATAAATCTTGTGTTTTGGGCCCCTGGAAGCATGAAAATCACTTTAAACATGCGAATTTTAGCTCTAACACTGATGATCCACCTACAAATGTGAACTGACGTTCAAAAATAAAACATTTGAAAACGGACCATTTTCCACATTTCTGAAGCATGACGTAATGGGGGGTGTTATCTCTTTTGTCGAAAATCAGCCGTTTTTGCTCGAACATTAAATGCCTCCAAATGGTATTTAATTAACTTCCCGAGCCCCTGGAAGCATGAAAATCACTTTAAACATGCTAATTTTAGCTCTAACACTGATGATCCACCTACAAATGTGAACTGACGTTCAAAAATAAAACATTTGAAAACGGACCATTTTCCACATTTCTGAAGCATGACGTAATGGGGGGGTGTTATCTCTTTTGTCGAAAATCAGCCGTTTTTGCTCGAACATTAAATGCCTCCAAATGGTATTTAATTAACTTCCCGGGGTGAAGAAACCCTTTTTGAGAACTCAGAGTGAGTAAATTGGCCATTTTCATGCACTTTTAACCATTCCATAAATCTTGTGTTTTGGGCCCCTGGAAGCATGAAAATCACTTTAAACATGCTAATTTTAGCTCTAACACTGATGATCCACCTACAAATGTGAACTGACGTTCAAAAATAAAACATTTGAAAACGGACCATTTTCCACATTTCTGAAGCATGACGTAATGGGGGGGTGTTATCTCTTTTGTCGAAAATCAGCCGTTTTTGCTCGAACATTAAATGCCTCCAAATGGTATTTATTTAACTTCCCGAGCCCCTGGAAGCATGAAAATCACTTTAAACATGCTAATTTTAGCTCTAACACTGATGATCCACCTACAAATGTGAACTGACGTTCAAAAATATAACATTTGAAAACGGACCATTTTCCACATTTCTGAAGCATGACGTAATGGGGGGGTGTTATCGCTTTTGTCGAAAATCAGCCGTTTTTGCTCGAACATTAAATGCCTCCAAATGGTATTTAATTAACTTCCCGAGCCCCTGGAAGCATGAAAATCACTTTAAACATGCTAATTTTAGCTCTAACACTGATGATCCACCTACAAATGTGAACTGACGTTCAAAAATAAAACATTTGAAAACGGACCATTTTCCACATTTCTGAAGCATGACGTAATGGGGGGGGTGTTATCTCTTTTGTCGAAAATCAGCCGTTTTTGCTCGAACATTAAATGCCTCCAAATGGTATTTAATTAACTTCCCGAGCCCCTGGAAGCATGAAAATCACTTTAAACATGCTAATTTTAGCTCTAACACTGATGATCCACCTACAAAGGTGAACTGACGTTCAAAAATAAAACATTTGAAAACGGACCATTTTCCACATTTCTGAAGCATGACGTAATGGGGGGGTGTTATCTCTTTTGTCGAAAATCAGCCGTTTTTGCTCGATCATTAAATGCCTCCAAATGGTATTTATTTCACTTCCCGGGGTGAAGAAACCCTTTTTGAGAACTCAGAGTGAGTAAATTGGCCATTTTCATGCACTTTTAACCATTCCATAAATCTTGTGTTTTGGGCCCCTGGAAGCATGAAAATCACTTTAAACATGCTAATTTTAGCTCTAACACTGATGATCCACCTACAAATGTGAACTGACGTTCAAAAATAAAACATTTGAAAACGGACCATTTTCCACATTTCTGAAGCATGACGTAATGGGGGGGGTGTTATCTCTTTTGTCGAAAATCAGCCGTTTTTGCTCGAACATTAAATGCCTCCAAATGGTATTTAATTAACTTCCCGAGCCCCTGGAAGCATGAAAATCACTTTAAACATGCTAATTTTAGCTCTAACACTGATGATCCACCTACAAATGTGAACTGACGTTCAAAAATAAAACATTTGAAAACGGACCATTTTCCACATTTCTGAAGCATGATGTAATGGGGGGGTGTTATCTCTTTTGTCGAAAATCAGCCGTTTTTGCTCGAACATTAAATGCCTCCAAATGGTATTTATTTCACTTCCCGAGCCCCTGGAAGCATGAAAATCACTTTAAACATGCTAATTTTAGCTCTAACACTGATGATCCACCTACAAATGTGAACTGACGTTCAAAAATAAAACATTTGAAAACGGACCATTTTCCACATTTCTGAAGCATGACGTAATGGGGGGGTGTTATCTCTTTTGTCGAAAATCAGCCGTTTTTGCTCGAACATTAAATGCCTCCAAATGGTATTTAATTAACTTCCCGAGCCCCTGGAAGCATGAAAATCACTTTAAACATGCTAATTTTAGCTCTAACACTGATGATCCACCTACAAATGTGAACTGACGTTCAAAAATAAAACATTTGAAAACGGACCATTTTCCACATTTCTGAAGCATGACGTAATGGGGGGGGTGTTATCTCTTTTGTCGAAAATCAGCCGTTTTTGCTCGAACATTAAATGCCTCCAAATGGTATTTAATTACCTTCCCGGGGTGAAGAAACCCTTTTTGAGAACTCAGAGTGAGTAAATTGGCCATTTTCATGCACTTTTAACCATTCCATAAATCTTGTGTTTTGGGCCCCTGGAAGCATGAAAATCACTTTAAACATGCTAATTTTAGCTCTAACACTGATGATCCACCTACAAATGTGAACTGACGTTCAAAAATAAAACATTTGAAAACGGACCGTTTTCCACATTTCTGAAGCATGACGTAATGGGGGGGTGTTATCTCTTTTGTCGAAAATCAGCCGTTTTTGCTCGAACATTAAATGCCTCCAAATGGTATTTAATTAACTTCCCGAGCCCCTGGAAGCATGAAAATCACTTTAAACATGCTAATTTTAGCTCTAACACTGATGATCCACCTACAAATGTGAACTGACGTTAAAAAATAAAACATTTGAAAACGGACCATTTTCCACATTTCTGAAGCATGACGTAATTGGGGGGTGTTATCTCTTTTGTCGAAAATCAGCCGTTTTTGCTCGAACATTAAATGCCTCCAAATGGTATTTAATTAACTTCCCGAGCCCCTGGAAGCATGAAAATCACTTTAAACATGCTAATTTTAGCTCTAACACTGATGATCCACCTACAAATGTGAACTGACGTTCAAAAATAAAACATTTGAAAACGGACCATTTTCCACATTTCTGAAGCATGACGTAATGGGGGGGTGTTATCTCTTTTGTCGAAAATCAGCCATTTTTGCTCGAACATTAAATGCCTCCAAATGGTATTTATTTCACTTCCCGAGCCCCTGGAAGCATGAAAATCACTTTAAACATGCTAATTTTAGCTCTAACACTGATGATCCACCTACAAATGTGAACTGACGTTCAAAAATAAAACATTTGAAAACGGACCATTTTCCACATTTCTGAAGCATGACGTAATGGGGGGGTGTCATCTCTTTTGTCGAAAATCAGCCGTTTTTGCTCGAACATTAAATGCCTCCAAATGGTATTTAATTAACTTCCCGAGCCCCTGGAAGCATGAAAATCACTTTAAACATGCTAATTTTAGCTCTAACACTGATGATCCACCTACAAATGTGAGCTGACGTTCAAAAATAAAACATTTGAAAACAGACCATTTTCCACATTTCTGAAGCATGACGTAATGGGGGGTGTTATCTCTTTTGTCGAAAATCAGCCGTTTTTGCTCGAACATTAAATGCCTCCAAATGGTATTTAATTAACTTCCCGGGGTGAAGAAACCCTTTTTGAGAACTCAGAGTGAGTAAATTGGCCATTTTCATGCACTTTTAACCATTCCATAAATCTTGTGTTTTGGGCCCCTGGAAGCATGAAAATCACTTTAAACATGCTAATTTTAGCTCTAACACTGATGATCCACCTACAAATGTGAACTGACGTTCAAAAATAAAACATTTGAAAACGGACCATTTTCCACATTTCTGAAGCATGACGTA
This sequence comes from Lissotriton vulgaris, assembly GCF_964263255.1. Taxonomy (NCBI): domain Eukaryota; kingdom Metazoa; phylum Chordata; class Amphibia; order Caudata; family Salamandridae; genus Lissotriton; species Lissotriton vulgaris. The sequence goes on from NW_028245168.1 coordinate 229,889, forward strand.
ATGGGGGGGTGTTATCTCTTTTGTCGAAAATCAGCCGTTTTTGCTCGAACATTAAATGCCTCCAAATGGTATTTAATTATCTTCCCGAGCCCCTGGAAGCATGAAAATCACTTTAAACATGCTCATTTTAGCTCTAACACTGATGATCCACCTACAAATGTGAACTGACGTTCAAAAATAAAACATTTGAAAACGGACCATTTTCCACATTTCTGAAGCATGATGTAATGGGGGGGTGTTATCTCTTTTGTCGAAAATCAGCCGTTTTTGCTCGAACATTAAATGCCTCCAAATGGTATTTAATTAACTTCCCGAGCCCCTGGAAGCATGAAAATCACTTTAAACATGCTAATTTTAGCTCTAACACTGATGATCCACCTACAAATGTGAACAGACGTTCAAAAATAAAACATTTGAAAACGGACCATTTTCCACATTTCTGAAGCATGACGTAATGGGGGGGTGTTATCTCTTTTGTCGAAAATCAGCCGTTTTTGCTCGAACATTAAATGCCTCCAAATGGTATTTAATTAACTTCCCGGGGTGAAGAAACCCTTTTTGAGAACTCAGAGTGAGTAAATTGGCCATTTTCATGCACTTTTAACCATTCCATAAATCTTGTGTTTTGGGCCCCTGGAAGCATGAAAATCACTTTAAACATGCTAATTTTAGCTCTAACACTGATGATCCACCTACAAATGTGAACTGACGTTCAAAAATAAAACATTTGAAAACGGACCATTTTCCACATTTCTGAAGCATGACGTAATGGGGGGGTGTTATCTCTTTTGTCGAAAATCAGCCGTTTTTGCTCGAACATTAAATGCCTCCAAATGGTATTTAATTAACTTCCCGGGGTGAAGAAACCCTTTTTGAGAACTCAGAGTGAGTAAATTGGCCATTTTCATGCACTTTTAACCATTCCATAAATCTTGTGTTTTGGGCCCCTGGAAGCATGAAAATCACTTTAAACATGCTAATTTTAGCTCTAACACTGATGATCCACCTACAAATGTGAACTGACGTTCAAAAATAAAACTTTTGAAAACGGACCATTTTCCACATTTCTGAAGCATGACGTAATGGGGGGGTGTTATCTCTTTTGTCGAAAATCAGCCGTTTTTGCTCGAACATTAAATGCCTCCAAATGGTATTTAATTAACTTCCCGTTGTGAAGAAACCCTTTTTGAGAACTCAGAGTGAGTAAATTGGCCATTTTCATGCACTTTTAACCATTCCATAAATCTTGTGTTTTGGGCCCCTGGAAGCATGAAAATCACTTTAAACATGCTAATTTTAGCTCTAACACTGATGATCCACCTACAAATGTGAACTGACGTTCAAAAATAAAACATTTGAAAACGGACCATTTTCCACATTTCTGAAGCATGACGTAATGGGGGGGTGTTATCTCTTTTGTCGAAAATCAGCCGTTTTTGCTCGAACATTAAATGCCTCCAAATGGTATTTAATTAACTTCCCGAGCCCCTGGAAGCATGAAAATCACTTTAAACATGCTCATTTTAGCTCTAACACTGATGATCCACCTACAAATGTGAACTGACGTTCAAAAATAAAACATTTGAAAACGGACCATTTTCCACATTTCTGAAGCATGACGTAATGGGGGGGTGTTATCTCTTTTGTCGAAAATCAGCCGTTTTTGCTCGAACATTAAATGCCTCCAAATGGTATTTAATTAACTTCCCGAGCCCCTGGAAGCATGAAAATCACTTTAAACATGCTAATTTTAGCTCTAACACTGATGATCCACCTACAAATGTGAACAGACGTTCAAAAATAAAACATTTGAAAACGGACCATTTTCCACATTTCTGAAGCATGACGTAATGGGGGGGTGTTATCTCTTTTGTCGAAAATCAGCCGTTTTTGCTCGAACATTAAATGCCTCCAAATGGTATTTAATTAACTTCCCGGGGTGAAGAAACCCTTTTTGAGAACTCAGAGTGAGTAAATTGGCCATTTTCATGCACTTTTAACCATTCCATAAATCTTGTGTTTTGGGCCCCTGGAAGCATGAAAATCACTTTAAACATGCTAATTTTAGCTCTAACACTGATGATCCACCTACAAATGTGAACTGACGTTCAAAAATAAAACATTTGAAAACGGACCATTTTCCACATTTCTGAAGCATGACGTAATGGGGGGGTGTTATCTCTTTTGTCGAAAATCAGCCGTTTTTGCTCGAACATTAAATGCCTCCAAATGGTATTTAATTAACTTCCCGGGGTGAAGAAACCCTTTTTGAGAACTCAGAGTGAGTAAATTGGCCATTTTCATGCACTTTTAACCATTCCATAAATCTTGTGTTTTGGGCCCCTGGAAGCATGAAAATCACTTTAAACATGCTAATTTTAGCTCTAACACTGATGATCCACCTACAAATGTGAACTGACGTTCAAAAATAAAACTTTTGAAAACGGACCATTTTCCACATTTCTGAAGCATGACGTAATTGGGGGGGTGTTATCTCTTTTGTCGAAAATCAGCCGTTTTTGCTCGAACATTAAATGCCTCCAAATGGTATTTAATTAACTTCCCGTTGTGAAGAAACCCTTTTTGAGAACTCAGAGTGAGTAAATTGGCCATTTTCATGCACTTTTAACCATTCCATAAATCTTGTGTTTTGGGCCCCTGGAAGCATGAAAATCACTTTAAACATGCTAATTTTAGCTCTAACACTGATGATCCACCTACAAATGTGAACTGACGTTCAAAAATAAAACATTTGAAAACGGACCATTTTCCACATTTCTGAAGCATGACGTAATGGGGGGGGTGTTATCTCTTTTGTCGAAAATCAGCCGTTTTTGCTCGAACATTAAATGCCTCCAAATGGTATTTAATTAACTTCCCGAGCCCCTGGAAGCATGAAAATCACTTTAAACATGCTAATTTTAGCTCTAACACTGATGATCCACCTACAAATGTGAACAGACGTTCAAAAATAAAACATTTGAAAACGGACCATTTTCCACATTTCTGAAGCATGACGTAATGGGGGGGTGTTATCTCTTTTGTCAAAAATCAGCCGTTTTTGCTCGAACATTAAATGCCTCCAAATGGTATTTAATTAACTTCCCGGGGTGAAGAAACCCTTTTTGAGAACTCAGAGTGAGTAAATTGGCCATTTTCATGCACTTTTAACCATTCCATAAATCTTGTGTTTTGGGCCCCTGGAAGCATGAAAATCACTTTAAACATGCTAATTTTAGCTCTAACACTGATGATCCACCTACAAATGTGAACTGACGTTCAAAAATAAAACATTTGAAAACGGACCATTTTCCACATTTCTGAAGCATGACGTAATGGGGGGGTGTTATCTCTTTTGTCGAAAATCAGCCGTTTTTGCTCGAACATTAAATGCCTCCAAATGGTATTTAATTAACTTCCCGGGGTGAAGAAACCCTTTTTGAGAACTCAGAGTGAGTAAATTGGCCATTTTCATGCACTTTTAACCATTCCATAAATCTTGTGTTTTGGGCCCCTGGAAGCATGAAAATCACTTTAAACATGCTAATTTTAGCTCTAACACTGATGATCCACCTACAAATGTGAACTGACGTTCAAAAATAAAACTTTTGAAAACGGACCATTTTCCACATTTCTGAAGCATGACGTAATGGGGGGGTGTTATCTCTTTTGTCGAAAATCAGCCGTTTTTGCTCGAACATTAAATGCCTCCAAATGGTATTTAATTAACTTCCCGTTGTGAAGAAACCCTTTTTGAGAACTCAGAGTGAGTAAATTGGCCATTTTCATGCACTTTTAACCATTCCATAAATCTTGTGTTTTGGGCCCCTGGAAGCATGAAAATCACTTTAAACATGCGAATTTTAGCTCTAACACTGATGATCCACCTACAAATGTGAACTGACGTTCAAAAATAAAACATTTGAAAACGGACCATTTTCCACATTTCTGAAGCATGACGTAATGGGGGGGTGTTATCTCTTTTGTCGAAAATCAGCCGTTTTTGCTCGAACATTAAATGCCTCCAAATGGTATTTAATTAACTTCCCGAGCCCCTGGAAGCATGAAAATCACTTTAAACATGCTAATTTTAGCTCTAACACTGATGATCCACCTACAAATGTGAACTGACGTTCAAAAATAAAACATTTGAAAACGGACCATTTTCCACATTTCTGAAGCATGACGTAATGGGGGGGTGTTATCTCTTTTGTCGAAAATCAGCCGTTTTTGCTCGAACATTAAATGCCTCCAAATGGTATTTAATTAACTTCCCGGGGTGAAGAAACCCTTTTTGAGAACTCAGAGTGAGTAAATTGGCCATTTTCATGCACTTTTAACCATTCCATAAATCTTGTGTTTTGGGCCCCTGGAAGCATGAAAATCACTTTAAACATGCTAATTTTAGCTCTAACACTGATGATCCACCTACAAATGTGAACTGACGTTCAAAAATAAAACATTTGAAAACGGACCATTTTCCACATTTCTGAAGCATGACGTAATGGGGGGGTGTTATCTCTTTTGTCGAAAATCAGCCGTTTTTGCTCGAACATTAAATGCCTCCAAATGGTATTTATTTAACTTCCCGAGCCCCTGGAAGCATGAAAATCACTTTAAACATGCTAATTTTAGCTCTAACACTGATGATCCACCTACAAATGTGAACTGACGTTCAAAAATATAACATTTGAAAACGGACCATTTTCCACATTTCTGAAGCATGACGTAATGGGGGGGTGTTATCGCTTTTGTCGAAAATCAGCCGTTTTTGCTCGAACATTAAATGCCTCCAAATGGTATTTAATTAACTTCCCGAGCCCCTGGAAGCATGAAAATCACTTTAAACATGCTAATTTTAGCTCTAACACTGATGATCCACCTACAAATGTGAACTGACGTTCAAAAATAAAACATTTGAAAACGGACCATTTTCCACATTTCTGAAGCATGACGTAATGGGGGGGGTGTTATCTCTTTTGTCGAAAATCAGCCGTTTTTGCTCGAACATTAAATGCCTCCAAATGGTATTTAATTAACTTCCCGAGCCCCTGGAAGCATGAAAATCACTTTAAACATGCTAATTTTAGCTCTAACACTGATGATCCACCTACAAAGGTGAACTGACGTTCAAAAATAAAACATTTGAAAACGGACCATTTTCCACATTTCTGAAGCATGACGTAATGGGGGGGTGTTATCTCTTTTGTCGAAAATCAGCCGTTTTTGCTCGATCATTAAATGCCTCCAAATGGTATTTATTTCACTTCCCGGGGTGAAGAAACCCTTTTTGAGAACTCAGAGTGAGTAAATTGGCCATTTTCATGCACTTTTAACCATTCCATAAATCTTGTGTTTTGGGCCCCTGGAAGCATGAAAATCACTTTAAACATGCTAATTTTAGCTCTAACACTGATGATCCACCTACAAATGTGAACTGACGTTCAAAAATAAAACATTTGAAAACGGACCATTTTCCACATTTCTGAAGCATGACGTAATGGGGGGGGTGTTATCTCTTTTGTCGAAAATCAGCCGTTTTTGCTCGAACATTAAATGCCTCCAAATGGTATTTAATTAACTTCCCGAGCCCCTGGAAGCATGAAAATCACTTTAAACATGCTAATTTTAGCTCTAACACTGATGATCCACCTACAAATGTGAACTGACGTTCAAAAATAAAACATTTGAAAACGGACCATTTTCCACATTTCTGAAGCATGATGTAATGGGGGGGTGTTATCTCTTTTGTCGAAAATCAGCCGTTTTTGCTCGAACATTAAATGCCTCCAAATGGTATTTATTTCACTTCCCGAGCCCCTGGAAGCATGAAAATCACTTTAAACATGCTAATTTTAGCTCTAACACTGATGATCCACCTACAAATGTGAACTGACGTTCAAAAATAAAACATTTGAAAACGGACCATTTTCCACATTTCTGAAGCATGACGTAATGGGGGGGGTGTTATCTCTTTTGTCGAAAATCAGCCGTTTTTGCTCGAACATTAAATGCCTCCAAATGGTATTTAATTACCTTCCCGGGGTGAAGAAACCCTTTTTGAGAACTCAGAGTGAGTAAATTGGCCATTTTCATGCACTTTTAACCATTCCATAAATCTTGTGTTTTGGGCCCCTGGAAGCATGAAAATCACTTTAAACATGCTAATTTTAGCTCTAACACTGATGATCCACCTACAAATGTGAACTGACGTTCAAAAATAAAACATTTGAAAACGGACCATTTTCCACATTTCTGAAGCATGATGTAATGGGGGGGTGTTATCTCTTTTGTCGAAAATCAGCCGTTTTTGCTCGAACATTAAATGCCTCCAAATGGTATTTATTTCACTTCCCGGGGTGAAGAAACCCTTTTTGAGAACTCAGAGTGAGTAAATTGGCCATTTTCATGCACTTTTAACCATTCCATAAATCTTGTGTTTTGGGCCCCTGGAAGCATGAAAATCACTTTAAACATGCTAATTTTAGCTCTAACACTGATGATCCACCTACAAATGTGAACTGACGTTCAAAAATAAAACATTTGAAAACGGACCATTTTCCACATTTCTGAAGCATGACGTAATGGGGGGGGTGTTATCTCTTTTGTCGAAAATCAGCCGTTTTTGCTCGAACATTAAATGCCTCCAAATGGTATTTAATTAACTTCCCGAGCCCCTGGAAGCATGAAAATCACTTTAAACATGCTAATTTTAGCTCTAACACTGATGATCCACCTACAAATGTGAACAGACGTTCAAAAATAAAACATTTGAAAACGGACCATTTTCCACATTTCTGAAGCATGACGTAATGGGGGGGTGTTATCTCTTTTGTCAAAAATCAGCCGTTTTTGCTCGAACATTAAATGCCTCCAAATGGTATTTAATTAACTTCCCGGGGTGAAGAAACCCTTTTTGAGAACTCAGAGTGAGTAAATTGGCCATTTTCATGCACTTTTAACCATTCCATAAATCTTGTGTTTTGGGCCCCTGGAAGCATGAAAATCACTTTAAACATGCTAATTTTAGCTCTAACACTGATGATCCACCTACAAATGTGAACTGACGTTCAAAAATAAAACATTTGAAAACGGACCATTTTCCACATTTCTGAAGCATGACGTAATGGGGGGGTGTTATCTCTTTTGTCGAAAATCAGCCGTTTTTGCTCGAACATTAAATGCCTCCAAATGGTATTTAATTAACTTCCCGGGGTGAAGAAACCCTTTTTGAGAACTCAGAGTGAGTAAATTGGCCATTTTCATGCACTTTTAACCATTCCATAAATCTTGTGTTTTGGGCCCCTGGAAGCATGAAAATCACTTTAAACATGCTAATTTTAGCTCTAACACTGATGATCCACCTACAAATGTGAACTGACGTTCAAAAATAAAACTTTTGAAAACGGACCATTTTCCACATTTCTGAAGCATGACGTAATGGGGGGGTGTTATCTCTTTTGTCGAAAATCAGCCGTTTTTGCTCGAACATTAAATGCCTCCAAATGGTATTTAATTAACTTCCCGTTGTGAAGAAACCCTTTTTGAGAACTCAGAGTGAGTAAATTGGCCATTTTCATGCACTTTTAACCATTCCATAAATCTTGTGTTTTGGGCCCCTGGAAGCATGAAAATCACTTTAAACATGCGAATTTTAGCTCTAACACTGATGATCCACCTACAAATGTGAACTGACGTTCAAAAATAAAACATTTGAAAACGGACCATTTTCCACATTTCTGAAGCATGACGTAATGGGGGGGTGTTATCTCTTTTGTCGAAAATCAGCCGTTTTTGCTCGAACATTAAATGCCTCCAAATGGTATTTAATTAACTTCCCGAGCCCCTGGAAGCATGAAAATCACTTTAAACATGCTAATTTTAGCTCTAACACTGATGATCCACCTACAAATGTGAACTGACGTTCAAAAATAAAACATTTGAAAACGGACCATTTTCCACATTTCTGAAGCATGACGTAATGGGGGGGTGTTATCTCTTTTGTCGAAAATCAGCCGTTTTTGCTCGAACATTAAATGCCTCCAAATGGTATTTAATTAACTTCCCGGGGTGAAGAAACCCTTTTTGAGAACTCAGAGTGAGTAAATTGGCCATTTTCATGCACTTTTAACCATTCCATAAATCTTGTGTTTTGGGCCCCTGGAAGCATGAAAATCACTTTAAACATGCTAATTTTAGCTCTAACACTGATGATCCACCTACAAATGTGAACTGACGTTCAAAAATAAAACATTTGAAAACGGACCATTTTCCACATTTCTGAAGCATGACGTAATGGGGGGGTGTTATCTCTTTTGTCGAAAATCAGCCGTTTTTGCTCGAACATTAAATGCCTCCAAATGGTATTTATTTAACTTCCCGAGCCCCTGGAAGCATGAAAATCACTTTAAACATGCTAATTTTAGCTCTAACACTGATGATCCACCTACAAATGTGAACTGACGTTCAAAAATATAACATTTGAAAACGGACCATTTTCCACATTTCTGAAGCATGACGTAATGGGGGGGTGTTATCGCTTTTGTCGAAAATCAGCCGTTTTTGCTCGAACATTAAATGCCTCCAAATGGTATTTAATTAACTTCCCGAGCCCCTGGAAGCATGAAAATCACTTTAAACATGCTAATTTTAGCTCTAACACTGATGATCCACCTACAAATGTGAACTGACGTTCAAAAATAAAACATTTGAAAACGGACCATTTTCCACATTTCTGAAGCATGACGTAATGGGGGGGGTGTTATCTCTTTTGTCGAAAATCAGCCGTTTTTGCTCGAACATTAAATGCCTCCAAATGGTATTTAATTAACTTCCCGAGCCCCTGGAAGCATGAAAATCACTTTAAACATGCTAATTTTAGCTCTAACACTGATGATCCACCTACAAAGGTGAACTGACGTTCAAAAATAAAACATTTGAAAACGGACCATTTTCCACATTTCTGAAGCATGACGTAATGGGGGGGTGTTATCTCTTTTGTCGAAAATCAGCCGTTTTTGCTCGATCATTAAATGCCTCCAAATGGTATTTATTTCACTTCCCGGGGTGAAGAAACCCTTTTTGAGAACTCAGAGTGAGTAAATTGGCCATTTTCATGCACTTTTAACCATTCCATAAATCTTGTGTTTTGGGCCCCTGGAAGCATGAAAATCACTTTAAACATGCTAATTTTAGCTCTAACACTGATGATCCACCTACAAATGTGAACTGACGTTCAAAAATAAAACATTTGAAAACGGACCATTTTCCACATTTCTGAAGCATGACGTAATGGGGGGGGTGTTATCTCTTTTGTCGAAAATCAGCCGTTTTTGCTCGAACATTAAATGCCTCCAAATGGTATTTAATTAACTTCCCGAGCCCCTGGAAGCATGAAAATCACTTTAAACATGCTAATTTTAGCTCTAACACTGATGATCCACCTACAAATGTGAACTGACGTTCAAAAATAAAACATTTGAAAACGGACCATTTTCCACATTTCTGAAGCATGATGTAATGGGGGGGTGTTATCTCTTTTGTCGAAAATCAGCCGTTTTTGCTCGAACATTAAATGCCTCCAAATGGTATTTATTTCACTTCCCGAGCCCCTGGAAGCATGAAAATCACTTTAAACATGCTAATTTTAGCTCTAACACTGATGATCCACCTACAAATGTGAACTGACGTTCAAAAATAAAACATTTGAAAACGGACCATTTTCCACATTTCTGAAGCATGACGTAATGGGGGGGGTGTTATCTCTTTTGTCGAAAATCAGCCGTTTTTGCTCGAACATTAAATGCCTCCAAATGGTATTTAATTACCTTCCCGGGGTGAAGAAACCCTTTTTGAGAACTCAGAGTGAGTAAATTGGCCATTTTCATGCACTTTTAACCATTCCATAAATCTTGTGTTTTGGGCCCCTGGAAGCATGAAAATCACTTTAAACATGCTAATTTTAGCTCTAACACTGATGATCCACCTACAAATGTGAACTGACGTTCAAAAATAAAACATTTGAAAACGGACCGTTTTCCACATTTCTGAAGCATGACGTAATGGGGGGGTGTTATCTCTTTTGTCGAAAATCAGCCGTTTTTGCTCGAACATTAAATGCCTCCAAATGGTATTTAATTAACTTCCCGAGCCCCTGGAAGCATGAAAATCACTTTAAACATGCTAATTTTAGCTCTAACACTGATGATCCACCTACAAATGTGAACTGACGTTAAAAAATAAAACATTTGAAAACGGACCATTTTCCACATTTCTGAAGCATGACGTAATTGGGGGGTGTTATCTCTTTTGTCGAAAATCAGCCGTTTTTGCTCGAACATTAAATGCCTCCAAATGGTATTTAATTAACTTCCCGAGCCCCTGGAAGCATGAAAATCACTTTAAACATGCTAATTTTAGCTCTAACACTGATGATCCACCTACAAATGTGAACTGACGTTCAAAAATAAAACATTTGAAAACGGACCATTTTCCACATTTCTGAAGCATGACGTAATGGGGGGGTGTTATCTCTTTTGTCGAAAATCAGCCATTTTTGCTCGAACATTAAATGCCTCCAAATGGTATTTATTTCACTTCCCGAGCCCCTGGAAGCATGAAAATCACTTTAAACATGCTAATTTTAGCTCTAACACTGATGATCCACCTACAAATGTGAACTGACGTTCAAAAATAAAACATTTGAAAACGGACCATTTTCCACATTTCTGAAGCATGACGTAATGGGGGGGTGTTATCTCTTTTGTCGAAAATCAGCCGTTTTTGCTCGAACATTAAATGCCTCCAAATGGTATTTAATTAACTTCCCGAGCCCCTGGAAGCATGAAAATCACTTTAAACATGCTAATTTTAGCTCTAACACTGATGATCCACCTACAAATGTGAGCTGACGTTCAAAAATAAAACATTTGAAAACGGACCATTTTCCACATTTCTGAAGCATGACGTAATGGGGGGTGTTATCTCTTTTGTCGAAAATCAGCCGTTTTTGCTCGAACATTAAATGCCTCCAAATGGTATTTAATTAACTTCCCGGGGTGAAGAAACCCTTTTTGAGAACTCAGAGTGAGTAAATTGGCCATTTTCATGCACTTTTAACCATTCCATAAATCTTGTGTTTTGGGCCCCTGGAAGCATGAAAATCACTTTAAACATGCTAATTTTAGCTCTAACACTGATGATCCACCTACAAATGTGAACTGACGTTCAAAAATAAAACATTTGAAAACGGACCATTTTCCACATTTCTGAAGCATGACGTAATGGGGGGGTGTTATCTCTTTTGTCGAAAATCAGCCGTTTTTGCTCGAACATTAAATGCCTCCAAATGGTATTTAATTAACTTCCCGAGCCCCTGGAAGCATGAAAATCACTTTAAACATGCTCATTTTAGCTCTAACACTGATGATCCACCTACAAATGTGAACTGACGTTCAAAAATAAAACATTTGAAAACGGACCATTTTCCACATTTCTGAAGCATGACGTAATGGGGGGGTGTTATCTCTTTTGTCGAAAATCAGCCGTTTTTGCTCGAACATTAAATGCCTCCAAATGGTATTTAATTAACTTCCCGAGCCCCTGGAAGCATGAAAATCACTTTAAACATGCTAATTTTAGCTCTAACACTGATGATCCACCTACAAATGTGAACAGACGTTCAAAAATAAAACATTTGAAAACGGACCATTTTCCACATTTCTGAAGCATGACGTAATGGGGGGGTGTTATCTCTTTTGTCGAAAATCAGCCGTTTTTGCTCGAACATTAAATGCCTCCAAATGGTATTTAATTAACTTCCCGGGGTGAAGAAACCCTTTTTGAGAACTCAGAGTGAGTAAATTGGCCATTTTCATGCACTTTTAACCATTCCATAAATCTTGTGTTTTGGGCCCCTGGAAGCATGAAAATCACTTTAAACATGCTAATTTTAGCTCTAACACTGATGATCCACCTACAAATGTGAACTGACGTTCAAAAATAAAACATTTGAAAACGGACCATTTTCCACATTTCTGAAGCATGACGTAATGGGGGGGTGTTATCTCTTTTGTCGAAAATCAGCCGTTTTTGCTCGAACATTAAATGCCTCCAAATGGTATTTAATTAACTTCCCGGGGTGAAGAAACCCTTTTTGAGAACTCAGAGTGAGTAAATTGGCCATTTTCATGCACTTTTAACCATTCCATAAATCTTGTGTTTTGGGCCCCTGGAAGCATGAAAATCACTTTAAACATGCTAATTTTAGCTCTAACACTGATGATCCACCTACAAATGTGAACTGACGTTCAAAAATAAAACTTTTGAAAACGGACCATTTTCCACATTTCTGAAGCATGACGTAATGGGGGGGTGTTATCTCTTTTGTCGAAAATCAGCCGTTTTTGCTCGAACATTAAATGCCTCCAAATGGTATTTAATTAACTTCCCGTTGTGAAGAAACCCTTTTTGAGAACTCAGAGTGAGTAAATTGGCCATTTTCATGCACTTTTAACCATTCCATAAATCTTGTGTTTTGGGCCCCTGGAAGCATGAAAATCACTTTAAACATGCTAATTTTAGCTCTAACACTGATGATCCACCTACAAATGTGAACTGACGTTCAAAAATAAAACATTTGAAAACGGACCATTTTCCACATTTCTGAAGCATGACGTAATGGGGGGGTGTTATCTCTTTTGTCGAAAATCAGCCGTTTTTGCTCGAACATTAAATGCCTCCAAATGGTATTTAATTAACTTCCCGAGCCCCTGGAAGCATGAAAATCACTTTAAACATGCTCATTTTAGCTCTAACACTGATGATCCACCTACAAATGTGAACTGACGTTCAAAAATAAAACATTTGAAAACGGACCATTTTCCACATTTCTGAAGCATGACGTAATGGGGGGGTGTTATCTCTTTTGTCGAAAATCAGCCGTTTTTGCTCGAACATTAAATGCCTCCAAATGGTATTTAATTAACTTCCCGGGGTGAAGAAACCCTTTTTGAGAACTCAGAGTGAGTAAATTGGCCATTTTCATGCACTTTTAACCATTCCATAAATCTTGTGTTTTGGGCCCCTGGAAGCATGAAAATCACTTTAAACATGCTAATTTTAGCTCTAACACTGATGATCCACCTACAAATGTGAACTGACGTTCAAAAATAAAACATTTGAAAACGGACCATTTTCCACATTTCTGAAGCATGACGTAATGGGGGGGTGTTATCTCTTTTGTCGAAAATCAGCCGTTTTTGCTCGAACATTAAATGCCTCCAAATGGTATTTAATTAACTTCCCGGGGTGAAGAAACCCTTTTTGAGAACTCAGAGTGAGTAAATTGGCCATTTTCATGCACTTTTAACCATTCCATAAATCTTGTGTTTTGGGCCCCTGGAAGCATGAAAATCACTTTAAACATGCTAATTTTAGCTCTAACACTGATGATCCACCTACAAATGTGAACTGACGTTCAAAAATAAAACTTTTGAAAACGGACCATTTTCCACATTTCTGAAGCATGACGTAATGGGGGGGTGTTATCTCTTTTGTCGAAAATCAGCCGTTTTTGCTCGAACATTAAATGCCTCCAAATGGTATTTAATTAACTTCCCGTTGTGAAGAAACCCTTTTTGAGAACTCAGAGTGAGTAAATTGGCCATTTTCATGCACTTTTAACCATTCCATAAATCTTGTGTTTTGGGCCCCTGGAAGCATGAAAATCACTTTAAACATGCTAATTTTAGCTCTAACACTGATGATCCACCTACAAATGTGAACTGACGTTCAAAAATAAAACATTTGAAAACGGACCATTTTCCACATTTCTGAAGCATGACGTAATGGGGGGGGTGTTATCTCTTTTGTCGAAAATCAGCCGTTTTTGCTCGAACATTAAATGCCTCCAAATGGTATTTAATTAACTTCCCGAGCCCCTGGAAGCATGAAAATCACTTTAAACATGCTAATTTTAGCTCTAACACTGATGATCCACCTACAAATGTGAACTGACGTTCAAAAATAAAACATTTGAAAACGGACCATTTTCCACATTTCTGAAGCATGACGTAATGGGGGGGTGTTATCTCTTTTGTCGAAAATCAGCCGTTTTTGCTCGAACATTAAATGCCTCCAAATGGTATTTATTTCACTTCCCGAGCCCCTGGAAGCATGAAAATCACTTTAAACATGCTAATTTTAGCTCTAACACTGATGATCCACCTACAAATGTGAACTGACGTTCAAAAATAAAACATTTGAAAACGGACCATTTTCCACATTTCTGAAGCATGACGTAATGGGGGGGTGTTATCTCTTTTGTCGAAAATCAGCCGTTTTTGCTCGAACATTAAATGCCTCCAAATGGTATTTAATTAACTTCCCGTTGTGAAGAAACCCTTTTTGAGAACTCAGAGTGAGTAAATTGGCCATTTTCATGCACTTTTAACCATTCCATAAATCTTGTGTTTTGGGCCCCTGGAAGCATGAAAATCACTTTAAACATGCTAATTTTAGCTCTAACACTGATGATCCACCTACAAATGTGAACTGACGTTCAAAAATAAAACATTTGAAAACGGACCATTTTCCACATTTCTGAAGCATGACGTAATGGGGGGGGTGTTATCTCTTTTGTCGAAAATCAGCCGTTTTTGCTCGAACATTAAATGCCTCCAAATGGTATTTAATTAACTTCCCGAGCCCCTGGAAGCATGAAAATCACTTTAAACATGCTAATTTTAGCTCTAACACTGATGATCCACCTACAAATGTGAACTGACGTTCAAAAATAAAACATTTGAAAACGGACCATTTTCCACATTTCTGAAGCATGACGTAATGGGGGGGTGTTATCTCTTTTGTCGAAAATCAGCCGTTTTTGCTCGAACATTAAATGCCTCCAAATGGTATTTATTTCACTTCCCGAGCCCCTGGAAGCATGAAAATCACTTTAAACATGCTAATTTTAGCTCTAACACTGATGATCCACCTACAAATGTGAACTGACGTTCAAAAATAAAACATTTGAAAACGGACCATTTTCCACATTTCTGAAGCATGACGTAATGGGGGGGTGTTATCTCTTTTGTCGAAAATCAGCCGTTTTTGCTCGAACATTAAATGCCTCCAAATGGTATTTAATTAACTTCCCGAGCCCCTGGAAGCATGAAAATCACTTTAAACATGCTAATTTTAGCTCTAACACTGATGATCCACCTTCAAATGTGAACTGACGTTCAAAAATAAAACATTTGAAAACGGACCATTTTCCACATTTCTGAAGCATGACGTAATGGGGGGGTGTTATCTCTTTTGTCGAAAATCAGCCGTTTTTGCTCGAACATTAAATGCCTCCAAATGGTATTTAATTAACTTCCCGAGCCCCTGGAAGCATGAAAATCACTTTAAACATGCTAATTTTAGCACTAACACTGATGATCCACCTACAAATGTGAACAGACGTTCAAAAATAAAACATTTGAAAACGGACCATTTTCCACATTTCTGAAGCATGACGTAATGGGGGGGTGTTATCTCTTTTGTCGAAAATCAGCCGTTTTTGCTCGAACATTAAATGCCTCCAAATGGTATTTAATTAACTTCCCGGGGTGAAGAAACCCTTTTTGAGAACTCAGAGTGAGTAAATTGGCCATTTTCATGCACTTTTAACCATTCCATAAATCTTGTGTTTTGGGCCCCTGGAAGCATGAAAATCACTTTAAACATGCTAATTTTAGCTCTAACACTGATGATCCACCTACAAATGTGAACTGACGTTCAAAAATAAAACATTTGAAAACGGACCATTTTCCACATTTCTGAAGCATGACGTAATGGGGGGGTGTTATCTCTTTTGTCGAAAATCAGCCGTTTTTGCTCGAACATTAAATGCCTCCAAATGGTATTTAATTAACTTCCCGGGGTGAAGAAACCCTTTTTGAGAACTCAGAGTGAGTAAAATGGCCATTTTCATGCACTTTTAACCATTCCATAAATCTTGTGTTTTGGGCCCCTGGAAGCATGAAAATCACTTTAAACATGCTAATTTTAGCTCTAACACTGATGATCCACCTACAAATGTGAACTGACGTTCAAAAATAAAACTTTTGAAAACGGACCATTTTCCACATTTCTGAAGCATGACGTAATGGGGGGGTGTTATCTCTTTTGTCGAAAATCAGCCGTTTTTGCTCGAACATTAAATGCCTCCAAATGGTATTTAATTAACTTCCCGTTGTGAAGAAACCCTTTTTGAGAACTCAGAGTGAGTAAATTGGCCATTTTCATGCACTTTTAACCATTCCATAAATCTTGTGTTTTGGGCCCCTGGAAGCATGAAAATCCCTTTAAACATGCTAATTTTAGCTCTAACACTGATGATCCACCTACAAATGTGAACTGACGTTCAAAAATAAAACATTTGAAAACGGACCATTTTCCACATTTCTGAAGCATGACGTAATGGGGGGGTGTTATCTCTTTTGTCGAAAATCAGCCGTTTTTGCTCGAACATTAAATGCCTCCAAATGGTATTTATTTCACTTCCCGGGTACCTGGAAGCATGAAAATCACTTTAAACATGCTAATTTTAGCTCTAACACTGATGATCCACCTACAAATGTGAACTGACGTTCAAAAATAAAACATTTGAAATCGGACCATTTTCCACATTTCTGAAGCATGACGTAATGGGGGGTGTTATCTCTTTTGTCGAAAATCAGCCGTTTTTGCTCGAACATTAAATGCCTCCAAATGGTATTTAATTAACTTCCCGAGCCCCTGGAAGCATTAAAATCACTTTAAACATGCTAATTTTAGCTCTAACACTGATGATCCACCTACAAATGTGAACTGACGTTCAAAAATAAAACATTTGAAAACGGACCATTTTCCACATTTCTGAAGCATGACGTAATGGGGGGGTGTTATCTCTTTTGTCGAAAATCAGCCGTTTTTGCTCGAACATTAAATGCCTCCAAATGGTATTTAATTAACTTCCCGGGGTGAAGAAACCCCTTTTGAGAACTCAGAGTGAGTAAATTGGCCATTTTCATGCACTTTTAACCATTCCATAAATCTTGTGTTTTGGGCCCCTGGAAGCATGAAAATCACTTTAAACATGCTAATTTCAGCTCTAACACGGATGATCCACCTACAAATGTGAACTGACGTTCAAAAATAAAACATTTGAAAACGGACCATTTTCCACATTTCTGAAGCATGACGTAATGGGGGGGTGTTATCTCTTTTGTCGAAAATCAGCAGTTTTTGCTCGAACATTAAATGCCTCCAAATGGTATTTAATTAACTTCCCGAGCCCCTGGAAGCATGAAAATCACTTTAAACATGCTAATTTTAGCTCTAACACTGATGATCCACCTACAAATGTGAACTGACGTTCAAAAATAAAACATTTGAAAACTGACCATTTTCCACATTTCTGAAGCATGACGTAATGGGGGGTGTTATCTCTTTTGTCGAAAATCAGCCGTTTTTGCTCGAACATTAAATGCCTCCAAATGGTATTTAATTAACTTCCCGAGCCCCTGGAAGCATGAAAATCATTTTAAACATGCTAATTTTAGCTCTAACACTGATGATCCACCTACAAATGTGAACTGACGTTCAAAAATAAAACATTTGAAAACGGACCATTTTCCACATTTCTGAAGCATGACGTAATGGGGGGGTGTTATCTCTTTTGTCGAAAATCAGCCGTTTTTGCTCGAACATTAAATGCCTCCAAATGGTATTTATTTCACTTCCCGGGGTGAAGAAACCCTTTTTGAGAACTCAGAGTGAGTAAATTGGCCATTTTCATGCACTTTTAACCATTCCATAAATCTTGTGTTTTGGGCCCCTGGAAGCATGAAAATCACTTTAAACATGCTAATTTTAGCTCTAACACTGATGATCCACCTACAAATGTGAACTGACGTTCAAAAATAAAACATTTGAAAACGGACCATTTTCCACATTTCTGAAGCATGACGTAATGGGGGGGTGTTATCTCTTTTGTCGAAAATCAGCCGTTTTTGCTCGAACATTAAATGCCTCCAAATGGTATTTATTTCACTTCCCGAGCCCCTGGAAGCATGAAAATCACTTTAAACATGCTAATTTTAGCTCTAACACTGATGATCCACCTACAAATGTGAACTGACGTTCAAAAATAAAACATTTGAAAACGGACCATTTTCCACATTTCTGAAGCATGACGTAATGGGGGGGTGTTATCTCTTTTGTCGAAAATCAGCCGTTTTTGCTCGAACATTAAATGCCTCCAAATGGTATTTAATTAACTTCCCGGGGTGAAGAAACCCCTTTTGAGAACTCAGAGTGAGTAAATTGGCCATTTTCATGCACTTTTAACCATTCCATAAATCTTGTGTTTTGGGCCCCTGGAAGCATGAAAATCACTTTAAACATGCTAATTTCAGCTCTAACACGGATGATCCACCTACAAATGTGAACTGACGTTCAAAAATAAAACATTTGAAAACGGACCATTTTCCACATTTCTGAAGCATGACGTAATGGGGGGGTGTTATCTCTTTTGTCGAAAATCAGCAGTTTTTGCTCGAACATTAAATGCCTCCAAATGGTATTTAATTAACTTCCCGAGCCCCTGGAAGCATGAAAATCACTTTAAACATGCTAATTTTAGCTCTAACACTGATGATCCACCTACAAATGTGAACTGACGTTCAAAAATAAAACATTTGAAAACTGACCATTTTCCACATTTCTGAAGCATGACGTAATGGGGGGTGTTATCTCTTTTGTCGAAAATCAGCCGTTTTTGCTCGAACATTAAATGCCTCCAAATGGTATTTAATTAACTTCCCGAGCCCCTGGAAGCATGAAAATCATTTTAAACATGCTAATTTTAGCTCTAACACTGATGATCCACCTACAAATGTGAACTGACGTTCAAAAATAAAACATTTGAAAACGGACCATTTTCCACATTTCTGAAGCATGACGTAATGGGGGGGTGTTATCTCTTTTGTCGAAAATCAGCCGTTTTTGCTCGAACATTAAATGCCTCCAAATGGTATTTATTTCACTTCCCGGGGTGAAGAAACCCTTTTTGAGAACTCAGAGTGAGTAAATTGGCCATTTTCATGCACTTTTAACCATTCCATAAATCTTGTGTTTTGGGCCCCTGGAAGCATGAAAATCACTTTAAACATGCTAATTTTAGCTCTAACACTGATGATCCACCTACAAATGTGAACTGACGTTCAAAAATAAAACATTTGAAAACGGACCATTTTCCACATTTCTGAAGCATGACGTAATGGGGGGGTGTTATCTCTTTTGTCGAAAATCAGCCGTTTTTGCTCGAACATTAAATGCCTCCAAATGGTATTTATTTCACTTCCCGAGCCCCTGGAAGCATGAAAATCACTTTAAACATGCTAATTTTAGCTCTAACACTGATGATCCACCTACAAATGTGAACTGACGTTCAAAAATAAAACATTTGAAAACGGACCATTTTCCACATTTCTGAAGCATGACGTAATGGGGGGGTGTTATCTCTTTTGTCGAAAATCAGCCGTTTTTGCTCGAACATTAAATGCCTCCAAATGGTATTTAATTAACTTCCCGAGCCCCTGGAAGCATGAAAATCACTTTAAACATGCTAATTTTAGCTCTAACACTGATGATCCACCTACAAATGTGAACTGACGTTCAAAAATAAAACATTTGAAAACGGACCATTTTCCACATTTCTGAAGCATGACGTAATGGGGGGGTGTTATCTCTTTTGTCGAAAATCAGCCGTTTTTGCTCGAACATTAAATGCCTCCAAATAGTATTTAATTAACTTCCCGGGGTGAAGAAACCCTTTTTGAGAACTCAGAGTGAGTAAATTGGCCATTTTCATGCACTTTTAACCATTCCATAAATCTTGTGTTTTGGGCCCCTGGAAGCATGAAAATCACTTTAAACATGCTAATTTTAGCTCTAACACTGATGATCCACCTACAAATGTGAACTGACGTTCAAAAATAAAACATTTGAAAACGGACCATTTTCCACATTTCTAAAGCATGACGTAATGGGGGGGTGTTATCTCTTTTGTCGAAAATCAGCCGTTTTCGCTCGAACATTAAATGCCTCCAAATGGTATTTAATTAACTTCCCGAGCCCCTGGAAGCATGAAAATCACTTTAAACATGCTAATTTTAGCTCTAACACTGATGATCCACCTACAAATGTGAACTGACGTTCAAAAATAAAACATTTGAAAACGGACCATTTTCCACATTTCTGAAGCATGACGTAATGGGGGGGTGTTATCTCTTTTGTCGAAAATCAGCCGTTTTTGCTCGAACATTAAATGCCTCCAAATGGTATTTATTTCACTTCCCGAGCCCCTGGAAGCATGAAAATCACTTTAAACATGCTAATTTTAGCTCTAACACTGATGATCCACCTACAAATGTGAACTGACGTTCAAAAATAAAACATTTGAAAACGGACCATTTTCCACATTTCTGAAGCATGACGTAATGGGGGGTGTTATCTCTTTTGTCGAAAATCAGCCGTTTTTGCTCGAACATTAAATGCCTCCAAATGGTATTTATTTCACTTCCCGAGCCCCTGGAAGCATGAAAATCACTTTAAACATGCTAATTTTAGCTCTAACACTGATGATCCACCTACAAATGTGAACTGACGTTCAAAAATAAAACATTTGAAAACGGACCATTTTCCACATTTCTGAAGCATGACGTAATGGGGGGGTGTTATCTCTTTTGTCGAAAATCAGCCGTTTTTGCTCGAACATTAAATGCCTCCAAATGGTATTTAATTAACTTCCCGGGGTGAAGAAACCCTTTTTGAGAACTCAGAGTGAGTAAATTGGCCATTTTCATGCACTTTTAACCATTCCATGAATCTTGTGTTTTGGGCCCCTGGAAGCATGAAAATCACTTTAAACATGCTAATTTTAGCTCTAACACTGATGATCCATCTACAAATGTGAACTGACGTTCAAAAATAAAACATTTGAAAACGGACCATTTTCCACATTTCTGAAGCATGACGTAATGGGGGGGGTGTTATCTCTTTTGTCGAAAATCAGCCGTTTTTGCTCGAACATTAAATGCCTCCAAATGGTATTTAATTAACTTCCCGAGCCCCTGGAAGCATGAAAATCATTTTAAACATGCTAATTTTAGCTCTAACACTGATGATCCACCTACAAATGTGAACTGACGTTCAAAAATAAAACATTTGAAAACGGACCATTTTCCACATTTCTGAAGCATGACGTAATGGGGGGGTGTTATCTCTTTTGTCGAAAATCAGCCGTTTTTGCTCGAACATTAAATGCCTCCAAATGGTATTTATTTCACTTCCCGGGGTGAAGAAACCCTTTTTGAGAACTCAGAGTGAGTAAATTGGCCATTTTCATGCACTTTTAACCATTCCATAAATCTTGTGTTTTGGGCCCCTGGAAGCATGAAAATCACTTTAAACATGCTAATTTTAGCTCTAACACTGATGATCCACCTACAAATGTGAACTGACGTTCAAAAATAAAACATTTGAAAACGGACCATTTTCCACATTTCTGAAGCATGACGTAATGGGGGGGTGTTATCTCTTTTGTCGAAAATCAGCCGTTTTGGCTCGAACATTAAATACCTCCAAATGGTATTTATTTCACTTCCCGAGCCCCTGGAAGCATGAAAATCACTTTAAACATGCTAATTTTAGCTCTAACACTGATGATCCACCTACAAATGTGAACTGACGTTCAAAAATAAAACATTTGAAAACGGACCATTTTCCACATTTCTGAAGCATGACGTAATGGGGGGGTGGTATCTCTTTTGTCGAAAATCAGCCGTTTTTGCTCGAACATTAAATGCATCCAAATGGTATTTAATTAACTTCCCGAGCCCCTGGAAGCATGAAAATCACTTTAAACATGCTAATTTTAGCTCTAACACTGATGATCCACCTACAAATGTGAACTGACGTTCAAAAATAAAACATTTGAAAACGGACCATTTTCCACATTTCTGAAGCATGACGTAATGGGGGGGTGTTATCTCTTTTGTCGAAAATCAGCCGTTTTTGCTCGAACATTAAATTCCTCCAAATAGTATTTAATTAACTTCCCGGGGTGAAGAAACCCTTTTTGAGAACTCAGAGTGAGTAAATTGGCCATTTTCATGCACTTTTAACCATTCCATAAATCTTGTGTTTTGGGCCCCTGGAAGCATGAAAATCACTTTAAACATGCTAATTTTAGCTCTAACACTGATGATCCACCTACAAATGTGAACTGACGTTCAAAAATAAAACATTTGAAAACGGACCATTTTCCACATTTCTGAAGCATGACGTAATGGGGGGGTGTTATCTCTTTTGTCGAAAATCAGCCGTTTTCGCTCGAACATTAAATGCCTCCAAATGGTATTTAATTAACTTCCCGAGCCCCTGGAAGCATGAAAATCACTTTAAACATGCTAATTTTAGCTCTAACACTGATGATCCACCTACAAATGTGAACTGACGTTCAAAAATAAAACATTTGAAAACGGACCATTTTCCACATTTCTGAAGCATGACGTAATGGGGGGGTGTTATCTCTTTTGTCGAAAATCAGCCGTTTTTGCTCGAACATTAAATGCCTCCAAATGGTATTTATTTCACTTCCCGAGCCCCTGGAAGCATGAAAATCACTTTAAACATGCTAATTTTAGCTCTAACACTGATGATCCACCTACAAATGTGAACTGACGTTCAAAAATAAAACATTTGAAAACGGACCATTTTCCACATTTCTGAAGCATGACGTAATGGGGGGTGTTATCTCTTTTGTCGAAAATCAGCCGTTTTTGCTCGAACATTAAATGCCTCCAAATGGTATTTATTTCACTTCCCGAGCCCCTGGAAGCATGAAAATCACTTTAAACATGCTAATTTTAGCTCTAACACTGATGATCCACCTACAAATGTGAACTGACGTTCAAAAATAAAACATTTGAAAACGGACCATTTTCCACATTTCTGAAGCATGACGTAATGGGGGGGTGGTATCTCTTTTGTCGAAAATCAGCCGTTTTTGCTCGAACATTAAATGCATCCAAATGGTATTTAATTAACTTCCCGAGCCCCTGGAAGCATGAAAATCACTTTAAACATGCTAATTTTAGCTCTAACACTGATGATCCACCTACAAATGTGAACTGACGTTCAAAAATAAAACATTTGAAAACGGACCATTTTCCACATTTCTGAAGCATGACGTAATGGGGGGGTGTTATCTCTTTTGTCGAAAATCAGCCGTTTTTGCTCGAACATTAAATTCCTCCAAATAGTATTTAATTAACTTCCCGGGGTGAAGAAACCCTTTTTGAGAACTCAGAGTGAGTAAATTGGCCATTTTCATGCACTTTTAACCATTCCATAAATCTTGTGTTTTGGGCCCCTGGAAGCATGAAAATCACTTTAAACATGCTAATTTTAGCTCTAACACTGATGATCCACCTACAAATGTGAACTGACGTTCAAAAATAAAACATTTGAAAACGGACCATTTTCCACATTTCTGAAGCATGACGTAATGGGGGGGTGTTATCTCTTTTGTCGAAAATCAGCCGTTTTCGCTCGAACATTAAATGCCTCCAAATGGTATTTAATTAACTTCCCGAGCCCCTGGAAGCATGAAAATCACTTTAAACATGCTAATTTTAGCTCTAACACTGATGATCCACCTACAAATGTGAACTGACGTTCAAAAATAAAACATTTGAAAACGGACCATTTTCCACATTTCTGAAGCATGACGTAATGGGGGGGTGTTATCTCTTTTGTCGAAAATCAGCCGTTTTTGCTCGAACATTAAATGCCTCCAAATGGTATTTATTTCACTTCCCGAGCCCCTGGAAGCATGAAAATCACTTTAAACATGCTAATTTTAGCTCTAACACTGATGATCCACCTACAAATGTGAACTGACGTTCAAAAATAAAACATTTGAAAACGGACCATTTTCCACATTTCTGAAGCATGACGTAATGGGGGGTGTTATCTCTTTTGTCGAAAATCAGCCGTTTTTGCTCGAACATTAAATGCCTCCAAATGGTATTTATTTCACTTCCCGAGCCCCTGGAAGCATGAAAATCACTTTAAACATGCTAATTTTAGCTCTAACACTGATGATCCACCTACAAATGTGAACTGACGTTCAAAAATAAAACATTTGAAAACGGACCATTTTCCACATTTCTGAAGCATGACGTAATGGGGGGGTGTTATCTCTTTTGTCGAAAATCAGCCGTTTTTGCTCGAACATTAAATGCCTCCAAATGGTATTTAATTAACTTCCCGAGCCCCTGGAAGCATGAAAATCACTTTAAACATGCTAATTTTAGCTCTAACACTGATGATCCACCTACAAATGTGAACTGACGTTCAAAAATAAAACATTTGAAAACGGACCATTTTCCACATTTCTGAAGCATGACGTAATGGGGGGGTGTTATCTCTTTTGTCGAAAATCAGCCGTTTTTGCTCGAACATTAAATGCCTCCAAATGGTATTTAATTAACTTCCCGGGGTGAAGAAACCCTTTTTGAGAACTCAGAGTGAGTAAATTGGCCATTTTCATGCACTTTTAACCATTCCATAAATCTTGTGTTTTGGGCCCCTGGAAGCATGAAAATCACTTTAAACATGCTAATTTTAGCTCTAACACTGATGATCCACCTACAAATGTGAACTGACGTTCAAAAATAAAGCATTTGAAAACGGACCATTTTCCACATTTCTGAAGCATGACGTAATGGGGGGGTGTTATCTCTTTTGTCGAAAATCAGCCGTTTTTGCTCGAACATTAAAGGCCTCCAAATGGTATTTAATTAACTTCCCGAGCCCCTGGAAGCATGAAAATCACTTTAAACATGCTAATTTTAGCTCTAACACTGATGATCCACCTACAAATGTGAACTGACGTTCAAAAATAAAACATTTGAAAACGGACCATTTTCCACATTTCTGAAGCATGACGTAATGGGGGGGTGTTATCTCTTTTGTCGAAAATCAGCCGTTTTTGCTCGAACATTAAATGCCTCCAAATGGTATTTAATTAACTTCCCGAGCCCCTGGAAGCATGAAAATCACTTTAAACATGCTAATTTTAGCTCTAACACTGATGATCCACCTACAAATGTGAACAGACGTTCAAAAATAAAACATTTGAAAACGGACCATTTTCCACATTTCTGAAGCATGACGTAATGGGGGGGTGTTATCTCTTTTGTCGAAAATCACCCGTTTTTGCTCGAACATTAAATGCCTCCAAATGGTATTTAATTAACTTCCCGGGGTGAAGAAACCCTTTTTGAGAACTCAGAGTGAGTAAATTGGCCATTTTCATGCACTTTTAACCATTCCATAAATCTTGTGTTTTGGGCCCCTGGAAGCATGAAAATCACTTTAAACATGCTAATTTTAGCTCTAACACTGATGATCCACCTACAAATGTGAACTGACGTTCAAAAATAAAACATTTGAAAACGGACCATTTTCCACATTTCTGAAGCATGACGTAATGGGGGGGTGTTATCTCTTTTGTCGAAAATCAGCCGTTTTTGCTCGAACATTAAATGCCTCCAAATGGTATTTAATTAACTTCCCGGGGTGAAGAAACCCTTTTTGAGAACTCAGAGTGAGTAAATTGGCCATTTTCATGCACTTTTAACCATTCCATAAATCTTGTGTTTTGGGCCCCTGGAAGCATGAAAATCACTTTAAACATGCTAATTTTAGCTCTAACACTGATGATCCACCTACAAATGTGAACTGACGTTCAAAAATAAAACTTTTGAAAACGGACCATTTTCCACATTTCTGAAGCATGACGTAATGGGGGGGTGTTATCTCTTTTGTCGAAAATCAGCCGTTTTTGCTCGAACATTAAATGCCTCCAAATGGTATTTAATTAACTTCCCGTTGTGAAGAAACCCTTTTTGAGAACTCAGAGTGAGTAAATTGGCCATTTTCATGCACTTTTAACCAATCCATAAATCTTGTGTTTTGGGCCCCTGGAAGCATCAAAATCACTTTAAACATGCTAATTTTAGCTCTAAAACTGATGATCCACCTACAAATGTGAACTGACGTTCAAAAATAAAACATTTGAAAACGGACCATTTTCCACATTTCTGAAGCATGACGTAATGGGGGGGTGTTATCTCTTTTGTCGAAAATCAGCCGTTTTTGCTCGAACATTAAATGCCTCCAAATGGTATTTAATTAACTTCCTGAGCCCCTGGAAGCATGAAAATCACTTTAAACATGCTAATTTTAGCTCTAACACTGATGATCCACCTACAAATGTGAACTGACGTTCAAAAATAAAACATTTGAAAACGGACCATTTTCCACATTTCTGAAGCATGACGTAATGGGGGGGTGTTATCTCTTTTGTCGAAAATCAGCCGTTTTTGCTCGAACATTAAATGCCTCCAAATGGTATTTATTTCACTTCCCGAGCCCCTGGAAGCATGAAAATCACTTTAAACATGCTAATTTTAGCTCTAACACTGATGATCCACCTACAAATGTGAACTGACGTTCAAAAATAAAACATTTGAAAACGGACCATTTTCCACATTTCTGAAGCATGACGTAATGGGGGGGTGTTATCTCTTTTGTCGAAAATCAGCCGTTTTTGCTCGAACATTAAATGCCTCCAAATGGTATTTAATTAACTTCCCGAGCCCCTGGAAGCATGAAAATCACTTTAAACATGCTAATTTTAGCTCTAACACTGATGAGCCACCTACAAATGTGAACTGACGTTCAAAAATAAAACATTTGAAAACGGACCATTTTCCACATTTCTGAAGCATGACGTAATGGGGGGGTGTTATCTCTTTTGTCGAAAATCAGCCGTTTTTGCTCGAACATTAAATGCCTCCAAATGGTATTTAATTAACTTCCCGGGGTGAAGAAACCCCTTTTGAGAACTCAGAGTGAGTAAATTGGCCATTTTCATGCACTTTTAACCATTCCATAAATCTTGTGTTTTGGGCCCCTGGAAGCATGAAAATCACTTTAAACATGCTAATTTTAGCTCTAACACTGATGATCCACCTACAAATGTGAACTGACGTTCAAAAATAAAACATTTGAAAACGGACCATTTTCCACATTTCTGAAGCATGACGTAATGGGGGGGGTGTTATCTCTTTTGTCGAAAATCAGCCGTTTTTGCTCGAACATTAAATGCCTCCAAATGGTATTTAATTAACTTCCCGAGCCCCTGGAAGCATGAAAATCATTTTAAACATGCTAATTTTAGCTCTAACACTGATGATCCACCTACAAATGTGAACTGACGTTCAAAAATAAAACATTTGAAAACGGACCATTTTCCACATTTCTGAAGCATGACGTAATGGGGGGGTGTTATCTCTTTTGTCGAAAATCAGCCGTTTTTGCTCGAACATTAAATGCCTCCAAATGGTATTTAATTAACTTCCCGAGCCCCTGGAAGCATGAAAATCACTTTAAACATGCTAATTTTAGCTCTAACACTGATGATCCACCTACAAATGTGAACTGACGTTCAAAAATAAAACATTTGAAAACGGACCATTTTCCACATTTCTGAAGCATGACGTAATGGGGGGGGTGTTATCTCTTTTGTCGAAAATCAGCCGTTTTTGCTCGAACATTAAATGCCTCCAAATGGTATTTAATTAACTTCCCGAGCCCCTGGAAGCATGAAAATCATTTTAAACATGCTAATTTTAGCTCTAACACTGATGATCCACCTACAAATGTGAACTGACGTTCAAAAATAAAACATTTGAAAACGGACCATTTTCCACATTTCTGAAGCATGACGTAATGGGGGGGTGTTATCTCTTTTGTCGAAAATCAGCCGTTTTTGCTCGAACATTAAATGCCTCCAAATGGTATTTAATTAACTTCCCGAGCCCCTGGAAGCATGAAAATCACTTTAAACATGCTAATTTTAGCTCTAACACTGATGATCCACCTACAAATGTGAACTGACGTTCAAAAATAAAACATTTGAAAACGGACCATTTTCCACATTTCTGAAGCATGACGTAATGGGGGGGTGTTATCTCTTTTGTCGAAAATCAGCCGTTTTTGCTCGAACATTAAATGCCTCCAAATGGTATTTAATTAACTTCCCGAGCCCCTGGAAGCATGAAAATTACTTTAAACATGCTAATTTTAGCTCTAACACTGATGATCCACCTACAAATGTGAACTGACGTTCAAAAATAAAACATTTGAAAACGGACCATTTTCCACATTTCTGAAGCATGACGTAATGGGGGGGGTGTTATCTCTTTTGTCGAAAATCAGCCGTTTTTGCTCGAACATTAAATGCCTCCAAATGGTATTTAATTAACTTCCCGAGCCCCTGGAAGCATGAAAATC
Source organism: Lissotriton vulgaris (assembly GCF_964263255.1). NCBI lineage: Eukaryota > Metazoa > Chordata > Amphibia > Caudata > Salamandridae > Lissotriton > Lissotriton vulgaris. Next base: position 258,350 of record NW_028245168.1, read on the forward strand.
ATTTTAAACATGCTAATTTTAGCTCTAACACTGATGATCCACCTACAAATGTGAACTGACGTTCAAAAATAAAACATTTGAAAACGGACCATTTTCCACATTTCTGAAGCATGACGTAATGGGGGGGTGTTATCTCTTTTGTCGAAAATCAGCCGTTTTTGCTCGAACATTAAATGCCTCCAAATGGTATTTAATTAACTTCCCGAGCCCCTGGAAGCATGAAAATCACTTTAAACATGCTAATTTTAGCTCTAACACTGATGATCCACCTACAAATGTGAACTGACGTTCAAAAATAAAACATTTGAAAACGGACCATTTTCCACATTTCTGAAGCATGACGTAATGGGGGGGTGTTATCTCTTTTGTCGAAAATCAGCCGTTTTTGCTCGAACATTAAATGCCTCCAAATGGTATTTAATTAACTTCCCGGGGTGAAGAAACCCCTTTTGAGAACTCAGAGTGAGTAAATTGGCCATTTTCATGCACTTTTAACCATTCCATAAATCTTGTGTTTTGGGCCCCTGGAAGCATGAAAATCACTTTAAACATGCTAATTTTAGCTCTAACACTGATGATCCACCTACAAATGTGAACTGACGTTCAAAAATAAAACATTTGAAAACGGACCATTTTCCACATTTCTGAAGCATGGCGTAATGGGGGGGTGTTATCTCTTTTGTCGAAAATCAGCAGTTTTTGCTCGAACATTAAATGCCTCCAAATGGTATTTAATTAACTTCCCGAGCCCCTGGAAGCATGAAAATCACTTTAAACATGCTAATTTTAGCTCTAACACTGATGATCCACCTACAAATGTGAACTGACGTTCAAAAATAAAACATTTGAAAACGGACCATTTTCCACATTTCTGAAGCATGACGTAATGGGGGGGTGTTATCTCTTTTGTCGAAAATCAGCCGTTTTTGCTCGAACATTAAATGCCTCCAAATGGTATTTATTTCACTTCCCGAGCCCCTGGAAGCATGAAAATCACTTTAAACATGCTAATTTTAGCTCTAACACTGATGATCCACCTACAAATGTGAACTGACGTTCAAAAATAAAACATTTGAAAACGGACCATTTTCCACATTTCTGAAGCATGACGTAATGGGGGGGTGTTATCTCTTTTGTCGAAAATCAGCCGTTTTTGCTCGAACATTAAATGCCTCCAAATGGTATTTAATTAACTTCCCGAGCCCCTGGAAGCATGAAAATCACTTTAAACATGCTAATTTTAGCTCTAACACTGATGATCCACCTACAAATGTGAACTGACGTTCAAAAATAAAACATTTGAAAACGGACCATTTTCCACATTTCTGAAGCATGACGTAATGGGGGGGTGTTATCTCTTTTGTCGAAAATCAGCCGTTTTTGCTCGAACATTAAATGCCTCCAAATGGTATTTAATTAACTTCCCGGGGTGAAGAAACCCTTTTTGAGAACTCAGAGTGAGTAAATTGGCCATTTTCATGCACTTTTAACCATTCCATAAATCTTGTGTTTTGGGCCCCTGGAAGCATGAAAATCACTTTAAACATGCTAATTTTAGCTCTAACACTGATGATCCACCTACAAATGTGAACTGACGTTCAAAAATAAAACATTTGAAAACGGACCATTTTCCACATTTCTGAAGCATGACGTAATGGGGGGGTGTTATCTCTTTTGTCGAAAATCAGCCGTTTTTGCACGAACATTAAATGCCTCCAAATGGTATTTAATTAACTTCCCGAGCCCCTGGAAGCATGAAAATCACTTTAAACATGCTAATTTTAGCTCTAACACTGATGATCCACCTACAAATGTGAACTGACGTTCAAAAATAAAACATTTGAAAACGGACCATTTTCCACATTTCTGAAGCATGACGTAATGGGGGGGTGTTATCTCTTTTGTCGAAAATCAGCCGTTTTTGCTCGAACATTAAATGCCTCCAAATGGTATTTATTTCACTTCCCGAGCCCCTGGAAGCATGAAAATCACTTTAAACATGCTAATTTTAGCTCTAACACTGATGATCCACCTACAAATGTGAACTGACGTTCAAAAATAAAACATTTGAAAACGGACCATTTTCCACATTTCTGAAGCATGACGTAATGGGGGGGTGTTATCTCTTTTGTCGAAAATCAGCCGTTTTTGCTCGAACATTAAATGCCTCCAAATGGTATTTATTTCACTTCCCGAGCCCCTGGAAGCATGAAAATCACTTTAAACATGCTAATTTTAGCTCTAACACTGATGATCCACCTACAAATGTGAACTGACGTTCAAAAATAAAACATTTGAAAACGGACCATTTTCCACATTTCTGAAGCATGACGTAATGGGGGGGTGTTATCTCTTTTGTCGAAAATCAGCCGTTTTTGCTCGAACATTAAATGCCTCCAAATGGTATTTAATTAACTTCCCGGGGTGAAGAAACCCTTTTTGAGAACTCAGAGTGAGTAAATTGGCCATTTTCATGCACTTTTAACCATTCCATAAATCTTGTGTTTTGGGCCCCTGGAAGCATGAAAATCACTTTAAACATGCTAATTTTAGCTCTAACACTGATGATCCACCTACAAATGTGAACTGACGTTCAAAAATAAAACATTTGAAAACGGACCATTTTCCACATTTCTGAAGCATGACGTAATGGGGGGGTGTTATCTCTTTTGTCGAAAATCAGCCGTTTTTGCTCGAACATTAAATGCCTCCAAATGGTATTTAATTAACTTCTTGAGCCCCTGGAAGCATGAAAATCACTTTAAACATGCTAATTTTATCTCTAACACTGATGATCCACCTACAAATGTGAACAGACGTTCAAAAATAAAACATTTGAAAACGGACCATTTTCCACATTTCTGAAGCATGACGTAATGGGGGGGTGTTATCTCTTTTGTCGAAAATCAGCCGTTTTTGCTCGAACATTAAATGCCTCCAAATGGTATTTAATTAACTTCCCGAGCCCCTGGAAGCATGAAAATCACTTTAAACATGCTAATTTTATCTCTAACACTGATGATCCACCTACAAATGTGAACTGACGTTCAAAAATAAAACATTTGAAAACGGACCATTTTCCACATTTCTGAAGCATGACGTAATGGGGGGGTGTTATCTCTTTTGTCGAAAATCAGCCGTTTTTGCTCGAACATTAAATGCCTCCAAATGGTATTTAATTAACTTCCCGAGCCCCTGGAAGCATGAAAATCACTTTAAACATGCTAATTTTATCTCTAACACTGATGATCCACCTACAAATGTGAACAGACGTTCAAAAATAAAACATTTGAAAACGGACCATTTTCCACATTTCTGAAGCATGACGTAATGGGGGGGTGTTATCTCTTTTGTCGAAAATCAGCCGTTTTTGCTCGAACATTAAATGCCTCCAAATGGTATTTAATTAACTTCCCGGGGTGAAGAAACCCTTTTTGAGAACTCAGAGTGAGTAAATTGGCCATTTTCATGCACTTTTAACCATTCCATAAATCTTGTGTTTTGGGCCCCTGGAAGCATGAAAATCACTTTAAACATGCTAATTTTAGCTCTAACACTGATGATCCACCTACAAATGTGAACTGACGTTCAAAAATAAAACATTTGAAAACGGACCATTTTCCACATTTCTGAAGCATGACGTAATGGGAGGGTGTTATCTCTTTTGTCGAAAATCAGCCGTTTTTGCTCGAACATTAAATGCCTCCAAATGGTATTTAATTAACTTCCCGGGGTGAAGAAACCCTTTTTGAGAACTCAGAGTGAGTAAATTGGCCATCTTCATGCACTTTTAACCATTCCATAAATCTTGTGTTTTGGGCCCCTGGAAGCATGAAAATCACTTTAAACATGCTAATTTTAGCTCTAACACTGATGATCCACCTACAAATGTGAACTGACGTTCAAAAATAAAACATTTGAAAACGGACCATTTTCCACATTTCTGAAGCATGACGTAATGGGGGGGTGTTATCTCTTTTGTCGAAAATCAGCCGTTTTTGCTCGAACATTAAATGCCTCCAAATGGTATTTAATTAACTTCCCGGGGTGAAGAAACCCTTTTTGAGAACTCAGAGTGAGTAAATTGGCCATTTTAATGCACTTTTAACCATTCCATAAATCTTGTGTTTTGGGCCCCTGGAAGCATGAAAATCACTTTAAACATGCTAATTTTAGCTCTAACACTGATGATCCACCTACAAATGTGAACTGACGTTCAAAAATAAAACATTTGAAAACGGACCATTTTCCACATTTCTGAAGCATGACGTAATGGGGGGGTGTTATCTCTTTTGTCGAAAATCAGCCGTTTTTGCTCGAACATTAAATGCCTCCAAATGGTATTTAATTAACTTCCCGAGCCCCTGGAAGCATGAAAATCACTTTAAACATGCTAATTTTAGCTCTAACACTGATGATCCACCTACAAATGTGAACTGACGTTCAAAAATAAAACATTTGAAAACGGACCATTTTCCACATTTCTGAAGCATGACATAATGGGGGGGTGTTATCTCTTTTGTCGAAAATCAGCCGTTTTTGCTCGAACATTGAATGCCTCCAAATGGTATTTAATTAACTTCCCGAGCCCCTGGAAGCATGAAAATCACTTTAAACATGCTAATTTTAGCTCTAACACTGATGATCCACCTACAAATGTGAACTGACGTTCAAAAATAAAACATTTGAAAACGGACCATTTTCCACATTTCTGAAGCATGACGTAATGGGGGGGTGTTATCTCTTTTGTCGAAAATCAGCCATTTTTGCTCGAACATTAAATGCCTCCAAATGGTATTTAATTAACTTCCCGAGCCCCTGGAAGCATGAAAATCACTTTAAACATGCTAATTTTAGCTCTAACACTGATGATCCACCTACAAATGTGAACTGACGTTCAAAAATAAAACATTTGAAAACGGACCATTTTCCACATTTCTGAAGCATGACGTAATGGGGGGGGGTGTTATCTCTTTTGTCGAAAATCAGCCGTTTTTGCTCGAACATTAAATGCCTCCAAATGGTATTTAATTAACTTCCCGGGGTGAAGAAACCCTTTTTGAGAACTCAGAGTGAGTAAATTGGCCATTTTCATGCACTTTTAACCATTCCATAAATCTTGTGTTTTGGGCCCCTGGAAGCATGAAAATCACTTTAAACATGCTAATTTTAGCTCTAACACTGATGATCCACCTACAAATGTGAACTGACGTTCAAAAATAAAACATTTGAAAACGGACCATTTTCCACATTTCTGAAGCATGACGTAATGGGGGGGTGTTATCTCTTTTGTCGAAAATCAGCCGTTTTTGCTCGAACATTAAATGCCTCCAAATGGTATTTAATTAACTTCCCGAGCCCCTGGAAGCATGAAAATCACTTTAAACATGCTAATTTTAACTGTAACACTGATGATCCACCTACAAATGTGAACTGACGTTCAAAAATAAAACATTTGAAAACGGACCATTTTCCACATTTCTGAAGCATGACGTAATGGGGGGGTGTTATCTCTTTTGTCGAAAATCAGCCGTTTTTGCTCGAACATTAAATGCCTCCAAATGGTATTTAATTAACTTCCCGGGGTGAAGAAACCCTTTTTGAGAACTCAGAGTGAGTAAATTGGCCATTTTCATGCACTTTTAACCATTCCATAAATCTTGTGTTTTGGGCCCCTGGAAGCATGAAAATCACTTTAAACATGCTAATTTTAGCTCTAACACTGATGATCCACCTACAAATGTGAACTGACGTTCAAAAATAAAACATTTGAAAACGGACCATTTTCCACATTTCTGAAGCATGACGTAATGGGGGGGTGTTATCTCTTTTGTCGAAAATCAGCCGTTTTTGCACGAACATTAAATGCCTCCAAATGGTATTTAATTAACTTCCCGAGCCCCTGGAAGCATGAAAATCACTTTAAACATGCTAATTTTAGCTCTAACACTGATGATCCACCTACAAATGTGAACTGACGTTCAAAAATAAAACATTTGAAAACGGACCATTTTCCACATTTCTGAAGCATGACGTAATGGGGGGGTGTTATCTCATTTGTCGAAAATCAGCCGTTTTTGCTCGAACATTAAATGCCTCCAAATGGTATTTATTTCACTTCCCGAGCCCCTGGAAGCATGAAAATCACTTTAAACATGCTAATTTTAGCTCTAACACTGATGATCCACCTACAAATGTGAACTGACGTTCAAAAATAAAACATTTGAAAACGGACCATTTTCCACATTTCTGAAGCATGACGTAATGGGGGGGTGTTATCTCTTTTGTCGAAAATCAGCCGTTTTTGCTCGAACATTAAATGCCTCCAAATGGTATTTAATTAACTTCCCGAGCCCCTGGAAGCATGAACATCACTTTAAACATGCTAATTTTAGCTCTAACACTGATGATCCACCTACAAATGTGAACTGACGTTCAAAAATAAAACATTTGAAAACGGACCATTTTCCACATTTCTGAAGCATGACCTAATGGGGGGGTGTTATCTCTTTTGTCGAAAATCAGCCGATTTTGCTCGAACATTAAATGCCTCCAAATGGTATTTAATTAACTTCCCGGGGTGAAGAAACCCTTTTTGAGAACTCAGAGTGAGTAAATTGGCCATTTTCATGCACTTTTAACCATTCCATAAATCTTGTGTTTTGGGCCCCTGGAAGCATGAAAATCACTTTAAACATGCTAATTTTAGCTCTAACACTGATGATCCACCTACAAATGTGAACTGACGTTCAAAAATAAAACATTTGAAAACGGACCATTTTCCACATTTCTGAAGCATGACCTAATGGGGGGGTGTTATCTCTTTTGTCGAAAATCAGCCGTTTTTGCTCGAACATTAAATGCCTCCAAATGGTATTTAATTAACTTCCCGGGGTGAAGAAACCCTTTTTGAGAACTCAGAGTGAGTAAATTGGCCATTTTCATGCACTTTTAACCATTCCATAAATCTTGTGTTTTGGGCCCCTGGAAGCATGAAAATCACTTTAAACATGCTAATTTTAGCTCTAACACTGATGATCCACCTACAAATGTGAACTGACGTTCAAAAATAAAACATTTGAAAACGGACCATTTTCCACATTTCTGAAGCATGACGTAATGGGGGGGTGTTATCTCTTTTGTCGAAAATCAGCCGTTTTTGCTCGAACATTAAATGCCTCCAAATGGTATTTAATTAACTTCCCGAGCCCCTGGAAGCATGAAAATCACTTTAAACATGCTAATTTTAGCTCTAACACTGATGATCCACCTACAAATGTGAACTGACGTTAAAAAATAAAACATTTGAAAACGGACCATTTTCCACATTTCTGAAGCATGACGTAATGGGGGGGTGTTATCTCTTTTGTCGAAAATCAGCCGTTTTTGCTCGAACATTAAATGCCTCCAAATGGTATTTAATTAACTTCCCGAGCCCCTGGAAGCATGAAAATCACTTTAAACATGCTAATTTTAGCTCTAACACTGATGATCCACCTACAAATGTGAACAGACGTTCAAAAATAAAACATTTGAAAACGGACCATTTTCCACATTTCTGAAGCATGACGTAATGGGGGGGTGTTATCTCTTTTGTCGAAAATCAGCCGTTTTTGCTCGAACATTAAATGCCTCCAAATGGTATTTAATTAACTTCCCGGGGTGAAGAAACCCTTTTTGAGAACTCAGAGTGAGTAAATTGGCCATTTTCATGCACTTTTAACCATTCCATAAATCTTGTGTTTTGGGCCCCTGGAAGCATGAAAATCACTTTAAACATGCTAATTTTAGCTCTAACACTGATGATCCACCTACAAATGTGAACTGACGTTCAAAAATAAAACATTTGAAAACGGACCATTTTCCACATTTCTGAAGCATGACGTAATGGGGGGTGTTATCTCTTTTGTCGAAAATCAGCCGTTTTTGCTCGAACATTAAATGCCTCCAAATGGTATTTAATTAACTTCCCGAGCCCCTGGAAGCATGAAAATCACTTTAAACATGCTAATTTTAGCTCTAACACTGATGATCCACCTACATATGTGAACTGACGTTCAAAAATAAAACATTTGAAAACGGACCATTTTCCACATTTCTGAAGCATGACGTAATGGGGGGGTGTTATCTCTTTTGTCGAAAATCAGCCGTTTTTGCTCGAACATTAAATGCCTCCAAATGGTATTTAATTAACTTCCCGGGGTGAAGAAACCCTTTTTGAGAACTCAGAGTGAGTAAATTTGCCATTTTCATGCACTTTTAACCATTCCATAAATCTTGTGTTTTGGGCCCCTGGAAGCATGAAAATCACTTTAAACATGCTAATTTTAGCTCTAACACTGATGATCCACCTACAAATGTGAACTGACGTTCAAAAATAAAACATTTGAAAACTGACCATTTTCCACATTTCTGAAGCATGACGTAATGGGGGGGTGTTATCTCTTTTGTCGAAAATCAGCCGTTTTTGCTCGAACATTAAATGCCTCCAAATGGTATTTAATTAACTTCCCGAGCCCCTGGAAGCATGAAAATCACTTTAAACATGCTAATTTTAGCTCTAACACTGATGATCCACCTACAAATGTGAACTGACGTTCAAAAATATAACATTTGAAAACGGACCATTTTCCACATTTCTGAAGCATGACGTAATGGGGGGGTGTTATCTCTTTTGTCGAAAATCAGCCGTTTTTGCTCGAACATTAAATGCCTCCAAATGGTATTTAATTAACTTCCCGAGCCCCTGGAAGCATGAAAATCACTTTAAACATGCTAATTTTAGCTCTAACACTGATGATCCACCTACAAATGTGAACTGACGTTCAAAAATAAAACATTTGAAAACGGACCATTTTCCACATTTCTGAAGCATGACGTAATGGGGGGGGTGTTATCTCTTTTGTCGAAAATCAGCCGTTTTTGCTCGAACATTAAATGCCTCCAAATGGTATTTAATTAACTTCCGAGCCCCTGGAAGCATGAAAATCACTTTAAACATGCTAATTTTAGCTCTAACACTGATGATCCACCTACAAAGGTGAACTGATGTTCAAAAATAAAACATTTGAAAACGGACCATTTTCCACATTTCTGAAGCATGACGTAATGGGGGGGTGTTATCTCTTTTGTCGAAAATCAGCCGTTTTTGCTCGAACATTAAATGCCTCCAAATGGTATTTATTTCACTTCCCGGGGTGAAGAAACCCTTTTTGAGAACTCAGAGTGAGTAAATTGGCCATTTTCATGCACTTTTAACCATTCCATAAATCTTGTGTTTTGGGCCCCTGGAAGCATGAAAATCACTTTAAACATGCTAATTTTAGCTCTAACACTGATGATCCACCTACAAATGTGAACTGACGTTCAAAAATAAAACATTTGAAAACGGACCATTTTCCACATTTCTGAAGCATGACGTAATGGGGGGGTGTTATCTCTTTTGTCGAAAATCAGCCGTTTTTGCTCGAACATTAAATGCCTCCAAATGGTATTTAATTAACTTCCCGAGCCCCTGGAAGCATGAAAATCACTTTAAACATGCTAATTTTAGCTCTAACACTGATGATCCACCTACAAATGTGAACTGACGTTCAAAAATAAAACATTTGAAAACGGACCATTTTCCACATTTCTGAAGCATGATGTAATGGGGGGGTGTTATCTCTTTTGTCGAAAATCAGCCGTTTTTGCTCGAACATTAAATGCCTCCAAATGGTATTTATTTCATTTCCCGAGCCCCTGGAAGCATGAAAATCACTTTAAACATGCTAATTTTAGCTCTAACACTGATGATCCACCTACAAATGTGAACTGACGTTCAAAAATAAAACATTTGAAAACGGACCATTTTCCACATTTCTGAAGCATGACGTAATGGGGGGGGTGTTATCTCTTTTGTCGAAAATCAGCCGTTTTTGCTCGAACATTAAATGCCTCCAAATGGTATTTAATTAACTTCCCGAGCCCCTGGAAGCATGAAAATCACTTTAAACATGCTAATTTTAGCTCTAACACTGATGATCCACCTACAAATGTGAACTGACGTTCAAAAATAAAACATTTGAAAACGGACCATTTTCCACATTTCTGAAGCATGACGTAATGGGGGGGTGTTATCTCTTTTGTCGAAAATCAGCCGTTTTTGCTCGAACATTAAATGCCTCCAAATGGTATTTAATTAACTTCCCGGGGTGAAGAAACCCTTTTTGAGAACTCAGAGTGAGTAAATTGGCCATTTTCATGCACTTTTAACCATTCCATAAATCTTGTGTTTTGGGCCCCTGGAAGCATGAAAATCACTTTAAACATGCTAATTTTAGCTCTAACACTGATGATCCACCTACAAATGTGAACTGACGTTCAAAAATAAAACATTTGAAAACGGACCATTTTCCACATTTCTGAAGCATGACGTAATGGGGGGGTGTTATCTCTTTTGTCGAAAATCAGCCGTTTTTGCTCGAACATTAAATGCCTCCAAATGGTATTTAATTAACTTCCCGAGCCCCTGGAAGCATGAAAATCACTTTAAACATGCTAATTTTAGCTCTAACACTGATGATCCACCTACAAATGTGAACTGACGTTCAAAAATAAAACATTTGAAAACGGACCATTTTCCACATTTCTGAAGCATGACGTAATGGGGGGGTGTTATCTCTTTTGTCGAAAATCAGCCGTTTTTGCTCGAACATTAAATGCCTCCAAATGGTATTTATTTCACTTCCCGAGCCCCTGGAAGCATGAAAATCACTTTAAACATGCTAATTTTAGCTCTAACACTGATGATCCACCTACAAATGTGAACTGACGTTCAAAAATAAAACATTTGAAAACGGACCATTTTCCACATTTCTGAAGCATGACGTAATGGGGGGGTGTTATCTCTTTTGTCGAAAATCAGCCGTTTTTGCTCGAACATTAAATGCCTCCAAATGGTATTTAATTAACTTCCCGAGCCCCTGGAAGCATGAAAATCACTTTAAACATGCTAATTTTAGCTCTAACACTGATGATCCACCTACAAATGTGAGCTGACGTTCAAAAATAAAACATTTGAAAACGGACCATTTTCCACATTTCTGAAGCATGACGTAATGGGGGGGTGTTATCTCTTTTGTCGAAAATCAGCCGTTTTTGCTCGAACATTAAATGCCTCCAAATGGTATTTAATTAACTTCCCGGGGTGAAGAAACCCTTTTTGAGAACTCAGAGTGAGTAAATTGGCCATTTTCATGCACTTTTAACCATTCCATAAATCTTGTGTTTTGGGCCCCTGGAAGCATGAAAATCACTTTAAACATGCTAATTTTAGCTCTAACACTGATGATCCACCTACAAATGTGAACTGACGTTCAAAAATAAAACATTTGAAAACGGACCATTTTCCACATTTCTGAAGCATGACGTAATGGGGGGGTGTTATCTCTTTTGTCGAAAATCAGCCGTTTTTGCTCGAACATTAAATGCCTCCAAATGGTATTTAATTAACTTCCCGAGCCCCTGGAAGCATGAAAATCACTTTAAACATGCTAATTTTAGCTCTAACACTGATGATCCACCTACAAATGTGAACTGACGTTCAAAAATAAAACATTTGAAAACGGACCATTTTCCACATTTCTGAAGCATGACGTAATGGGGGGGTGTTATCTCTTTTGTCGAAAATCAGCCGTTTTTGCTCGAACATTAAATGCCTCCAAATGGTATTTAATTAACTTCCCGAGCCCCTGGAAGCATGAAAATCACTTTAAACATGCTAATTTTAGCTCTAACACTGATGATCCACCTACAAATGTGAACAGACGTTCAAAAATAAAACATTTGAAAACGGACCATTTTCCACATTTCTGAAGCATGACGTAATGGGGGGGTGTTATCTCTTTTGTCGAAAATCAGCCGTTTTTGCTCGAACATTAAATGCCTCCAAATGGTATTTAATTAACTTCCCGGGGTGAAGAAACCCTTTTTGAGAACTCAGAGTGAGTAAATTGGCCATTTTCATGCACTTTTAACCATTCCATAAATCTTGTGTTTTGGGCCCCTGGAAGCATGAAAATCACTTTAAACATGCTAATTTTAGCTCTAACACTGATGATCCACCTACAAATGTGAACTGACGTTCAAAAATAAAACATTTGAAAACGGACCATTTTCCACATTTCTGAAGCATGATGTAATGGGGGGGTGTTATCTCTTTTGTCGAAAATCAGCCGTTTTTGCTCGAACATTAAATGCCTCCAAATGGTATTTATTTCATTTCCCGAGCCCCTGGAAGCATGAAAATCACTTTAAACATGCTAATTTTAGCTCTAACACTGATGATCCACCTACAAATGTGAACTGACGTTCAAAAATAAAACATTTGAAAACGGACCATTTTCCACATTTCTGAAGCATGACGTAATGGGGGGGGTGTTATCTCTTTTGTCGAAAATCAGCCGTTTTTGCTCGAACATTAAATGCCTCCAAATGGTATTTAATTAACTTCCCGAGCCCCTGGAAGCATGAAAATCACTTTAAACATGCTAATTTTAGCTCTAACACTGATGATCCACCTACAAATGTGAACGGACGTTCAAAAATAAAACATTTGAAAACGGACCATTTTCCACATTTCTGAAGCATGACGTAATGGGGGGGTGTTATCTCTTTTGTCGAAAATCAGCCGTTTTTGCTCGAACATTAAATGCCTCCAAATGGTATTTAATTAACTTCCCGGGGTGAAGAAACCCTTTTTGAGAACTCAGAGTGAGTAAATTGGCCATTTTCATGCACTTTTAACCATTCCATAAATCTTGTGTTTTGGGCCCCTGGAAGCATGAAAATCACTTTAAACATGCTAATTTTAGCTCTAACACTGATGATCCACCTACAAATGTGAACTGACGTTCAAAAATAAAACATTTGAAAACGGACCATTTTCCACATTTCTGAAGCATGACGTAATGGGGGGGTGTTATCTCTTTTGTCGAAAATCAGCCGTTTTTGCTCGAACATTAAATGCCTCCAAATGGTATTTAATTAACTTCCCGAGCCCCTGGAAGCATGAAAATCACTTTAAACATGCTAATTTTAGCTCTAACACTGATGATCCACCTACAAATGTGAACTGACGTTCAAAAATAAAACATTTGAAAACGGACCATTTTCCACATTTCTGAAGCATGACGTAATGGGGGGGTGTTATCTCTTTTGTCGAAAATCAGCCGTTTTTGCTCGAACATTAAATGCCTCCAAATGGTATTTAATTAACTTCCCGAGCCCCTGGAAGCATGAAAATCACTTTAAACATGCTAATTTTAGCTCTAACACTGATGATCCACCTACAAATGTGAACTGACGTTCAAAAATAAAACATTTGAAAACGGACCATTTTCCACATTTCTGAAGCATGACGTAATGGGGGGGTGTTATCTCTTTTGTCGAAAATCAGCCGTTTTTGCTCGAACATTAAATGCCTCCAAATGGTATTTATTTCACTTCCCGAGCCCCTGGAAGCATGAAAATCACTTTAAACATGCTAATTTTAGCTCTAACACTGATGATCCACCTACAAATGTGAACTGACGTTCAAAAATAAAACATTTGAAAACGGACCATTTTCCACATTTCTGAAGCATGACGTAATGGGGGGGTGTTATCTCTTTTGTCGAAAATCAGCCGTTTTTGCTCGAACATTAAATGCCTCCAAATGGTATTTAATTAACTTCCCGAGCCCCTGGAAGCATGAAAATCACTTTAAACATGCTAATTTTAGCTCTAACACTGATGATCCACCTACAAATGTGAGCTGACGTTCAAAAATAAAACATTTGAAAACGGACCATTTTCCACATTTCTGAAGCATGACGTAATGGGGGGGTGTTATCTCTTTTGTCGAAAATCAGCCGTTTTTGCTCGAACATTAAATGCCTCCAAATGGTATTTAATTAACTTCCCGGGGTGAAGAAACCCTTTTTGAGAACTCAGAGTGAGTAAATTGGCCATTTTCATGCACTTTTAACCATTCCATAAATCTTGTGTTTTGGGCCCCTGGAAGCATGAAAATCACTTTAAACATGCTAATTTTAGCTCTAACACTGATGATCCACCTACAAATGTGAACTGACGTTCAAAAATAAAACATTTGAAAACGGACCATTTTCCACATTTCTGAAGCATGATGTAATGGGGGGGTGTTATCTCTTTTGTCGAAAATCAGCCGTTTTTGCTCGAACATTAAATGCCTCCAAATGGTATTTATTTCATTTCCCGAGCCCCTGGAAGCATGAAAATCACTTTAAACATGCTAATTTTAGCTCTAACACTGATGATCCACCTACAAATGTGAACTGACGTTCAAAAATAAAACATTTGAAAACGGACCATTTTCCACATTTCTGAAGCATGACGTAATGGGGGGGGTGTTATCTCTTTTGTCGAAAATCAGCCGTTTTTGCTCGAACATTAAATGCCTCCAAATGGTATTTAATTAACTTCCCGAGCCCCTGGAAGCATGAAAATCACTTTAAACATGCTAATTTTAGCTCTAACACTGATGATCCACCTACAAATGTGAACGGACGTTCAAAAATAAAACATTTGAAAACGGACCATTTTCCACATTTCTGAAGCATGACGTAATGGGGGGGTGTTATCTCTTTTGTCGAAAATCAGCCGTTTTTGCTCGAACATTAAATGCCTCCAAATGGTATTTAATTAACTTCCCGGGGTGAAGAAACCCTTTTTGAGAACTCAGAGTGAGTAAATTGGCCATTTTCATGCACTTTTAACCATTCCATAAATCTTGTGTTTTGGGCCCCTGGAAGCATGAAAATCACTTTAAACATGCTAATTTTAGCTCTAACACTGATGATCCACCTACAAATGTGAACTGACGTTCAAAAATAAAACATTTGAAAACGGACCATTTTCCACATTTCTGAAGCATGACGTAATGGGGGGGTGTTATCTCTTTTGTCGAAAATCAGCCGTTTTTGCTCGAACATTAAATGCCTCCAAATGGTATTTAATTAACTTCCCGAGCCCCTGGAAGCATGAAAATCACTTTAAACATGCTAATTTTAGCTCTAACACTGATGATCCACCTACAAATGTGAACTGACGTTCAAAAATAAAACATTTGAAAACGGACCATTTTCCACATTTCTGAAGCATGACGTAATGGGGGGGTGTTATCTCTTTTGTCGAAAATCAGCCGTTTTTGCTCGAACATTAAATGCCTCCAAATGGTATTTAATTAACTTCCCGAGCCCCTGGAAGCATGAAAATCACTTTAAACATGCTAATTTTAGCTCTAACACTGATGATCCACCTACAAATGTGAACAGACGTTCAAAAATAAAACATTTGAAAACGGACCATTTTCCACATTTCTGAAGCATGACGTAATGGGGGGGTGTTATCTCTTTTGTCGAAAATCAGCCGTTTTTGCTCGAACATTAAATGCCTCCAAATGGTATTTAATTAACTTCCCGGGGTGAAGAAACCCTTTTTGAGAACTCAGAGTGAGTAAATTGGCCATTTTCATGCACTTTTAACCATTCCATAAATCTTGTGTTTTGGGCCCCTGGAAGCATGAAAATCACTTTAAACATGCTAATTTTAGCTCTAACACTGATGATCCACCTACAAATGTGAACTGACGTTCAAAAATAAAACATTTGAAAACGGACCATTTTCCACATTTCTGAAGCATGATGTAATGGGGGGGGTGTTATCTCTTTTGTCGAAAATCAGCCGTTTTTGCTCGAACATTAAATGCCTCCAAATGGTATTTATTTCATTTCCCGAGCCCCTGGAAGCATGAAAATCACTTTAAACATGCTAATTTTAGCTCTAACACTGATGATCCACCTACAAATGTGAACTGACGTTCAAAAATAAAACATTTGAAAACGGACCATTTTCCACATTTCTGAAGCATGACGTAATGGGGGGGGTGTTATCTCTTTTGTCGAAAATCAGCCGTTTTTGCTCGAACATTAAATGCCTCCAAATGGTATTTAATTAACTTCCCGAGCCCCTGGAAGCATGAAAATCACTTTAAACATGCTAATTTTAGCTCTAACACTGATGATCCACCTACAAATGTGAACGGACGTTCAAAAATAAAACATTTGAAAACGGACCATTTTCCACATTTCTGAAGCATGACGTAATGGGGGGGTGTTATCTCTTTTGTCGAAAATCAGCCGTTTTTGCTCGAACATTAAATGCCTCCAAATGGTATTTAATTAACTTCCCGGGGTGAAGAAACCCTTTTTGAGAACTCAGAGTGAGTAAATTGGCCATTTTCATGCACTTTTAACCATTCCATAAATCTTGTGTTTTGGGCCCCTGGAAGCATGAAAATCACTTTAAACATGCTAATTTTAGCTCTAACACTGATGATCCACCTACAAATGTGAACTGACGTTCAAAAATAAAACATTTGAAAACGGACCATTTTCCACATTTCTGAAGCATGACGTAATGGGGGGGTGTTATCTCTTTTGTCGAAAATCAGCCGTTTTTGCTCGAACATTAAATGCCTCCAAATGGTATTTAATTAACTTCCCGAGCCCCTGGAAGCATGAAAATCACTTTAAACATGCTAATTTTAGCTCTAACACTGATGATCCACCTACAAATGTGAACTGACGTTCAAAAATAAAACATTTGAAAACGGACCATTTTCCACATTTCTGAAGCATGACGTAATGGGGGGGTGTTATCTCTTTTGTCGAAAATCAGCCGTTTTTGCTCGAACATTAAATGCCTCCAAATGGTATTTAATTAACTTCCCGAGCCCCTGGAAGCATGAAAATCACTTTAAACATGCTAATTTTAGCTCTAACACTGATGATCCACCTACAAATGTGAACTGACGTTCAAAAATAAAACATTTGAAAACGGACCATTTTCCACATTTCTGAAGCATGACGTAATGGGGGGGTGTTATCTCTTTTGTCGAAAATCAGCCGTTTTTGCTCGAACATTAAATGCCTCCAAATGGTATTTATTTCACTTCCCGAGCCCCTGGAAGCATGAAAATCACTTTAAACATGCTAATTTTAGCTCTAACACTGATGATCCACCTACAAATGTGAACTGACGTTCAAAAATAAAACATTTGAAAACGGACCATTTTCCACATTTCTGAAGCATGACGTAATGGGGGGGTGTTATCTCTTTTGTCGAAAATCAGCCGTTTTTGCTCGAACATTAAATGCCTCCAAATGGTATTTAATTAACTTCCCGAGCCCCTGGAAGCATGAAAATCACTTTAAACATGCTAATTTTAGCTCTAACACTGATGATCCACCTACAAATGTGAGCTGACGTTCAAAAATAAAACATTTGAAAACGGACCATTTTCCACATTTCTGAAGCATGACGTAATGGGGGGGTGTTATCTCTTTTGTCGAAAATCAGCCGTTTTTGCTCGAACATTAAATGCCTCCAAATGGTATTTAATTAACTTCCCGGGGTGAAGAAACCCTTTTTGAGAACTCAGAGTGAGTAAATTGGCCATTTTCATGCACTTTTAACCATTCCATAAATCTTGTGTTTTGGGCCCCTGGAAGCATGAAAATCACTTTAAACATGCTAATTTTAGCTCTAACACTGATGATCCACCTACAAATGTGAACTGACGTTCAAAAATAAAACATTTGAAAACGGACCATTTTCCACATTTCTGAAGCATGATGTAATGGGGGGGTGTTATCTCTTTTGTCGAAAATCAGCCGTTTTTGCTCGAACATTAAATGCCTCCAAATGGTATTTATTTCATTTCCCGAGCCCCTGGAAGCATGAAAATCACTTTAAACATGCTAATTTTAGCTCTAACACTGATGATCCACCTACAAATGTGAACTGACGTTCAAAAATAAAACATTTGAAAACGGACCATTTTCCACATTTCTGAAGCATGACGTAATGGGGGGGGTGTTATCTCTTTTGTCGAAAATCAGCCGTTTTTGCTCGAACATTAAATGCCTCCAAATGGTATTTAATTAACTTCCCGAGCCCCTGGAAGCATGAAAATCACTTTAAACATGCTAATTTTAGCTCTAACACTGATGATCCACCTACAAATGTGAACGGACGTTCAAAAATAAAACATTTGAAAACGGACCATTTTCCACATTTCTGAAGCATGACGTAATGGGGGGGTGTTATCTCTTTTGTCGAAAATCAGCCGTTTTTGCTCGAACATTAAATGCCTCCAAATGGTATTTAATTAACTTCCCGGGGTGAAGAAACCCTTTTTGAGAACTCAGAGTGAGTAAATTGGCCATTTTCATGCACTTTTAACCATTCCATAAATCTTGTGTTTTGGGCCCCTGGAAGCATGAAAATCACTTTAAACATGCTAATTTTAGCTCTAACACTGATGATCCACCTACAAATGTGAACTGACGTTCAAAAATAAAACATTTGAAAACGGACCATTTTCCACATTTCTGAAGCATGACGTAATGGGGGGGTGTTATCTCTTTTGTCGAAAATCAGCCGTTTTTGCTCGAACATTAAATGCCTCCAAATGGTATTTAATTAACTTCCCGAGCCCCTGGAAGCATGAAAATCACTTTAAACATGCTAATTTTAGCTCTAACACTGATGATCCACCTACAAATGTGAACTGACGTTCAAAAATAAAACATTTGAAAACGGACCATTTTCCACATTTCTGAAGCATGACGTAATGGGGGGGTGTTATCTCTTTTGTCGAAAATCAGCCGTTTTTGCTCGAACATTAAATGCCTCCAAATGGTATTTAATTAACTTCCCGAGCCCCTGGAAGCATGAAAATCACTTTAAACATGCTAATTTTAGCTCTAACACTGATGATCCACCTACAAATGTGAACTGACGTTCAAAAATAAAACATTTGAAAACGGACCATTTTCCACATTTCTGAAGCATGACGTAATGGGGGGGTGTTATCTCTTTTGTCGAAAATCAGCCGTTTTTGCTCGAACATTAAATGCCTCCAAATGGTATTTATTTCACTTCCCGAGCCCCTGGAAGCATGAAAATCACTTTAAACATGCTAATTTTAGCTCTAACACTGATGATCCACCTACAAATGTGAACTGACGTTCAAAAATAAAACATTTGAAAACGGACCATTTTCCACATTTCTGAAGCATGACGTAATGGGGGGGTGTTATCTCTTTTGTCGAAAATCAGCCGTTTTTGCTCGAACATTAAATGCCTCCAAATGGTATTTAATTAACTTCCCGAGCCCCTGGAAGCATGAAAATCACTTTAAACATGCTAATTTTAGCTCTAACACTGATGATCCACCTACAAATGTGAGCTGACGTTCAAAAATAAAACATTTGAAAACGGACCATTTTCCACATTTCTGAAGCATGACGTAATGGGGGGGTGTTATCTCTTTTGTCGAAAATCAGCCGTTTTTGCTCGAACATTAAATGCCTCCAAATGGTATTTAATTAACTTCCCGGGGTGAAGAAACCCTTTTTGAGAACTCAGAGTGAGTAAATTGGCCATTTTCATGCACTTTTAACCATTCCATTAATCTTGTGTTTTGGGCCCCTGGAAGCATGAAAATCACTTTAAACATGCTAATTTTAGCTCTAACACTGATGATCCACCTACAAATGTGAACTGACGTTCAAAAATAAAACATTTGAAAACGGACCATTTTCCACATTTCTGAAGCATGACGTAATGGGGGGGTGTTATCTCTTTTGTCGAAAATCAGCCGTTTTTGCTCGAACATTAAATGCCTCCAAATGGTATTTAATTAACTTCCCGAGCCCCTGGAAGCATGAAAATCACTTTAAACATGCTAATTTTAGCTCTAACACTGATGATCCACCTACAAATGTGAACTGACGTTCAAAAATAAAACATTTGAAAACGGACCATTTTCCACATTTCTGAAGCATGACGTAATGGGGGGGTGTTATCTCTTTTGTCGAAAATCAGCCGTTTTTGCTCGAACATTAAATGCCTCCAAATGGTATTTAATTAACTTCCCGAGCCCCTGGAAGCATGAAAATCACTTTAAACATGCTAATTTTAGCTCTAACACTGATGATCCACCTACAAATGTGAACAGACGTTCAAAAATAAAACATTTGAAAACGGACCATTTTCCACATTTCTGAAGCATGACGTAATGGGGGGGTGTTATCTCTTTCGTCGAAAATCAGCCGTTTTTGCTCGAACATTAAATGCCTCCAAATGGTATTTAATTAACTTCCCGGGGTGAAGAAACCCTTTTTGAGAACTCAGAGTGAGTAAATTGGCCATTTTCATGCACTTTTAACCATTCCATAAATCTTGTGTTTTGGGCCCCTGGAAGCATGAAAATCACTTTAAACATGCTAATTTTAGCTCTAACACTGATGATCCACCTACAAATGTGAACTGACGTTCAAAAATAAAACTTTTGAAAACGGACCATTTTCCACATTTCTGAAGCATGACGTAATGGGGGGGTGTTATCTCTTTTGTCGAAAATCAGCCGTTTTTGCTTGAACATTAAATGCCTCCAAATGGTATTTAATTAACTTCCCGTTGTGAAGAAACCCTTTTTGAGAACTCAGAGTGAGTAAATTGGCCATTTTCATGCACTTTTAACCATTCCATAAATCTTGTGTTTTGGGCCCCTGGAAGCATGAAAATCACTTTAAACATGCTAATTTTAGCTCTAACACTGATGATCCACCTACAAATGTGAACTGACGTTCAAAAATAAAACATTTGAAAACGGACCATTTTCCACATTTCTGAAGCATGACGTAATGGGGGGGTGTTATCTCTTTTGTCGAAAATCAGCCGTTTTTGCTCGAACATTAAATGCCTCCAAATGGTATTTAATTAACTTCCCGAGCCCCTGGAAGCATGAAAATCACTTTAAACATGCTAATTTTAGCTCTAACACTGATGATCCACCTACAAATGTGAACTGACGTTCAAAAATAAAACATTTGAAAACGGACCATTTTCCACATTTCTGAAGCATGACGTAATGGGGGGGTGTTATCTCTTTTGTCGAAAATCAGCCGTTTTTGCTCGAACATTAAATGCCTCCAAATGGTATTTAATTAACTTCCCGGGGTGAAGAAACCCTTTTTGAGAACTCAGAGTGAGTAAATTGGCCATTTTCATGCACTTTTAACCATTCCATAAATCTTGTGTTTTGGGCCCCTGGAAGCATGAAAATCACTTTAAACATGCTAATTTTAGCTCTAACACTGATGATCCACCTACAAATGTGAACTGACGTTCAAAAATAAAACATTTGAAAACGGACCATTTTCCACATTTCTGAAGCATGACGTAAAGGGGGGGTGTTATCTCTTTTGTCGAAAATCAGCCGTTTTTGCTCGAACATTAAATGCCTCCAAATGGTATTTAATTAACTTCCCGAGCCCCTGGAAGCATGAAAATCACTTTAAACATGCTAATTTTAGCTCTAACACTGATGATCCACCTACAAATGTGAACTGACGTTCAAAAATATAACATTTGAAAACGGACCATTTTCCACATTTCTGAAGCATGACGTAATGGGGGGGTGTTATCTCTTTTGTCGAAAATCAGCCGTTTTTGCTCGAACATTAAATGCCTCCAAATGGTATTTAATTAACTTCCCGAGCCCCTGGAAGCATGAAAATCACTTTAAACATGCTAATTTTAGCTCTAACACTGATGATCCACCTACAAATGTGAACTGACGTTCAAAAATAAAACATTTGAAAACGGACAATTTTCCACATTTCTGAAGCATGACGTAATGGGGGGGGTGTTATCTCTTTTGTCGAAAATCAGCCGTTTTTGCTCGAACATTAAATGCCTCCAAATGGTATTTAATTAACTTCCCGAGCCCCTGGAAGCATGAAAATCACTTTAAACATGCTAATTTTAGCTCTAACACTGATGATCCACCTACAAAGGTGAACTGACGTTCAAAAATAAAACATTTGAAAACGGACCATTTTCCACATTTCTGAAGCATGACGTAATGGGGGGGTGTTATCTCTTTTGTCGAAAATCAGCCGTTTTTGCTCGATCATTAAATGCCTCCAAATGGTATTTATTTCACTTCCCGGGGTGAAGAAACCCTTTTTGAGAACTCAGAGTGAGTAAATTGGCCATTTTCATGCACTTTTAACCATTCCATAAATCTTGTGTTTTGGGCCCCTGGAAGCATGAAAATCACTTTAAACATGCTAATTTTAGCTCTAACACTGATGATCCACCTACAAATGTGAACTGACGTTCAAAAATAAAACATTTGAAAACGGACCATTTTCCACATTTCTGAAGCATGACGTAATGGGGGGGTGTTATCTCTTTTGTCGAAAATCAGCCGTTTTTGCTCGAACATTAAATGCCTCCAAATGGTATTTAATTAACTTCCCGAGCCCCTGGAAGCATGAAAATCACTTTAAACATGCTAATTTTAGCTCTAACACTGATGATCCACCTACAAATGTGAACTGACGTTCAAAAATAAAACATTTGAAAACGGACCATTTTCCACATTTCTGAAGCATGATGTAATGGGGGGGTGTTATCTCTTTTGTCGAAAATCAGCCGTTTTTGCTCGAACATTAAATGCCTCCAAATGGTATTTATTTCACTTCCCGAGCCCCTGGAAGCATGAAAATCACTTTAAACATGCTAATTTTAGCTCTAACACTGATGATCCACCTACAAATGTGAACTGACGTTCAAAAATAAAACATTTGAAAACGGACCATTTTCCACATTTCTGAAGCATGACGTAATGGGGGGGGTGTTATCTCTTTTGTCGAAAATCAGCCGTTTTTGCTCGAACATTAAATGCCTCCAAATGGTATTTAATTAACTTCCCGAGCCCCTGGAAGCATGAAAATCACTTTAAACATGCTAATTTTAGCTCTAACACTGATGATCCACCTACAAATGTGAACTGACGTTCAAAAATAAAACATTTGAAAACGGACCATTTTCCACATTTCTGAAGCATGACGTAATGGGGGGGTGTTATCTCTTTTGTCGAAAATCAGCCGTTTTTGCTCGAACATTAAATGCCTCCAAATGGTATTTAATTACCTTCCCGGGGTGAAGAAACCCTTTTTGAGAACTCAGAGTGAGTAAATTGGCCATTTTCATGCACTTTTAACCATTCCATAAATCTTGTGTTTTGGGCCCCTGGAAGCATGAAAATCACTTTAAACATGCTAATTTTAGCTCTAACACTGATGATCCACCTACAAATGTGAACTGACGTTCAAAAATAAAACATTTGAAAACGGACCGTTTTCCACATTTCTGAAGCATGACGTAATGGGGGGGTGTTATCTCTTTTGTCGAAAATCAGCCGTTTTTGCTCGAACATTAAATGCCTCCAAATGGTATTTAATTAACTTCCCGAGCCCCTGGAAGCATGAAAATCACTTTAAACATGCTAATTTTAGCTCTAACACTGATGATCCACCTACAAATGTGAACTGACGTTAAAAAATAAAACATTTGAAAACGGACCATTTTCCACATTTCTGAAGCATGACGTAATGGGGGGGTGTTATCTCTTTTGTCGAAAATCAGCCGTTTTTGCTCGAACATTAAATGCCTCCAAATGGTATTTAATTAACTTCCCGAGCCCCTGGAAGCATGAAAATCACTTTAAACATGCTAATTTTAGCTCTAACACTGATGATCCACCTACAAATGTGAACTGACGTTCAAAAATAAAACATTTGAAAACGGACCATTTTCCACATTTCTGAAGCATGACGTAATGGGGGGGTGTTATCTCTTTTGTCGAAAATCAGCCATTTTTGCTCGAACATTAAATGCCTCCAAATGGTATTTATTTCACTTCCCGAGCCCCTGGAAGCATGAAAATCACTTTAAACATGCTAATTTTAGCTCTAACACTGATGATCCACCTACAAATGTGAACTGACGTTCAAAAATAAAACATTTGAAAACGGACCATTTTCCACATTTCTGAAGCATGATGTAATGGGGGGGTGTTATCTCTTTTGTCGAAAATCAGCCGTTTTTGCTCGAACATTAAATGCCTCCAAATGGTATTTATTTCACTTCCCGAGCCCCTGGAAGCATGAAAATCACTTTAAACATGCTAATTTTAGCTCTAACACTGATGATCCACCTACAAATGTGAACTGACGTTCAAAAATAAAACATTTGAAAACGGACCATTTTCCACATTTCTGAAGCATGACGTAATGGGGGGGGTGTTATCTCTTTTGTCGAAAATCAGCCGTTTTTGCTCGAACATTAAATGCCTCCAAATGGTATTTAATTAACTTCCCGAGCCCCTGGAAGCATGAAAATCACTTTAAACATGCTAATTTTAGCTCTAACACTGATGATCCACCTACAAATGTGAACTGACGTTCAAAAATAAAACATTTGAAAACGGACCATTTTCCACATTTCTGAAGCATGACGTAATGGGGGGGTGTTATCTCTTTTGTCGAAAATCAGCCGTTTTTGCTCGAACATTAAATGCCTCCAAATGGTATTTAATTACCTTCCCGGGGTGAAGAAACCCTTTTTGAGAACTCAGAGTGAGTAAATTGGCCATTTTCATGCACTTTTAACCATTCCATAAATCTTGTGTTTTGGGCCCCTGGAAGCATGAAAATCACTTTAAACATGCTAATTTTAGCTCTAACACTGATGATCCACCTACAAATGTGAACTGACGTTCAAAAATAAAACATTTGAAAACGGACCGTTTTCCACATTTCTGAAGCATGACGTAATGGGGGGGTGTTATCTCTTTTGTCGAAAATCAGCCGTTTTTGCTCGAACATTAAATGCCTCCAAATGGTATTTAATTAACTTCCCGAGCCCCTGGAAGCATGAAAATCACTTTAAACATGCTAATTTTAGCTCTAACACTGATGATCCACCTACAAATGTGAACTGACGTTAAAAAATAAAACATTTGAAAACGGACCATTTTCCACATTTCTGAAGCATGACGTAATGGGGGGGTGTTATCTCTTTTGTCGAAAATCAGCCGTTTTTGCTCGAACATTAAATGCCTCCAAATGGTATTTAATTAACTTCCCGAGCCCCTGGAAGCATGAAAATCACTTTAAACATGCTAATTTTAGCTCTAACACTGATGATCCACCTACAAATGTGAACTGACGTTCAAAAATAAAACATTTGAAAACGGACCATTTTCCACATTTCTGAAGCATGACGTAATGGGGGGGTGTTATCTCTTTTGTCGAAAATCAGTCATTTTTGCTCGAACATTAAATGCCTCCAAATGGTATTTATTTCACTTCCCGAGCCCCTGGAAGCATGAAAATCACTTTAAACATGCTAATTTTAGCTCTAACACTGATGATCCACCTACAAATGTGAACTGACGTTCAAAAATAAAACATTTGAAAACGGACCATTTTCCACATTTCTGAAGCATGACGTAATAGGGGGGTGTTATCTCTTTTGTCGAAAATCAGCCGTTTTTGCTCGAACATTAAATGCCTCCAAATGGTATTTAATTAACTTCCCGAGCCCCTGGAAGCATGAAAATCACTTTAAACATGCTAATTTTAGCTCTAACACTGATGATCCACCTACAAATGTGAGCTGACGTTCAAAAATAAAACATTTGAAAACGGACCATTTTCCACATTTCTGAAGCATGACGTAATGGGGGGGTGTTATCTCTTTTGTCGAAAATCAGCCGTTTTTGCTCGAACATTAAATGCCTCCAAATGGTATTTAATTAACTTCCCGGGGTGAAGAAACCCTTTTTGAGAACTCAGAGTGAGTAAATTGGCCATTTTCATGCACTTTTAACCATTCCATAAATCTTGTGTTTTGGGCCCCTGGAAGCATGAAAATCACTTTAAACATGCTAATTTTAGCTCTAACACTGATGATCCACCTACAAATGTGAACTGACGTTCAAAAATAAAACATTTGAAAACGGACCATTTTCCACATTTCTGAAGCATGACGTAATGGGGGGGTGTTATCTCTGTTGTCGGAAATCAGCCGTTTTTGCTCGAACATTAAATGCCTCCAAATGGTATTTAATTAACTTCCCGAGCCCCTGGAAGCATGAAAATCACTTTAAACATGCTCATTTTAGCTCTAACACTGATGATCCACCTACAAATGTGAACTGACGTTCAAAAATAAAACATTAGAAAACGGACCATTTTCCACATTTCTGAAGCATGACGTAATGGGGGGGTGTTATCTCTTTTGTCGAAAATCAGCCGGTTTTGCTCGAACATTAAATGCCTCCAAATGGTATTTAATTAACTTCCCGAGCCCCTGGAAGCATGAAAATCACTTTAAACATGCTAATTTTAGCTCTAACACTGATGATCCACCTACAAATGTGAACAGACGTTCAAAAATAAAACATTTGAAAACGGACCATTTTCCACATTTCTGAAGCATGACGTAATGGGGGGGTGTTATCTCTTTTGTCGAAAATCAGCCGTTTTTGCTCGAACATTAAATGCCTCCAAATGGTATTTAATTAACTTCCCGGGGTGAAGAAACCCTTTTTGAGAACTCAGAGTGAGTAAATTGGCCATTTTCATGCACTTTTAACCATTCCATAAATCTTGTGTTTTGGGCCCCTGGAAGCATGAAAATCACTTTAAACATGCTAATTTTAGCTCTAACACTGATGATCCACCTACAAATGTGAACTGACGTTCAAAAATAAAACATTTGAAAACGGACCATTTTCCACATTTCTGAAGCATGACGTAATGGGGGGGGGTGTTATCTCTTTTGTCGAAAATCAGCCGTTTTTGCTCGAACATTAAATGCCTCCAAATGGTATTTAATTAACTTCCCGGGGTGAAGAAACCCTTTTTGAGAACTCAGAGTGAGTAAATTGGCCATTTTCATGCACTTTTAACCATTCCATAAATCTTGTGTTTTGGGCCCCTGGAAGCATGAAAATCACTTTAAACATGCTAATTTTAGCTCTAACACTGATGATCCACCTACAAATGTGAACTGACGTTCAAAAATAAAACTTTTGAAAACGGACCATTTTCCACATTTCTGAAGCATGACGTAATGGGGGGGTGTTATCTCTTTTGTCGAAAATCAGCCGTTTTTGCTCGAACATTAAATGCCTCCAAATGGTATTTAATTAACTTCCCGTTGTGAAGAAACCCTTTTTGAGAACTCAGAGTGAGTAAATTGGCCATTTTCATGCACTTTTAACCATTCCATAAATCTTGTGTTTTGGGCCCCTGGAAGCATGAAAATCACTTTAAACATGCTAATTTTAGCTCTAACACTGATGATCCACCTACAAATGTGAACTGACGTTCAAAAATAAAACATTTGAAAACGGACCATTTTCCACATTTCTGAAGCATGACGTAATGGGGGGGTGTTATCTCTTTTGTCGAAAATCAGCCGTTTTTGCTCGAACATTAAATGCCTCCAAATGGTATTTAATTAACTTCCCGAGCCCCTGGAAGCATGAAAATCACTTTAAACATGCTAATTTTAGCTCTAACACTGATGATCCACCTACAAATGTGAACTGACGTTCAAAAATAAAACATTTGAAAACGGACCATTTTCCACATTTCTGAAGCATGACGTAATGGGGGGGTGTTATCTCTTTTGTCGAAAATCAGCCGTTTTTGCTCGAACATTAAATGCCTCCAAATGGTATTTATTTCACTTCCCGAGCCCCTGGAAGCATGAAAATCACTTTAAACATGCTAATTTTAGCTCTAACACTGATGATCCACCTACAAATGTGAACTGACGTTCAAAAATAAAACATTTGAAAAAGGACCATTTTCCACATTTCTGAAGCATGACGTAATGGGGGGGTGTTATCTCTTTTGTCGAAAATCAGCCGTTTTTGCTCGAACATTAAATGCCTCCAAATGGTATTTAATTAACTTCCCGAGCCCCTGGAAGCATGAAAATCACTTTAAACATGCTAATTTTAGCTCTAACACTGATGATCCACCTTCAAATGTGAACTGACGTTCAAAAATAAAACATTTGAAAACGGACCATTTTCCACATTTCTGAAGCATGACGTAATGGGGGGGTGTTATCTCTTTTGTCGAAAATCAGCCGTTTTTGCTCGAACATTAAATGCCTCCAAATGGTATTTAATTAACTTCCCGAGCCCCTGGAAGCATGAAAATCACTTTAAACATGCTAATTTTAGCTCTAACACTGATGATCCACCTACAAATGTGAACAGACGTTCAAAAATAAAACATTTGAAAACGGACCATTTTCCACATTTCTGAAGCATGACGTAATAGGGGGGTGTTATCTCTTTTGTCGAAAATCAGCCGTTTTTGCTCGAACATTAAATGCCTCCAAATGGTATTTAATTAACTTCCCGGGGTGAAGAAACCCTTTTTGAGAACTCAGAGTGAGTAAATTGGCCATTTTCATGCACTTTTAACCATTCCATAAATCTTGTGTTTTGGGCCCCTGGAAGCATGAAAATCACTTTAAACATGCTAATTTTAGCTCTAACACTGATGATCCACCTACAAATGTGAACTGACGTTCAAAAATAAAACATTTGAAAACGGACCATTTTCCACATTTCTGAAGCATGACGTAATGGGGGGGTGTTATCTCTTTTGTCGAAAATCAGCCGTTTTTGCTCGAACATTAAATGCCTCCAAATGGTATTTAATTAACTTCCCGGGGTGAAGAAACCCTTTTTGAGAACTCAGAGTGAGTAAATTGGCCATTTTCATGCACTTTTAACCATTCCATAAATCTTGTGTTTTGGGCCCCTGGAAGCATGAAAATCACTTTAAACATGCTAATTTTAGCTCTAACACTGATGATCCACCTACAAATGTGAACTGACGTTCAAAAATAAAACTTTTGAAAACGGACCATTTTCCACATTTCTGAAGCATGACGTAATGGGGGGGTGTTATCTCTTTTGTCGAAAATCAGCCGTTTTTGCTCGAACATTAAATGCCTCCAAATGGTATTTAATTAACTTCCCGTTGTGAAGAAACCCTTTTTGAGAACTCAGAGTGAGTAAATTGGCCATTTTCATGCACTTTTAACCATTCCATAAATCTTGTGTTTTGGGCCCCTGGAAGCATGAAAATCACTTTAAACATGCTAATTTTAGCTCTAACACTGATGATCCACCTACAAATGTGAACTGACGTTCAAAAATAAAACATTTGAAAACGGACCATTTTCCACATTTCTGAAGCATGACGTAATGGGGGGGTGTTATCTCTTTTGTCGAAAATCAGCCGTTTTTGCTCGAACATTAAATGCCTCCAAATGGTATTTAATTAACTTCCCGAGCCCCTGGAAGCATGAAAATCACTTTAAACATGCTAATTTTAGCTCTAACACTGATGATCCACCTACAAATGTGAACTGACGTTCAAAAATAAAACATTTGAAAACGGACCATTTTCCACATTTCTGAAGCATGACGTAATGGGGGGGTGTTATCTCTTTTGTCGAAAATCAGCCGTTTTTGCTCGAACATTAAATGCCTCCAAATGGTATTTATTTCACTTCCCGAGTACCTGGAAGCATGAAAATCACTTTAAACATGCTAATTTTAGCTCTAACACTGATGATCCACCTACAAATGTGAACTGACGTTCAAAAATAAAACATTTGAAATCGGACCATTTTCCACATTTCTGAAGCATGACGTAATGGGGGGGTGTTATCTCTTTTGTCGAAAATCAGCCGTTTTTGCTCGAACATTAAATGCCTCCAAATGGTATTTAATTACCTTCCCGAGCCCCTGGAAGCATTAAAATCACTTTAAACATGCTAATTTTAGCTCTAACACTGATGATCCACCTACAAATGTGAACTGACGTTCAAAAATAAAACATTTGAAAACGGACCATTTTCCACATTTCTGAAGCATGACGTCATGGGGGGGTGTTATCTCTTTTGTCGAAAATCAGCCGTTTTTGCTCGAACATTAAATGCCTCCAAATGGTATTTAATTAACTTCCCGGGGTGAAGAAACCCCTTTTGAGAACTCAGAGTGAGTAAATTGGCCATTTTCATGCACTTTTAACCATTCCATAAATCTTGTGTTTTGGGCCCCTGGAAGCATGAAAATCACTTTAAACATGCTAATTTCAGCTCTAACACTGATGATCCACCTACAAATGTGAACTGACGTTCAAAAATAAAACATTTGAAAACGGACCATTTTCCACATTTCTGAAGCATGACGTAATGGGGGGGTGTTATCTCTTTTGTCGAAAATCAGCAGTTTTTGCTCGAACATTAAATGCCTCCAAATGGTATTTAATTAACTTCCCGAGCCCCTGGAAGCATGAAAATCACTTTAAACATGCTAATTTTAGCTCTAACACTGATGATCCACCTACAAATGTGAACTGACGTTCAAAAATAAAACATTTGAAAACGGACCATTTTCCACATTTCTGAAGCATGACGTAATGGGGGGGTGTTATCTCTTTTGTCGAAAATCAGCCGTTTTTGCTCGAACATTAAATGCCTCCAAATGGTATTTAATTAACTTCCCGAGCCCCTGGAAGCATGAAAATCACTTTAAACATGCTAATTTTAGCTCTAACACTGATGATCCACCTACAAATGTGAACTGACGTTCAAAAATAAAACATTTGAAAACGGACCATTTTCCACATTTCTGAAGCATGACGTAATGGGGGGGGGTGTTATCTCTTTTGTCGAAAATCAGCCGTTTTTGCTCGAACATTAAATGCCTCCAAATGGTATTTAATTAACTTCCCGAGCCCCTGGAAGCATGAAAATCATTTTAAACATGCTAATTTTAGCTCTAACACTGATGATCCACCTACAAATGTGAACTGACGTTCAAAAATAAAACATTTGAAAACGGACCATTTTCCACATTTCTGAAGCATGACGTAATGGGGGGGTGTTATCTCTTTTGTCGAAAATCAGCCGTTTTTGCTCGAACATTAAATGCCTCCAAATTGTATTTATTTCACTTCCCGGGGTGAAGAAACCCTTTTTGAGAACTCAGAGTGAGTAAATTGGCCATTTTCATGCACTTTTAACCATTCCATAAATCTTGTGTTTTGGGCCCCTGGAAGCATGAAAATCACTTTAAACATGCTAATTTTAGCTCTAACACTGATGATCCACCTACAAATGTGAACTGACGTTCAAAAATAAAACATTTGAAAACGGACCATTTTCCACATTTCTGAAGCATGACGTAATGGGGGGGTGTTATCTCTTTTGTCGAAAATCAGCCGTTTTTGCTCGAACATTAAATGCCTCCAAATGGTATTTATTTCACTTCCCGAGCCCCTGGAAGCATGAAAATCACTTTAAACATGCTAATTTTAGCTCTAACACTGATGATCCACCTACAAATGTGAACTGACGTTCAAAAATAAAACATTTGAAAACGGACCATTTTCCACATTTCTGAAGCATGACGTAATGGGGGGGTGTTATCTCTTTTGTCGAAAATCAGCCGTTTTTGCTCGAACATTAAATGCCTCCAAATGGTATTTAATTAACTTCCCGAGCCCCTGGAAGCATGAAAATCACTTTAAACATGCTAATTTTAGCTCTAACACTGATGATCCACCTACAAATGTGAACTGACGTTCAAAAATAAAACATTTGAAAACGGACCATTTTCCACATTTCTGAAGCATGACGTAATGGGGGGGTGTTATCTCTTTTGTCGAAAATCAGCCGTTTTTGCTCGAACATTAAATGCCTCCAAATAGTATTTAATTAACTTCCCGGGGTGAAGAAACCCTTTTTGAGAACTCAGAGTGAGTAAATTGGCCATTTTCATGCACTTTTAACCATTCCATAAATCTTGTGTTTTGGGCCCCTGGAAGCATGAAAATCACTTTAAACATGCTAATTTTAGCTCTAACACTGATGATCCACCTACAAATGTGAACTGACGTTCAAAAATAAAACATTTGAAAACGGACCATTTTCCACATTTCTGAAGCATGACGTAATGGGGGGGTGTTATCTCTTTTGTCGAAAATCAGCCGTTTTCGCTCGAACATTAAATGCCTCCAAATGGTATTTAATTAACTTCCCGAGCCCCTGGAAGCATGAAAATCACTTTAAACATGCTAATTTTAGCTCTAACACTGATGATCCACCTACAAATGTGAACTGACGTTCAAAAATAAAACATTTGAAAACGGACCATTTTCCACATTTCTGAAGCATGACGTAATGGGGGGGTGTTATCTCTTTTGTCGAAAATCAGCCGTTTTTGCTCGAACATTAAATGCCTCCAAATGGTATTTATTTCACTTCCCGAGCCCCTGGAAGCATGAAAATCACTTTAAACATGCTAATTTTAGCTCTAACACTGATGATCCACCTACAAATGTGAACTGACGTTCAAAAATAAAACATTTGAAAACGGACCATTTTCCACATTTCTGAAGCATGACGTAATGGGGGGTGTTATCTCTTTTGTCGAAAATCAGCCGTTTTTGCTCGAACATTAAATGCCTCCAAATGGTATTTATTTCACTTCCCGAGCCCCTGGAAGCATGAAAATCACTTTAAACATGCTAATTTTAGCTCTAACACTGATGATCCACCTACAAATGTGAACTGACGTTCAAAAATAAAACATTTGAAAACGGACCATTTTCCACATTTCTGAAGCATGACGTAATGGGGGGGTGTTATCTCTTTTGTCGAAAATCAGCCGTTTTTGCTCGAACATTAAATGCCTCCAAATGGTATTTAATTAACTTCCCGAGCCCCTGGAAGCATGAAAATCACTTTAAACATGCTAATTTTAGCTCTAACACTGATGATCCACCTACAAATGTGAACTGACGTTCAAAAATAAAACATTTGAAAACGGACCATTTTCCACATTTCTGAAGCATGACGTAATGGGGGGGTGTTATCTCTTTTGTCGAAAATCAGCCGTTTTTGCTCGAACATTAAATGCCTCCAAATGGTATTTAATTAACTTCCCGGGGTGAAGAAACCCTTTTTGAGAACTCAGAGTGAGTAAATTGGCCATTTTCATGCACTTTTAACCATTCCATAAATCTTGTGTTTTGGGCCCCTGGAAGCATGAAAATCACTTTAAACATGCTAATTTTAGCTCTAACACTGATGATCCACCTACAAATGTGAACTGACGTTCAAAAATAAAACATTTGAAAACGGACCATTTTCCATATTTCTGAAGCATGACGTAATGGGGGGGTGTTATCTCTTTTGTCGAAAATCAGCCGTTTTTGCTCGAACATTAAATGCCTCCAAATGGTATTTATTTCACTTCCCGAGCCCCTGGAAGCATGAAAATCACTTTAAACATGCTAATTTTAGCTCTAACACTGATGATCCACCTACAAATGTGAACTGACGTTCAAAAATAAAACATTTGAAAACGGACCATTTTCCACATTTCTGAAGCATGACGTAATGGGGGGGTGTTATCTCTTTTGTCGAAAATCAGCCGTTTTTGCTCGAACATTAAATGCCTCCAAATGGTATTTAATTAACTTCCCGAGCCCCTGGAAGCATGAAAATCACTTTAAACATGCTAATTTTAGCTCTAACACTGATGATCCACCTACAAATGTGAACTGACGTTCAAAAATAAAACATTTGAAAACGGACCATTTTCCACATTTCTGAAGCATGACGTAATGGGGGGGTGTTATCTCTTTTGTCGAAAATCAGCCGTTTTTGCTCGAACATTAAATGCCTCCAAATAGTATTTAATTAACTTCCCGGGGTGAAGAAACCCTTTTTGAGAACTCAGAGTGAGTAAATTGGCCATTTTCATGCACTTTTAACCATTCCATAAATCTTGTGTTTTGGGCCCCTGGAAGCATGAAAATCACTTTAAACATGCTAATTTTAGCTCTAACACTGATGATCCACCTACAAATGTGAACTGACGTTCAAAAATAAAACATTTGAAAACGGACCATTTTCCACATTTCTGAAGCATGACGTAATTGGGGGGTGTTATCTCTTTTGTCGAAAATCAGCCGTTTTCGCTCGAACATTAAATGCCTCCAAATGGTATTTAATTAACTTCCCGAGCCCCTGGAAGCATGAAAATCACTTTAAACATGCTAATTTTAGCTCTAACACTGATGATCCACCTACAAATGTGAACTGACGTTCAAAAATAAAACATTTGAAAACGGACCATTTTCCACATTTCTGAAGCATGACGTAATGGGGGGGTGTTATCTCTTTTGTCGAAAATCAGCCGTTTTTGCTCGAACATTAAATGCCTCCAAATGGTATTTATTTCACTTCCCGAGCCCCTGGAAGCATGAAAATCACTTTAAACATGCTAATTTTAGCTCTAACACTGATGATCCACCTACAAATGTGAACTGACGTTCAAAAATAAAACATTTGAAAACGGACCATTTTCCACATTTCTGAAGCATGACGTAATGGGGGGTGTTATCTCTTTTGTCGAAAATCAGCCGTTTTTGCTCGAACATTAAATGCCTCCAAATGGTATTTATTTCACTTCCCGAGCCCCTGGAAGCATGAAAATCACTTTAAACATGCTAATTTTAGCTCTAACACTGATGATCCACCTACAAATGTGAACTGACGTTCAAAAATAAAACATTTGAAAACGGACCATTTTCCACATTTCTGAAGCATGACGTAATGGGGGGGTGTTATCTCTTTTGTCGAAAATCAGCCGTTTTTGCTCGAACATTAAATGCCTCCAAATGGTATTTAATTAACTTCCCGAGCCCCTGGAAGCATGAAAATCACTTTAAACATGCTAATTTTAGCTCTAACACTGATGATCCACCTACAAATGTGAACTGACGTTCAAAAATAAAACATTTGAAAACGGACCATTTTCCACATTTCTGAAGCATGACGTAATGGGGGGGTGTTATCTCTTTTGTCGAAAATCAGCCGTTTTTGCTCGAACATTAAATGCCTCCAAATGGTATTTAATTAACTTCCCGGGGTGAAGAAACCCTTTTTGAGAACTCAGAGTGAGTAAATTGGCCATTTTCATGCACTTTTAACCATTCCATAAATCTTGTGTTTTGGGCCCCTGGAAGCATGAAAATCACTTTAAACATGCTAATTTTAGCTCTAACACTGATGATCCACCTACAAATGTGAACTGACGTTCAAAAATAAAGCATTTGAAAACGGACCATTTTCCACATTTCTGAAGCATGACGTAATGGGGGGGTGTTATCTCTTTTGTTGAAAATCAGCCGTTTTTGCTCGAACATTAAATGCCTCCAAATGGTATTTAATTAACTTCCCGAGCCCCTGGAAGCATGAAAATCACTTTAAACATGCTAATTTTAGCTCTAACACTGATGATCCACCTACAAATGTGAACTGACGTTCAAAAATAAAACATTTGAAAACGGACCATTTTCCACATTTCTGAAGCATGACGTAATGGGGGGGTGTTATCTCTTTTGTCGAAAATCAGCCGTTTTTGCTCGAACATTAAATGCCTCCAAATGGTATTTAATTAACTTCCCGAGCCCCTGGAAGCATGAAAATCACTTTAAACATGCTAATTTTAGCTCTAACACTGATGATCCACCTACAAATGTGAACAGACGTTCAAAAATAAAACATTTGAAAACGGACCATTTTCCACATTTCTGAAGCATGACGTAATGGGGGGGTGTTATCTGTTTTGTCGAAAATCACCCGTTTTTGCTCGAACATTAAATGCCTCCAAATGGTATTTAATTAACTTCCCGGGGTGAAGAAACCCTTTTTGAGAACTCAGAGTGAGTAAATTGGCCATTTTCATGCACTTTTAACCATTCCATAAATCTTGTGTTTTGGGCCCCTGGAAGCATGAAAATCACTT
The DNA here is from genome assembly GCF_964263255.1 of Lissotriton vulgaris. Taxonomy (NCBI): domain Eukaryota; kingdom Metazoa; phylum Chordata; class Amphibia; order Caudata; family Salamandridae; genus Lissotriton; species Lissotriton vulgaris. Next base: position 294,201 of record NW_028245168.1, read on the forward strand.
TAAACATGCTAATTTTAGCTCTAACACTGATGATCCACCTACAAATGTGAACTGACGTTCAAAAATAAAACTTTTGAAAACGGACCATTTTCCACATTTCTGAAGCATGACGTAATGGGGGGGTGTTATCTCTTTTGTCGAAAATCAGCCGTTTTTGCTCGAACATTAAATGCCTCCAAATGGTATTTAATTAACTTCCCGTTGTGAAGAAACCCTTTTTGAGAACTCAGAGTGAGTAAATTGGCCATTTTCATGCACTTTTAACCATTCCATATATCTTGTGTTTTGGGCCCCTGGAAGCATGAAAATCACTTTAAACATGCTAATTTTAGCTCTAAAACTGATGATCCACCTACAAATGTGAACTGACGTTCAAAAATAAAACATTTGAAAACGGACCATTTTCCACATTTCTGAAGCATGACGTAATGGGGGGGTGTTATCTCTTTTGTCGAAAATCAGCCGTTTTTGCTCGAACATTAAATGCCTCCAAATGGTATTTAATTAACTTCCCGAGCCCCTGGAAGCATGAAAATCACTTTAAACATGCTAATTTTAGCTCTAACACTGATGATCCACCTACAAATGTGAACTGACGTTCAAAAATAAAACATTTGAAAACGGACCATTTTCCACATTTCTGAAGCATGACGTAATGGGGGGGGTGTTATCTCTTTTGTCGAAAATCAGCCGTTTTTGCTCGAACATTAAATGCCTCCAAATGGTATTTAATTAACTTCCCGAGCCCCTGGAAGCATGAAAATCATTTTAAACATGCTAATTTTAGCTCTAACACTGATGATCCACCTACAAATGTGAACTGACGTTCAAAAATAAAACATTTGAAAACGGACCATTTTCCACATTTCTGAAGCATGACGTAATGGGGGGGTGTTATCTCTTTTGTCGAAAATCAGCCGTTTTTGCTCGAACATTAAATGCCTCCAAATGGTATTTAATTAACTTCCCGGGGTGAAGAAACCCTTTTTGAGAACTCAGAGTGAGTAAATTGGCCATTTTCATGCACTTTTAACCATTCCATAAATCTTGTGTTTTGGGCCCCTGGAAGCATGAAAATCACTTTAAACATGCTAATTTTAGCTCTAACACTGATGATCCACCTACAAATGTGAACTGACGTTCAAAAATAAAACTTTTGAAAACGGACCATTTTCCACATTTCTGAAGCATGACGTAATGGGGGGGTGTTATCTCTTTTGTCGAAAATCAGCCGTTTTTGCTCGAACATTAAATGCCTCCAAATGGTATTTAATTAACTTCCCGTTGTGAAGAAACCCTTTTTGAGAACTCAGAGTGAGTAAATTGGCCATTTTCATGCACTTTTAACCATTCCATAAATCTTGTGTTTTGGGCCCCTGGAAGCATGAAAATCACTTTAAACATGCTAATTTTAGCTCTAAAACTGATGATCCACCTACAAATGTGAACTGACGTTCAAAAATAAAACATTTGAAAACGGACCATTTTCCACATTTCTGAAGCATGACGTAATGGGGGGGTGTTATCTCTTTTGTCGAAAATCAGCCGTTTTTGCTCGAACATTAAATGCCTCCAAATGGTATTTAATTAACTTCCCGAGCCCCTGGAAGCATGAAAATCACTTTAAACATGCTAATTTTAGCTCTAACACTGATGATCCACCTACAAATGTGAACTGACGTTCAAAAATAAAACATTTGAAAACGGACCATTTTCCACATTTCTGAAGCATGGCGTAATTGGGGGGTGTTATCTCTTTTGTCGAAAATCAGCAGTTTTTGCTCGAACATTAAATGCCTCCAAATGGTATTTAATTAACTTCCCGAGCCCCTGGAAGCATGAAAATCACTTTAAACATGCTAATTTTAGCTCTAACACTGATGATCCACCTACAAATGTGAACTGACGTTCAAAAATAAAACATTTGAAAACGGACCATTTTCCACATTTCTGAAGCATGACGTAATGGGGGGGGTGTTATCTCTTTTGTCGAAAATCAGCCGTTTTTGCTCGAACATTAAATGCCTCCAAATGGTATTTAATTAACTTCCCGAGCCCCTGGAAGCATGAAAATCATTTTAAACATGCTAATTTTAGCTCTAACACTGATGATCCACCTACAAATGTGAACTGACGTTCAAAAATAAAACATTTGAAAACGGACCATTTTCCACATTTCTGAAGCATGACGTAATGGGGGGGGTGTTATCTCTTTTGTCGAAAATCAGCCGTTTTTGCTCGAACATTAAATGCCTCCCAATGGTATTTAATTAACTTCCCGAGCCCCTGGAAGCATGAAAATCACTTTAAACATGCTAATTTTAGCTCTAACACTGATGATCCACCTACAAATGTGAACTGACGTTCAAAAATAAAACATTTGAAAACGGACCATTTTCCACATTTCTGAAGCATGACGTAATGGGGGGGTGTTATCTCTTTTGTCGAAAATCAGCCGTTTTTGCTCGAACATTAAATGCCTCCAAATGGTATTTAATTAACTTCCCGAGCCCCTGGAAGCATGAAAATCACTTTAAACATGCTAATTTTAGCTCTAACACTGATGATCCACCTACAAATGTGAACTGACGTTCAAAAATAAAACATTTGAAAACGGACCATTTTCCACATTTCTGAAGCATGACGTAATGGGGGGGTGTTATCTCTTTTGTCGAAAATCAGCCGTTTTTGCTCGAACATTAAATGCCTCCAAATGGTATTTAATTAACTTCCCGAGCCCCTGGAAGCATGAAAATCATTTTAAACATGCTAATTTTAGCTCTAACACTGATGATCCACCTACAAATGTGAACTGACGTTCAAAAATAAAACATTTGAAAACGGACCATTTTCCACATTTCTGAAGCATGACGTAATGGGGGGGTGTTATCTCTTTTGTCGAAAATCAGCCGTTTTTGCTCGAACATTAAATGCCTCCAAATGGTATTTAATTAACTTCCCGAGCCCCTGGAAGCATGAAAATCACTTTAAACATGCTAATTTTAGCTCTAACACTGATGATCCACCTACAAATGTGAACTGACGTTCAAAAATAAAACTTTTGAAAACGGACCATTTTCCACATTTCTGAAGCATGACGTAATGGGGGGGTGTTATCTCTTTTGTCGAAAATCAGCCGTTTTTGCTCGAACATTAAATGCCTCCAAATGGTATTTAATTAACTTCCCGTTGTGAAGAAACCCTTTTTGAGAACTCAGAGTGAGTAAATTGGCCATTTTCATGCACTTTTAACCATTCCATAAATCTTGTGTTTTGGGCCCCTGGAAGCATGAAAATCACTTTAAACATGCTAATTTTAGCTCTAAAACTGATGATCCACCTACAAATGTGAACTGACGTTCAAAAATAAAACATTTGAAAACGGACCATTTTCCACATTTCTGAAGCATGACGTAATGGGGGGGTGTTATCTCTTTTGTCGAAAATCAGCCGTTTTTGCTCGAACATTAAATGCCTCCAAATGGTATTTAATTAACTTCCTGAGCCCCTGGAAGCATGAAAATCACTTTAAACATGCTAATTTTAGCTCTAACACTGATGATCCACCTACAAATGTGAACTGACGTTCAAAAATAAAACATTTGAAAACGGACCATTTTCCACATTTCTGAAGCATGACGTAATGGGGGGGTGTTATCTCTTTTGTCGAAAATCAGCCGTTTTTGCTCGAACATTAAATGCCTCCAAATGGTATTTATTTCACTTCCCGAGCCCCTGGAAGCATGAAAATCACTTTAAACATGCTAATTTTAGCTCTAACACTGATGATCCACCTACAAATGTGAACTGACGTTCAAAAATAAAACATTTGAAAACGGACCATTTTCCACATTTCTGAAGCATGACGTAATGGGGGGGTGTTATCTCTTTTGTCGAAAATCAGCCGTTTTTGCTCGAACATTAAATGCCTCCAAATGGTATTTAATTAACTTCCCGAGCCCCTGGAAGCATGAAAATCACTTTAAACATGCTAATTTTAGCTCTAACACTGATGATCCACCTACAAATGTGAACTGACGTTCAAAAATAAAACATTTGAAAACGGACCATTTTCCACATTTCTGAAGCATGGCGTAATTGGGGGGTGTTATCTCTTTTGTCGAAAATCAGCAGTTTTTGCTCGAACATTAAATGCCTCCAAATGGTATTTAATTAACTTCCCGAGCCCCTGGAAGCATGAAAATCACTTTAAACATGCTAATTTTAGCTCTAACACTGATGATCCACCTACAAATGTGAACTGACGTTCAAAAATAAAACATTTGAAAACGGACCATTTTCCACATTTCTGAAGCATGACGTAATGGGGGGGGTGTTATCTCTTTTGTCGAAAATCAGCCGTTTTTGCTCGAACATTAAATGCCTCCAAATGGTATTTAATTAACTTCCCGAGCCCCTGGAAGCATGAAAATCATTTTAAACATGCTAATTTTAGCTCTAACACTGATGATCCACCTACAAATGTGAACTGACGTTCAAAAATAAAACATTTGAAAACGGACCATTTTCCACATTTCTGAAGCATGACGTAATGGGGGGGGTGTTATCTCTTTTGTCGAAAATCAGCCGTTTTTGCTCGAACATTAAATGCCTCCCAATGGTATTTAATTAACTTCCCGAGCCCCTGGAAGCATGAAAATCACTTTAAACATGCTAATTTTAGCTCTAACACTGATGATCCACCTACAAATGTGAACTGACGTTCAAAAATAAAACATTTGAAAACGGACCATTTTCCACATTTCTGAAGCATGACGTAATGGGGGGGTGTTATCTCTTTTGTCGAAAATCAGCCGTTTTTGCTCGAACATTAAATGCCTCCAAATGGTATTTAATTAACTTCCCGAGCCCCTGGAAGCATGAAAATCACTTTAAACATGCTAATTTTAGCTCTAACACTGATGATCCACCTACAAATGTGAACTGACGTTCAAAAATAAAACATTTGAAAACGGACCATTTTCCACATTTCTGAAGCATGACGTAATGGGGGGGTGTTATCTCTTTTGTCGAAAATCAGCCGTTTTTGCTCGAACATTAAATGCCTCCAAATGGTATTTAATTAACTTCCCGAGCCCCTGGAAGCATGAAAATCATTTTAAACATGCTAATTTTAGCTCTAACACTGATGATCCACCTACAAATGTGAACTGACGTTCAAAAATAAAACATTTGAAAACGGACCATTTTCCACATTTCTGAAGCATGACGTAATGGGGGGGTGTTATCTCTTTTGTCGAAAATCAGCCGTTTTTGCTCGAACATTAAATGCCTCCAAATGGTATTTAATTAACTTCCCGAGCCCCTGGAAGCATGAAAATCACTTTAAACATGCTAATTTTAGCTCTAACACTGATGATCCACCTACAAATGTGAACTGACGTTCAAAAATAAAACATTTGAAAACGGACCATTTTCCACATTTCTGAAGCATGACGTAATGGGGGGGTGTTATCTCTTTTGTCGAAAATCAGCCGTTTTTGCTCGAACATTAAATGCCTCCAAATGGTATTTAATTAACTTCCCGAGCCCCTGGAAGCATGAAAATCACTTTAAACATGCTAATTTTAGCTCTAACACTGATGATCCACCTACAAATGTGAACAGACGTTCAAAAATAAAACATTTGAAAACGGACCATTTTCCACATTTCTGAAGCATGACGTAATGGGGGGGTGTTATCTCTTTTGTCGAAAATCAGCCGTTTTTGCTCGAACATTAAATGCCTCCAAATGGTATTTAATTAACTTCCCGGGGTGAAGAAACCCTTTTTGAGAACTCAGAGTGAGTAAATTGGCCATTTTCATGCACTTTTAACCATTCCATAAATCTTGTGTTTTGGGCCCCTGGAAGCATGAAAATCACTTTAAACATGCTAATTTTAGCTCTAACACTGATGATCCACCTACAAATGTGAACTGACGTTCAAAAATAAAACATTTGAAAACGGACCATTTTCCACATTTCTGAAGCATGACGTAATGGGGGGGTGTTATCTCTTTTGTCGAAAATCAGCCGTTTTTGCTCGAACATTAAATGCCTCCAAATGGTATTTAATTAACTTCCCGGGGTGAAGAAACCCTTTTTGAGAACTCAGAGTGAGTAAATTGGCCATTTTCATGCACTTTTAACCATTCCATAAATCTTGTGTTTTGGGCCCCTGGAAGCATGAAAATCACTTTAAACATGCTAATTTTAGCTCTAACACTGATGATCCACCTACAAATGTGAACTGACGTTCAAAAATAACACTTTTGAAAACGGACCATTTTCCACATTTCTGAAGCATGACGTAATGGGGGGGTGTTATCTCTTTTGTCGAAAATCAGCCGTTTTTGCTCGAACATTAAATGCCTCCAAATGGTATTTAATTAACTTCCCGTTGTGAAGAAACCCTTTTTGAGAACTCAGAGTGAGTAAATTGGCCATTTTCATGCACTTTTAACCATTCCATAAATCTTGTGTTTTGGGCCCCTGGAAGCATGAAAATCACTTTAAACATGCTAATTTTAGCTCTAAAACTGATGATCCACCTACAAATGTGAACTGACGTTCAAAAATAAAACATTTGAAAACGGACCATTTTCCACATTTCTGAAGCATGACGTAATGGGGGGGTGTTATCTCTTTTGTCGAAAATCAGCCGTTTTTGCTCGAACATTAAATGCCTCCAAATGGTATTTAATTAACTTCCTGAGCCCCTGGAAGCATGAAAATCACTTTAAACATGCTAATTTTAGCTCTAACACTGATGATCCACCTACAAATGTGAACTGACGTTCAAAAATAAAACATTTGAAAACGGACCATTTTCCACATTTCTGAAGCATGACGTAATGGGGGGGTGTTATCTCTTTTGTCGAAAATCAGCCGTTTTTGCTCGAACATTAAATGCCTCCAAATGGTATTTATTTCACTTCCCGAGCCCCTGGAAGCATGAAAATCACTTTAAACATGCTAATTTTAGCTCTAACACTGATGATCCACCTACAAATGTGAACTGACGTTCAAAAATAAAACATTTGAAAACGGACCATTTTCCACATTTCTGAAGCATGACGTAATGGGGGGGTGTTATCTCTTTTGTCGAAAATCAGCCGTTTTTGCTCGAACATTAAATGCCTCCAAATGGTATTTAATTAACTTCCCGAGCCCCTGGAAGCATGAAAATCACTTTAAACATGCTAATTTTAGCTCTAACACTGATGATCCACCTACAAATGTGAACTGACGTTCAAAAATAAAACATTTGAAAACGGACCATTTTCCACATTTCTGAAGCATGACGTAATGGGGGGGTGTTATCTCTTTTGTCGAAAATCAGCCGTTTTTGCTCGAACATTAAATGCCTCCAAATGGTATTTAATTAACTTCCCGGGGTGAAGAAACCCCTTTTGAGAACTCAGAGTGAGTAAATTGGCCATTTTCATGCACTTTTAACCATTCCATAAATCTTGTGTTTTGGGCCCCTGGAAGCATGAAAATCACTTTAAACATGCTAATTTTAGCTCTAACACTGATGATCCACCTACAAATGTGAACTGACGTTCAAAAATAAAACATTTGAAAACGGACCATTTTCCACATTTCTGAAGCATGGCGTAATGGGGGGGTGTTATCTCTTTTGTCGAAAATCAGCAGTTTTTGCTCGAACATTAAATGCCTCCAAATGGTATTTAATTAACTTCCCGAGCCCCTGGAAGCATGAAAATCACTTTAAACATGCTAATTTTAGCTCTAACACTGATGATCCACCTACAAATGTGAACTGACGTTCAAAAATAAAACATTTGAAAACGGACCATTTTCCACATTTCTGAAGCATGACGTAATGGGGGGGTGTTATCTCTTTTGTCGAAAATCAGCCGTTTTTGCTCGAACATTAAATGCCTCCAAATGGTATTTAATTAACTTCCCGAGCCCCTGGAAGCATGAAAATCATTTTAAACATGCTAATTTTAGCTCTAACACTGATGATCCACCTACAAATGTGAACTGACGTTCAAAAATAAAACATTTGAAAACGGACCATTTTCCACATTTCTGAAGCATGACGTAATGGGGGGGTGTTATCTCTTTTGTCGAAAATCAGCCGTTTTTGCTCGAACATTAAATGCCTCCAAATGGTATTTAATTAACTTCCCGAGCCCCTGGAAGCATGAAAATCACTTTAAACATGCTAATTTTAGCTCTAACACTGATGATCCACCTACAAATGTGAACGGACGTTCAAAAATAAAACATTTGAAAACGGACCATTTTCCACATTTCTGAAGCATGACGTAATGGGGGGGTGTTATCTCTTTTGTCGAAAATCAGCCGTTTTTGCTCGAACATTAAATGCCTCCAAATGGTATTTAATTAACTTCCCGAGCCCCTGGAAGCATGAAAATCACTTTAAACATGCTAATTTTAGCTCTAACACTGATGATCCACCTACAAATGTGAACTGACGTTCAAAAATAAAACATTTGAAAACGGACCATTTTCCACATTTCTGAAGCATGACGTAATGGGGGGGGGTGTTATCTCTTTTGTCGAAAATCAGCCGTTTTTGCTCGAACATTAAATGCCTCCAAATGGTATTTAATTAACTTCCCGAGCCCCTGGAAGCATGAAAATCATTTTAAACATGCTAATTTTAGCTCTAACACTGATGATCCACCTACAAATGTGAACTGACGTTCAAAAATAAAACATTTGAAAACGGACCATTTTCCACATTTCTGAAGCATGACGTAATGGGGGGGTGTTATCTCTTTTGTCGAAAATCAGCCGTTTTTGCTCGAACATTAAATGCCTCCAAATGGTATTTAATTAACTTCCCGAGCCCCTGGAAGCATGAAAATCACTTTAAACATGCTAATTTTAGCTCTAACACTGATGATCCACCTACAAATGTGAACTGACGTTCAAAAATAAAACATTTGAAAACGGACCATTTTCCACATTTCTGAAGCATGACGTAATGGGGGGGTGTTATCTCTTTTGTCGAAAATCAGCCGTTTTTGCTCGAACATTAAATGCCTCCAAATGGTATTTAAATAACTTCCCGAGCCCCTGGAAGCATGAAAATCACTTTAAACATGCTAATTTTAGCTCTAACACTGATGATCCACCTACAAATGTGAACAGACGTTCAAAAATAAAACATTTGAAAACGGACCATTTTCCACATTTCTGAAGCATGACGTAATGGGGGGGTGTTATCTCTTTTGTCGAAAATCAGCCGTTTTTGCTCGAACATTAAATGCCTCCAAATGGTATTTAATTAACTTCCCGGGGTGAAGAAACCCTTTTTGAGAACTCAGAGTGAGTAAATTGGCCATTTTCATGCACTTTTAACCATTCCATAAATCTTGTGTTTTGGGCCCCTGGAAGCATGAAAATCACTTTAAACATGCTAATTTTAGCTCTAACACTGATGATCCACCTACAAATGTGAACTGACGTTCAAAAATAAAACATTTGAAAACGGACCATTTTCCACATTTCTGAAGCATGACGTAATGGGGGGGGTGTTATCTCTTTTGTCGAAAATCAGCCGTTTTTGCTCGAACATTAAATGCCTCCAAATGGTATTTAATTAACTTCCCGGGGTGAAGAAACCCTTTTTGAGAACTCAGAGTGAGTAAATTGGCCATTTTCATGCACTTTTAACCATTCCATAAATCTTGTGTTTTGGGCCCCTGGAAGCATGAAAATCACTTTAAACATGCTAATTTTAGCTCTAACACTGATGATCCACCTACAAATGTGAACTGACGTTCAAAAATAAAACTTTTGAAAACGGACCATTTTCCACATTTCTGAAGCATGACGTAATGGGGGGGTGTTATCTCTTTTGTCGAAAATCAGCCGTTTTTGCTCGAACATTAAATGCCTCCAAATGGTATTTAATTAACTTCCCGTTGTGAAGAAACCCTTTTTGAGAACTCAGAGTGAGTAAATTGGCCATTTTCATGCACTTTTAACCATTCCATAAATCTTGTGTTTTGGGCCCCTGGAAGCATGAAAATCACTTTAAACATGCTAATTTTAGCTCTAACACTGATGATCCACCTACAAATGTGAACTGACGTTCAAAAATAAAACATTTGAAAACGGACCATTTTCCACATTTCTGAAGCATGACGTAATGGGGGGGTGTTATCTCTTTTGTCGAAAATCAGCCGTTTTTGCTCGAACATTAAATGCCTCCAAATGGTATTTAATTAACTTCCCGAGCCCCTAGAAGCATGAAAATCACTTTAAACATGCTAATTTTAGCTCTAACACTGATGATCCACCTACAAATGTGAACTGACGTTCAAAAATAAAACATTTGAAAACGGACCATTTTCCACATTTCTGAAGCATGACGTAATGGGGGGGTGTTATCTCTTTTGTCGAAAATCAGCCGTTTTTGCTCGAACATTAAATGCCTCCAAATGGTATTTAATTAACTTCCCGGGGTGAAGAAACCCTTTTTGAGAACTCAGAGTGAGTAAATTGGCCATTTTCATGCACTTTTAACCATTCCATAAATCTTGTGTTTTGGGCCCCTGGAAGCATGAAAATCACTTTAAACATGCTAATTTTAGCTCTAACACTGATGATCCACCTACAAATGTGAACTGACGTTCAAAAATAAAACATTTGAAAACGGACCATTTTCCACATTTCTGAAGCATGACGTAATGGGGGCGTGTTATCTCTTTTGTCGAAAATCAGCCGTTTTTGCTCGAACATTAAATGCCTCCAAATGGTATTTATTTAACTTCCCGAGCCCCTGGAAGCATGAAAATCACTTTAAACATGCTAATTTTAGCTCTAACACTGATGATCCACCTACAAATGTGAACTGACGTTCAAAAATATAACATTTGAAAACGGACCATTTTCCACATTTCTGAAGCATGACGTAATGGGGGGGTGTTATCGCTTTTGTCGAAAATCAGCCGTTTTTGCTCGAACATTAAATGCCTCCAAATGGTATTTAATTAACTTCCCGAGCCCCTGGAAGCATGAAAATCACTTTAAACATGCTAATTTTAGCTCTAACACTGATGATCCACCTACAAATGTGAACTGACGTTCAAAAATAAAACATTTGAAAACGGACCATTTTCCACATTTCTGAAGCATGACGTAATGGGGGGGGTGTTATCTCTTTTGTCGAAAATCAGCCGTTTTTGCTCGAACATTAAATGCCTCCAAATGGTATTTAATTAACTTCCCGAGCCCCTGGAAGCATGAAAATCACTTTAAACATGCTAATTTTAGCTCTAACACTGATGATCCACCTACAAAGGTGAACTGACGTTCAAAAATAAAACATTTGAAAACGGACCATTTTCCACATTTCTGAAGCATGACGTAATGGGGGGGTGTTATCTCTTTTGTCGAAAATCAGCCGTTTTTGCTCGATCATTAAATGCCTCCAAATGGTATTTATTTCACTTCCCGGGGTGAAGAAACCCTTTTTGAGAACTCAGAGTGAGTAAATTGGCCATTTTCATGCACTTTTAACCATTCCATAAATCTTGTGTTTTGGGCCCCTGGAAGCATGAAAATCACTTTAAACATGCTAATTTTAGCTCTAACACTGATGATCCACCTACAAATATGAACTGACGTTCAAAAATAAAACATTTGAAAACGGACCATTTTCCACATTTCTGAAGCATGACGTAATGGGGGGGTGTTATCTCTTTTGTCGAAAATCAGCCGTTTTTGCTCGAACATTAAATGCCTCCAAATGGTATTTAATTAACTTCCCGAGCCCCTGGAAGCATGAAAATCACTTTAAACATGCTAATTTTAGCTCTAACACTGATGATCCACCTACAAATGTGAACTGACGTTCAAAAATAAAACATTTGAAAACGGACCATTTTCCACATTTCTGAAGCATGATGTAATGGGGGGGTGTTATCTCTTTTGTCGAAAATCAGCCGTTTTTGCTCGAACATTAAATGCCTCCAAATGGTATTTATTTCACTTCCCGAGCCCCTGGAAGCATGAAAATCACTTTAAACATGCTAATTTTAGCTCTAACACTGATGATCCACCTACAAATGTGAACTGACGTTCAAAAATAAAACATTTGAAAACGGACCATTTTCCACATTTCTGAAGCATGACGTAATGGGGGGGGTGTTATCTCTTTTGTCGAAAATCAGCCGTTTTTGCTCGAACATTAAATGCCTCCAAATGGTATTTAATTAACTTCCCGAGCCCCTGGAAGCATGAAAATCACTTTAAACATGCTAATTTTAGCTCTAACACTGATGATCCACCTACAAATGTGAACTGACGTTCAAAAATAAAACATTTGAAAACGGACCATTTTCCACATTTCTGAAGCATGACGTAATGGGGGGGGGTGTTATCTCTTTTGTCGAAAATCAGCCGTTTTTGCTCGAACATTAAATGCCTCCAAATGGTATTTAATTACCTTCCCGGGGTGAAGAAACCCTTTTTGAGAACTCAGACTGAGTAAATTGGCCATTTTCATGCACTTTTAACCATTCCATAAATCTTGTGTTTTGGGCCCCTGGAAGCATGAAAATCACTTTAAACATGCTAATTTTAGCTCTAACACTGATGATCCACCTACAAATGTGAACTGACGTTCAAAAATAAAACATTTGAAAACGGACCGTTTTCCACATTTCTGAAGCATGACATAATGGGGGGGTGTTATCTCTTTTGTCGAAAATCAGCCGTTTTTGCTCGAACATTAAATGCCTCCAAATGGTATTTAATTAACTTCCCGAGCCCCTGGAAGCATGAAAATCACTTTAAACATGCTAATTTTAGCTCTAACACTGATGATCCACCTACAAATGTGAACTGACGTTCAAAAATAAAACATTTGAAAACGGACCATTTTCCACATTTCTGAAGCATGACGTAATGGGGGGGGTGTTATCTCTTTTGTCGAAAATCAGCCGTTTTTGCTCGAACATTAAATGCCTCCAAATGGTATTTAATTAACTTCCCGGGGTGAAGAAACCCTTTTTGAGAACTCAGAGTGAGTAAATTGGCCATTTTCATGCACTTTTAACCATTCCATAAATCTTGTGTTTTGGGCCCCTGGAAGCATGAAAATCACTTTAAACATGCTAATTTTAGCTCTAACACTGATGATCCACCTACAAATGTGAACTGACGTTCAAAAATAAAACTTTTGAAAACGGACCATTTTCCACATTTCTGAAGCATGACGTAATGGGGGGGTGTTATCTCTTTTGTCGAAAATCAGCCGTTTTTGCTCGAACATTAAATGCCTCCAAATGGTATTTAATTAACTTCCCGTTGTGAAGAAACCCTTTTTGAGAACTCAGAGTGAGTAAATTGGCCATTTTCATGCACTTTTAACCATTCCATAAATCTTGTGTTTTGGGCCCCTGGAAGCATGAAAATCACTTTAAACATGCTAATTTTAGCTCTAACACTGATGATCCACCTACAAATGTGAACTGACGTTCAAAAATAAAACATTTGAAAACGGACCATTTTCCACATTTCTGAAGCATGACGTAATGGGGGGGTGTTATCTCTTTTGTCGAAAATCAGACGTTTTTGCTCGAACATTAAATGCCTCCAAATGGTATTTAATTAACTTCCCGAGCCCCTAGAAGCATGAAAATCACTTTAAACATGCTAATTTTAGCTCTAACACTGATGATCCACCTACAAATGTGAACTGACGTTCAAAAATAAAACATTTGAAAACGGACCATTTTCCACATTTCTGAAGCATGACGTAATGGGGGGGTGTTATCTCTTTTGTCGAAAATCAGCCGTTTTTGCTCGAACATTAAATGCCTCCAAATGGTATTTAATTAACTTCCCGGGGTGAAGAAACCCTTTTTGAGAACTCAGAGTGAGTAAATTGGCCATTTTCATGCACTTTTAACCATTCCATAAATCTTGTGTTTTGGGCCCCTGGAAGCATGAAAATCACTTTAAACATGCTAATTTTAGCTCTAACACTGATGATCCACCTACAAATGTGAACTGACGTTCAAAAATAAAACATTTGAAAACGGACCATTTTCCACATTTCTGAAGCATGACGTAATGGGGGGGTGTTATCTCTTTTGTCGAAAATCAGCCGTTTTTGCTCGAACATTAAATGCCTCCAAATGGTATTTATTTAACTTCCCGAGCCCCTGGAAGCATGAAAATCACTTTAAACATGCTAATTTTAGCTCTAACACTGATGATCCACCTACAAATGTGAACTGACGTTCAAAAATATAACATTTGAAAACGGACCATTTTCCACATTTCTGGAGCATGACGTAATGGGGGGGTGTTATCGCATTTGTCGAAAATCAGCCGTTTTTGCTCGAACATTAAATGCCTCCAAATGGTATTTAATTAACTTCCCGAGCCCCTGGAAGCATGAAAATCACTTTAAACATGCTAATTTTAGCTCTAACACTGATGATCCACCTACAAATGTGAACTGACGTTCAAAAATAAAACATTTGAAAACGGACCATTTTCCACATTTCTGAAGCATGACGTAATGGGGGGGGTGTTATCTCTTTTGTCGAAAATCAGCCGTTTTTGCTCGAACATTAAATGCCTCCAAATGGTATTTAATTAACTTCCCGAGCTCCTGGAAGCATGAAAATCACTTTAAACATGCTAATTTTAGCTCTAACACTGATGATCCACCTACAAAGGTGAACTGACGTTCAAAAATAAAACATTTGAAAACGGACCATTTTCCACATTTCTGAAGCATGACGTAATGGGGGGGTGTTATCTCTTTTGTCGAAAATCAGCCGTTTTTGCTCGATCATTAAATGCCTCCAAATGGTATTTATTTCACTTCCCGGGGTGAAGAAACCCTTTTTGAGAACTCAGAGTGAGTAAATTGGCCATTTTCATGCACTTTTAACCATTCCATAAATCTTGTGTTTTGGGCCCCTGGAAGCATGAAAATCACTTTAAACATGCTAATTTTAGCTCTAACACTGATGATCCACCTACAAATGTGAACTGACGTTCAAAAATAAAACATTTGAAAACGGACCATTTTCCACATTTCTGAAGCATGACGTAATGGGGGGGTGTTATCTCTTTTGTCGAAAATCAGCCGTTTTTGCTCGAACATTAAATGCCTCCAAATGGTATTTAATTAACTTCCCGAGCCCCTGGAAGCATGAAAATCACTTTAAACATGCTAATTTTAGCTCTAACACTGATGATCCACCTACAAATGTGAACTGACGTTCAAAAATAAAACATTTGAAAACGGACCATTTTCCACATTTCTGAAGCATGATGTAATGGGGGGGTGTTATCTCTTTTGTCGAAAATCAGCCGTTTTTGCTCGAACATTAAATGCCTCCAAATGGTATTTATTTCACTTCCCGAGCCCCTGGAAGCATGAAAATCACTTTAAACATGCTAATTTTAGCTCTAACACTGATGATCCACCTACAAATGTGAACTGACGTTCAAAAATAAAACATTTGAAAACGGACCATTTTCCACATTTCTGAAGCATGACGTAATGGGGGGGGTGTTATCTCTTTTGTCGAAAATCAGCCGTTTTTGCTCGAACATTAAATGCCTCCAAATGGTATTTAATTAACTTCCCGAGCCCCTGGAAGCATGAAAATCACTTTAAACATGCTAATTTTAGCTCTAACACTGATGATCCACCTACAAATGTGAACTGACGTTCAAAAATAAAACATTTGAAAACGGACCATTTTCCACATTTCTGAAGCATGACGTAATGGGGGGGGTGTTATCTCTTTTGTCGAAAATCAGCCGTTTTTGCTCGAACATTAAATGCCTCCAAATGGTATTTAATTACCTTCCCGGGGTGAAGAAACCCTTTTTGAGAACTCAGACTGAGTAAATTGGCCATTTTCATGCACTTTTAACCATTCCATAAATCTTGTGTTTTGGGCCCCTGGAAGCATGAAAATCACTTTAAACATGCTAATTTTAGCTCTAACACTGATGATCCACCTACAAATGTGAACTGACGTTCAAAAATAAAACATTTGAAAACGGACCGTTTTCCACATTTCTGAAGCATGACGTAATGGGGGGGTGTTATCTCTTTTGTCGAAAATCAGCCGTTTTTGCTCGAACATTAAATGCCTCCAAATGGTATTTAATTAACTTCCCGAGCCCCTGGAAGCATGAAAATCACTTTAAACATGCTAATTTTAGCTCTAACACTGATGATCCACCTACAAATGTGAACTGACGTTAAAAAATAAAACATTTGAAAACGGACCATTTTCCACATTTCTGAAGCATGACGTAATGGGGGGGTGTTATCTCTTTTGTCGAAAATCAGCCGTTTTTGCTCGAACATTAAATGCCTCCAAATGGTATTTAATTAACTTCCCGAGCCCCTGGAAGCATGAAAATCACTTTAAACATGCTAATTTTAGCTCTAACACTGATGATCCACCTACAAATGTGAACTGACGTTCAAAAATAAAACATTTGAAAACGGACCATTTTCCACATTTCTGAAGCATGACGTAATGGGGGGGTGTTATCTCTTTTGTCGAAAATCAGCCATTTTTGCTCGAACATTAAATGCCTCCAAATGGTATTTATTTCACTTCCCGAGCCCCTGGAAGCATGAAAATCACTTTAAACATGCTAATTTTAGCTCTAACACTGATGATCCACCTACAAATGTGAACTGACGTTCAAAAATAAAACATTTGAAAACGGACCATTTTCCACATTTCTGAAGCATGACGTAATGGGGGGGGTGTTATCTCTTTTGTCGAAAATCAGCCGTTTTTGCTCGAACATTAAATGCCTCCAAATGGTATTTAATTACCTTCCCGGGGTGAAGAAACCCTTTTTGAGAACTCAGACTGAGTAAATTGGCCATTTTCATGCACTTTTAACCATTCCATAAATCTTGTGTTTTGGGCCCCTGGAAGCATGAAAATCACTTTAAACATGCTAATTTTAGCTCTAACACTGATGATCCACCTACAAATGTGAACTGACGTTCAAAAATAAAACATTTGAAAACGGACCGTTTTCCACATTTCTGAAGCATGACGTAATGGGGGGGTGTTATCTCTTTTGTCGAAAATCAGCCGTTTTTGCTCGAACATTAAATGCCTCCAAATGGTATTTAATTAACTTTCCGAGCCCCTGGAAGCATGAAAATCACTTTAAACATGCTAATTTTAGCTCTAACACTGATGATCCACCTACAAATGTGAACTGACGTTCAAAAATAAAACATTTGAAAACGGACCATTTTCCACATTTCTGAAGCATGACGTAATGGGGGGGGTGTTATCTCTTTTGTCGAAAATCAGCCGTTTTTGCTCGAACATTAAATGCCTCCAAATGGTATTTAATTAACTTCCCGGGGTGAAGAAACCCTTTTTGAGAACTCAGAGTGAGTAAATTGGCCATTTTCATGCACTTTTAACCATTCCATAAATCTTGTGTTTTGGGCCCCTGGAAGCATGAAAATCACTTTAAACATGCTAATTTTAGCTCTAACACTGATGATCCACCTACAAATGTGAACTGACGTTCAAAAATAAAACTTTTGAAAACGGACCATTTTCCACATTTCTGAAGCATGACGTAATGGGGGGGTGTTATCTCTTTTGTCGAAAATCAGCCGTTTTTGCTCGAACATTAAATGCCTCCAAATGGTATTTAATTAACTTCCCGAGCCCCTAGAAGCATGAAAATCACTTTAAACATGCTAATTTTAGCTCTAACACTGATGATCCACCTACAAATGTGAACTGACGTTCAAAAATAAAACATTTGAAAACGGACCATTTTCCACATTTCTGAAGCATGACGTAATGGGGGGGTGTTATCTCTTTTGTCGAAAATCAGCCGTTTTTGCTCGAACATTAAATGCCTCCAAATGGTATTTAATTAACTTCCCGGGGTGAAGAAACCCTTTTTGAGAACTCAGAGTGAGTAAATTGGCCATTTTCATGCACTTTTAACCATTCCATAAATCTTGTGTTTTGGGCCCCTGGAAGCATGAAAATCACTTTAAACATGCTAATTTTAGCTCTAACACTGATGATCCACCTACAAATGTGAACTGACGTTCAAAAATAAAACATTTGAAAACGGACCATTTTCCACATTTCTGAAGCATGACGTAATGGGGGGGTGTTATCTCTTTTGTCGAAAATCAGCCGTTTTTGCTCGAACATTAAATGCCTCCAAATGGTATTTATTTAACTTCCCGAGCCCCTGGAAGCATGAAAATCACTTTAAACATGCTAATTTTAGCTCTAACACTGATGATCCACCTACAAATGTGAACTGACGTCCAAAAATATAACATTTGAAAACGGACCATTTTCCACATTTCTGAAGCATGACGTAATGGGGGGGTGTTATCGCTTTTGTCGAAAATCAGCCGTTTTTGCTCGAACATTAAATGCCTCCAAATGGTATTTAATTAACTTCCCGAGCCCCTGGAAGCATGAAAATCACTTTAAACATGCTAATTTTAGCTCTAACACTGATGATCCACCTACAAATGTGAACTGACGTTCAAAAATAAAACATTTGAAAACGGACCATTTTCCACATTTCTGAAGCATGACGTAATGGGGGGGGTGTTATCTCTTTTGTCGAAAATCAGCCGTTTTTGCTCGAACATTAAATGCCTCCAAATGGTATTTAATTAACTTCCCGAGCCCCTGGAAGCATGAAAATCACTTTAAACATGCTAATTTTAGCTCTAACACTGATGATCCACCTACAAAGGTGAACTGACGTTCAAAAATAAAACATTTGAAAACGGACCATTTTCCACATTTCTGAAGCATGACGTAATGGGGGGGTGTTATCTCTTTTGTCGAAAATCAGCCGTTTTTGCTCGATCATTAAATGCCTCCAAATGGTATTTATTTCACTTCCCGGGGTGAAGAAACCCTTTTTGAGAACTCAGAGTGAGTAAATTGGCCATTTTCATGCACTTTTAACCATTCCATAAATCTTGTGTTTTGGGCCCCTGGAAGCATGAAAATCACTTTAAACATGCTAATTTTAGCTCTAACACTGATGATCCACCTACAAATGTGAACTGACGTTCAAAAATAAAACATTTGAAAACGGACCATTTTCCACATTTCTGAAGCATGACGTAATGGGGGGGTGTTATCTCTTTTGTCGAAAATCAGCCGTTTTTGCTCGAACATTAAATGCCTCCAAATGGTATTTATTTCACTTCCCGAGCCCCTGGAAGCATGAAAATCACTTTAAACATGCTAATTTTAGCTCTAACACTGATGATCCACCTACAAATGTGAACTGACGTTCAAAAATAAAACATTTGAAAACGGACCATTTTCCACATTTCTGAAGCATGACGTAATGGGGGGGGTGTTATCTCTTTTGTCGAAAATCAGCCGTTTTTGCTCGAACATTAAATGCCTCCAAATGGTATTTAATTAACTTCCCGAGCCCCTGGAAGCATGAAAATCACTTTAAACATGCTAATTTTAGCTCTAACACTGATGATCCACCTACAAATGTGAACTGACGTTCAAAAATAAAACATTTGAAAACGGACCATTTTCCACATTTCTGAAGCATGACGTAATGGGGGGGGTGTTATCTCTTTTGTCGAAAATCAGCCGTTTTTGCTCGAACATTAAATGCCTCCAAATGGTTTTTAATTACCTTCCCGGGGTGAAGAAACCCTTTTTGAGAACTCAGACTGAGTAAATTGGCCATTTTCATGCACTTTTAACCATTCCATAAATCTTGTGTTTTGGGCCCCTGGAAGCATGAAAATCACTTTAAACATGCTAATTTTAGCTCTAACACTGATGATCCACCTACAAATGTGAACTGACGTTCAAAAATAAAACATTTGAAAACGGACCGTTTTCCACATTTCTGAAGCATGACGTAATGGGGGGGTGTTATCTCTTTTGTCGAAAATCAGCCGTTTTTGCTCGAACATTAAATGCCTCCAAATGGTATTTAATTAACTTCCCGAGCCCCTGGAAGCATGAAAATCACTTTAAACATGCTAATTTTAGCTCTAACACTGATGATCCACCTACAAATGTGAACTGACGTTAAAAAATAAAACATTTGAAAACGGACCATTTTCCACATTTCTGAAGCATGACGTAATGGGGGGGTGTTATCTCTTTTGTCGAAAATCAGCCGTTTTTGCTCGAACATTAAATGCCTCCAAATGGTATTTAATTAACTTCCCGAGCCCCTGGAAGCATGAAAATCACTTTAAACATGCTAATTTTAGCTCTAACACTGATGATCCACCTACAAATGTGAACTGACGTTCAAAAATAAAACATTTGAAAACGGACCATTTTCCACATTTCTGAAGCATGACGTAATGGGGGGGTGTTATCTCTTTTGTCGAAAATCAGCCGTTTTTGCTCGAACATTAAATGCCTCCAAATGGTATTTAATTAACTTCCCGAGCCCCTGGAAGCATGAAAATCACTTTAAACATGCTAATTTTAGCTCTAACACTGATGATCCACCTACAAATGTGAACGGACGTTCAAAAATAAAACATTTGAAAACGGACCATTTTCCACATTTCTGAAGCATGACGTAATGGGGGGGTGTTATCTCTTTTGTCGAAAATCAGCCGTTTTTGCTCGAACATTAAATGCCTCCAAATGGTATTTAATTAACTTCCCGAGCCCCTGGAAGCATGAAAATCACTTTAAACATGCTAATTTTAGCTCTAACACTGATGATCCACCTACAAATGTGAACTGACGTTCAAAAATAAAACATTTGAAAACGGACCATTTTCCACATTTCTGAAGCATGACGTAATGGGGGGGGTGTTATCTCTTTTGTCGAAAATCAGCCGTTTTTGCTCGAACATTAAATGCCTCCAAATGGTATTTAATTAACTTCCCGAGCCCCTGGAAGCATGAAAATCATTTTAAACATGCTAATTTTAGCTCTAACACTGATGATCCACCTACAAATGTGAACTGACGTTCAAAAATAAAACATTTGAAAACGGACCATTTTCCACATTTCTGAAGCATGACGTAATGGGGGGGTGTTATCTCTTTTGTCGAAAATCAGCCGTTTTTGCTCGAACATTAAATGCCTCCAAATGGTATTTAATTAACTTCCCGAGCCCCTGGAAGCATGAAAATCACTTTAAACATGCTAATTTTAGCTCTAACACTGATGATCCACCTACAAATGTGAACTGACGTTCAAAAATAAAACATTTGAAAACGGACCATTTTCCACATTTCTGAAGCATGACGTAATGGGGGGGTGTTATCTCTTTTGTCGAAAATCAGCCGTTTTTGCTCGAACATTAAATGCCTCCAAATGGTATTTAAATAACTTCCCGAGCCCCTGGAAGCATGAAAATCACTTTAAACATGCTAATTTTAGCTCTAACACTGATGATCCACCTACAAATGTGAACAGACGTTCAAAAATAAAACATTTGAAAACGGACCATTTTCCACATTTCTGAAGCATGACGTAATGGGGGGGTGTTATCTCTTTTGTCGAAAATCAGCCGTTTTTGCTCGAACATTAAATGCCTCCAAATGGTATTTAATTAACTTCCCGGGGTGAAGAAACCCTTTTTGAGAACTCAGAGTGAGTAAATTGGCCATTTTCATGCACTTTTAACCATTCCATAAATCTTGTGTTTTGGGCCCCTGGAAGCATGAAAATCACTTTAAACATGCTAATTTTAGCTCTAACACTGATGATCCACCTACAAATGTGAACTGACGTTCAAAAATAAAACATTTGAAAACGGACCATTTTCCACATTTCTGAAGCATGACGTAATGGGGGGGTGTTATCTCTTTTGTCGAAAATCAGCCGTTTTTGCTCGAACATTAAATGCCTCCAAATGGTATTTAATTAACTTCCCGGGGTGAAGAAACCCTTTTTGAGAACTCAGAGTGAGTAAATTGGCCATTTTCATGCACTTTTAACCATTCCATAAATCTTGTGTTTTGGGCCCCTGGAAGCATGAAAATCACTTTAAACATGCTAATTTTAGCTCTAACACTGATGATCCACCTACAAATGTGAACTGACGTTCAAAAATAAAACTTTTGAAAACGGACCATTTTCCACATTTCTGAAGCATGACGTAATGGGGGGGTGTTATCTCTTTTGTCGAAAATCAGCCGTTTTTGCTCGAACATTAAATGCCTCCAAATGGTATTTAATTAACTTCCCGTTGTGAAGAAACCCTTTTTGAGAACTCAGAGTGAGTAAATTGGCCATTTTCATGCACTTTTAACCATTCCATAAATCTTGTGTTTTGGGCCCCTGGAAGCATGAAAATCACTTTAAACATGCTAATTTTAGCTCTAACACTGATGATCCACCTACAAATGTGAACTGACGTTCAAAAATAAAACATTTGAAAACGGACCATTTTCCACATTTCTGAAGCATGACGTAATGGGGGGGTGTTATCTCTTTTGTCGAAAATCAGCCGTTTTTGCTCGAACATTAAATGCCTCCAAATGGTATTTAATTAACTTCCCGAGCCCCTAGAAGCATGAAAATCACTTTAAACATGCTAATTTTAGCTCTAACACTGATGATCCACCTACAAATGTGAACTGACGTTCAAAAATAAAACATTTGAAAACGGACCATTTTCCACATTTCTGAAGCATGACGTAATGGGGGGGTGTTATCTCTTTTGTCGAAAATCAGCCGTTTTTGCTCGAACATTAAATGCCTCCAAATGGTATTTAATTAACTTCCCGGGGTGAAGAAACCCTTTTTGAGAACTCAGAGTGAGTAAATTGGCCATTTTCATGCACTTTTAACCATTCCATAAATCTTGTGTTTTGGGCCCCTGGAAGCATGAAAATCACTTTAAACATGCTAATTTTAGCTCTAACACTGATGATCCACGTACAAATGTGAACTGACGTTCAAAAATAAAACATTTGAAAACGGACCATTTTCCACATTTCTGAAGCATGACGTAATGGGGGGGTGTTATCTCTTTTGTCGAAAATCAGCCGTTTTTGCTCGAACATTAAATGCCTCCAAATGGTATTTATTTAACTTCCCGAGCCCCTGGAAGCATGAAAATCACTTTAAACATGCTAATTTTAGCTCTAACACTGATGATCCACCTACAAATGTGAACTGACGTTCAAAAATATAACATTTGAAAACGGACCATTTTCCACATTTCTGAAGCATGACGTAATGGGGGGGTGTTATCGCTTTTGTCGAAAATCAGCCGTTTTTGCTCGAACATTAAATGCCTCCAAATGGTATTTAATTAACTTCCCGAGCCCCTGGAAGCATGAAAATCACTTTAAACATGCTAATTTTAGCTCTAACACTGATGATCCACCTACAAATGTGAACTGACGTTCAAAAATAAAACATTTGAAAACGGACCATTTTCCACATTTCTGAAGCATGACGTAATGGGGGGGGTGTTATCTCTTTTGTCGAAAATCAGCCGTTTTTGCTCGAACATTAAATGCCTCCAAATGGTATTTAATTAACTTCCCGAGCCCCTGGAAGCATGAAAATCACTTTAAACATGCTAATTTTAGCTCTAACACTGATGATCCACCTACAAAGGTGAACTGACGTTCAAAAATAAAACATTTGAAAACGGACCATTTTCCACATTTCTGAAGCATGACGTAATGGGGGGGTGTTATCTCTTTTGTCGAAAATCAGCCGTTTTTGCTCGATCATTAAATGCCTCCAAATGGTATTTATTTCACTTCCCGGGGTGAAGAAACCCTTTTTGAGAACTCAGAGTGAGTAAATTGGCCATTTTCATGCACTTTTAACCATTCCATAAATCTTGTGTTTTGGGCCCCTGGAAGCATGAAAATCACTTTAAACATGCTAATTTTAGCTCTAACACTGATGATCCACCTACAAATGTGAACTGACGTTCAAAAATAAAACATTTGAAAACGGACCATTTTCCACATTTCTGAAGCATGACGTAATGGGGGGGTGTTATCTCTTTTGTCGAAAATCAGCCGTTTTTGCTCGAACATTAAATGCCTCCAAATGGTATTTAATTAACTTCCCGAGCCCCTGGAAGCATGAAAATCACTTTAAACATGCTAATTTTAGCTCTAACACTGATGATCCACCTACAAATGTGAACTGACGTTCAAAAATAAAACATTTGAAAACGGACCATTTTCCACATTTCTGAAGCATGATGTAATGGGGGGGTGTTATCTCTTTTGTCGAAAATCAGCCGTTTTTGCTCGAACATTAAATGCCTCCAAATGGTATTTATTTCACTTCCCGAGCCCCTGGAAGCATGAAAATCACTTTAAACATGCTAATTTTAGCTCTAACACTGATGATCCACCTACAAATGTGAACTGACGTTCAAAAATAAAACATTTGAAAACGGACCATTTTCCACATTTCTGAAGCATGACGTAATGGGGGGGGTGTTATCTCTTTTGTCGAAAATCAGCCGTTTTTGCTCGAACATTAAATGCCTCCAAATGGTATTTAATTAACTTCCCGAGCCCCTGGAAACATGAAAATCACTTTAAACATGCTAATTTTAGCTCTAACACTGATGATCCACCTACAAATGTGAACTGACGTTCAAAAATAAAACATTTGAAAACGGACCATTTTCCACATTTCTGAAGCATGACGTAATGGGGGGGGGTGTTATCTCTTTTGTCGAAAATCAGCCGTTTTTGCTCGAACATTAAATGCCTCCAAATGGTATTTAATTACCTTCCCGGGGTGAAGAAACCCTTTTTGAGAACTCAGACTGAGTAAATTGGCCATTTTCATGCACTTTTAACCATTCCATAAATCTTGTGTTTTGGGCCCCTGGAAGCATGAAAATCACTTTAAACATGCTAATTTTAGCTCTAACACTGATGATCCACCTACAAATGTGAACTGACGTTCAAAAATAAAACATTTGAAAACGGACCGTTTTCCACATTTCTGAAGCATGACGTAATGGGGGGGTGTTATCTCTTTTGTCGAAAATCAGCCGTTTTTGCTCGAACATTAAATGCCTCCAAATGGTATTTAATTAACTTCCCGAGCCCCTGGAAGCATGAAAATCACTTTAAACATGCTAATTTTAGCTCTAACACTGATGATCCACCTACAAATGTGAACTGACGTTCAAAAATAAAACATTTGAAAACGGACCATTTTCCACATTTCTGAAGCATGACGTAATGGGGGGGGTGTTATCTCTTTTGTCGAAAATCAGCCGTTTTTGCTCGAACATTAAATGCCTCCAAATGGTATTTAATTAACTTCCCGGGGTGAAGAAACCCTTTTTGAGAACTCAGAGTGAGTAAATTGGCCATTTTCATGCACTTTTAACCATTCCATAAATCTTGTGTTTTGGGCCCCTGGAAGCATGAAAATCACTTTAAACATGCTAATTTTAGCTCTAACACTGATGATCCACCTACAAATGTGAACTGACGTTCAAAAATAAAACTTTTGAAAACGGACCATTTTCCACATTTCTGAAGCATGACGTAATGGGGGGGTGTTATCTCTTTTGTCGAAAATCAGCCGTTTTTGCTCGAACATTAAATGCCTCCAAATGGTATTTAATTAACTTCCCGTTGTGAAGAAACCCTTTTTGAGAACTCAGAGTGAGTAAATTGGCCATTTTCATGCACTTTTAACCATTCCATAAATCTTGTGTTTTGGGCCCCTGGAAGCATGAAAATCACTTTAAACATGCTAATTTTAGCTCTAACACTGATGATCCACCTACAAATGTGAACTGACGTTCAAAAATAAAACATTTGAAAACGGACCATTTTCCACATTTCTGAAGCATGACGTAATGGGGGGGTGTTATCTCTTTTGTCGAAAATCAGCCGTTTTTGCTCGAACATTAAATGCCTCCAAATGGTATTTAATTAACTTCCCGAGCCCCTAGAAGCATGAAAATCACTTTAAACATGCTAATTTTAGCTCTAACACTGATGATCCACCTACAAATGTGAACTGACGTTCAAAAATAAAACATTTGAAAACGGACCATTTTCCACATTTCTGAAGCATGACGTAATGGGGGGGTGTTATCTCTTTTGTCGAAAATCAGCCGTTTTTGCTCGAACATTAAATGCCTCCAAATGGTATTTAATTAACTTCCCGGGGTGAAGAAACCCTTTTTGAGAACTCAGAGTGAGTAAATTGGCCATTTTCATGCACTTTTAACCATTCCATAAATCTTGTGTTTTGGGCCCCTGGAAGCATGAAAATCACTTTAAACATGCTAATTTTAGCTCTAACACTGATGATCCACCTACAAATGTGAACTGACGTTCAAAAATAAAACATTTGAAAACGGACCATTTTCCACATTTCTGAAGCATGACGTAATGGGGGGGTGTTATCTCTTTTGTCGAAAATCAGCCGTTTTTGCTCGAACATTAAATGCCTCCAAATGGTATTTATTTAACTTCCCGAGCCCCTGGAAGCATGAAAATCACTTTAAACATGCTAATTTTAGCTCTAACACTGATGATCCACCTACAAATGTGAACTGACGTTCAAAAATATAACATTTGAAAACGGACCATTTTCCACATTTCTGAAGCATGACGTAATGGGGGGGTGTTATCGCTTTTGTCGAAAATCAGCCGTTTTTGCTCGAACATTAAATGCCTCCAAATGGTATTTAATTAACTTCCCGAGCCCCTGGAAGCATGAAAATCACTTTAAACATGCTAATTTTAGCTCTAACACTGATGATCCACCTACAAATGTGAACTGACGTTCAAAAATAAAACATTTGAAAACGGACCATTTTCCACATTTCTGAAGCATGACGTAATGGGGGGGGTGTTATCTCTTTTGTCGAAAATCAGCCGTTTTTGCTCGAACATTAAATGCCTCCAAATGGTATTTAATTAACTTCCCGAGCCCCTGGAAGCATGAAAATCACTTTAAACATGCTAATTTTAGCTCTAACACTGATGATCCACCTACAAAGGTGAACTGACGTTCAAAAATAAAACATTTGAAAACGGACCATTTTCCACATTTCTGAAGCATGACGTAATGGGGGGGTGTTATCTCTTTTGTCGAAAATCAGCCGTTTTTGCTCGATCATTAAATGCCTCCAAATGGTATTTATTTCACTTCCCGGGGTGAAGAAACCCTTTTTGAGAACTCAGAGTGAGTAAATTGGCCATTTTCATGCACTTTTAACCATTCCATAAATCTTGTGTTTTGGGCCCCTGGAAGCATGAAAATCACTTTAAACATGCTAATTTTAGCTCTAACACTGATGATCCACCTACAAATGTGAACTGACGTTCAAAAATAAAACATTTGAAAACGGACCATTTTCCACATTTCTGAAGCATGACGTAATGGGGGGGTGTTATCTCTTTTGTCGAAAATCAGCCGTTTTTGCTCGAACATTAAATGCCTCCAAATGGTATTTAATTAACTTCCCGAGCCCCTGGAAGCATGAAAATCACTTTAAACATGCTAATTTTAGCTCTAACACTGATGATCCACCTACAAATGTGAACTGACGTTCAAAAATAAAACATTTGAAAACGGACCATTTTCCACATTTCTGAAGCATGATGTAATGGGGGGGTGTTATCTCTTTTGTCGAAAATCAGCCGTTTTTGCTCGAACATTAAATGCCTCCAAATGGTATTTATTTCACTTCCCGAGCCCCTGGAAGCATGAAAATCACTTTAAACATGCTAATTTTAGCTCTAACACTGATGATCCACCTACAAATGTGAACTGACGTTCAAAAATAAAACATTTGAAAACGGACCATTTTCCACATTTCTGAAGCATGACGTAATGGGGGGGGTGTTATCTCTTTTGTCGAAAATCAGCCGTTTTTGCTCGAACATTAAATGCCTCCAAATGGTATTTAATTAACTTCCCGAGCCCCTGGAAGCATGAAAATCACTTTAAACATGCTAATTTTAGCTCTAACACTGATGATCCACCTACAAATGTGAACTGACGTTCAAAAATAAAACATTTGAAAACGGACCATTTTCCACATTTCCGAAGCATGACGTAATGGGGGGGGTGTTATCTCTTTTGTCGAAAATCAGCCGTTTTTGCTCGAACATTAAATGCCTCCAAATGGTATTTAATTACCTTCCCGGGGTGAAGAAACCCTTTTTGAGAACTCAGACTGAGTAAATTGGCCATTTTCATGCACTTTTAACCATTCCATAAATCTTGTGTTTTGGGCCCCTGGAAGCATGAAAATCACTTTAAACATGCTAATTTTAGCTCTAACACTGATGATCCACCTACAAATGTGAACTGACGTTCAAAAATAAAACATTTGAAAACGGACCGTTTTCCACATTTCTGAAGCATGACGTAATGGGGGGGTGTTATCTCTTTTGTCGAAAATCAGCCGTTTTTGCTCGAACATTAAATGCCTCCAAATGGTATTTAATTAACTTCCCGAGCCCCTGGAAGCATGAAAATCACTTTAAACATGCTAATTTTAGCTCTAACACTGATGATCCACCTACAAATGTGAACTGACGTTAAAAAATAAAACATTTGAAAACGGACCATTTTCCACATTTCTGAAGCATGACGTAATGGGGGGGTGTTATCTCTTTTGTCGAAAATCAGCCGTTTTTGCTCGAACATTAAATGCCTCCAAATGGTATTTAATTAACTTCCCGGGGTGAAGAAACCCTTTTTGAGAACTCAGAGTGAGTAAATTGGCCATTTTCATGCACTTTTAACCATTCCATAAATCTTGTGTTTTGGGCCCCTGGAAGCATGAAAATCACTTTAAACATGCTAATTTTAGCTCTAACACTGATGATCCACCTACAAATGTGAACTGACGTTCAAAAATAAAACTTTTGAAAACGGACCATTTTCCACATTTCTGAAGCATGACGTAATGGGGGGGTGTTATCTCTTTTGTCGAAAATCAGCCGTTTTTGCTCGAACATTAAATGCCTCCAAATGGTATTTAATTAACTTCCCGTTGTGAAGAAACCCTTTTTGAGAACTCAGAGTGAGTAAATTGGCCATTTTCATGCACTTTTAACCATTCCATAAATCTTGTGTTTTGGGCCCCTGGAAGCATGAAAATCACTTTAAACATGCTAATTTTAGCTCTAACACTGATGATTAACCTACAAATGTGAACTGACGTTCAAAAATAAAACATTTGAAAACGGACCATTTTCCACATTTCTGAAGCATGACGTAATGGGGGGGTGTTATCTCTTTTGTCGAAAATCAGCCGTTTTTGCTCGAACATTAAATGCCTCCAAATGGTATTTAATTAACTTCCCGAGCCCCTAGAAGCATGAAAATCACTTTAAACATGCTAATTTTAGCTCTAACACTGATGATCCACCTACAAATGTGAACTGACGTTCAAAAATAAAACATTTGAAAACGGACCATTTTCCACATTTCTGAAGCATGACGTAATGGGGGGGTGTTATCTCTTTTGTCGAAAATCAGCCGTTTTTGCTCGAACATTAAATGCCTCCAAATGGTATTTAATTAACTTCCCGGGGTGAAGAAACCCTTTTTGAGAACTCAGAGTGAGTAAATTGGCCATTTTCATGCACTTTTAACCATTCCATAAATCTTGTGTTTTGGGCCCCTGGAAGCATGAAAATCACTTTAAACATGCTAATTTTAGCTCTAACACTGATGATCCACCTACAAATGTGAACTGACGTTCAAAAATAAAACATTTGAAAACGGACCATTTTCCACATTTCTGAAGCATGACGTAATGGGGGGGTGTTATCTCTTTTGTCGAAAATCAGCCGTTTTTGCTCGAACATTAAATGCCTCCAAATGGTATTTATTTAACTTCCCGAGCCCCTGGAAGCATGAAAATCACTTTAAACATGCTAATTTTAGCTCTAACACTGATGATCCACCTACAAATGTGAACTGACGTTCAAAAATATAACATTTGAAAACGGACCATTTTCCACATTTCTGAAGCATGACGTAATGGGGGGGTGTTATCGCTTTTGTCGAAAATCAGCCGTTTTTGCTCGAACATTAAATGCCTCCAAATGGTATTTAATTAACTTCCCGAGCCCCTGGAAGCATGAAAATCACTTTAAACATGCTAATTTTAGCTCTAACACTGATGATCCACCTACAAATGTGAACTGACGTTCAAAAATAAAACATTTGAAAACGGACCATTTTCCACATTTCTGAAGCATGACGTAATGGGGGGGGTGTTATCTCTTTTGTCGAAAATCAGCCGTTTTTGCTCGAACATTAAATGCCTCCAAATGGTATTTAATTAACTTCCCGAGCCCCTGGAAGCATGAAAATCACTTTAAACATGCTAATTTTAGCTCTAACACTGATGATCCACCTACAAAGGTGAACTGACGTTCAAAAATAAAACATTTGAAAACGGACCATTTTCCACATTTCTGAAGCATGACGTAATGGGGGGGTGTTATCTCTTTTGTCGAAAATCAGCCGTTTTTGCTCGATCATTAAATGCCTCCAAATGGTATTTATTTCACTTCCCGGGGTGAAGAAACCCTTTTTGAGAACTCAGAGTGAGTAAATTGGCCATTTTCATGCACTTTTAACCATTCCATAAATCTTGTGTTTTGGGCCCCTGGAAGCATGAAAATCACTTTAAACATGCTAATTTTAGCTCTAACACTGATGATCCACCTACAAATGTGAACTGACGTTCAAAAATAAAACATTTGAAAACGGACCATTTTCCACATTTCTGAAGCATGACGTAATGGGGGGGTGTTATCTCTTTTGTCGAAAATCAGCCGTTTTTGCTCGAACATTAAATGCCTCCAAATGGTATTTAATTAACTTCCCGAGCCCCTGGAAGCATGAAAATCACTTTAAACATGCTAATTTTAGCTCTAACACTGATGATCCACCTACAAATGTGAACTGACGTTCAAAAATAAAACATTTGAAAACGGACCATTTTCCACATTTCTGAAGCATGATGTAATGGGGGGGTGTTATCTCTTTTGTCGAAAATCAGCCGTTTTTGCTCGAACATTAAATGCCTCCAAATGGTATTTATTTCACTTCCCGAGCCCCTGGAAGCATGAAAATCACTTTAAACATGCTAATTTTAGCTCTAACACTGATGATCCACCTACAAATGTGAACTGACGTTCAAAAATAAAACATTTGAAAACGGACCATTTTCCACATTTCTGAAGCATGACGTAATGGGGGGGGTGTTATCTCTTTTGTCGAAAATCAGCCGTTTTTGCTCGAACATTAAATGCCTCCAAATGGTATTTAATTAACTTCCCGAGCCCCTGGAAGCATGAAAATCACTTTAAACATGCTAATTTTAGCTCTAACACTGATGATCCACCTACAAATGTGAACTGACGTTCAAAAATAAAACATTTGAAAACGGACCATTTTCCACATTTCTGAAGCATGACGTAATGGGGGGGGTGTTATCTCTTTTGTCGAAAATCAGCCGTTTTTGCTCGAACATTAAATGCCTCCAAATGGTATTTAATTACCTTCCCGGGGTGAAGAAACCCTTTTTGAGAACTCAGACTGAGTAAATTGGCCATTTTCATGCACTTTTAACCATTCCATAAATCTTGTGTTTTGGGCCCCTGGAAGCATGAAAATCACTTTAAACATGCTAATTTTAGCTCTAACACTGATGATCCACCTACAAATGTGAACTGACGTTCAAAAATAAAACATTTGAAAACGGACCGTTTTCCACATTTCTGAAGCATGACGTAATGGGGGGGTGTTATCTCTTTTGTCGAAAATCAGCCGTTTTTGCTCGAACATTAAATGCCTCCAAATGGTATTTAATTAACTTCCCGAGCCCCTGGAAGCATGAAAATCACTTTAAACATGCTAATTTTAGCTCTAACACTGATGATCCACCTACAAATGTGAACTGACGTTAAAAAATAAAACATTTGAAAACGGACCATTTTCCACATTTCTGAAGCATGACGTAATGGGGGGGTGTTATCTCTTTTGTCGAAAATCAGCCGTTTTTGCTCGAACATTAAATGCCTCCAAATGGTATTTAATTAACTTCCCGAGCCCCTGGAAGCATGAAAATCACTTTAAACATGCTAATTTTAGCTCTAACACTGATGATCCACCTACAAATGTGAACTGACGTTCAAAAATAAAACATTTGAAAACGGACCATTTTCCACATTTCTGAAGCATGACGTAATGGGGGGGTGTTATCTCTTTTGTCGAAAATCAGCCATTTTTGCTCGAACATTAAATGCCTCCAAATGGTATTTATTTCACTTCCCGAGCCCCTGGAAGCATGAAAATCACTTTAAACATGCTAATTTTAGCTCTAACACTGATGATCCACCTACAAATGTGAACTGACGTTCAAAAATAAAACATTTGAAAACGGACCATTTTCCACATTTCTGAAGCATGACGTAATGGGGGGGGTGTTATCTCTTTTGTCGAAAATCAGCCGTTTTTGCTCGAACATTAAATGCCTCCAAATGGTATTTAATTACCTTCCCGGGGTGAAGAAACCCTTTTTGAGAACTCAGACTGAGTAAATTGGCCATTTTCATGCACTTTTAACCATTCCATAAATCTTGTGTTTTGGGCCCCTGGAAGCATGAAAATCACTTTAAACATGCTAATTTTAGCTCTAACACTGATGATCCACCTACAAATGTGAACTGACGTTCAAAAATAAAACATTTGAAAACGGACCGTTTTCCACATTTCTGAAGCATGACGTAATGGGGGGGTGTTATCTCTTTTGTCGAAAATCAGCCGTTTTTGCTCGAACATTAAATGCCTCCAAATGGTATTTAATTAACTTCCCGAGCCCCTGGAAGCATGAAAATCACTTTAAACATGCTAATTTTAGCTCTAACACTGATGATCCACCTACAAATGTGAACTGACGTTCAAAAATAAAACATTTGAAAACGGACCATTTTCCACATTTCTGAAGCATGACGTAATGGGGGGGGTGTTATCTCTTTTGTCGAAAATCAGCCGTTTTTGCTCGAACATTAAATGCCTCCAAATGGTATTTAATTAACTTCCCGGGGTGAAGAAACCCTTTTTGAGAACTCAGAGTGAGTAAATTGGCCATTTTCATGCACTTTTAACCATTCCATAAATCTTGTGTTTTGGGCCCCTGGAAGCATGAAAATCACTTTAAACATGCTAATTTTAGCTCTAACACTGATGATCCACCTACAAATGTGAACTGACGTTCAAAAATAAAACTTTTGAAAACGGACCATTTTCCACATTTCTGAAGCATGACGTAATGGGGGGGTGTTATCTCTTTTGTCGAAAATCAGCCGTTTTTGCTCGAACATTAAATGCCTCCAAATGGTATTTAATTAACTTCCCGTTGTGAAGAAACCCTTTTTGAGAACTCAGAGTGAGTAAATTGGCCATTTTCATGCACTTTTAACCATTCCATAAATCTTGTGTTTTGGGCCCCTGGAAGCATGAAAATCACTTTAAACATGCTAATTTTAGCTCTAACACTGATGATCCACCTACAAATGTGAACTGACGTTCAAAAATAAAACATTTGAAAACGGACCATTTTCCACATTTCTGAAGCATGACGTAATGGGGGGGTGTTATCTCTTTTGTCGAAAATCAGCCGTTTTTGCTCGAACATTAAATGCCTCCAAATGGTATTTAATTAACTTCCCGAGCCCCTAGAAGCATGAAAATCACTTTAAACATGCTAATTTTAGCTCTAACACTGATGATCCACCTACAAATGTGAACTGACGTTCAAAAATAAAACATTTGAAAACGGACCATTTTCCACATTTCTGAAGCATGACGTAATGGGGGGGTGTTATCTCTTTTGTCGAAAATCAGCCGTTTTTGCTCGAACATTAAATGCCTCCAAATGGTATTTAATTAACTTCCCGGGGTGAAGAAACCCTTTTTGAGAACTCAGAGTGAGTAAATTGGCCATTTTCATGCACTTTTAACCATTCCATAAATCTTGTGTTTTGGGCCCCTGGAAGCATGAAAATCACTTTAAACATGCTAATTTTAGCTCTAACACTGATGATCCACCTACAAATGTGAACTGACGTTCAAAAATAAAACATTTGAAAACGGACCATTTTCCACATTTCTGAAGCATGACGTAATGGGGGGTGTTATCTCTTTTGTCGAAAATCAGCCGTTTTTGCTCGAACATTAAATGCCTCCAAATGGTATTTATTTAACTTCCCGAGCCCCTGGAAGCATGAAAATCACTTTAAACATGCTAATTTTAGCTCTAACACTGATGATCCACCTACAAATGTGAACTGACGTTCAAAAATATAACATTTGAAAACGGACCATTTTCCACATTTCTGAAGCATGACGTAATGGGGGGGTGTTATCGCTTTTGTCGAAAATCAGCCGTTTTTGCTCGAACATTAAATGCCTCCAAATGGTATTTAATTAACTTCCCGAGCCCCTGGAAGCATGAAAATCACTTTAAACATGCTAATTTTAGCTCTAACACTGATGATCCACCTACAAATGTGAACTGACGTTCAAAAATAAAACATTTGAAAACGGACCATTTTCCACATTTCTGAAGCATGACGTAATGGGGGGGGTGTTATCTCTTTTGTCGAAAATCAGCCGTTTTTGCTCGAACATTAAATGCCTCCAAATGGTATTTAATTAACTTCCCGAGCCCCTGGAAGCATGAAAATCACTTTAAACATGCTAATTTTAGCTCTAACACTGATGATCCACCTACAAAGGTGAACTGACGTTCAAAAATAAAACATTTGAAAACGGACCATTTTCCACATTTCTGAAGCATGACGTAATGGGGGGGTGTTATCTCTTTTGTCGAAAATCAGCCGTTTTTGCTCGATCATTAAATGCCTCCAAATGGTATTTATTTCACTTCCCGGGGTGAAGAAACCCTTTTTGAGAACTCAGAGTGAGTAAATTGGCCATTTTCATGCACTTTTAACCATTCCATAAATCTTGTGTTTTGGGCCCCTGGAAGCATGAAAATCACTTTAAACATGCTAATTTTAGCTCTAACACTGATGATCCACCTACAAATGTGAACTGACGTTCAAAAATAAAACATTTGAAAACGGACCATTTTCCACATTTCTGAAGCATGACGTAATGGGGGGGTGTTATCTCTTTTGTCGAAAATCAGCCGTTTTTGCTCGAACATTAAATGCCTCCAAATGGTATTTAATTAACTTCCCGAGCCCCTGGAAGCATGAAAATCACTTTAAACATGCTAATTTTAGCTCTAACACTGATGATCCACCTACAAATGTGAACTGACGTTCAAAAATAAAACATTTGAAAACGGACCATTTTCCACATTTCTGAAGCATGATGTAATGGGGGGGTGTTATCTCTTTTGTCGAAAATCAGCCGTTTTTGCTCGAACATTAAATGCCTCCAAATGGTATTTATTTCACTTCCCGAGCCCCTGGAAGCATGAAAATCACTTTAAACATGCTAATTTTAGCTCTAACACTGATGATCCACCTACAAATGTGAACTGACGTTCAAAAATAAAACATTTGAAAACGGACCATTTTCCACATTTCTGAAGCATGACGTAATGGGGGGGGTGTTATCTCTTTTGTCGAAAATCAGCCGTTTTTGCTCGAACATTAAATGCCTCCAAATGGTATTTAATTAACTTCCCGAGCCCCTGGAAGCATGAAAATCACTTTAAACATGCTAATTTTAGCTCTAACACTGATGATCCACCTACAAATGTGAACTGACGTTCAAAAATAAAACATTTGAAAACGGACCATTTTCCACATTTCTGAAGCATGACGTAATGGGGGGGTGTTATCTCTTTTGTCGAAAATCAGCCATTTTTGCTCGAACATTAAATGCCTCCAAATGGTATTTATTTCACTTCCCGAGCCCCTGGAAGCATGAAAATCACTTTAAACATGCTAATTTTAGCTCTAACACTGATGATCCACCTACAAATGTGAACTGACGTTCAAAAATAAAACATTTGAAAACGGACCATTTTCCACATTTCTGAAGCATGACGTAATGGGGGGGTGTTATCTCTTTTGTCGAAAATCAGCCGTTTTTGCTCGAACATTAAATGCCTCCAAATGGTATTTAATTAACTTCCCGAGCCCCTGGAAGCATGAAAATCACTTTAAACATGCTAATTTTAGCTCTAACACTGATGATCCACCTACAAATGTGAGCTGACGTTCAAAAATAAAACATTTGAAAACGGACCATTTTCCACATTTCTGAAGCATGACGTAATGGGGGGGTGTTATCTCTTTTGTCGAAAATCAGCCGTTTTTGCTCGAACATTAAATGCCTCCAAATGGTATTTAATTAACTTCCCGGGGTGAAGAAACCCTTTTTGAGAACTCAGAGTGAGTAAATTGGCCATTTTCATGCACTTTTAACCATTCCATAAATCTTGTGTTTTGGGCCCCTGGAAGCATGAAAATCACTTTAAACATGCTAATTTTAGCTCTAACACTGATGATCCACCTACAAATGTGAACTGACGTTCAAAAATAAAACATTTGAAAACGGACCATTTTCCACATTTCTGAAGCATGACGTAATGGGGGGGTGTTATCTCTTTTGTCGAAAATCAGCCGTTTTTGCTCGAACATTAAATGCCTCCAAATGGTATTTAATTAACTTCCCGAGCCCCTGGAAGCATGAAAATCACTTTAAACATGCTCATTTTAGCTCTAACACTGATGATCCACCTACAAATGTGAACTGACGTTCAAAAATAAAACATTTGAAAACGGACCATTTTCCACATTTCTGAAGCATGACGTAATGGGGGGGTGTTATCTCTTTTGTCGAAAATCAGCCGTTTTTGCTCGAACATTAAATGCCTCCAAATGGTATTTAATTAACTTCCCGAGCCCCTGGAAGCATGAAAATCACTTTAAACATGCTAATTTTAGCTCTAACACTGATGATCCACCTACAAATGTGAACAGACGTTCAAAAATAAAACATTTGAAAACGGACCATTTTCCACATTTCTGAAGCATGACGTAATGGGGGGGTGTTATCTCTTTTGTCGAAAATCAGCCGTTTTTGCTCGAACATTAAATGCCTCCAAATGGTATTTAATTAACTTCCCGGGGTGAAGAAACCCTTTTTGAGAACTCAGAGTGAGTAAATTGGCCATTTTCATGCACTTTTAACCATTCCATAAATCTTGTGTTTTGGGCCCCTGGAAGCATGAAAATCACTTTAAACATGCAAATTTTAGCTCTAACACTGATGATCCACCTACAAATGTGAACTGACGTTCAAAAATAAAACATTTGAAAACGGACCATTTTCCACATTTCTGAAGCATGACGTAATGGGGGGGTGTTATCTCTTTTGTCGAAAATCAGCCGTTTTTGCTCGAACATTAAATGCCTCCAAATGGTATTTAATTAACTTCCCGGGGTGAAGAAACCCTTTTTGAGAACTCAGAGTGAGTAAATTGGCCATTTTCATGCACTTTTAACCATTCCATAAATCTTGTGTTTTGGGCCCCTGGAAGCATGAAAATCACTTTAAACATGCTAATTTTAGCTCTAACACTGATGATCCACCTACAAATGTGAACTGACGTTCAAAAATAAAACTTTTGAAAACGGACCATTTTCCACATTTCTGAAGCATGACGTAATGGGGGGGGTGTTATCTCTTTTGTCGAAAATCAGCCGTTTTTGCTCGAACATTAAATGCCTCCAAATGGTATTTAATTAACTTCCCGTTGTGAAGAAACCCTTTTTGAGAACTCAGAGTGAGTAAATTGGCCATTTTCATGCACTTTTAACCATTCCATAAATCTTGTGTTTTGGGCCCCTGGAAGCATGAAAATCACTTTAAACATGCTAATTTTAGCTCTAACACTGATGATCCACCTACAAATGTGAACTGACGTTCAAAAATAAAACATTTGAAAACGGACCATTTTCCACATTTCTGAAGCATGACGTAATGGGGGGGGTGTTATCTCTTTTGTCGAAAATCAGCCGTTTTTGCTCGAACATTAAATGCCTCCAAATGGTATTTAATTAACTTCCCGAGCCCCTGGAAGCATGAAAATCACTTTAAACATGCTAATTTTAGCTCTAACACTGATGATCCACCTACAAATGTGAACTGACGTTCAAAAATAAAACATTTGAAAACGGACCATTTTCCACATTTCTGAAGCATGACGTAATGGGGGGGTGTTATCTCTTTTGTCGAAAATCAGCCGTTTTTGCTCGAACATTAAATGCCTCCAAATGGTATTTATTTCACTTCCCGAGCCCCTGGAAGCATGAAAATCACTTTAAACATGCTAATTTTAGCTCTAACACTGATGATCCACCTACAAATGTGAACTGACGTTCAAAAATAAAACATTTGAAAACGGACCATTTTCCACATTTCTGAAGCATGACGTAATGGGGGGGTGTTATCTCTTTTGTCGAAAATCAGCCGTTTTTGCTCGAACATTAAATGCCTCCAAATGGTATTTAATTAACTTCCCGAGCCCCTGGAAGCATGAAAATCACTTTAAACATGCTAATTTTAGCTCTAACACTGATGATCCACCTTCAAATGTGAACTGACGTTCAAAAATAAAACATTTGAAAACGGACCATTTTCCACATTTCTGAAGCATGACGTAATGGGGGGGTGTTATCTCTTTTGTCGAAAATCAGCCGTTTTTGCTCAAACATTAAATGCCTCCAAATGGTATTTAATTAACTTCCCGAGCCCCTGGAAGCATGAAAATCACTTTAAACATGCTAATTTTAGCTCTAACACTGATGATCCACCTACAAATGTGAACAGACGTTCAAAAATAAAACATTTGAAAACGGACCATTTTCCACATTTCTGAAGCATGACGTAATGGGGGGGTGTTATCTCTTTTGTCGAAAATCAGCCGTTTTTGCTCGAACATTAAATGCCTCCAAATGGTATTTAATTAACTTCCCGGGGTGAAGAAACCCTTTTTGAGAACTCAGAGTGAGTAAATTGGCCATTTTCATGCACTTTTAACCATTCCATAAATCTTGTGTTTTGGGCCCCTGGAAGCATGAAAATCACTTTAAACATGCTAATTTTAGCTCTAACACTGATGATCCACCTACAAATGTGAACTGACGTTCAAAAATAAAACATTTGAAAACGGACCATTTTCCACATTTCTGAAGCATGACGTAATGGGGGGGTGTTATCTCTTTTGTCGAAAATCAGCCGTTTTTGCTCGAACATTAAAT
This sequence comes from Lissotriton vulgaris, assembly GCF_964263255.1. Taxonomy (NCBI): domain Eukaryota; kingdom Metazoa; phylum Chordata; class Amphibia; order Caudata; family Salamandridae; genus Lissotriton; species Lissotriton vulgaris. The sequence continues at coordinate 333,491 of NW_028245168.1, forward strand.
GCCTCCAAATGGTATTTAATTAACTTCCCGGGGTGAAGAAACCCTTTTTGAGAACTCAGAGTGAGTAAAATGGCCATTTTCATGCACTTTTAACCATTCCATAAATCTTGTGTTTTGGGCCTCTGGAAGCATGAAAATCACTTTAAACATGCTAATTTTAGCTCTAACACTGATGATCCACCTACAAATGTGAACTGACGTTCAAAAATAAAACTTTTGAAAACGGACCATTTTCCACATTTCTGAAGCATGACGTAATGGGGGGGTGTTATCTCTTTTGTCGAAAATCAGCCGTTTTTGCTCGAACATTAAATGCCTCCAAATGGTATTTAATTAACTTCCCGTTGTGAAGAAACCCTTTTTGAGAACTCAGAGTGAGTAAATTGGCCATTTTCATGCACTTTTAACCATTCCATAAATCTTGTGTTTTGGGCCCCTGGAAGCATGAAAATCACTTTAAACATGCTAATTTTAGCTCTAACACTGATGATCCACCTACAAATGTGAACTGACGTTCAAAAATAAAACATTTGAAAACGGACAATTTTCCACATTTCTGAAGCATGACGTAATGGGGGGGTGTTATCTCTTTTGTCGAAAATCAGCCGTTTTTGCTCGAACATTAAATGCCTCCAAATGGTATTTATTTCACTTCCCGAGTACCTGGAAGCATGAAAATCACTTTAAACATGCTAATTTTAGCTCTAACACTGATGATCCACCTACAAATGTGAACTGACGTTCAAAAATAAAACATTTGAAATCGGACCATTTTCCACATTTCTGAAGCATGACGTAATGGGGGGGTGTTATCTCTTTTGTCGAAAATCAGCCGTTTTTGCTCGAACATTAAATGCCTCCAAATGGTATTTAATTAACTTCCCGAGCCCCTGGAAGCATTAAAATCACTTTAAACATGCTAATTTTAGCTCTAACACTGATGATCCACCTACAAATGTGAACTGACGTTCAAAAATAAAACATTTGAAAACGGACCATTTTCCACATTTCTGAAGCATGACGTAATGGGGGGGTGTTATCTCTTTTGTCGAAAATCAGCCGTTTTTGCTCGAACATTAAATGCCTCCAAATGGTATTTAATTAACTTCCCGGGGTGAAGAAACCCCTTTTGAGAACTCAGAGTGAGTAAATTGGCCATTTTCATGCACTTTTAACCATTCCATAAATCTTGTGTTTTGGGCCCCTGGAAGCATGAAAATCACTTTAAACATGCTAATTTCAGCTCTAACACTGATGATCCACCTACAAATGTGAACTGACGTTCAAAAATAAAACATTTGAAAATGGACCATTTTCCACATTTCTGAAGCATGACGTAATGGGGGGGTGTTATCTCTTTTGTCGAAAATCAGCAGTTTTTGCTCGAACATTAAATGCCTCCAAATGGTATTTAATTAACTTCCCGAGCCCCTGGAAGCATGAAAATCACTTTAAACATGCTAATTTTAGCTCTAACACTGATGATCCACCTACAAATGTGAACTGACGTTCAAAAATAAAACATTTGAAAACGGACCATTTTCCACATTTCTGAAGCATGACGTAATGGGGGGGTGTTATCTCTTTTGTCGAAAATCAGCCGTTTTTGCTCGAACATTAAATGCCTCCAAATGGTATTTAATTAACTTCCCGAGCCCCTGGAAGCATGAAAATCACTTTAAACATGCTAATTTTAGCTCTAACACTGATGATCCACCTACAAATGTGAACTGACGTTCAAAAATAAAACATTTGAAAACGGACCATTTTCCACATTTCTGAAGCATGACGTAATGGGGGGGGTGTTATCTCTTTTGTCGAAAATCAGCCGTTTTTGCTCGAACATTAAATGCCTCCAAATGGTATTTAATTAACTTCCCGAGCCCCTGGAAGCATGAAAATCATTTTAAACATGCTAATTTTAGCTCTAACACTGATGATCCACCTACAAATGTGAACTGACGTTCAAAAATAAAACATTTGAAAACGGACCATTTTCCACATTTCTGAAGCATGACGTAATGGGGGGGTGTTATCTCTTTTGTCGAAAATCAGCCGTTTTTGCTCGAACATTAAATGCCTCCAAATGGTATTTATTTCACTTCCCGGGGTGAAGAAACCCTTTTTGAGAACTCAGAGTGAGTAAATTGGCCATTTTCATGCACTTTTAACCATTCCATAAATCTTGTGTTTTGGGCCCCTGGAAGCATGAAAATCACTTTAAACATGCTAATTTTAGCTCTAACACTGATGATCCACCTACAAATGTGAACTGACGTTCAAAAATAAAACATTTGAAAACGGACCATTTTCCACATTTCTGAATCATGAATCTCTTTTGTCGAAAATCAGCAGTTTTTGCTCGAACATTAAATGCCTCCAAATGGTATTTAATTAACTTCCCGAGCCCCTGGAAGCATGAAAATCACTTTAAACATGCTAATTTTAGCTCTAACACTGATGATCCACCTACAAATGTGAACAGACGTTCAAAAATAAAACATTTGAAAACGGACCATTTTCCACATTTCTGAAGCATGACGTAATGGGGGGGTGTTATCTCTTTTGTCGAAAATCAGCCGTTTTTGCTCGAACATTAAATGCCTCCAAATGGTATTTAATTAACTTCCCGGGGTGAAGAAACCCTTTTTGAGAACTCAGAGTGAGTAAATTGGCCATTTTCATGCACTTTTAACCATTCCATAAATCTTGTGTTTTGGGCCCCTGGAAGCATGAAAATCACTTTAAACATGCTAATTTTAGCTCTAACACTGATGATCCACCTACAAATGTGAACTGACGTTCAAAAATAAAACATTTGAAAACGGACCATTTTCCACATTTCTGAAGCATGACGTAATGGGGGGGTGTTATCTCTTTTGTCGAAAATCAGCCGTTTTTGCTCGAACATTAAATGCCTCCAAATGGTATTTAATTAACTTCCCGGGGTGAAGAAACCCTTTTTGAGAACTCAGAGTGAGTAAAATGGCCATTTTCATGCACTTTTAACCATTCCATAAATCTTGTGTTTTGGGCCTCTGGAAGCATGAAAATCACTTTAAACATGCTAATTTTAGCTCTAACACTGATGATCCACCTACAAATGTGAACTGACGTTCAAAAATAAAACTTTTGAAAACGGACCATTTTCCACATTTCTGAAGCATGACGTAATGGGGGGGTGTTATCTCTTTTGTCGAAAATCAGCCGTTTTTGCTCGAACATTAAATGCCTCCAAATGGTATTTAATTAACTTCCCGTTGTGAAGAAACCCTTTTTGAGAACTCAGAGTGAGTAAATTGGCCATTTTCATGCACTTTTAACCATTCCATAAATCTTGTGTTTTGGGCCCCTGGAAGCATGAAAATCACTTTAAACATGCTAATTTTAGCTCTAACACTGATGATCCACCTACAAATGTGAACTGACGTTCAAAAATAAAACATTTGAAAACGGACAATTTTCCACATTTCTGAAGCATGACGTAATGGGGGGGTGTTATCTCTTTTGTCGAAAATCAGCCGTTTTTGCTCGAACATTAAATGCCTCCAAATGGTATTTATTTCACTTCCCGAGTACCTGGAAGCATGAAAATCACTTTAAACATGCTAATTTTAGCTCTAACACTGATGATCCACCTACAAATGTGAACTGACGTTCAAAAATAAAACATTTGAAATCGGACCATTTTCCACATTTCTGAAGCATGACGTAATGGGGGGGTGTTATCTCTTTTGTCGAAAATCAGCCGTTTTTGCTCGAACATTAAATGCCTCCAAATGGTATTTAATTAACTTCCCGAGCCCCTGGAAGCATTAAAATCACTTTAAACATGCTAATTTTAGCTCTAACACTGATGATCCACCTACAAATGTGAACTGACGTTCAAAAATAAAACATTTGAAAACGGACCATTTTCCACATTTCTGAAGCATGACGTAATGGGGGGGTGTTATCTCTTTTGTCGAAAATCAGCCGTTTTTGCTCGAACATTAAATGCCTCCAAATGGTATTTAATTAACTTCCCGGGGTGAAGAAACCCCTTTTGAGAACTCAGAGTGAGTAAATTGGCCATTTTCATGCACTTTTAACCATTCCATAAATCTTGTGTTTTGGGCCCCTGGAAGCATGAAAATCACTTTAAACATGCTAATTTCAGCTCTAACACTGATGATCCACCTACAAATGTGAACTGACGTTCAAAAATAAAACATTTGAAAATGGACCATTTTCCACATTTCTGAAGCATGACGTAATGGGGGGGTGTTATCTCTTTTGTCGAAAATCAGCAGTTTTTGCTCGAACATTAAATGCCTCCAAATGGTATTTAATTAACTTCCCGAGCCCCTGGAAGCATGAAAATCACTTTAAACATGCTAATTTTAGCTCTAACACTGATGATCCACCTACAAATGTGAACTGACGTTCAAAAATAAAACATTTGAAAACGGACCATTTTCCACATTTCTGAAGCATGACGTAATGGGGGGGTGTTATCTCTTTTGTCGAAAATCAGCCGTTTTTGCTCGAACATTAAATGCCTCCAAATGGTATTTAATTAACTTCCCGAGCCCCTGGAAGCATGAAAATCACTTTAAACATGCTAATTTTAGCTCTAACACTGATGATCCACCTACAAATGTGAACTGACGTTCAAAAATAAAACATTTGAAAACGGACCATTTTCCACATTTCTGAAGCATGACGTAATGGGGGGGGTGTTATCTCTTTTGTCGAAAATCAGCCGTTTTTGCTCGAACATTAAATGCCTCCAAATGGTATTTAATTAACTTCCCGAGCCCCTGGAAGCATGAAAATCATTTTAAACATGCTAATTTTAGCTCTAACACTGATGATCCACCTACAAATGTGAACTGACGTTCAAAAATAAAACATTTGAAAACGGACCATTTTCCACATTTCTGAAGCATGACGTAATGGGGGGGTGTTATCTCTTTTGTCGAAAATCAGCCGTTTTTGCTCGAACATTAAATGCCTCCAAATGGTATTTATTTCACTTCCCGGGGTGAAGAAACCCTTTTTGAGAACTCAGAGTGAGTAAATTGGCCATTTTCATGCACTTTTAACCATTCCATAAATCTTGTGTTTTGGGCCCCTGGAAGCATGAAAATCACTTTAAACATGCTAATTTTAGCTCTAACACTGATGATCCACCTACAAATGTGAACTGACGTTCAAAAATAAAACATTTGAAAACGGACCATTTTCCACATTTCTGAATCATGAATCTCTTTTGTCGAAAATCAGCAGTTTTTGCTCGAACATTAAATGCCTCCAAATGGTATTTAATTAACTTCCCGAGCCCCTGGAAGCATGAAAATCACTTTAAACATGCTAATTTTAGCTCTAACACTGATGATCCACCTACAAATGTGAACTGACGTTCAAAAATAAAACATTTGAAAACGGACCATTTTCCACATTTCTGAAGCATGACGTAATGGGGGGGGTGTTATCTCTTTTGTCGAAAATCAGCCGTTTTTGCTCGAACATTAAATGCCTCCAAATGGTATTTAATTAACTTCCCGAGCCCCTGGAAGCATGAAAATCATTTTAAACATGCTAATTTTAGCTCTAACACTGATGATCCACCTACAAATGTGAACAGACGTTCAAAAATAAAACATTTGAAAACGGACCATTTTCCACATTTCTGAAGCATGACGTAATGGGGGGGTGTTATCTCTTTTGTCGAAAATCAGCCGTTTTTGCTCGAACATTAAATGCCTCCAAATGGTATTTAATTAACTTCCCGGGGTGAAGAAACCCTTTTTGAGAACTCAGAGTGAGTAAATTGGCCATTTTCATGCACTTTTAACCATTCCATAAATCTTGTGTTTTGGGCCCCTGGAAGCATGAAAATCACTTTAAACATGCTAATTTTAGCTCTAACACTGATGATCCACCTACAAATGTGAACTGACGTTCAAAAATAAAACATTTGAAAACGGACCATTTTCCACATTTCTGAAGCATGACGTAATGGGGGGGGTGTTATCTCTTTTGTCGAAAATCAGCCGTTTTTGCTCGAACATTAAATGCCTCCAAATGGTATTTAATTAACTTCCCGGGGTGAAGAAACCCTTTTTGAGAACTCAGAGTGAGTAAATTGGCCATTTTCATGCACTTTTAACCATTCCATAAATCTTGTGTTTTGGGCCCCTGGAAGCATGAAAATCACTTTAAACATGCTAATTTTAGCTCTAACACTGATGATCCACCTACAAATGTGAACTGACGTTCAAAAATAAAACTTTTGAAAACGGACCATTTTCCACATTTCTGAAGCATGACGTAATGGGGGGGTGTTATCTCTTTTGTCGAAAATCAGCCGTTTTTGCTCGAACATTAAATGCCTCCAAATGGTATTTAATTAACTTCCCGTTGTGAAGAAACCCTTTTTGAGAACTCAGAGTGAGTAAATTGGCCATTTTCATGCACTTTTAACCATTCCATAAATCTTGTGTTTTGGGCCCCTGGAAGCATGAAAATCACTTTAAACATGCTAATTTTAGCTCTAACACTGATGATCCACCTACAAATGTGAACTGACGTTCAAAAATAAAACATTTGAAAACGGACCATTTTCCACATTTCTGAAGCATGACGTAATGGGGGGGTGTTATCTCTTTTGTCGAAAATCAGCCGTTTTTGCTCGAACATTAAATGCCTCCAAATGGTATTTAATTAACTTCCCGAGCCCCTGGAAGCATGAAAATCACTTTAAACATGCTAATTTTAGCTCTAACACTGATGATCCACCTACAAATGTGAACTGACGTTCAAAAATAAAACATTTGAAAACGGACCATTTTCCACATTTCTGAAGCATGACGTAATGGGGGGGTGTTATCTCTTTTGTCGAAAATCAGCCGTTTTTGCTCGAACATTAAATGCCTCCAAATGGTATTTAATTAACTTCCCGGGGTGAAGAAACCCTTTTTGAGAACTCAGAGTGAGTAAATTGGCCATTTTCATGCACTTTTAACCATTCCATAAATCTTGTGTTTTGGGCCCCTGGAAGCATGAAAATCACTTTAAACATGCTAATTTTAGCTCTAACACTGATGATCCACCTACAAATGTGAACTGACGTTCAAAAATAAAACATTTGAAAACGGACCATTTTCCACATTTTTGAAGCATGACGTAATGGGGGGGTGTTATCTCTTTTGTCGAAAATCAGCCGTTTTTGCTCGAACATTAAATGCCTCCAAATGGTATTTATTTAACTTCCCGAGCCCCTGGAAGCATGAAAATCACTTTAAACATGCTAATTTTAGCTCTAACACTGATGATCCACCTACAAATGTGAACTGACGTTCAAAAATATAACATTTGAAAACGGACCATTTTCCACATTTCTGAAGCATGACGTAATGGGGGGGTGTTATCGCTTTTGTCGAAAATCAGCCGTTTTTGCTCGAACATTAAATGCCTCCAAATGGTATTTAATTAACTTCCCGAGCCCCTGGAAGCATGAAAATCACTTTAAACATGCTAATTTTAGCTCTAACACTGATGATCCACCTACAAATGTGAACTGACGTTCAAAAATAAAACATTTGAAAACGGACCATTTTCCACATTTCTGAAGCATGACGTAATGGGGGGGGTGTTATCTCTTTTGTCGAAAATCAGCCGTTTTTGCTCGAACATTAAATGCCTCCAAATGGTATTTAATTAACTTCCCGAGCCCCTGGAAGCATGAAAATCACTTTAAACATGCTAATTTTAGCTCTAACACTGATGATCCACCTACAAAGGTGAACTGACGTTCAAAAATAAAACATTTGAAAACGGACCATTTTCCACATTTCTGAAGCATGACGTAATGGGGGGGTGTTATCTCTTTTGTCGAAAATCAGCCGTTTTTGCTCGATCATTAAATGCCTCCAAATGGTATTTATTTCACTTCCCGGGGTGAAGAAACCCTTTTTGAGAACTCAGAGTGAGTAAATTGGCCATTTTCATGCACTTTTAACCATTCCATAAATCTTGTGTTTTGGGCCCCTGGAAGCATGAAAATCACTTTAAACATGCTAATTTTAGCTCTAACACTGATGATCCACCTACAAATGTGAACTGACGTTCAAAAATAAAACATTTGAAAACGGACCATTTTCCACATTTCTGAAGCATGACGTAATGGGGGGGTGTTATCTCTTTTGTCGAAAATCAGCCGTTTTTGCTCGAACATTAAATGCCTCCAAATGGTATTTAATTAACTTCCCGAGCCCCTGGAAGCATGAAAATCACTTTAAACATGCTAATTTTAGCTCTAACACTGATGATCCACCTACAAATGTGAACTGACGTTCAAAAATAAAACATTTGAAAACGGACCATTTTCCACATTTCTGAAGCATGATGTAATGGGGGGGTGTTATCTCTTTTGTCGAAAATCAGCCGTTTTTGCTCGAACATTAAATGCCTCCAAATGGTATTTATTTCACTTCCCGAGCCCCTGGAAGCATGAAAATCACTTTAAACATGCTAATTTTAGCTCTAACACTGATGATCCACCTACAAATGTGAACTGACGTTCAAAAATAAAACATTTGAAAACGGACCATTTTCCACATTTCTGAAGCATGACGTAATGGGGGGGGTGTTATCTCTTTTGTCGAAAATCAGCCGTTTTTGCTCGAACATTAAATGCCTCCAAATGGTATTTAATTAACTTCCCGAGCCCCTGGAAGCATGAAAATCACTTTAAACATGCTAATTTTAGCTCTAACACTGATGATCCACCTACAAATGTGAACTGACGTTCAAAAATAAAACATTTGAAAACGGACCATTTTCCACATTTCTGAAGCATGACGTAATGGGGGGGTGTTATCGCTTTTGTCGAAAATCAGCCGTTTTTGCTCGAACATTAAATGCCTCCAAATGGTATTTAATTAACTTCCCGAGCCCCTGGAAGCATGAAAATCACTTTAAACATGCTAATTTTAGCTCTAACACTGATGATCCACCTACAAATGTGAACTGACGTTCAAAAATAAAACATTTGAAAACGGACCATTTTCCACATTTCTGAAGCATGACGTAATGGGGGGGTGTTATCTCTTTTGTCGAAAATCAGCCGTTTTTGCTCGAACATTAAATGCCTCCAAATGGTATTTAATTAACTTCCCGAGCCCCTGGAAGCATGAAAATCACTTTAAACATGCTAATTTTAGCTCTAACACTGATGATCCACCTACAAAGGTGAACTGACGTTCAAAAATAAAACATTTGAAAACGGACCATTTTCCACATTTCTGAAGCATGACGTAATGGGGGGGTGTTATCTCTTTTGTCGAAAATCAGCCGTTTTTGCTCGATCATTAAATGCCTCCAAATGGTATTTATTTCACTTCCCGGGGTGAAGAAACCCTTTTTGAGAACTCAGATTGAGTAAATTGGCCATTTTCATGCACTTTTAACCATTCCATAAATCTTGTGTTTTGGGCCCCTGGAAGCATGAAAATCACTTTAAACATGCTAATTTTAGCTCTAACACTGATGATCCACCTACAAATGTGAACTGACGTTCAAAAATAAAACATTTGAAAACGGACCATTTTCCACATTTCTGAAGCATGACGTAATGGGGGGGTGTTATCTCTTTTGTCGAAAATCAGCCGTTTTTGCTCGAACATTAAATGCCTCCAAATGGTATTTAATTAACTTCCCGAGCCCCTGGAAGCATGAAAATCACTTTAAACATGCTAATTTTAGCTCTAACACTGATGATCCACCTACAAATGTGAACTGACGTTCAAAAATAAAACATTTGAAAACGGACCATTTTCCACATTTCTGAAGCATGATGTAATGGGGGGGTGTTATCTCTTTTGTCGAAAATCAGCCGTTTTTGCTCGAACATTAAATGCCTCCAAATGGTATTTATTTCACTTCCCGAGCCCCTGGAAGCATGAAAATCACTTTAAACATGCTAATTTTAGCTCTAACACTGATGATCCACCTACAAATGTGAACTGACGTTCAAAAATAAAACATTTGAAAACGGACCATTTTCCACATTTCTGAAGCATGACGTAATGGGGGGGGTGTTATCTCTTTTGTCGAAAATCAGCCGTTTTTGCTCGAACATTAAATGCCTCCAAATGGTATTTAATTAACTTCCCGAGCCCCTGGAAGCATGAAAATCACTTTAAACATGCTAATTTTAGCTCTAACACTGATGATCCACCTACAAATGTGAACTGACGTTCAAAAATAAAACATTTGAAAACGGACCATTTTCCACATTTCTGAAGCATGACGTAATGGGGGGGGTGTTATCTCTTTTGTCGAAAATCAGCCGTTTTTGCTCGAACATTAAATGCCTCCAAATGGTATTTAATTACCTTCCCGGGGTGAAGAAACCCTTTTTGAGAACTCAGAGTGAGTAAATTGGCCATTTTCATGCACTTTTAACCATTCCATAAATCTTGTGTTTTGGGCCCCTGGAAGCATGAAAATCACTTTAAACATGCTAATTTTAGCTCTAACACTGATGATCCACCTACAAATGTGAACTGACGTTCAAAAATAAAACATTTGAAAACGGACCGTTTTCCACATTTCTGAAGCATGACGTAATGGGGGGGTGTTATCTCTTTTGTCGAAAATCAGCCGTTTTTGCTCGAACATTAAATGCCTCCAAATGGTATTTAATTAACTTCCCGAGCCCCTGGAAGCATGAAAATCACTTTAAACATGCTAATTTTAGCTCTAACACTGATGATCCACCTACAAATGTGAACTGACGTTAAAAAATAAAACATTTGAAAACGGACCATTTTCCACATTTCTGAAGCATGACGTAATGGGGGGGTGTTATCTCTTTTGTCGAAAATCAGCCGTTTTTGCTCGAACATTAAATGCCTCCAAATGGTATTTAATTAACTTCCCGAGCCCCTGGAAGCATGAAAATCACTTTAAACATGCTAATTTTAGCTCTAACACTGATGATCCACCTACAAATGTGAACTGACGTTCAAAAATAAAACATTTGAAAACGGACCATTTTCCACATTTCTGAAGCATGACGTAATGGGGGGGTGTTATCTCTTTTGTCGAAAATCAGCCATTTTTGCTCGAACATTAAATGCCTCCAAATGGTATTTATTTCACTTCCCGAGCCCCTGGAAGCATGAAAATCACTTTAAACATGCTAATTTTAGCTCTAACACTGATGATCCACCTACAAATGTGAACTGACGTTCAAAAATAAAACATTTGAAAACGGACCATTTTCCACATTTCTGAAGCATGACGTAATGGGGGGGTGTTATCTCTTTTGTCGAAAATCAGCCGTTTTTGCTCGAACATTAAATGCCTCCAAATGGTATTTAATTAACTTCCCGAGCCCCTGGAAGCATGAAAATCACTTTAAACATGCTAATTTTAGCTCTAACACTGATGATCCACCTACAAATGTGAACTGACGTTCAAAAATAAAACATTTGAAAACGGACCATTTTCCACATTTCTGAAGCATGACGTAATGGGGGGGTGTTATCTCTTTTGTCGAAAATCAGCCGTTTTTGCTTGAACATTAAATGCCTCCAAATGGTATTTAAATAACTTCCCGAGCCCCTGGAAGCATGAAAATCACTTTAAACATGCTAATTTTAGCTCTAACACTGATGATCCACCTACAAATGTGAACAGACGTTCAAAAATAAAACATTTGAAAACGGACCATTTTCCACATTTCTGAAGCATGACGTAATGGGGGGGTGTTATCTCTTTTGTCGAAAATCAGCCGTTTTTGCTCGAACATTAAATGCCTCCAAATGGTATTTAATTAACTTCCCGGGGTGAAGAAACCCTTTTTGAGAACTCAGAGTGAGTAAATTGGCCATTTTCATGCACTTTTAACCATTCCATAAATCTTGTGTTTTGGGCCCCTGGAAGCATGAAAATCACTTTAAACATGCTAATTTTAGCTCTAACACTGATGATCCACCTACAAATGTGAACTGACGTTCAAAAATAAAACATTTGAAAATGGACCATTTTCCACATTTCTGAAGCATGACGTAATGGGGGGGGTGTTATCTCTTTTGTCGAAAATCAGCCGTTTTTGCTCGAACATTAAATGCCTCCAAATGGTATTTAATTAACTTCCCGGGGTGAAGAAACCCTTTTTGAGAACTCAGAGTGAGTAAATTGGCCATTTTCATGCACTTTTAACCATTCCATAAATCTTGTGTTTTGGGCCCCTGGAAGCATGAAAATCACTTTAAACATGCTAATTTTAGCTCTAACACTGATGATCCACCTACAAATGTGAACTGACGTTCAAAAATAAAACTTTTGAAAACGGACCATTTTCCACATTTCTGAAGCATGACGTAATGGGGGGGTGTTATCTCTTTTGTCGAAAATCAGCCGTTTTTGCTCGAACATTAAATGCCTCCAAATGGTATTTAATTAACTTCCCGTTGTGAAGAAACCCTTTTTGAGAACTCAGAGTGAGTAAATTGGCCATTTTCATGCACTTTTAACCATTCCATAAATCTTGTGTTTTGGGCCCCTGGAAGCATGAAAATCACTTTAAACATGCTAATTTTAGCTCTAACACTGATGATCTACCTACAAATGTGAACTGACGTTCAAAAATAAAACATTTGAAAACGGACCATTTTCCACATTTCTGAAGCATGACGTAATGGGGGGGTGTTATCTCTTTTGTCGAAAATCAGCCGTTTTTGCTCGAACATTAAATGCCTCCAAATGGTATTTAATTAACTTCCCGAGCCCCTGGAAGCATGAAAATCACTTTAAACATGCTAATTTTAGCTCTAACACTGATGATCCACCTACAAATGTGAACTGACGTTCAAAAATAAAACATTTGAAAACGGACCATTTTCCACATTTCTGAAGCATGACGTAATGGGGGGGGTGTTATCTCTTTTGTCGAAAATCAGCCGTTTTTGCTCGAACATTAAATGCCTCCAAATGGTATTTAATTACCTTCCCGGGGTGAAGAAACCCTTTTTGAGAACTCAGAGTGAGTAAATTGGCCATTTTCATGCACTTTTAACCATTCCATAAATCTTGTGTTTTGGGCCCCTGGAAGCATGAAAATCACTTTAAACATGCTAATTTTAGCTCTAACACTGATGATCCACCTACAAATGTGAACTGACGTTCAAAAATAAAACATTTGAAAACGGACCGTTTTCCACATTTCTGAAGCATGACGTAATGGGGGGGTGTTATCTCTTTTGTCGAAAATCAGCCGTTTTTGCTCGAACATTAAATGCCTCCAAATGGTATTTAATTAACTTCCCGAGCCCCTGGAAGCATGAAAATCACTTTAAACATGCTAATTTTAGCTCTAACACTGATGATCCACCTACAAATGTGAACTGACGTTAAAAAATAAAACATTTGAAAACGGACCATTTTCCACATTTCTGAAGCATGACGTAATGGGGGGGTGTTATCTCTTTTGTCGAAAATCAGCCGTTTTTGCTCGAACATTAAATGCCTCCAAATGGTATTTAATTAACTTCCCGAGCCCCTGGAAGCATGAAAATCACTTTAAACATGCTAATTTTAGCTCTAACACTGATGATCCACCTACAAATGTGAACTGACGTTCAAAAATAAAACATTTGAAAACGGACCATTTTCCACATTTCTGAAGCATGACGTAATGGGGGGGTGTTATCTCTTTTGTCGAAAATCAGCCATTTTTGCTCGAACATTAAATGCCTCCAAATGGTATTTATTTCACTTCCCGAGCCCCTGGAAGCATGAAAATCACTTTAAACATGCTAATTTTAGCTCTAACACTGATGATCCACCTACAAATGTGAACTGACGTTCAAAAATAAAACATTTGAAAACGGACCATTTTCCACATTTCTGAAGCATGACGTAATGGGGGGGTGTTATCTCTTTTGTCGAAAATCAGCCGTTTTTGCTCGAACATTAAATGCCTCCAAATGGTATTTAATTAACTTCCCGAGCCCCTGGAAGCATGAAAATCACTTTAAACATGCTAATTTTAGCTCTAACACTGATGATCCACCTACAAATGTGAGCTGACGTTCAAAAATAAAACATTTGAAAACGGACCATTTTCCACATTTCTGAAGCATGACGTAATGGGGGGGTGTTATCTCTTTTGTCGAAAATCAGCCGTTTTTGCTCGAACATTAAATGCCTCCAAATGGTATTTAATTAACTTCCCGGGGTGAAGAAACCCTTTTTGAGAACTCAGAGTGAGTAAATTGGCCATTTTCATGCACTTTTAACCATTCCATAAATCTTGTGTTTTGGGCCCCTGGAAGCATGAAAATCACTTTAAACATGCTAATTTTAGCTCTAACACTGATGATCCACCTACAAATGTGAACTGACGTTCAAAAATAAAACATTTGAAAACGGACCATTTTCCACATTTCTGAAGCATGACGTAATGGGGGGGTGTTATCTCTTTTGTCGAAAATCAGCCGTTTTTGCTCGAACATTAAATGCCTCCAAATGGTATTTAATTAACTTCCCGAGCCCCTGGAAGCATGAAAATCACTTTAAACATGCTCATTTTAGCTCTAACACTGATGATCCACCTACAAATGTGAACTGACGTTCAAAAATAAAACATTTGAAAACGGACCATTTTCCACATTTCTGAAGCATGACGTAATGGGGGGGTGTTATCTCTTTTGTCGAAAATCAGCCGTTTTTGCTCGAACATTAAATGCCTCCAAATGGTATTTAATTAACTTCCCGAGCCCCTGGAAGCATGAAAATCACTTTAAACATGCTAATTTTAGCTCTAACACTGATGATCCACCTACAAATGTGAACAGACGTTCAAAAATAAAACATTTGAAAACGGACCATTTTCCACATTTCTGAAGCATGACGTAATGGGGGGGTGTTATCTCTTTTGTCGAAAATCAGCCGTTTTTGCTCGAACATTAAATGCCTCCAAATGGTATTTAATTAACTTCCCGGGGTGAAGAAACCCTTTTTGAGAACTCAGAGTGAGTAAATTGGCCATTTTCATGCACTTTTAACCATTCCATAAATCTTGTGTTTTGGGCCCCTGGAAGCATGAAAATCACTTTAAACATGCAAATTTTAGCTCTAACACTGATGATCCACCTACAAATGTGAACTGACGTTCAAAAATAAAACATTTGAAAACGGACCATTTTCCACATTTCTGAAGCATGACGTAATGGGGGGGTGTTATCTCTTTTGTCGAAAATCAGCCGTTTTTGCTCGAACATTAAATGCCTCCAAATGGTATTTAATTAACTTCCCGAGCCCCTGGAAGCATGAAAATCACTTTAAACATGCTAATTTTAGCTCTAACACTGATGATCCACCTACAAATGTGAACTGACGTTCAAAAATAAAACATTTGAAAACGGACCATTTTCCACATTTCTGAAGCATGATGTAATGGGGGGGTGTTATCTCTTTTGTCGAAAATCAGCCGTTTTTGCTCGAACATTAAATGCCTCCAAATGGTATTTATTTCACTTCCCGAGCCCCTGGAAGCATGAAAATCACTTTAAACATGCTAATTTTAGCTCTAACACTGATGATCCACTTACAAATGTGAACTGACGTTCAAAAATAAAACATTTGAAAACGGACCATTTTCCACATTTCTGAAGCATGACGTAATGGGGGGGGTGTTATCTCTTTTGTCGAAAATCAGCCGTTTTTGCTCGAACATTAAATGCCTCCAAATGGTATTTAATTAACTTCCCGAGCCCCTGGAAGCATGAAAATCACTTTAAACATGCTAATTTTAGCTCTAACACTGATGATCCACCTACAAATGTGAACTGACGTTCAAAAATAAAACATTTGAAAACGGACCATTTTCCACATTTCTGAAGCATGACGTAATGGGGGGGTGTTATCTCTTTTGTCGAAAATCAGCCATTTTTGCTCGAACATTAAATGCCTCCAAATGGTATTTATTTCACTTCCCGAGCCCCTGGAAGCATGAAAATCACTTTAAACATGCTAATTTTAGCTCTAACACTGATGATCCACCTACAAATGTGAACTGACGTTCAAAAATAAAACATTTGAAAACGGACCATTTTCCACATTTCTGAAGCATGACGTAATGGGGGGGTGTTATCTCTTTTGTCGAAAATCAGCCGTTTTTGCTCGAACATTAAATGCCTCCAAATGGTATTTAATTAACTTCCCGAGCCCCTGGAAGCATGAAAATCACTTTAAACATGCTAATTTTAGCTCTAACACTGATGATCCACCTACAAATGTGAGCTGACGTTCAAAAATAAAACATTTGAAAACGGACCATTTTCCACATTTCTGAAGCATGACGTAATGGGGGGGTGTTATCTCTTTTGTCGAAAATCAGCCGTTTTTGCTCGAACATTAAATGCCTCCAAATGGTATTTAATTAACTTCCCGGGGTGAAGAAACCCTTTTTGAGAACTCAGAGTGAGTAAATTGGCCATTTTCATGCACTTTTAACCATTCCATAAATCTTGTGTTTTGGGCCCCTGGAAGCATGAAAATCACTTTAAACATGCTAATTTTAGCTCTAACACTGATGATCCACCTACAAATGTGAACTGACGTTCAAAAATAAAACATTTGAAAACGGACCATTTTCCACATTTCTGAAGCATGACGTAATGGGGGGGTGTTATCTCTTTTGTCGAAAATCAGCCGTTTTTGCTCGAACATTAAATGCCTCCAAATGGTATTTAATTAACTTCCCGAGCCCCTGGAAGCATGAAAATCACTTTAAACATGCTCATTTTAGCTCTAACACTGATGATCCACCTACAAATGTGAACTGACGTTCAAAAATAAAACATTTGAAAACGGACCATTTTCCACATTTCTGAAGCATGACGTAATGGGGGGGTGTTATCTCTTTTGTCGAAAATCAGCCGTTTTTGCTCGAACATTAAATGCCTCCAAATGGTATTTAATTAACTTCCCGAGCCCCTGGAAGCATGAAAATCACTTTAAACATGCTAATTTTAGCTCTAACACTGATGATCCACCTACAAATGTGAACAGACGTTCAAAAATAAAACATTTGAAAACGGACCATTTTCCACATTTCTGAAGCATGACGTAATGGGGGGGTGTTATCTCTTTTGTCGAAAATCAGCCGTTTTTGCTCGAACATTAAATGCCTCCAAATGGTATTTAATTAACTTCCCGGGGTGAAGAAACCCTTTTTGAGAACTCAGAGTGAGTAAATTGGCCATTTTCATGCACTTTTAACCATTCCATAAATCTTGTGTTTTGGGCCCCTGGAAGCATGAAAATCACTTTAAACATGCAAATTTTAGCTCTAACACTGATGATCCACCTACAAATGTGAACTGACGTTCAAAAATAAAACATTTGAAAACGGACCATTTTCCACATTTCTGAAGCATGACGTAATGGGGGGGTGTTATCTCTTTTGTCGAAAATCAGCCGTTTTTGCTCGAACATTAAATGCCTCCAAATGGTATTTAATTAACTTCCCGGGGTGAAGAAACCCTTTTTGAGAACTCAGAGTGAGTAAATTGGCCATTTTCATGCACTTTTAACCATTCCATAAATCTTGTGTTTTGGGCCCCTGGAAGCATGAAAATCACTTTAAACATGCTAATTTTAGCTCTAACACTGATGATCCACCTACAAATGTGAACTGACGTTCAAAAATAAAACTTTTGAAAACGGACCATTTTCCACATTTCTGAAGCATGACGTAATGGGGGGGGTGTTATCTCTTTTGTCGAAAATCAGCCGTTTTTGCTCGAACATTAAATGCCTCCAAATGGTATTTAATTAACTTCCCGTTGTGAAGAAACCCTTTTTGAGAACTCAGAGTGAGTAAATTGGCCATTTTCATGCACTTTTAACCATTCCATAAATCTTGTGTTTTGGGCCCCTGGAAGCATGAAAATCACTTTAAACATGCTAATTTTAGCTCTAACACTGATGATCCACCTACAAATGTGAACTGACGTTCAAAAATAAAACATTTGAAAACGGACCATTTTCCACATTTCTGAAGCATGACGTAATGGGGGGGGTGTTATCTCTTTTGTCGAAAATCAGCCGTTTTTGCTCGAACATTAAATGCCTCCAAATGGTATTTAATTAACTTCCCGAGCCCCTGGAAGCATGAAAATCACTTTAAACATGCTAATTTTAGCTCTAACACTGATGATCCACCTACAAATGTGAACTGACGTTCAAAAATAAAACATTTGAAAACGGACCATTTTCCACATTTCTGAAGCATGACGTAATGGGGGGGTGTTATCTCTTTTGTCGAAAATCAGCCGTTTTTGCTCGAACATTAAATGCCTCCAAATGGTATTTATTTCACTTCCCGAGCCCCTGGAAGCATGAAAATCACTTTAAACATGCTAATTTTAGCTCTAACACTGATGATCCACCTACAAATGTGAACTGACGTTCAAAAATAAAACATTTGAAAACGGACCATTTTCCACATTTCTGAAGCATGACGTAATGGGGGGGTGTTATCTCTTTTGTCGAAAATCAGCCGTTTTTGCTCGAACATTAAATGCCTCCAAATGGTATTTAATTAACTTCCCGAGCCCCTGGAAGCATGAAAATCACTTTAAACATGCTAATTTTAGCTCTAACACTGATGATCCACCTTCAAATGTGAACTGACGTTCAAAAATAAAACATTTGAAAACGGACCATTTTCCACATTTCTGAAGCATGACGTAATGGGGGGGTGTTATCTCTTTTGTCGAAAATCAGCCGTTTTTGCTCAAACATTAAATGCCTCCAAATGGTATTTAATTAACTTCCCGAGCCCCTGGAAGCATGAAAATCACTTTAAACATGCTAATTTTAGCTCTAACACTGATGATCCACCTACAAATGTGAACAGACGTTCAAAAATAAAACATTTGAAAACGGACCATTTTCCACATTTCTGAAGCATGACGTAATGGGGGGGTGTTATCTCTTTTGTCGAAAATCAGCCGTTTTTGCTCGAACATTAAATGCCTCCAAATGGTATTTAATTAACTTCCCGGGGTGAAGAAACCCTTTTTGAGAACTCAGAGTGAGTAAATTGGCCATTTTCATGCACTTTTAACCATTCCATAAATCTTGTGTTTTGGGCCCCTGGAAGCATGAAAATCACTTTAAACATGCTAATTTTAGCTCTAACACTGATGATCCACCTACAAATGTGAACTGACGTTCAAAAATAAAACATTTGAAAACGGACCATTTTCCACATTTCTGAAGCATGACGTAATGGGGGGGTGTTATCTCTTTTGTCGAAAATCAGCCGTTTTTGCTCGAACATTAAATGCCTCCAAATGGTATTTAATTAACTTCCCGGGGTGAAGAAACCCTTTTTGAGAACTCAGAGTGAGTAAAATGGCCATTTTCATGCACTTTTAACCATTCCATAAATCTTGTGTTTTGGGCCTCTGGAAGCATGAAAATCACTTTAAACATGCTAATTTTAGCTCTAACACTGATGATCCACCTACAAATGTGAACTGACGTTCAAAAATAAAACTTTTGAAAACGGACCATTTTCCACATTTCTGAAGCATGACGTAATGGGGGGGTGTTATCTCTTTTGTCGAAAATCAGCCGTTTTTGCTCGAACATTAAATGCCTCCAAATGGTATTTAATTAACTTCCCGTTGTGAAGAAACCCTTTTTGAGAACTCAGAGTGAGTAAATTGGCCATTTTCATGCACTTTTAACCATTCCATAAATCTTGTGTTTTGGGCCCCTGGAAGCATGAAAATCACTTTAAACATGCTAATTTTAGCTCTAACACTGATGATCCACCTACAAATGTGAACTGACGTTCAAAAATAAAACATTTGAAAACGGACAATTTTCCACATTTCTGAAGCATGACGTAATGGGGGGGTGTTATCTCTTTTGTCGAAAATCAGCCGTTTTTGCTCGAACATTAAATGCCTCCAAATGGTATTTATTTCACTTCCCGAGTACCTGGAAGCATGAAAATCACTTTAAACATGCTAATTTTAGCTCTAACACTGATGATCCACCTACAAATGTGAACTGACGTTCAAAAATAAAACATTTGAAATCGGACCATTTTCCACATTTCTGAAGCATGACGTAATGGGGGGGTGTTATCTCTTTTGTCGAAAATCAGCCGTTTTTGCTCGAACATTAAATGCCTCCAAATGGTATTTAATTAACTTCCCGAGCCCCTGGAAGCATTAAAATCACTTTAAACATGCTAATTTTAGCTCTAACACTGATGATCCACCTACAAATGTGAACTGACGTTCAAAAATAAAACATTTGAAAACGGACCATTTTCCACATTTCTGAAGCATGACGTAATGGGGGGGTGTTATCTCTTTTGTCGAAAATCAGCCGTTTTTGCTCGAACATTAAATGCCTCCAAATGGTATTTAATTAACTTCCCGGGGTGAAGAAACCCCTTTTGAGAACTCAGAGTGAGTAAATTGGCCATTTTCATGCACTTTTAACCATTCCATAAATCTTGTGTTTTGGGCCCCTGGAAGCATGAAAATCACTTTAAACATGCTAATTTCAGCTCTAACACTGATGATCCACCTACAAATGTGAACTGACGTTCAAAAATAAAACATTTGAAAATGGACCATTTTCCACATTTCTGAAGCATGACGTAATGGGGGGGTGTTATCTCTTTTGTCGAAAATCAGCAGTTTTTGCTCGAACATTAAATGCCTCCAAATGGTATTTAATTAACTTCCCGAGCCCCTGGAAGCATGAAAATCACTTTAAACATGCTAATTTTAGCTCTAACACTGATGATCCACCTACAAATGTGAACTGACGTTCAAAAATAAAACATTTGAAAACGGACCATTTTCCACATTTCTGAAGCATGACGTAATGGGGGGGTGTTATCTCTTTTGTCGAAAATCAGCCGTTTTTGCTCGAACATTAAATGCCTCCAAATGGTATTTAATTAACTTCCCGAGCCCCTGGAAGCATGAAAATCACTTTAAACATGCTAATTTTAGCTCTAACACTGATGATCCACCTACAAATGTGAACTGACGTTCAAAAATAAAACATTTGAAAACGGACCATTTTCCACATTTCTGAAGCATGACGTAATGGGGGGGGTGTTATCTCTTTTGTCGAAAATCAGCCGTTTTTGCTCGAACATTAAATGCCTCCAAATGGTATTTAATTAACTTCCCGAGCCCCTGGAAGCATGAAAATCATTTTAAACATGCTAATTTTAGCTCTAACACTGATGATCCACCTACAAATGTGAACTGACGTTCAAAAATAAAACATTTGAAAACGGACCATTTTCCACATTTCTGAAGCATGACGTAATGGGGGGGTGTTATCTCTTTTGTCGAAAATCAGCCGTTTTTGCTCGAACATTAAATGCCTCCAAATGGTATTTATTTCACTTCCCGGGGTGAAGAAACCCTTTTTGAGAACTCAGAGTGAGTAAATTGGCCATTTTCATGCACTTTTAACCATTCCATAAATCTTGTGTTTTGGGCCCCTGGAAGCATGAAAATCACTTTAAACATGCTAATTTTAGCTCTAACACTGATGATCCACCTACAAATGTGAACTGACGTTCAAAAATAAAACATTTGAAAACGGACCATTTTCCACATTTCTGAATCATGAATCTCTTTTGTCGAAAATCAGCAGTTTTTGCTCGAACATTAAATGCCTCCAAATGGTATTTAATTAACTTCCCGAGCCCCTGGAAGCATGAAAATCACTTTAAACATGCTAATTTTAGCTCTAACACTGATGATCCACCTACAAATGTGAACAGACGTTCAAAAATAAAACATTTGAAAACGGACCATTTTCCACATTTCTGAAGCATGACGTAATGGGGGGGTGTTATCTCTTTTGTCGAAAATCAGCCGTTTTTGCTCGAACATTAAATGCCTCCAAATGGTATTTAATTAACTTCCCGGGGTGAAGAAACCCTTTTTGAGAACTCAGAGTGAGTAAATTGGCCATTTTCATGCACTTTTAACCATTCCATAAATCTTGTGTTTTGGGCCCCTGGAAGCATGAAAATCACTTTAAACATGCTAATTTTAGCTCTAACACTGATGATCCACCTACAAATGTGAACTGACGTTCAAAAATAAAACATTTGAAAACGGACCATTTTCCACATTTCTGAAGCATGACGTAATGGGGGGGTGTTATCTCTTTTGTCGAAAATCAGCCGTTTTTGCTCGAACATTAAATGCCTCCAAATGGTATTTAATTAACTTCCCGGGGTGAAGAAACCCTTTTTGAGAACTCAGAGTGAGTAAAATGGCCATTTTCATGCACTTTTAACCATTCCATAAATCTTGTGTTTTGGGCCTCTGGAAGCATGAAAATCACTTTAAACATGCTAATTTTAGCTCTAACACTGATGATCCACCTACAAATGTGAACTGACGTTCAAAAATAAAACTTTTGAAAACGGACCATTTTCCACATTTCTGAAGCATGACGTAATGGGGGGGTGTTATCTCTTTTGTCGAAAATCAGCCGTTTTTGCTCGAACATTAAATGCCTCCAAATGGTATTTAATTAACTTCCCGTTGTGAAGAAACCCTTTTTGAGAACTCAGAGTGAGTAAATTGGCCATTTTCATGCACTTTTAACCATTCCATAAATCTTGTGTTTTGGGCCCCTGGAAGCATGAAAATCACTTTAAACATGCTAATTTTAGCTCTAACACTGATGATCCACCTACAAATGTGAACTGACGTTCAAAAATAAAACATTTGAAAACGGACAATTTTCCACATTTCTGAAGCATGACGTAATGGGGGGGTGTTATCTCTTTTGTCGAAAATCAGCCGTTTTTGCTCGAACATTAAATGCCTCCAAATGGTATTTATTTCACTTCCCGAGTACCTGGAAGCATGAAAATCACTTTAAACATGCTAATTTTAGCTCTAACACTGATGATCCACCTACAAATGTGAACTGACGTTCAAAAATAAAACATTTGAAATCGGACCATTTTCCACATTTCTGAAGCATGACGTAATGGGGGGGTGTTATCTCTTTTGTCGAAAATCAGCCGTTTTTGCTCGAACATTAAATGCCTCCAAATGGTATTTAATTAACTTCCCGAGCCCCTGGAAGCATTAAAATCACTTTAAACATGCTAATTTTAGCTCTAACACTGATGATCCACCTACAAATGTGAACTGACGTTCAAAAATAAAACATTTGAAAACGGACCATTTTCCACATTTCTGAAGCATGACGTAATGGGGGGGTGTTATCTCTTTTGTCGAAAATCAGCCGTTTTTGCTCGAACATTAAATGCCTCCAAATGGTATTTAATTAACTTCCCGGGGTGAAGAAACCCCTTTTGAGAACTCAGAGTGAGTAAATTGGCCATTTTCATGCACTTTTAACCATTCCATAAATCTTGTGTTTTGGGCCCCTGGAAGCATGAAAATCACTTTAAACATGCTAATTTCAGCTCTAACACTGATGATCCACCTACAAATGTGAACTGACGTTCAAAAATAAAACATTTGAAAATGGACCATTTTCCACATTTCTGAAGCATGACGTAATGGGGGGGTGTTATCTCTTTTGTCGAAAATCAGCAGTTTTTGCTCGAACATTAAATGCCTCCAAATGGTATTTAATTAACTTCCCGAGCCCCTGGAAGCATGAAAATCACTTTAAACATGCTAATTTTAGCTCTAACACTGATGATCCACCTACAAATGTGAACTGACGTTCAAAAATAAAACATTTGAAAACGGACCATTTTCCACATTTCTGAAGCATGACGTAATGGGGGGGTGTTATCTCTTTTGTCGAAAATCAGCCGTTTTTGCTCGAACATTAAATGCCTCCAAATGGTATTTAATTAACTTCCCGAGCCCCTGGAAGCATGAAAATCACTTTAAACATGCTAATTTTAGCTCTAACACTGATGATCCACCTACAAATGTGAACTGACGTTCAAAAATAAAACATTTGAAAACGGACCATTTTCCACATTTCTGAAGCATGACGTAATGGGGGGGGTGTTATCTCTTTTGTCGAAAATCAGCCGTTTTTGCTCGAACATTAAATGCCTCCAAATGGTATTTAATTAACTTCCCGAGCCCCTGGAAGCATGAAAATCATTTTAAACATGCTAATTTTAGCTCTAACACTGATGATCCACCTACAAATGTGAACTGACGTTCAAAAATAAAACATTTGAAAACGGACCATTTTCCACATTTCTGAAGCATGACGTAATGGGGGGGTGTTATCTCTTTTGTCGAAAATCAGCCGTTTTTGCTCGAACATTAAATGCCTCCAAATGGTATTTATTTCACTTCCCGGGGTGAAGAAACCCTTTTTGAGAACTCAGAGTGAGTAAATTGGCCATTTTCATGCACTTTTAACCATTCCATAAATCTTGTGTTTTGGGCCCCTGGAAGCATGAAAATCACTTTAAACATGCTAATTTTAGCTCTAACACTGATGATCCACCTACAAATGTGAACTGACGTTCAAAAATAAAACATTTGAAAACGGACCATTTTCCACATTTCTGAATCATGAATCTCTTTTGTCGAAAATCAGCAGTTTTTGCTCGAACATTAAATGCCTCCAAATGGTATTTAATTAACTTCCCGAGCCCCTGGAAGCATGAAAATCACTTTAAACATGCTAATTTTAGCTCTAACACTGATGATCCACCTACAAATGTGAACTGACGTTCAAAAATAAAACATTTGAAAACGGACCATTTTCCACATTTCTGAAGCATGACGTAATGGGGGGGGTGTTATCTCTTTTGTCGAAAATCAGCCGTTTTTGCTCGAACATTAAATGCCTCCAAATGGTATTTAATTAACTTCCCGAGCCCCTGGAAGCATGAAAATCATTTTAAACATGCTAATTTTAGCTCTAACACTGATGATCCACCTACAAATGTGAACAGACGTTCAAAAATAAAACATTTGAAAACGGACCATTTTCCACATTTCTGAAGCATGACGTAATGGGGGGGTGTTATCTCTTTTGTCGAAAATCAGCCGTTTTTGCTCGAACATTAAATGCCTCCAAATGGTATTTAATTAACTTCCCGGGGTGAAGAAACCCTTTTTGAGAACTCAGAGTGAGTAAATTGGCCATTTTCATGCACTTTTAACCATTCCATAAATCTTGTGTTTTGGGCCCCTGGAAGCATGAAAATCACTTTAAACATGCTAATTTTAGCTCTAACACTGATGATCCACCTACAAATGTGAACTGACGTTCAAAAATAAAACATTTGAAAACGGACCATTTTCCACATTTCTGAAGCATGACGTAATGGGGGGGGTGTTATCTCTTTTGTCGAAAATCAGCCGTTTTTGCTCGAACATTAAATGCCTCCAAATGGTATTTAATTAACTTCCCGGGGTGAAGAAACCCTTTTTGAGAACTCAGAGTGAGTAAATTGGCCATTTTCATGCACTTTTAACCATTCCATAAATCTTGTGTTTTGGGCCCCTGGAAGCATGAAAATCACTTTAAACATGCTAATTTTAGCTCTAACACTGATGATCCACCTACAAATGTGAACTGACGTTCAAAAATAAAACTTTTGAAAACGGACCATTTTCCACATTTCTGAAGCATGACGTAATGGGGGGGTGTTATCTCTTTTGTCGAAAATCAGCCGTTTTTGCTCGAACATTAAATGCCTCCAAATGGTATTTAATTAACTTCCCGTTGTGAAGAAACCCTTTTTGAGAACTCAGAGTGAGTAAATTGGCCATTTTCATGCACTTTTAACCATTCCATAAATCTTGTGTTTTGGGCCCCTGGAAGCATGAAAATCACTTTAAACATGCTAATTTTAGCTCTAACACTGATGATCCACCTACAAATGTGAACTGACGTTCAAAAATAAAACATTTGAAAACGGACCATTTTCCACATTTCTGAAGCATGACGTAATGGGGGGGTGTTATCTCTTTTGTCGAAAATCAGCCGTTTTTGCTCGAACATTAAATGCCTCCAAATGGTATTTAATTAACTTCCCGAGCCCCTGGAAGCATGAAAATCACTTTAAACATGCTAATTTTAGCTCTAACACTGATGATCCACCTACAAATGTGAACTGACGTTCAAAAATAAAACATTTGAAAACGGACCATTTTCCACATTTCTGAAGCATGACGTAATGGGGGGGTGTTATCTCTTTTGTCGAAAATCAGCCGTTTTTGCTCGAACATTAAATGCCTCCAAATGGTATTTAATTAACTTCCCGGGGTGAAGAAACCCTTTTTGAGAACTCAGAGTGAGTAAATTGGCCATTTTCATGCACTTTTAACCATTCCATAAATCTTGTGTTTTGGGCCCCTGGAAGCATGAAAATCACTTTAAACATGCTAATTTTAGCTCTAACACTGATGATCCACCTACAAATGTGAACTGACGTTCAAAAATAAAACATTTGAAAACGGACCATTTTCCACATTTTTGAAGCATGACGTAATGGGGGGGTGTTATCTCTTTTGTCGAAAATCAGCCGTTTTTGCTCGAACATTAAATGCCTCCAAATGGTATTTATTTAACTTCCCGAGCCCCTGGAAGCATGAAAATCACTTTAAACATGCTAATTTTAGCTCTAACACTGATGATCCACCTACAAATGTGAACTGACGTTCAAAAATATAACATTTGAAAACGGACCATTTTCCACATTTCTGAAGCATGACGTAATGGGGGGGTGTTATCGCTTTTGTCGAAAATCAGCCGTTTTTGCTCGAACATTAAATGCCTCCAAATGGTATTTAATTAACTTCCCGAGCCCCTGGAAGCATGAAAATCACTTTAAACATGCTAATTTTAGCTCTAACACTGATGATCCACCTACAAATGTGAACTGACGTTCAAAAATAAAACATTTGAAAACGGACCATTTTCCACATTTCTGAAGCATGACGTAATGGGGGGGGTGTTATCTCTTTTGTCGAAAATCAGCCGTTTTTGCTCGAACATTAAATGCCTCCAAATGGTATTTAATTAACTTCCCGAGCCCCTGGAAGCATGAAAATCACTTTAAACATGCTAATTTTAGCTCTAACACTGATGATCCACCTACAAAGGTGAACTGACGTTCAAAAATAAAACATTTGAAAACGGACCATTTTCCACATTTCTGAAGCATGACGTAATGGGGGGGTGTTATCTCTTTTGTCGAAAATCAGCCGTTTTTGCTCGATCATTAAATGCCTCCAAATGGTATTTATTTCACTTCCCGGGGTGAAGAAACCCTTTTTGAGAACTCAGAGTGAGTAAATTGGCCATTTTCATGCACTTTTAACCATTCCATAAATCTTGTGTTTTGGGCCCCTGGAAGCATGAAAATCACTTTAAACATGCTAATTTTAGCTCTAACACTGATGATCCACCTACAAATGTGAACTGACGTTCAAAAATAAAACATTTGAAAACGGACCATTTTCCACATTTCTGAAGCATGACGTAATGGGGGGGTGTTATCTCTTTTGTCGAAAATCAGCCGTTTTTGCTCGAACATTAAATGCCTCCAAATGGTATTTAATTAACTTCCCGAGCCCCTGGAAGCATGAAAATCACTTTAAACATGCTAATTTTAGCTCTAACACTGATGATCCACCTACAAATGTGAACTGACGTTCAAAAATAAAACATTTGAAAACGGACCATTTTCCACATTTCTGAAGCATGATGTAATGGGGGGGTGTTATCTCTTTTGTCGAAAATCAGCCGTTTTTGCTCGAACATTAAATGCCTCCAAATGGTATTTATTTCACTTCCCGAGCCCCTGGAAGCATGAAAATCACTTTAAACATGCTAATTTTAGCTCTAACACTGATGATCCACCTACAAATGTGAACTGACGTTCAAAAATAAAACATTTGAAAACGGACCATTTTCCACATTTCTGAAGCATGACGTAATGGGGGGGGTGTTATCTCTTTTGTCGAAAATCAGCCGTTTTTGCTCGAACATTAAATGCCTCCAAATGGTATTTAATTAACTTCCCGAGCCCCTGGAAGCATGAAAATCACTTTAAACATGCTAATTTTAGCTCTAACACTGATGATCCACCTACAAATGTGAACTGACGTTCAAAAATAAAACATTTGAAAACGGACCATTTTCCACATTTCTGAAGCATGACGTAATGGGGGGGTGTTATCGCTTTTGTCGAAAATCAGCCGTTTTTGCTCGAACATTAAATGCCTCCAAATGGTATTTAATTAACTTCCCGAGCCCCTGGAAGCATGAAAATCACTTTAAACATGCTAATTTTAGCTCTAACACTGATGATCCACCTACAAATGTGAACTGACGTTCAAAAATAAAACATTTGAAAACGGACCATTTTCCACATTTCTGAAGCATGACGTAATGGGGGGGTGTTATCTCTTTTGTCGAAAATCAGCCGTTTTTGCTCGAACATTAAATGCCTCCAAATGGTATTTAATTAACTTCCCGAGCCCCTGGAAGCATGAAAATCACTTTAAACATGCTAATTTTAGCTCTAACACTGATGATCCACCTACAAAGGTGAACTGACGTTCAAAAATAAAACATTTGAAAACGGACCATTTTCCACATTTCTGAAGCATGACGTAATGGGGGGGTGTTATCTCTTTTGTCGAAAATCAGCCGTTTTTGCTCGATCATTAAATGCCTCCAAATGGTATTTATTTCACTTCCCGGGGTGAAGAAACCCTTTTTGAGAACTCAGATTGAGTAAATTGGCGCCATTTTCATGCACTTTTAACCATTCCATAAATCTTGTGTTTTGGGCCCTGGAAGCATGAAAATCACTTTAAACATGCTAATTTTAGCTCTAACACTGATGATCCACCTACAAATGTGAACTGACGTTCAAAAATAAAACATTTGAAACGGACCATTTTCCACATTTCTGAAGCATGACGTAATGGGGGGGTGTTATCTCTTTTGTCGAAAATCAGCCGTTTTTGCTCGAACATTAAATGCCTCCAAATGGTATTTAATTAACTTCCCGAGCCCCTGGAAGCATGAAAATCACTTTAAACATGCTAATTTTAGCTCTAACACTGATGATCCACCTACAAATGTGAACTGACGTTCAAAAATAAAACATTTGAAAACGGACCATTTTCCACATTTCTGAAGCATGATGTAATGGGGGGGTGTTATCTCTTTTGTCGAAAATCAGCCGTTTTTGCTCGAACATTAAATGCCTCCAAATGGTATTTATTTCACTTCCCGAGCCCCTGGAAGCATGAAAATCACTTTAAACATGCTAATTTTAGCTCTAACACTGATGATCCACCTACAAATGTGAACTGACGTTCAAAAATAAAACATTTGAAAACGGACCATTTTCCACATTTCTGAAGCATGACGTAATGGGGGGGGTGTTATCTCTTTTGTCGAAAATCAGCCGTTTTTGCTCGAACATTAAATGCCTCCAAATGGTATTTAATTAACTTCCCGAGCCCCTGGAAGCATGAAAATCACTTTAAACATGCTAATTTTAGCTCTAACACTGATGATCCACCTACAAATGTGAACTGACGTTCAAAAATAAAACATTTGAAAACGGACCATTTTCCACATTTCTGAAGCATGACGTAATGGGGGGGGTGTTATCTCTTTTGTCGAAAATCAGCCGTTTTTGCTCGAACATTAAATGCCTCCAAATGGTATTTAATTACCTTCCCGGGGTGAAGAAACCCTTTTTGAGAACTCAGAGTGAGTAAATTGGCCATTTTCATGCACTTTTAACCATTCCATAAATCTTGTGTTTTGGGCCCCTGGAAGCATGAAAATCACTTTAAACATGCTAATTTTAGCTCTAACACTGATGATCCACCTACAAATGTGAACTGACGTTCAAAAATAAAACATTTGAAAACGGACCGTTTTCCACATTTCTGAAGCATGACGTAATGGGGGGGTGTTATCTCTTTTGTCGAAAATCAGCCGTTTTTGCTCGAACATTAAATGCCTCCAAATGGTATTTAATTAACTTCCCGAGCCCCTGGAAGCATGAAAATCACTTTAAACATGCTAATTTTAGCTCTAACACTGATGATCCACCTACAAATGTGAACTGACGTTAAAAAATAAAACATTTGAAAACGGACCATTTTCCACATTTCTGAAGCATGACGTAATGGGGGGGTGTTATCTCTTTTGTCGAAAATCAGCCGTTTTTGCTCGAACATTAAATGCCTCCAAATGGTATTTAATTAACTTCCCGAGCCCCTGGAAGCATGAAAATCACTTTAAACATGCTAATTTTAGCTCTAACACTGATGATCCACCTACAAATGTGAACTGACGTTCAAAAATAAAACATTTGAAAACGGACCATTTTCCACATTTCTGAAGCATGACGTAATGGGGGGGTGTTATCTCTTTTGTCGAAAATCAGCCATTTTTGCTCGAACATTAAATGCCTCCAAATGGTATTTATTTCACTTCCCGAGCCCCTGGAAGCATGAAAATCACTTTAAACATGCTAATTTTAGCTCTAACACTGATGATCCACCTACAAATGTGAACTGACGTTCAAAAATAAAACATTTGAAAACGGACCATTTTCCACATTTCTGAAGCATGACGTAATGGGGGGGTGTTATCTCTTTTGTCGAAAATCAGCCGTTTTTGCTCGAACATTAAATGCCTCCAAATGGTATTTAATTAACTTCCCGAGCCCCTGGAAGCATGAAAATCACTTTAAACATGCTAATTTTAGCTCTAACACTGATGATCCACCTACAAATGTGAACTGACGTTCAAAAATAAAACATTTGAAAACGGACCATTTTCCACATTTCTGAAGCATGACGTAATGGGGGGGTGTTATCTCTTTTGTCGAAAATCAGCCGTTTTTGCTTGAACATTAAATGCCTCCAAATGGTATTTAAATAACTTCCCGAGCCCCTGGAAGCATGAAAATCACTTTAAACATGCTAATTTTAGCTCTAACACTGATGATCCACCTACAAATGTGAACAGACGTTCAAAAATAAAACATTTGAAAACGGACCATTTTCCACATTTCTGAAGCATGACGTAATGGGGGGGTGTTATCTCTTTTGTCGAAAATCAGCCGTTTTTGCTCGAACATTAAATGCCTCCAAATGGTATTTAATTAACTTCCCGGGGTGAAGAAACCCTTTTTGAGAACTCAGAGTGAGTAAATTGGCCATTTTCATGCACTTTTAACCATTCCATAAATCTTGTGTTTTGGGCCCCTGGAAGCATGAAAATCACTTTAAACATGCTAATTTTAGCTCTAACACTGATGATCCACCTACAAATGTGAACTGACGTTCAAAAATAAAACATTTGAAAATGGACCATTTTCCACATTTCTGAAGCATGACGTAATGGGGGGGGTGTTATCTCTTTTGTCGAAAATCAGCCGTTTTTGCTCGAACATTAAATGCCTCCAAATGGTATTTAATTAACTTCCCGGGGTGAAGAAACCCTTTTTGAGAACTCAGAGTGAGTAAATTGGCCATTTTCATGCACTTTTAACCATTCCATAAATCTTGTGTTTTGGGCCCCTGGAAGCATGAAAATCACTTTAAACATGCTAATTTTAGCTCTAACACTGATGATCCACCTACAAATGTGAACTGACGTTCAAAAATAAAACTTTTGAAAACGGACCATTTTCCACATTTCTGAAGCATGACGTAATGGGGGGGTGTTATCTCTTTTGTCGAAAATCAGCCGTTTTTGCTCGAACATTAAATGCCTCCAAATGGTATTTAATTAACTTCCCGTTGTGAAGAAACCCTTTTTGAGAACTCAGAGTGAGTAAATTGGCCATTTTCATGCACTTTTAACCATTCCATAAATCTTGTGTTTTGGGCCCCTGGAAGCATGAAAATCACTTTAAACATGCTAATTTTAGCTCTAACACTGATGATCTACCTACAAATGTGAACTGACGTTCAAAAATAAAACATTTGAAAACGGACCATTTTCCACATTTCTGAAGCATGACGTAATGGGGGGGTGTTATCTCTTTTGTCGAAAATCAGCCGTTTTTGCTCGAACATTAAATGCCTCCAAATGGTATTTAATTAACTTCCCGAGCCCCTGGAAGCATGAAAATCACTTTAAACATGCTAATTTTAGCTCTAACACTGATGATCCACCTACAAATGTGAACTGACGTTCAAAAATAAAACATTTGAAAACGGACCATTTTCCACATTTCTGAAGCATGACGTAATGGGGGGGGTGTTATCTCTTTTGTCGAAAATCAGCCGTTTTTGCTCGAACATTAAATGCCTCCAAATGGTATTTAATTACCTTCCCGGGGTGAAGAAACCCTTTTTGAGAACTCAGAGTGAGTAAATTGGCCATTTTCATGCACTTTTAACCATTCCATAAATCTTGTGTTTTGGGCCCCTGGAAGCATGAAAATCACTTTAAACATGCTAATTTTAGCTCTAACACTGATGATCCACCTACAAATGTGAACTGACGTTCAAAAATAAAACATTTGAAAACGGACCGTTTTCCACATTTCTGAAGCATGACGTAATGGGGGGGTGTTATCTCTTTTGTCGAAAATCAGCCGTTTTTGCTCGAACATTAAATGCCTCCAAATGGTATTTAATTAACTTCCCGAGCCCCTGGAAGCATGAAAATCACTTTAAACATGCTAATTTTAGCTCTAACACTGATGATCCACCTACAAATGTGAACTGACGTTAAAAAATAAAACATTTGAAAACGGACCATTTTCCACATTTCTGAAGCATGACGTAATGGGGGGGTGTTATCTCTTTTGTCGAAAATCAGCCGTTTTTGCTCGAACATTAAATGCCTCCAAATGGTATTTAATTAACTTCCCGAGCCCCTGGAAGCATGAAAATCACTTTAAACATGCTAATTTTAGCTCTAACACTGATGATCCACCTACAAATGTGAACTGACGTTCAAAAATAAAACATTTGAAAACGGACCATTTTCCACATTTCTGAAGCATGACGTAATGGGGGGGTGTTATCTCTTTTGTCGAAAATCAGCCATTTTTGCTCGAACATTAAATGCCTCCAAATGGTATTTATTTCACTTCCCGAGCCCCTGGAAGCATGAAAATCACTTTAAACATGCTAATTTTAGCTCTAACACTGATGATCCACCTACAAATGTGAACTGACGTTCAAAAATAAAACATTTGAAAACGGACCATTTTCCACATTTCTGAAGCATGACGTAATGGGGGGGTGTTATCTCTTTTGTCGAAAATCAGCCGTTTTTGCTCGAACATTAAATGCCTCCAAATGGTATTTAATTAACTTCCCGAGCCCCTGGAAGCATGAAAATCACTTTAAACATGCTAATTTTAGCTCTAACACTGATGATCCACCTACAAATGTGAGCTGACGTTCAAAAATAAAACATTTGAAAACGGACCATTTTCCACATTTCTGAAGCATGACGTAATGGGGGGGTGTTATCTCTTTTGTCGAAAATCAGCCGTTTTTGCTCGAACATTAAATGCCTCCAAATGGTATTTAATTAACTTCCCGGGGTGAAGAAACCCTTTTTGAGAACTCAGAGTGAGTAAATTGGCCATTTTCATGCACTTTTAACCATTCCATAAATCTTGTGTTTTGGGCCCCTGGAAGCATGAAAATCACTTTAAACATGCTAATTTTAGCTCTAACACTGATGATCCACCTACAAATGTGAACTGACGTTCAAAAATAAAACATTTGAAAACGGACCATTTTCCACATTTCTGAAGCATGACGTAATGGGGGGGTGTTATCTCTTTTGTCGAAAATCAGCCGTTTTTGCTCGAACATTAAATGCCTCCAAATGGTATTTAATTAACTTCCCGAGCCCCTGGAAGCATGAAAATCACTTTAAACATGCTCATTTTAGCTCTAACACTGATGATCCACCTACAAATGTGAACTGACGTTCAAAAATAAAACATTTGAAAACGGACCATTTTCCACATTTCTGAAGCATGACGTAATGGGGGGGTGTTATCTCTTTTGTCGAAAATCAGCCGTTTTTGCTCGAACATTAAATGCCTCCAAATGGTATTTAATTAACTTCCCGAGCCCCTGGAAGCATGAAAATCACTTTAAACATGCTAATTTTAGCTCTAACACTGATGATCCACCTACAAATGTGAACAGACGTTCAAAAATAAAACATTTGAAAACGGACCATTTTCCACATTTCTGAAGCATGACGTAATGGGGGGGTGTTATCTCTTTTGTCGAAAATCAGCCGTTTTTGCTCGAACATTAAATGCCTCCAAATGGTATTTAATTAACTTCCCGGGGTGAAGAAACCCTTTTTGAGAACTCAGAGTGAGTAAATTGGCCATTTTCATGCACTTTTAACCATTCCATAAATCTTGTGTTTTGGGCCCCTGGAAGCATGAAAATCACTTTAAACATGCAAATTTTAGCTCTAACACTGATGATCCACCTACAAATGTGAACTGACGTTCAAAAATAAAACATTTGAAAACGGACCATTTTCCACATTTCTGAAGCATGACGTAATGGGGGGGTGTTATCTCTTTTGTCGAAAATCAGCCGTTTTTGCTCGAACATTAAATGCCTCCAAATGGTATTTAATTAACTTCCCGAGCCCCTGGAAGCATGAAAATCACTTTAAACATGCTAATTTTAGCTCTAACACTGATGATCCACCTACAAATGTGAACTGACGTTCAAAAATAAAACATTTGAAAACGGACCATTTTCCACATTTCTGAAGCATGATGTAATGGGGGGGTGTTATCTCTTTTGTCGAAAATCAGCCGTTTTTGCTCGAACATTAAATGCCTCCAAATGGTATTTATTTCACTTCCCGAGCCCCTGGAAGCATGAAAATCACTTTAAACATGCTAATTTTAGCTCTAACACTGATGATCCACCTACAAATGTGAACTGACGTTCAAAAATAAAACATTTGAAAACGGACCATTTTCCACATTTCTGAAGCATGACGTAATGGGGGGGGTGTTATCTCTTTTGTCGAAAATCAGCCGTTTTTGCTCGAACATTAAATGCCTCCAAATGGTATTTAATTAACTTCCCGAGCCCCTGGAAGCATGAAAATCACTTTAAACATGCTAATTTTAGCTCTAACACTGATGATCCACCTACAAATGTGAACTGACGTTCAAAAATAAAACATTTGAAAACGGACCATTTTCCACATTTCTGAAGCATGACGTAATGGGGGGGTGTTATCTCTTTTGTCGAAAATCAGCCATTTTTGCTCGAACATTAAATGCCTCCAAATGGTATTTATTTCACTTCCCGAGCCCCTGGAAGCATGAAAATCACTTTAAACATGCTAATTTTAGCTCTAACACTGATGATCCACCTACAAATGTGAACTGACGTTCAAAAATAAAACATTTGAAAACGGACCATTTTCCACATTTCTGAAGCATGACGTAATGGGGGGGTGTTATCTCTTTTGTCGAAAATCAGCCGTTTTTGCTCGAACATTAAATGCCTCCAAATGGTATTTAATTAACTTCCCGAGCCCCTGGAAGCATGAAAATCACTTTAAACATGCTAATTTTAGCTCTAACACTGATGATCCACCTACAAATGTGAGCTGACGTTCAAAAATAAAACATTTGAAAACGGACCATTTTCCACATTTCTGAAGCATGACGTAATGGGGGGGTGTTATCTCTTTTGTCGAAAATCAGCCGTTTTTGCTCGAACATTAAATGCCTCCAAATGGTATTTAATTAACTTCCCGGGGTGAAGAAACCCTTTTTGAGAACTCAGAGTGAGTAAATTGGCCATTTTCATGCACTTTTAACCATTCCATAAATCTTGTGTTTTGGGCCCCTGGAAGCATGAAAATCACTTTAAACATGCTAATTTTAGCTCTAACACTGATGATCCACCTACAAATGTGAACTGACGTTCAAAAATAAAACATTTGAAAACGGACCATTTTCCACATTTCTGAAGCATGACGTAATGGGGGGGTGTTATCTCTTTTGTCGAAAATCAGCCGTTTTTGCTCGAACATTAAATGCCTCCAAATGGTATTTAATTAACTTCCCGAGCCCCTGGAAGCATGAAAATCACTTTAAACATGCTCATTTTAGCTCTAACACTGATGATCCACCTACAAATGTGAACTGACGTTCAAAAATAAAACATTTGAAAACGGACCATTTTCCACATTTCTGAAGCATGACGTAATGGGGGGGTGTTATCTCTTTTGTCGAAAATCAGCCGTTTTTGCTCGAACATTAAATGCCTCCAAATGGTATTTAATTAACTTCCCGAGCCCCTGGAAGCATGAAAATCACTTTAAACATGCTAATTTTAGCTCTAACACTGATGATCCACCTACAAATGTGAACAGACGTTCAAAAATAAAACATTTGAAAACGGACCATTTTCCACATTTCTGAAGCATGACGTAATGGGGGGGTGTTATCTCTTTTGTCGAAAATCAGCCGTTTTTGCTCGAACATTAAATGCCTCCAAATGGTATTTAATTAACTTCCCGGGGTGAAGAAACCCTTTTTGAGAACTCAGAGTGAGTAAATTGGCCATTTTCATGCACTTTTAACCATTCCATAAATCTTGTGTTTTGGGCCCCTGGAAGCATGAAAATCACTTTAAACATGCAAATTTTAGCTCTAACACTGATGATCCACCTACAAATGTGAACTGACGTTCAAAAATAAAACATTTGAAAACGGACCATTTTCCACATTTCTGAAGCATGACGTAATGGGGGGGTGTTATCTCTTTTGTCGAAAATCAGCCGTTTTTGCTCGAACATTAAATGCCTCCAAATGGTATTTAATTAACTTCCCGGGGTGAAGAAACCCTTTTTGAGAACTCAGAGTGAGTAAATTGGCCATTTTCATGCACTTTTAACCATTCCATAAATCTTGTGTTTTGGGCCCCTGGAAGCATGAAAATCACTTTAAACATGCTAATTTTAGCTCTAACACTGATGATCCACCTACAAATGTGAACTGACGTTCAAAAATAAAACTTTTGAAAACGGACCATTTTCCACATTTCTGAAGCATGACGTAATGGGGGGGGTGTTATCTCTTTTGTCGAAAATCAGCCGTTTTTGCTCGAACATTAAATGCCTCCAAATGGTATTTAATTAACTTCCCGTTGTGAAGAAACCCTTTTTGAGAACTCAGAGTGAGTAAATTGGCCATTTTCATGCACTTTTAACCATTCCATAAATCTTGTGTTTTGGGCCCCTGGAAGCATGAAAATCACTTTAAACATGCTAATTTTAGCTCTAACACTGATGATCCACCTACAAATGTGAACTGACGTTCAAAAATAAAACATTTGAAAACGGACCATTTTCCACATTTCTGAAGCATGACGTAATGGGGGGGGTGTTATCTCTTTTGTCGAAAATCAGCCGTTTTTGCTCGAACATTAAATGCCTCCAAATGGTATTTAATTAACTTCCCGAGCCCCTGGAAGCATGAAAATCACTTTAAACATGCTAATTTTAGCTCTAACACTGATGATCCACCTACAAATGTGAACTGACGTTCAAAAATAAAACATTTGAAAACGGACCATTTTCCACATTTCTGAAGCATGACGTAATGGGGGGGTGTTATCTCTTTTGTCGAAAATCAGCCGTTTTTGCTCGAACATTAAATGCCTCCAAATGGTATTTATTTCACTTCCCGAGCCCCTGGAAGCATGAAAATCACTTTAAACATGCTAATTTTAGCTCTAACACTGATGATCCACCTACAAATGTGAACTGACGTTCAAAAATAAAACATTTGAAAACGGACCATTTTCCACATTTCTGAAGCATGACGTAATGGGGGGGTGTTATCTCTTTTGTCGAAAATCAGCCGTTTTTGCTCGAACATTAAATGCCTCCAAATGGTATTTAATTAACTTCCCGAGCCCCTGGAAGCATGAAAATCACTTTAAACATGCTAATTTTAGCTCTAACACTGATGATCCACCTTCAAATGTGAACTGACGTTCAAAAATAAAACATTTGAAAACGGACCATTTTCCACATTTCTGAAGCATGACGTAATGGGGGGGTGTTATCTCTTTTGTCGAAAATCAGCCGTTTTTGCTCAAACATTAAATGCCTCCAAATGGTATTTAATTAACTTCCCGAGCCCCTGGAAGCATGAAAATCACTTTAAACATGCTAATTTTAGCTCTAACACTGATGATCCACCTACAAATGTGAACAGACGTTCAAAAATAAAACATTTGAAAACGGACCATTTTCCACATTTCTGAAGCATGACGTAATGGGGGGGTGTTATCTCTTTTGTCGAAAATCAGCCGTTTTTGCTCGAACATTAAATGCCTCCAAATGGTATTTAATTAACTTCCCGGGGTGAAGAAACCCTTTTTGAGAACTCAGAGTGAGTAAATTGGCCATTTTCATGCACTTTTAACCATTCCATAAATCTTGTGTTTTGGGCCCCTGGAAGCATGAAAATCACTTTAAACATGCTAATTTTAGCTCTAACACTGATGATCCACCTACAAATGTGAACTGACGTTCAAAAATAAAACATTTGAAAACGGACCATTTTCCACATTTCTGAAGCATGACGTAATGGGGGGGTGTTATCTCTTTTGTCGAAAATCAGCCGTTTTTGCTCGAACATTAAATGCCTCCAAATGGTATTTAATTAACTTCCCGGGGTGAAGAAACCCTTTTTGAGAACTCAGAGTGAGTAAAATGGCCATTTTCATGCACTTTTAACCATTCCATAAATCTTGTGTTTTGGGCCTCTGGAAGCATGAAAATCACTTTAAACATGCTAATTTTAGCTCTAACACTGATGATCCACCTACAAATGTGAACTGACGTTCAAAAATAAAACTTTTGAAAACGGACCATTTTCCACATTTCTGAAGCATGACGTAATGGGGGGGTGTTATCTCTTTTGTCGAAAATCAGCCGTTTTTGCTCGAACATTAAATGCCTCCAAATGGTATTTAATTAACTTCCCGTTGTGAAGAAACCCTTTTTGAGAACTCAGAGTGAGTAAATTGGCCATTTTCATGCACTTTTAACCATTCCATAAATCTTGTGTTTTGGGCCCCTGGAAGCATGAAAATCACTTTAAACATGCTAATTTTAGCTCTAACACTGATGATCCACCTACAAATGTGAACTGACGTTCAAAAATAAAACATTTGAAAACGGACAATTTTCCACATTTCTGAAGCATGACGTAATGGGGGGGTGTTATCTCTTTTGTCGAAAATCAGCCGTTTTTGCTCGAACATTAAATGCCTCCAAATGGTATTTATTTCACTTCCCGAGTACCTGGAAGCATGAAAATCACTTTAAACATGCTAATTTTAGCTCTAACACTGATGATCCACCTACAAATGTGAACTGACGTTCAAAAATAAAACATTTGAAATCGGACCATTTTCCACATTTCTGAAGCATGACGTAATGGGGGGGTGTTATCTCTTTTGTCGAAAATCAGCCGTTTTTGCTCGAACATTAAATGCCTCCAAATGGTATTTAATTAACTTCCCGAGCCCCTGGAAGCATTAAAATCACTTTAAACATGCTAATTTTAGCTCTAACACTGATGATCCACCTACAAATGTGAACTGACGTTCAAAAATAAAACATTTGAAAACGGACCATTTTCCACATTTCTGAAGCATGACGTAATGGGGGGGTGTTATCTCTTTTGTCGAAAATCAGCCGTTTTTGCTCGAACATTAAATGCCTCCAAATGGTATTTAATTAACTTCCCGGGGTGAAGAAACCCCTTTTGAGAACTCAGAGTGAGTAAATTGGCCATTTTCATGCACTTTTAACCATTCCATAAATCTTGTGTTTTGGGCCCCTGGAAGCATGAAAATCACTTTAAACATGCTAATTTCAGCTCTAACACTGATGATCCACCTACAAATGTGAACTGACGTTCAAAAATAAAACATTTGAAAATGGACCATTTTCCACATTTCTGAAGCATGACGTAATGGGGGGGTGTTATCTCTTTTGTCGAAAATCAGCAGTTTTTGCTCGAACATTAAATGCCTCCAAATGGTATTTAATTAACTTCCCGAGCCCCTGGAAGCATGAAAATCACTTTAAACATGCTAATTTTAGCTCTAACACTGATGATCCACCTACAAATGTGAACTGACGTTCAAAAATAAAACATTTGAAAACGGACCATTTTCCACATTTCTGAAGCATGACGTAATGGGGGGGTGTTATCTCTTTTGTCGAAAATCAGCCG
Organism: Lissotriton vulgaris; assembly: GCF_964263255.1. Lineage (NCBI taxonomy): Eukaryota > Metazoa > Chordata > Amphibia > Caudata > Salamandridae > Lissotriton > Lissotriton vulgaris. The sequence continues at coordinate 373,800 of NW_028245168.1, forward strand.
TTTTTGCTCGAACATTAAATGCCTCCAAATGGTATTTAATTAACTTCCCGAGCCCCTGGAAGCATGAAAATCACTTTAAACATGCTAATTTTAGCTCTAACACTGATGATCCACCTACAAATGTGAACTGACGTTCAAAAATAAAACATTTGAAAACGGACCATTTTCCACATTTCTGAAGCATGACGTAATGGGGGGGGTGTTATCTCTTTTGTCGAAAATCAGCCGTTTTTGCTCGAACATTAAATGCCTCCAAATGGTATTTAATTAACTTCCCGAGCCCCTGGAAGCATGAAAATCATTTTAAACATGCTAATTTTAGCTCTAACACTGATGATCCACCTACAAATGTGAACTGACGTTCAAAAATAAAACATTTGAAAACGGACCATTTTCCACATTTCTGAAGCATGACGTAATGGGGGGGTGTTATCTCTTTTGTCGAAAATCAGCCGTTTTTGCTCGAACATTAAATGCCTCCAAATGGTATTTATTTCACTTCCCGGGGTGAAGAAACCCTTTTTGAGAACTCAGAGTGAGTAAATTGGCCATTTTCATGCACTTTTAACCATTCCATAAATCTTGTGTTTTGGGCCCCTGGAAGCATGAAAATCACTTTAAACATGCTAATTTTAGCTCTAACACTGATGATCCACCTACAAATGTGAACTGACGTTCAAAAATAAAACATTTGAAAACGGACCATTTTCCACATTTCTGAATCATGAATCTCTTTTGTCGAAAATCAGCAGTTTTTGCTCGAACATTAAATGCCTCCAAATGGTATTTAATTAACTTCCCGAGCCCCTGGAAGCATGAAAATCACTTTAAACATGCTAATTTTAGCTCTAACACTGATGATCCACCTACAAATGTGAACAGACGTTCAAAAATAAAACATTTGAAAACGGACCATTTTCCACATTTCTGAAGCATGACGTAATGGGGGGGTGTTATCTCTTTTGTCGAAAATCAGCCGTTTTTGCTCGAACATTAAATGCCTCCAAATGGTATTTAATTAACTTCCCGGGGTGAAGAAACCCTTTTTGAGAACTCAGAGTGAGTAAATTGGCCATTTTCATGCACTTTTAACCATTCCATAAATCTTGTGTTTTGGGCCCCTGGAAGCATGAAAATCACTTTAAACATGCTAATTTTAGCTCTAACACTGATGATCCACCTACAAATGTGAACTGACGTTCAAAAATAAAACATTTGAAAACGGACCATTTTCCACATTTCTGAAGCATGACGTAATGGGGGGGTGTTATCTCTTTTGTCGAAAATCAGCCGTTTTTGCTCGAACATTAAATGCCTCCAAATGGTATTTAATTAACTTCCCGGGGTGAAGAAACCCTTTTTGAGAACTCAGAGTGAGTAAAATGGCCATTTTCATGCACTTTTAACCATTCCATAAATCTTGTGTTTTGGGCCTCTGGAAGCATGAAAATCACTTTAAACATGCTAATTTTAGCTCTAACACTGATGATCCACCTACAAATGTGAACTGACGTTCAAAAATAAAACTTTTGAAAACGGACCATTTTCCACATTTCTGAAGCATGACGTAATGGGGGGGTGTTATCTCTTTTGTCGAAAATCAGCCGTTTTTGCTCGAACATTAAATGCCTCCAAATGGTATTTAATTAACTTCCCGTTGTGAAGAAACCCTTTTTGAGAACTCAGAGTGAGTAAATTGGCCATTTTCATGCACTTTTAACCATTCCATAAATCTTGTGTTTTGGGCCCCTGGAAGCATGAAAATCACTTTAAACATGCTAATTTTAGCTCTAACACTGATGATCCACCTACAAATGTGAACTGACGTTCAAAAATAAAACATTTGAAAACGGACAATTTTCCACATTTCTGAAGCATGACGTAATGGGGGGGTGTTATCTCTTTTGTCGAAAATCAGCCGTTTTTGCTCGAACATTAAATGCCTCCAAATGGTATTTATTTCACTTCCCGAGTACCTGGAAGCATGAAAATCACTTTAAACATGCTAATTTTAGCTCTAACACTGATGATCCACCTACAAATGTGAACTGACGTTCAAAAATAAAACATTTGAAATCGGACCATTTTCCACATTTCTGAAGCATGACGTAATGGGGGGGTGTTATCTCTTTTGTCGAAAATCAGCCGTTTTTGCTCGAACATTAAATGCCTCCAAATGGTATTTAATTAACTTCCCGAGCCCCTGGAAGCATTAAAATCACTTTAAACATGCTAATTTTAGCTCTAACACTGATGATCCACCTACAAATGTGAACTGACGTTCAAAAATAAAACATTTGAAAACGGACCATTTTCCACATTTCTGAAGCATGACGTAATGGGGGGGTGTTATCTCTTTTGTCGAAAATCAGCCGTTTTTGCTCGAACATTAAATGCCTCCAAATGGTATTTAATTAACTTCCCGGGGTGAAGAAACCCCTTTTGAGAACTCAGAGTGAGTAAATTGGCCATTTTCATGCACTTTTAACCATTCCATAAATCTTGTGTTTTGGGCCCCTGGAAGCATGAAAATCACTTTAAACATGCTAATTTCAGCTCTAACACTGATGATCCACCTACAAATGTGAACTGACGTTCAAAAATAAAACATTTGAAAATGGACCATTTTCCACATTTCTGAAGCATGACGTAATGGGGGGGTGTTATCTCTTTTGTCGAAAATCAGCAGTTTTTGCTCGAACATTAAATGCCTCCAAATGGTATTTAATTAACTTCCCGAGCCCCTGGAAGCATGAAAATCACTTTAAACATGCTAATTTTAGCTCTAACACTGATGATCCACCTACAAATGTGAACTGACGTTCAAAAATAAAACATTTGAAAACGGACCATTTTCCACATTTCTGAAGCATGACGTAATGGGGGGGTGTTATCTCTTTTGTCGAAAATCAGCCGTTTTTGCTCGAACATTAAATGCCTCCAAATGGTATTTAATTAACTTCCCGAGCCCCTGGAAGCATGAAAATCACTTTAAACATGCTAATTTTAGCTCTAACACTGATGATCCACCTACAAATGTGAACTGACGTTCAAAAATAAAACATTTGAAAACGGACCATTTTCCACATTTCTGAAGCATGACGTAATGGGGGGGGTGTTATCTCTTTTGTCGAAAATCAGCCGTTTTTGCTCGAACATTAAATGCCTCCAAATGGTATTTAATTAACTTCCCGAGCCCCTGGAAGCATGAAAATCATTTTAAACATGCTAATTTTAGCTCTAACACTGATGATCCACCTACAAATGTGAACTGACGTTCAAAAATAAAACATTTGAAAACGGACCATTTTCCACATTTCTGAAGCATGACGTAATGGGGGGGTGTTATCTCTTTTGTCGAAAATCAGCCGTTTTTGCTCGAACATTAAATGCCTCCAAATGGTATTTATTTCACTTCCCGGGGTGAAGAAACCCTTTTTGAGAACTCAGAGTGAGTAAATTGGCCATTTTCATGCACTTTTAACCATTCCATAAATCTTGTGTTTTGGGCCCCTGGAAGCATGAAAATCACTTTAAACATGCTAATTTTAGCTCTAACACTGATGATCCACCTACAAATGTGAACTGACGTTCAAAAATAAAACATTTGAAAACGGACCATTTTCCACATTTCTGAATCATGAATCTCTTTTGTCGAAAATCAGCAGTTTTTGCTCGAACATTAAATGCCTCCAAATGGTATTTAATTAACTTCCCGAGCCCCTGGAAGCATGAAAATCACTTTAAACATGCTAATTTTAGCTCTAACACTGATGATCCACCTACAAATGTGAACTGACGTTCAAAAATAAAACATTTGAAAACGGACCATTTTCCACATTTCTGAAGCATGACGTAATGGGGGGGGTGTTATCTCTTTTGTCGAAAATCAGCCGTTTTTGCTCGAACATTAAATGCCTCCAAATGGTATTTAATTAACTTCCCGAGCCCCTGGAAGCATGAAAATCATTTTAAACATGCTAATTTTAGCTCTAACACTGATGATCCACCTACAAATGTGAACAGACGTTCAAAAATAAAACATTTGAAAACGGACCATTTTCCACATTTCTGAAGCATGACGTAATGGGGGGGTGTTATCTCTTTTGTCGAAAATCAGCCGTTTTTGCTCGAACATTAAATGCCTCCAAATGGTATTTAATTAACTTCCCGGGGTGAAGAAACCCTTTTTGAGAACTCAGAGTGAGTAAATTGGCCATTTTCATGCACTTTTAACCATTCCATAAATCTTGTGTTTTGGGCCCCTGGAAGCATGAAAATCACTTTAAACATGCTAATTTTAGCTCTAACACTGATGATCCACCTACAAATGTGAACTGACGTTCAAAAATAAAACATTTGAAAACGGACCATTTTCCACATTTCTGAAGCATGACGTAATGGGGGGGGTGTTATCTCTTTTGTCGAAAATCAGCCGTTTTTGCTCGAACATTAAATGCCTCCAAATGGTATTTAATTAACTTCCCGGGGTGAAGAAACCCTTTTTGAGAACTCAGAGTGAGTAAATTGGCCATTTTCATGCACTTTTAACCATTCCATAAATCTTGTGTTTTGGGCCCCTGGAAGCATGAAAATCACTTTAAACATGCTAATTTTAGCTCTAACACTGATGATCCACCTACAAATGTGAACTGACGTTCAAAAATAAAACTTTTGAAAACGGACCATTTTCCACATTTCTGAAGCATGACGTAATGGGGGGGTGTTATCTCTTTTGTCGAAAATCAGCCGTTTTTGCTCGAACATTAAATGCCTCCAAATGGTATTTAATTAACTTCCCGTTGTGAAGAAACCCTTTTTGAGAACTCAGAGTGAGTAAATTGGCCATTTTCATGCACTTTTAACCATTCCATAAATCTTGTGTTTTGGGCCCCTGGAAGCATGAAAATCACTTTAAACATGCTAATTTTAGCTCTAACACTGATGATCCACCTACAAATGTGAACTGACGTTCAAAAATAAAACATTTGAAAACGGACCATTTTCCACATTTCTGAAGCATGACGTAATGGGGGGGTGTTATCTCTTTTGTCGAAAATCAGCCGTTTTTGCTCGAACATTAAATGCCTCCAAATGGTATTTAATTAACTTCCCGAGCCCCTGGAAGCATGAAAATCACTTTAAACATGCTAATTTTAGCTCTAACACTGATGATCCACCTACAAATGTGAACTGACGTTCAAAAATAAAACATTTGAAAACGGACCATTTTCCACATTTCTGAAGCATGACGTAATGGGGGGGTGTTATCTCTTTTGTCGAAAATCAGCCGTTTTTGCTCGAACATTAAATGCCTCCAAATGGTATTTAATTAACTTCCCGGGGTGAAGAAACCCTTTTTGAGAACTCAGAGTGAGTAAATTGGCCATTTTCATGCACTTTTAACCATTCCATAAATCTTGTGTTTTGGGCCCCTGGAAGCATGAAAATCACTTTAAACATGCTAATTTTAGCTCTAACACTGATGATCCACCTACAAATGTGAACTGACGTTCAAAAATAAAACATTTGAAAACGGACCATTTTCCACATTTTTGAAGCATGACGTAATGGGGGGGTGTTATCTCTTTTGTCGAAAATCAGCCGTTTTTGCTCGAACATTAAATGCCTCCAAATGGTATTTATTTAACTTCCCGAGCCCCTGGAAGCATGAAAATCACTTTAAACATGCTAATTTTAGCTCTAACACTGATGATCCACCTACAAATGTGAACTGACGTTCAAAAATATAACATTTGAAAACGGACCATTTTCCACATTTCTGAAGCATGACGTAATGGGGGGGTGTTATCGCTTTTGTCGAAAATCAGCCGTTTTTGCTCGAACATTAAATGCCTCCAAATGGTATTTAATTAACTTCCCGAGCCCCTGGAAGCATGAAAATCACTTTAAACATGCTAATTTTAGCTCTAACACTGATGATCCACCTACAAATGTGAACTGACGTTCAAAAATAAAACATTTGAAAACGGACCATTTTCCACATTTCTGAAGCATGACGTAATGGGGGGGGTGTTATCTCTTTTGTCGAAAATCAGCCGTTTTTGCTCGAACATTAAATGCCTCCAAATGGTATTTAATTAACTTCCCGAGCCCCTGGAAGCATGAAAATCACTTTAAACATGCTAATTTTAGCTCTAACACTGATGATCCACCTACAAAGGTGAACTGACGTTCAAAAATAAAACATTTGAAAACGGACCATTTTCCACATTTCTGAAGCATGACGTAATGGGGGGGTGTTATCTCTTTTGTCGAAAATCAGCCGTTTTTGCTCGATCATTAAATGCCTCCAAATGGTATTTATTTCACTTCCCGGGGTGAAGAAACCCTTTTTGAGAACTCAGAGTGAGTAAATTGGCCATTTTCATGCACTTTTAACCATTCCATAAATCTTGTGTTTTGGGCCCCTGGAAGCATGAAAATCACTTTAAACATGCTAATTTTAGCTCTAACACTGATGATCCACCTACAAATGTGAACTGACGTTCAAAAATAAAACATTTGAAAACGGACCATTTTCCACATTTCTGAAGCATGACGTAATGGGGGGGTGTTATCTCTTTTGTCGAAAATCAGCCGTTTTTGCTCGAACATTAAATGCCTCCAAATGGTATTTAATTAACTTCCCGAGCCCCTGGAAGCATGAAAATCACTTTAAACATGCTAATTTTAGCTCTAACACTGATGATCCACCTACAAATGTGAACTGACGTTCAAAAATAAAACATTTGAAAACGGACCATTTTCCACATTTCTGAAGCATGATGTAATGGGGGGGTGTTATCTCTTTTGTCGAAAATCAGCCGTTTTTGCTCGAACATTAAATGCCTCCAAATGGTATTTATTTCACTTCCCGAGCCCCTGGAAGCATGAAAATCACTTTAAACATGCTAATTTTAGCTCTAACACTGATGATCCACCTACAAATGTGAACTGACGTTCAAAAATAAAACATTTGAAAACGGACCATTTTCCACATTTCTGAAGCATGACGTAATGGGGGGGGTGTTATCTCTTTTGTCGAAAATCAGCCGTTTTTGCTCGAACATTAAATGCCTCCAAATGGTATTTAATTAACTTCCCGAGCCCCTGGAAGCATGAAAATCACTTTAAACATGCTAATTTTAGCTCTAACACTGATGATCCACCTACAAATGTGAACTGACGTTCAAAAATAAAACATTTGAAAACGGACCATTTTCCACATTTCTGAAGCATGACGTAATGGGGGGGTGTTATCGCTTTTGTCGAAAATCAGCCGTTTTTGCTCGAACATTAAATGCCTCCAAATGGTATTTAATTAACTTCCCGAGCCCCTGGAAGCATGAAAATCACTTTAAACATGCTAATTTTAGCTCTAACACTGATGATCCACCTACAAATGTGAACTGACGTTCAAAAATAAAACATTTGAAAACGGACCATTTTCCACATTTCTGAAGCATGACGTAATGGGGGGGTGTTATCTCTTTTGTCGAAAATCAGCCGTTTTTGCTCGAACATTAAATGCCTCCAAATGGTATTTAATTAACTTCCCGAGCCCCTGGAAGCATGAAAATCACTTTAAACATGCTAATTTTAGCTCTAACACTGATGATCCACCTACAAAGGTGAACTGACGTTCAAAAATAAAACATTTGAAAACGGACCATTTTCCACATTTCTGAAGCATGACGTAATGGGGGGGTGTTATCTCTTTTGTCGAAAATCAGCCGTTTTTGCTCGATCATTAAATGCCTCCAAATGGTATTTATTTCACTTCCCGGGGTGAAGAAACCCTTTTTGAGAACTCAGATTGAGTAAATTGGCCATTTTCATGCACTTTTAACCATTCCATAAATCTTGTGTTTTGGGCCCCTGGAAGCATGAAAATCACTTTAAACATGCTAATTTTAGCTCTAACACTGATGATCCACCTACAAATGTGAACTGACGTTCAAAAATAAAACATTTGAAAACGGACCATTTTCCACATTTCTGAAGCATGACGTAATGGGGGGGTGTTATCTCTTTTGTCGAAAATCAGCCGTTTTTGCTCGAACATTAAATGCCTCCAAATGGTATTTAATTAACTTCCCGAGCCCCTGGAAGCATGAAAATCACTTTAAACATGCTAATTTTAGCTCTAACACTGATGATCCACCTACAAATGTGAACTGACGTTCAAAAATAAAACATTTGAAAACGGACCATTTTCCACATTTCTGAAGCATGATGTAATGGGGGGGTGTTATCTCTTTTGTCGAAAATCAGCCGTTTTTGCTCGAACATTAAATGCCTCCAAATGGTATTTATTTCACTTCCCGAGCCCCTGGAAGCATGAAAATCACTTTAAACATGCTAATTTTAGCTCTAACACTGATGATCCACCTACAAATGTGAACTGACGTTCAAAAATAAAACATTTGAAAACGGACCATTTTCCACATTTCTGAAGCATGACGTAATGGGGGGGGTGTTATCTCTTTTGTCGAAAATCAGCCGTTTTTGCTCGAACATTAAATGCCTCCAAATGGTATTTAATTAACTTCCCGAGCCCCTGGAAGCATGAAAATCACTTTAAACATGCTAATTTTAGCTCTAACACTGATGATCCACCTACAAATGTGAACTGACGTTCAAAAATAAAACATTTGAAAACGGACCATTTTCCACATTTCTGAAGCATGACGTAATGGGGGGGGTGTTATCTCTTTTGTCGAAAATCAGCCGTTTTTGCTCGAACATTAAATGCCTCCAAATGGTATTTAATTACCTTCCCGGGGTGAAGAAACCCTTTTTGAGAACTCAGAGTGAGTAAATTGGCCATTTTCATGCACTTTTAACCATTCCATAAATCTTGTGTTTTGGGCCCCTGGAAGCATGAAAATCACTTTAAACATGCTAATTTTAGCTCTAACACTGATGATCCACCTACAAATGTGAACTGACGTTCAAAAATAAAACATTTGAAAACGGACCGTTTTCCACATTTCTGAAGCATGACGTAATGGGGGGGTGTTATCTCTTTTGTCGAAAATCAGCCGTTTTTGCTCGAACATTAAATGCCTCCAAATGGTATTTAATTAACTTCCCGAGCCCCTGGAAGCATGAAAATCACTTTAAACATGCTAATTTTAGCTCTAACACTGATGATCCACCTACAAATGTGAACTGACGTTAAAAAATAAAACATTTGAAAACGGACCATTTTCCACATTTCTGAAGCATGACGTAATGGGGGGGTGTTATCTCTTTTGTCGAAAATCAGCCGTTTTTGCTCGAACATTAAATGCCTCCAAATGGTATTTAATTAACTTCCCGAGCCCCTGGAAGCATGAAAATCACTTTAAACATGCTAATTTTAGCTCTAACACTGATGATCCACCTACAAATGTGAACTGACGTTCAAAAATAAAACATTTGAAAACGGACCATTTTCCACATTTCTGAAGCATGACGTAATGGGGGGGTGTTATCTCTTTTGTCGAAAATCAGCCATTTTTGCTCGAACATTAAATGCCTCCAAATGGTATTTATTTCACTTCCCGAGCCCCTGGAAGCATGAAAATCACTTTAAACATGCTAATTTTAGCTCTAACACTGATGATCCACCTACAAATGTGAACTGACGTTCAAAAATAAAACATTTGAAAACGGACCATTTTCCACATTTCTGAAGCATGACGTAATGGGGGGGTGTTATCTCTTTTGTCGAAAATCAGCCGTTTTTGCTCGAACATTAAATGCCTCCAAATGGTATTTAATTAACTTCCCGAGCCCCTGGAAGCATGAAAATCACTTTAAACATGCTAATTTTAGCTCTAACACTGATGATCCACCTACAAATGTGAACTGACGTTCAAAAATAAAACATTTGAAAACGGACCATTTTCCACATTTCTGAAGCATGACGTAATGGGGGGGTGTTATCTCTTTTGTCGAAAATCAGCCGTTTTTGCTTGAACATTAAATGCCTCCAAATGGTATTTAAATAACTTCCCGAGCCCCTGGAAGCATGAAAATCACTTTAAACATGCTAATTTTAGCTCTAACACTGATGATCCACCTACAAATGTGAACAGACGTTCAAAAATAAAACATTTGAAAACGGACCATTTTCCACATTTCTGAAGCATGACGTAATGGGGGGGTGTTATCTCTTTTGTCGAAAATCAGCCGTTTTTGCTCGAACATTAAATGCCTCCAAATGGTATTTAATTAACTTCCCGGGGTGAAGAAACCCTTTTTGAGAACTCAGAGTGAGTAAATTGGCCATTTTCATGCACTTTTAACCATTCCATAAATCTTGTGTTTTGGGCCCCTGGAAGCATGAAAATCACTTTAAACATGCTAATTTTAGCTCTAACACTGATGATCCACCTACAAATGTGAACTGACGTTCAAAAATAAAACATTTGAAAATGGACCATTTTCCACATTTCTGAAGCATGACGTAATGGGGGGGGTGTTATCTCTTTTGTCGAAAATCAGCCGTTTTTGCTCGAACATTAAATGCCTCCAAATGGTATTTAATTAACTTCCCGGGGTGAAGAAACCCTTTTTGAGAACTCAGAGTGAGTAAATTGGCCATTTTCATGCACTTTTAACCATTCCATAAATCTTGTGTTTTGGGCCCCTGGAAGCATGAAAATCACTTTAAACATGCTAATTTTAGCTCTAACACTGATGATCCACCTACAAATGTGAACTGACGTTCAAAAATAAAACTTTTGAAAACGGACCATTTTCCACATTTCTGAAGCATGACGTAATGGGGGGGTGTTATCTCTTTTGTCGAAAATCAGCCGTTTTTGCTCGAACATTAAATGCCTCCAAATGGTATTTAATTAACTTCCCGTTGTGAAGAAACCCTTTTTGAGAACTCAGAGTGAGTAAATTGGCCATTTTCATGCACTTTTAACCATTCCATAAATCTTGTGTTTTGGGCCCCTGGAAGCATGAAAATCACTTTAAACATGCTAATTTTAGCTCTAACACTGATGATCTACCTACAAATGTGAACTGACGTTCAAAAATAAAACATTTGAAAACGGACCATTTTCCACATTTCTGAAGCATGACGTAATGGGGGGGTGTTATCTCTTTTGTCGAAAATCAGCCGTTTTTGCTCGAACATTAAATGCCTCCAAATGGTATTTAATTAACTTCCCGAGCCCCTGGAAGCATGAAAATCACTTTAAACATGCTAATTTTAGCTCTAACACTGATGATCCACCTACAAATGTGAACTGACGTTCAAAAATAAAACATTTGAAAACGGACCATTTTCCACATTTCTGAAGCATGACGTAATGGGGGGGGTGTTATCTCTTTTGTCGAAAATCAGCCGTTTTTGCTCGAACATTAAATGCCTCCAAATGGTATTTAATTACCTTCCCGGGGTGAAGAAACCCTTTTTGAGAACTCAGAGTGAGTAAATTGGCCATTTTCATGCACTTTTAACCATTCCATAAATCTTGTGTTTTGGGCCCCTGGAAGCATGAAAATCACTTTAAACATGCTAATTTTAGCTCTAACACTGATGATCCACCTACAAATGTGAACTGACGTTCAAAAATAAAACATTTGAAAACGGACCGTTTTCCACATTTCTGAAGCATGACGTAATGGGGGGGTGTTATCTCTTTTGTCGAAAATCAGCCGTTTTTGCTCGAACATTAAATGCCTCCAAATGGTATTTAATTAACTTCCCGAGCCCCTGGAAGCATGAAAATCACTTTAAACATGCTAATTTTAGCTCTAACACTGATGATCCACCTACAAATGTGAACTGACGTTAAAAAATAAAACATTTGAAAACGGACCATTTTCCACATTTCTGAAGCATGACGTAATGGGGGGGTGTTATCTCTTTTGTCGAAAATCAGCCGTTTTTGCTCGAACATTAAATGCCTCCAAATGGTATTTAATTAACTTCCCGAGCCCCTGGAAGCATGAAAATCACTTTAAACATGCTAATTTTAGCTCTAACACTGATGATCCACCTACAAATGTGAACTGACGTTCAAAAATAAAACATTTGAAAACGGACCATTTTCCACATTTCTGAAGCATGACGTAATGGGGGGGTGTTATCTCTTTTGTCGAAAATCAGCCATTTTTGCTCGAACATTAAATGCCTCCAAATGGTATTTATTTCACTTCCCGAGCCCCTGGAAGCATGAAAATCACTTTAAACATGCTAATTTTAGCTCTAACACTGATGATCCACCTACAAATGTGAACTGACGTTCAAAAATAAAACATTTGAAAACGGACCATTTTCCACATTTCTGAAGCATGACGTAATGGGGGGGTGTTATCTCTTTTGTCGAAAATCAGCCGTTTTTGCTCGAACATTAAATGCCTCCAAATGGTATTTAATTAACTTCCCGAGCCCCTGGAAGCATGAAAATCACTTTAAACATGCTAATTTTAGCTCTAACACTGATGATCCACCTACAAATGTGAGCTGACGTTCAAAAATAAAACATTTGAAAACGGACCATTTTCCACATTTCTGAAGCATGACGTAATGGGGGGGTGTTATCTCTTTTGTCGAAAATCAGCCGTTTTTGCTCGAACATTAAATGCCTCCAAATGGTATTTAATTAACTTCCCGGGGTGAAGAAACCCTTTTTGAGAACTCAGAGTGAGTAAATTGGCCATTTTCATGCACTTTTAACCATTCCATAAATCTTGTGTTTTGGGCCCCTGGAAGCATGAAAATCACTTTAAACATGCTAATTTTAGCTCTAACACTGATGATCCACCTACAAATGTGAACTGACGTTCAAAAATAAAACATTTGAAAACGGACCATTTTCCACATTTCTGAAGCATGACGTAATGGGGGGGTGTTATCTCTTTTGTCGAAAATCAGCCGTTTTTGCTCGAACATTAAATGCCTCCAAATGGTATTTAATTAACTTCCCGAGCCCCTGGAAGCATGAAAATCACTTTAAACATGCTCATTTTAGCTCTAACACTGATGATCCACCTACAAATGTGAACTGACGTTCAAAAATAAAACATTTGAAAACGGACCATTTTCCACATTTCTGAAGCATGACGTAATGGGGGGGTGTTATCTCTTTTGTCGAAAATCAGCCGTTTTTGCTCGAACATTAAATGCCTCCAAATGGTATTTAATTAACTTCCCGAGCCCCTGGAAGCATGAAAATCACTTTAAACATGCTAATTTTAGCTCTAACACTGATGATCCACCTACAAATGTGAACAGACGTTCAAAAATAAAACATTTGAAAACGGACCATTTTCCACATTTCTGAAGCATGACGTAATGGGGGGGTGTTATCTCTTTTGTCGAAAATCAGCCGTTTTTGCTCGAACATTAAATGCCTCCAAATGGTATTTAATTAACTTCCCGGGGTGAAGAAACCCTTTTTGAGAACTCAGAGTGAGTAAATTGGCCATTTTCATGCACTTTTAACCATTCCATAAATCTTGTGTTTTGGGCCCCTGGAAGCATGAAAATCACTTTAAACATGCAAATTTTAGCTCTAACACTGATGATCCACCTACAAATGTGAACTGACGTTCAAAAATAAAACATTTGAAAACGGACCATTTTCCACATTTCTGAAGCATGACGTAATGGGGGGGTGTTATCTCTTTTGTCGAAAATCAGCCGTTTTTGCTCGAACATTAAATGCCTCCAAATGGTATTTAATTAACTTCCCGAGCCCCTGGAAGCATGAAAATCACTTTAAACATGCTAATTTTAGCTCTAACACTGATGATCCACCTACAAATGTGAACTGACGTTCAAAAATAAAACATTTGAAAACGGACCATTTTCCACATTTCTGAAGCATGATGTAATGGGGGGGTGTTATCTCTTTTGTCGAAAATCAGCCGTTTTTGCTCGAACATTAAATGCCTCCAAATGGTATTTATTTCACTTCCCGAGCCCCTGGAAGCATGAAAATCACTTTAAACATGCTAATTTTAGCTCTAACACTGATGATCCACTTACAAATGTGAACTGACGTTCAAAAATAAAACATTTGAAAACGGACCATTTTCCACATTTCTGAAGCATGACGTAATGGGGGGGGTGTTATCTCTTTTGTCGAAAATCAGCCGTTTTTGCTCGAACATTAAATGCCTCCAAATGGTATTTAATTAACTTCCCGAGCCCCTGGAAGCATGAAAATCACTTTAAACATGCTAATTTTAGCTCTAACACTGATGATCCACCTACAAATGTGAACTGACGTTCAAAAATAAAACATTTGAAAACGGACCATTTTCCACATTTCTGAAGCATGACGTAATGGGGGGGTGTTATCTCTTTTGTCGAAAATCAGCCATTTTTGCTCGAACATTAAATGCCTCCAAATGGTATTTATTTCACTTCCCGAGCCCCTGGAAGCATGAAAATCACTTTAAACATGCTAATTTTAGCTCTAACACTGATGATCCACCTACAAATGTGAACTGACGTTCAAAAATAAAACATTTGAAAACGGACCATTTTCCACATTTCTGAAGCATGACGTAATGGGGGGGTGTTATCTCTTTTGTCGAAAATCAGCCGTTTTTGCTCGAACATTAAATGCCTCCAAATGGTATTTAATTAACTTCCCGAGCCCCTGGAAGCATGAAAATCACTTTAAACATGCTAATTTTAGCTCTAACACTGATGATCCACCTACAAATGTGAGCTGACGTTCAAAAATAAAACATTTGAAAACGGACCATTTTCCACATTTCTGAAGCATGACGTAATGGGGGGGTGTTATCTCTTTTGTCGAAAATCAGCCGTTTTTGCTCGAACATTAAATGCCTCCAAATGGTATTTAATTAACTTCCCGGGGTGAAGAAACCCTTTTTGAGAACTCAGAGTGAGTAAATTGGCCATTTTCATGCACTTTTAACCATTCCATAAATCTTGTGTTTTGGGCCCCTGGAAGCATGAAAATCACTTTAAACATGCTAATTTTAGCTCTAACACTGATGATCCACCTACAAATGTGAACTGACGTTCAAAAATAAAACATTTGAAAACGGACCATTTTCCACATTTCTGAAGCATGACGTAATGGGGGGGTGTTATCTCTTTTGTCGAAAATCAGCCGTTTTTGCTCGAACATTAAATGCCTCCAAATGGTATTTAATTAACTTCCCGAGCCCCTGGAAGCATGAAAATCACTTTAAACATGCTCATTTTAGCTCTAACACTGATGATCCACCTACAAATGTGAACTGACGTTCAAAAATAAAACATTTGAAAACGGACCATTTTCCACATTTCTGAAGCATGACGTAATGGGGGGGTGTTATCTCTTTTGTCGAAAATCAGCCGTTTTTGCTCGAACATTAAATGCCTCCAAATGGTATTTAATTAACTTCCCGAGCCCCTGGAAGCATGAAAATCACTTTAAACATGCTAATTTTAGCTCTAACACTGATGATCCACCTACAAATGTGAACAGACGTTCAAAAATAAAACATTTGAAAACGGACCATTTTCCACATTTCTGAAGCATGACGTAATGGGGGGGTGTTATCTCTTTTGTCGAAAATCAGCCGTTTTTGCTCGAACATTAAATGCCTCCAAATGGTATTTAATTAACTTCCCGGGGTGAAGAAACCCTTTTTGAGAACTCAGAGTGAGTAAATTGGCCATTTTCATGCACTTTTAACCATTCCATAAATCTTGTGTTTTGGGCCCCTGGAAGCATGAAAATCACTTTAAACATGCAAATTTTAGCTCTAACACTGATGATCCACCTACAAATGTGAACTGACGTTCAAAAATAAAACATTTGAAAACGGACCATTTTCCACATTTCTGAAGCATGACGTAATGGGGGGGTGTTATCTCTTTTGTCGAAAATCAGCCGTTTTTGCTCGAACATTAAATGCCTCCAAATGGTATTTAATTAACTTCCCGGGGTGAAGAAACCCTTTTTGAGAACTCAGAGTGAGTAAATTGGCCATTTTCATGCACTTTTAACCATTCCATAAATCTTGTGTTTTGGGCCCCTGGAAGCATGAAAATCACTTTAAACATGCTAATTTTAGCTCTAACACTGATGATCCACCTACAAATGTGAACTGACGTTCAAAAATAAAACTTTTGAAAACGGACCATTTTCCACATTTCTGAAGCATGACGTAATGGGGGGGGTGTTATCTCTTTTGTCGAAAATCAGCCGTTTTTGCTCGAACATTAAATGCCTCCAAATGGTATTTAATTAACTTCCCGTTGTGAAGAAACCCTTTTTGAGAACTCAGAGTGAGTAAATTGGCCATTTTCATGCACTTTTAACCATTCCATAAATCTTGTGTTTTGGGCCCCTGGAAGCATGAAAATCACTTTAAACATGCTAATTTTAGCTCTAACACTGATGATCCACCTACAAATGTGAACTGACGTTCAAAAATAAAACATTTGAAAACGGACCATTTTCCACATTTCTGAAGCATGACGTAATGGGGGGGGTGTTATCTCTTTTGTCGAAAATCAGCCGTTTTTGCTCGAACATTAAATGCCTCCAAATGGTATTTAATTAACTTCCCGAGCCCCTGGAAGCATGAAAATCACTTTAAACATGCTAATTTTAGCTCTAACACTGATGATCCACCTACAAATGTGAACTGACGTTCAAAAATAAAACATTTGAAAACGGACCATTTTCCACATTTCTGAAGCATGACGTAATGGGGGGGTGTTATCTCTTTTGTCGAAAATCAGCCGTTTTTGCTCGAACATTAAATGCCTCCAAATGGTATTTATTTCACTTCCCGAGCCCCTGGAAGCATGAAAATCACTTTAAACATGCTAATTTTAGCTCTAACACTGATGATCCACCTACAAATGTGAACTGACGTTCAAAAATAAAACATTTGAAAACGGACCATTTTCCACATTTCTGAAGCATGACGTAATGGGGGGGTGTTATCTCTTTTGTCGAAAATCAGCCGTTTTTGCTCGAACATTAAATGCCTCCAAATGGTATTTAATTAACTTCCCGAGCCCCTGGAAGCATGAAAATCACTTTAAACATGCTAATTTTAGCTCTAACACTGATGATCCACCTTCAAATGTGAACTGACGTTCAAAAATAAAACATTTGAAAACGGACCATTTTCCACATTTCTGAAGCATGACGTAATGGGGGGGTGTTATCTCTTTTGTCGAAAATCAGCCGTTTTTGCTCAAACATTAAATGCCTCCAAATGGTATTTAATTAACTTCCCGAGCCCCTGGAAGCATGAAAATCACTTTAAACATGCTAATTTTAGCTCTAACACTGATGATCCACCTACAAATGTGAACAGACGTTCAAAAATAAAACATTTGAAAACGGACCATTTTCCACATTTCTGAAGCATGACGTAATGGGGGGGTGTTATCTCTTTTG
The DNA here is from genome assembly GCF_964263255.1 of Lissotriton vulgaris. NCBI lineage: Eukaryota > Metazoa > Chordata > Amphibia > Caudata > Salamandridae > Lissotriton > Lissotriton vulgaris. The sequence goes on from NW_028245168.1 coordinate 391,202, forward strand.
TCGAAAATCAGCCGTTTTTGCTCGAACATTAAATGCCTCCAAATGGTATTTAATTAACTTCCCGGGGTGAAGAAACCCTTTTTGAGAACTCAGAGTGAGTAAATTGGCCATTTTCATGCACTTTTAACCATTCCATAAATCTTGTGTTTTGGGCCCCTGGAAGCATGAAAATCACTTTAAACATGCTAATTTTAGCTCTAACACTGATGATCCACCTACAAATGTGAACTGACGTTCAAAAATAAAACATTTGAAAACGGACCATTTTCCACATTTCTGAAGCATGACGTAATGGGGGGGTGTTATCTCTTTTGTCGAAAATCAGCCGTTTTTGCTCGAACATTAAATGCCTCCAAATGGTATTTAATTAACTTCCCGGGGTGAAGAAACCCTTTTTGAGAACTCAGAGTGAGTAAAATGGCCATTTTCATGCACTTTTAACCATTCCATAAATCTTGTGTTTTGGGCCTCTGGAAGCATGAAAATCACTTTAAACATGCTAATTTTAGCTCTAACACTGATGATCCACCTACAAATGTGAACTGACGTTCAAAAATAAAACTTTTGAAAACGGACCATTTTCCACATTTCTGAAGCATGACGTAATGGGGGGGTGTTATCTCTTTTGTCGAAAATCAGCCGTTTTTGCTCGAACATTAAATGCCTCCAAATGGTATTTAATTAACTTCCCGTTGTGAAGAAACCCTTTTTGAGAACTCAGAGTGAGTAAATTGGCCATTTTCATGCACTTTTAACCATTCCATAAATCTTGTGTTTTGGGCCCCTGGAAGCATGAAAATCACTTTAAACATGCTAATTTTAGCTCTAACACTGATGATCCACCTACAAATGTGAACTGACGTTCAAAAATAAAACATTTGAAAACGGACAATTTTCCACATTTCTGAAGCATGACGTAATGGGGGGGTGTTATCTCTTTTGTCGAAAATCAGCCGTTTTTGCTCGAACATTAAATGCCTCCAAATGGTATTTATTTCACTTCCCGAGTACCTGGAAGCATGAAAATCACTTTAAACATGCTAATTTTAGCTCTAACACTGATGATCCACCTACAAATGTGAACTGACGTTCAAAAATAAAACATTTGAAATCGGACCATTTTCCACATTTCTGAAGCATGACGTAATGGGGGGGTGTTATCTCTTTTGTCGAAAATCAGCCGTTTTTGCTCGAACATTAAATGCCTCCAAATGGTATTTAATTAACTTCCCGAGCCCCTGGAAGCATTAAAATCACTTTAAACATGCTAATTTTAGCTCTAACACTGATGATCCACCTACAAATGTGAACTGACGTTCAAAAATAAAACATTTGAAAACGGACCATTTTCCACATTTCTGAAGCATGACGTAATGGGGGGGTGTTATCTCTTTTGTCGAAAATCAGCCGTTTTTGCTCGAACATTAAATGCCTCCAAATGGTATTTAATTAACTTCCCGGGGTGAAGAAACCCCTTTTGAGAACTCAGAGTGAGTAAATTGGCCATTTTCATGCACTTTTAACCATTCCATAAATCTTGTGTTTTGGGCCCCTGGAAGCATGAAAATCACTTTAAACATGCTAATTTCAGCTCTAACACTGATGATCCACCTACAAATGTGAACTGACGTTCAAAAATAAAACATTTGAAAATGGACCATTTTCCACATTTCTGAAGCATGACGTAATGGGGGGGTGTTATCTCTTTTGTCGAAAATCAGCAGTTTTTGCTCGAACATTAAATGCCTCCAAATGGTATTTAATTAACTTCCCGAGCCCCTGGAAGCATGAAAATCACTTTAAACATGCTAATTTTAGCTCTAACACTGATGATCCACCTACAAATGTGAACTGACGTTCAAAAATAAAACATTTGAAAACGGACCATTTTCCACATTTCTGAAGCATGACGTAATGGGGGGGTGTTATCTCTTTTGTCGAAAATCAGCCGTTTTTGCTCGAACATTAAATGCCTCCAAATGGTATTTAATTAACTTCCCGAGCCCCTGGAAGCATGAAAATCACTTTAAACATGCTAATTTTAGCTCTAACACTGATGATCCACCTACAAATGTGAACTGACGTTCAAAAATAAAACATTTGAAAACGGACCATTTTCCACATTTCTGAAGCATGACGTAATGGGGGGGGTGTTATCTCTTTTGTCGAAAATCAGCCGTTTTTGCTCGAACATTAAATGCCTCCAAATGGTATTTAATTAACTTCCCGAGCCCCTGGAAGCATGAAAATCATTTTAAACATGCTAATTTTAGCTCTAACACTGATGATCCACCTACAAATGTGAACTGACGTTCAAAAATAAAACATTTGAAAACGGACCATTTTCCACATTTCTGAAGCATGACGTAATGGGGGGGTGTTATCTCTTTTGTCGAAAATCAGCCGTTTTTGCTCGAACATTAAATGCCTCCAAATGGTATTTATTTCACTTCCCGGGGTGAAGAAACCCTTTTTGAGAACTCAGAGTGAGTAAATTGGCCATTTTCATGCACTTTTAACCATTCCATAAATCTTGTGTTTTGGGCCCCTGGAAGCATGAAAATCACTTTAAACATGCTAATTTTAGCTCTAACACTGATGATCCACCTACAAATGTGAACTGACGTTCAAAAATAAAACATTTGAAAACGGACCATTTTCCACATTTCTGAATCATGAATCTCTTTTGTCGAAAATCAGCAGTTTTTGCTCGAACATTAAATGCCTCCAAATGGTATTTAATTAACTTCCCGAGCCCCTGGAAGCATGAAAATCACTTTAAACATGCTAATTTTAGCTCTAACACTGATGATCCACCTACAAATGTGAACAGACGTTCAAAAATAAAACATTTGAAAACGGACCATTTTCCACATTTCTGAAGCATGACGTAATGGGGGGGTGTTATCTCTTTTGTCGAAAATCAGCCGTTTTTGCTCGAACATTAAATGCCTCCAAATGGTATTTAATTAACTTCCCGGGGTGAAGAAACCCTTTTTGAGAACTCAGAGTGAGTAAATTGGCCATTTTCATGCACTTTTAACCATTCCATAAATCTTGTGTTTTGGGCCCCTGGAAGCATGAAAATCACTTTAAACATGCTAATTTTAGCTCTAACACTGATGATCCACCTACAAATGTGAACTGACGTTCAAAAATAAAACATTTGAAAACGGACCATTTTCCACATTTCTGAAGCATGACGTAATGGGGGGGTGTTATCTCTTTTGTCGAAAATCAGCCGTTTTTGCTCGAACATTAAATGCCTCCAAATGGTATTTAATTAACTTCCCGGGGTGAAGAAACCCTTTTTGAGAACTCAGAGTGAGTAAAATGGCCATTTTCATGCACTTTTAACCATTCCATAAATCTTGTGTTTTGGGCCTCTGGAAGCATGAAAATCACTTTAAACATGCTAATTTTAGCTCTAACACTGATGATCCACCTACAAATGTGAACTGACGTTCAAAAATAAAACTTTTGAAAACGGACCATTTTCCACATTTCTGAAGCATGACGTAATGGGGGGGTGTTATCTCTTTTGTCGAAAATCAGCCGTTTTTGCTCGAACATTAAATGCCTCCAAATGGTATTTAATTAACTTCCCGTTGTGAAGAAACCCTTTTTGAGAACTCAGAGTGAGTAAATTGGCCATTTTCATGCACTTTTAACCATTCCATAAATCTTGTGTTTTGGGCCCCTGGAAGCATGAAAATCACTTTAAACATGCTAATTTTAGCTCTAACACTGATGATCCACCTACAAATGTGAACTGACGTTCAAAAATAAAACATTTGAAAACGGACAATTTTCCACATTTCTGAAGCATGACGTAATGGGGGGGTGTTATCTCTTTTGTCGAAAATCAGCCGTTTTTGCTCGAACATTAAATGCCTCCAAATGGTATTTATTTCACTTCCCGAGTACCTGGAAGCATGAAAATCACTTTAAACATGCTAATTTTAGCTCTAACACTGATGATCCACCTACAAATGTGAACTGACGTTCAAAAATAAAACATTTGAAATCGGACCATTTTCCACATTTCTGAAGCATGACGTAATGGGGGGGTGTTATCTCTTTTGTCGAAAATCAGCCGTTTTTGCTCGAACATTAAATGCCTCCAAATGGTATTTAATTAACTTCCCGAGCCCCTGGAAGCATTAAAATCACTTTAAACATGCTAATTTTAGCTCTAACACTGATGATCCACCTACAAATGTGAACTGACGTTCAAAAATAAAACATTTGAAAACGGACCATTTTCCACATTTCTGAAGCATGACGTAATGGGGGGGTGTTATCTCTTTTGTCGAAAATCAGCCGTTTTTGCTCGAACATTAAATGCCTCCAAATGGTATTTAATTAACTTCCCGGGGTGAAGAAACCCCTTTTGAGAACTCAGAGTGAGTAAATTGGCCATTTTCATGCACTTTTAACCATTCCATAAATCTTGTGTTTTGGGCCCCTGGAAGCATGAAAATCACTTTAAACATGCTAATTTCAGCTCTAACACTGATGATCCACCTACAAATGTGAACTGACGTTCAAAAATAAAACATTTGAAAATGGACCATTTTCCACATTTCTGAAGCATGACGTAATGGGGGGGTGTTATCTCTTTTGTCGAAAATCAGCAGTTTTTGCTCGAACATTAAATGCCTCCAAATGGTATTTAATTAACTTCCCGAGCCCCTGGAAGCATGAAAATCACTTTAAACATGCTAATTTTAGCTCTAACACTGATGATCCACCTACAAATGTGAACTGACGTTCAAAAATAAAACATTTGAAAACGGACCATTTTCCACATTTCTGAAGCATGACGTAATGGGGGGGTGTTATCTCTTTTGTCGAAAATCAGCCGTTTTTGCTCGAACATTAAATGCCTCCAAATGGTATTTAATTAACTTCCCGAGCCCCTGGAAGCATGAAAATCACTTTAAACATGCTAATTTTAGCTCTAACACTGATGATCCACCTACAAATGTGAACTGACGTTCAAAAATAAAACATTTGAAAACGGACCATTTTCCACATTTCTGAAGCATGACGTAATGGGGGGGGTGTTATCTCTTTTGTCGAAAATCAGCCGTTTTTGCTCGAACATTAAATGCCTCCAAATGGTATTTAATTAACTTCCCGAGCCCCTGGAAGCATGAAAATCATTTTAAACATGCTAATTTTAGCTCTAACACTGATGATCCACCTACAAATGTGAACTGACGTTCAAAAATAAAACATTTGAAAACGGACCATTTTCCACATTTCTGAAGCATGACGTAATGGGGGGGTGTTATCTCTTTTGTCGAAAATCAGCCGTTTTTGCTCGAACATTAAATGCCTCCAAATGGTATTTATTTCACTTCCCGGGGTGAAGAAACCCTTTTTGAGAACTCAGAGTGAGTAAATTGGCCATTTTCATGCACTTTTAACCATTCCATAAATCTTGTGTTTTGGGCCCCTGGAAGCATGAAAATCACTTTAAACATGCTAATTTTAGCTCTAACACTGATGATCCACCTACAAATGTGAACTGACGTTCAAAAATAAAACATTTGAAAACGGACCATTTTCCACATTTCTGAATCATGAATCTCTTTTGTCGAAAATCAGCAGTTTTTGCTCGAACATTAAATGCCTCCAAATGGTATTTAATTAACTTCCCGAGCCCCTGGAAGCATGAAAATCACTTTAAACATGCTAATTTTAGCTCTAACACTGATGATCCACCTACAAATGTGAACTGACGTTCAAAAATAAAACATTTGAAAACGGACCATTTTCCACATTTCTGAAGCATGACGTAATGGGGGGGGTGTTATCTCTTTTGTCGAAAATCAGCCGTTTTTGCTCGAACATTAAATGCCTCCAAATGGTATTTAATTAACTTCCCGAGCCCCTGGAAGCATGAAAATCATTTTAAACATGCTAATTTTAGCTCTAACACTGATGATCCACCTACAAATGTGAACAGACGTTCAAAAATAAAACATTTGAAAACGGACCATTTTCCACATTTCTGAAGCATGACGTAATGGGGGGGTGTTATCTCTTTTGTCGAAAATCAGCCGTTTTTGCTCGAACATTAAATGCCTCCAAATGGTATTTAATTAACTTCCCGGGGTGAAGAAACCCTTTTTGAGAACTCAGAGTGAGTAAATTGGCCATTTTCATGCACTTTTAACCATTCCATAAATCTTGTGTTTTGGGCCCCTGGAAGCATGAAAATCACTTTAAACATGCTAATTTTAGCTCTAACACTGATGATCCACCTACAAATGTGAACTGACGTTCAAAAATAAAACATTTGAAAACGGACCATTTTCCACATTTCTGAAGCATGACGTAATGGGGGGGGTGTTATCTCTTTTGTCGAAAATCAGCCGTTTTTGCTCGAACATTAAATGCCTCCAAATGGTATTTAATTAACTTCCCGGGGTGAAGAAACCCTTTTTGAGAACTCAGAGTGAGTAAATTGGCCATTTTCATGCACTTTTAACCATTCCATAAATCTTGTGTTTTGGGCCCCTGGAAGCATGAAAATCACTTTAAACATGCTAATTTTAGCTCTAACACTGATGATCCACCTACAAATGTGAACTGACGTTCAAAAATAAAACTTTTGAAAACGGACCATTTTCCACATTTCTGAAGCATGACGTAATGGGGGGGTGTTATCTCTTTTGTCGAAAATCAGCCGTTTTTGCTCGAACATTAAATGCCTCCAAATGGTATTTAATTAACTTCCCGTTGTGAAGAAACCCTTTTTGAGAACTCAGAGTGAGTAAATTGGCCATTTTCATGCACTTTTAACCATTCCATAAATCTTGTGTTTTGGGCCCCTGGAAGCATGAAAATCACTTTAAACATGCTAATTTTAGCTCTAACACTGATGATCCACCTACAAATGTGAACTGACGTTCAAAAATAAAACATTTGAAAACGGACCATTTTCCACATTTCTGAAGCATGACGTAATGGGGGGGTGTTATCTCTTTTGTCGAAAATCAGCCGTTTTTGCTCGAACATTAAATGCCTCCAAATGGTATTTAATTAACTTCCCGAGCCCCTGGAAGCATGAAAATCACTTTAAACATGCTAATTTTAGCTCTAACACTGATGATCCACCTACAAATGTGAACTGACGTTCAAAAATAAAACATTTGAAAACGGACCATTTTCCACATTTCTGAAGCATGACGTAATGGGGGGGTGTTATCTCTTTTGTCGAAAATCAGCCGTTTTTGCTCGAACATTAAATGCCTCCAAATGGTATTTAATTAACTTCCCGGGGTGAAGAAACCCTTTTTGAGAACTCAGAGTGAGTAAATTGGCCATTTTCATGCACTTTTAACCATTCCATAAATCTTGTGTTTTGGGCCCCTGGAAGCATGAAAATCACTTTAAACATGCTAATTTTAGCTCTAACACTGATGATCCACCTACAAATGTGAACTGACGTTCAAAAATAAAACATTTGAAAACGGACCATTTTCCACATTTTTGAAGCATGACGTAATGGGGGGGTGTTATCTCTTTTGTCGAAAATCAGCCGTTTTTGCTCGAACATTAAATGCCTCCAAATGGTATTTATTTAACTTCCCGAGCCCCTGGAAGCATGAAAATCACTTTAAACATGCTAATTTTAGCTCTAACACTGATGATCCACCTACAAATGTGAACTGACGTTCAAAAATATAACATTTGAAAACGGACCATTTTCCACATTTCTGAAGCATGACGTAATGGGGGGGTGTTATCGCTTTTGTCGAAAATCAGCCGTTTTTGCTCGAACATTAAATGCCTCCAAATGGTATTTAATTAACTTCCCGAGCCCCTGGAAGCATGAAAATCACTTTAAACATGCTAATTTTAGCTCTAACACTGATGATCCACCTACAAATGTGAACTGACGTTCAAAAATAAAACATTTGAAAACGGACCATTTTCCACATTTCTGAAGCATGACGTAATGGGGGGGGTGTTATCTCTTTTGTCGAAAATCAGCCGTTTTTGCTCGAACATTAAATGCCTCCAAATGGTATTTAATTAACTTCCCGAGCCCCTGGAAGCATGAAAATCACTTTAAACATGCTAATTTTAGCTCTAACACTGATGATCCACCTACAAAGGTGAACTGACGTTCAAAAATAAAACATTTGAAAACGGACCATTTTCCACATTTCTGAAGCATGACGTAATGGGGGGGTGTTATCTCTTTTGTCGAAAATCAGCCGTTTTTGCTCGATCATTAAATGCCTCCAAATGGTATTTATTTCACTTCCCGGGGTGAAGAAACCCTTTTTGAGAACTCAGAGTGAGTAAATTGGCCATTTTCATGCACTTTTAACCATTCCATAAATCTTGTGTTTTGGGCCCCTGGAAGCATGAAAATCACTTTAAACATGCTAATTTTAGCTCTAACACTGATGATCCACCTACAAATGTGAACTGACGTTCAAAAATAAAACATTTGAAAACGGACCATTTTCCACATTTCTGAAGCATGACGTAATGGGGGGGGTGTTATCTCTTTTGTCGAAAATCAGCCGTTTTTGCTCGAACATTAAATGCCTCCAAATGGTATTTAATTAACTTCCCGAGCCCCTGGAAGCATGAAAATCACTTTAAACATGCTAATTTTAGCTCTAACACTGATGATCCACCTACAAAGGTGAACTGACGTTCAAAAATAAAACATTTGAAAACGGACCATTTTCCACATTTCTGAAGCATGACGTAATGGGGGGGTGTTATCTCTTTTGTCGAAAATCAGCCGTTTTTGCTCGATCATTAAATGCCTCCAAATGGTATTTATTTCACTTCCCGGGGTGAAGAAACCCTTTTTGAGAACTCAGAGTGAGTAAATTGGCCATTTTCATGCACTTTTAACCATTCCATAAATCTTGTGTTTTGGGCCCCTGGAAGCATGAAAATCACTTTAAACATGCTAATTTTAGCTCTAACACTGATGATCCACCTACAAATGTGAACTGACGTTCAAAAATAAAACATTTGAAAACGGACCATTTTCCACATTTCTGAAGCATGACGAAATGGGGGGTGTTATCTCTTTTGTCGAAAATCAGCCGTTTTTGCTCGAACATTAAATGCCTCCAAATGGTATTTATTTCACTTCCTGAGCCCCTGGAAGCATAAAAATCACTTTAAACATGCTAATTTTAGCTCTAACACTGATGATCCACCTACAAATGTGAACTGACGTTCAAAAATAAAACATTTGAAAACGGACCATTTTCCACATTTCTGAAGCATGACGTAATGGGGGGGTGTTATCTCTTTTGTCGAAAATCAGCCGTTTTTGCTCGAACATTAAATGCCTCCAAATGGTATTTATTTCACTTCCCGAGCCCCTGGAAGCATGAAAATCACTTTAAACATGCTAATTTTAGCTCTAACACTGATGATCCACCTACAAATGTGAACTGACGTTCAAAAATAAAACATTTGAAAACGGACCATTTTCCACATTTCTGAAGCATGATGTAATGGGGGGGTGTTATCTCTTTTGTCGAAAATCAGCCGTTTTTGCTCGAACATTAAATGCCTCCAAATGGTATTTATTTCACTTCCCGAGCCCCTGGAAGCATGAAAATCACTTTAAACATGCTAATTTTAGCTCTAACACTGATGATCCACCTACAAATGTGAACTGACGTTCAAAAATAAAACATTTGAAAACGGACCATTTTCCACATTTCTGAAGCATGACGTAATGGGGGGGGTGTTATCTCTTTTGTCGAAAATCAGCCGTTTTTGCTCGAACATTAAATGCCTCCAAATGGTATTTAATTAACTTCCCGAGCCCCTGGAAGCATGAAAATCACTTTAAACATGCTAATTTTAGCTCTAACACTGATGATTCACCTACAAATGTGAACTGACGTTCAAAAATAAAACATTTGAAAACGGACCATTTTCCACATTTCTGAAGCATGACGTAATGGGGGGGTGTTATCGCTTTTGTCGAAAATCAGCCGTTTTTGCTCGAACATTAAATGCCTCCAAATGGTATTTAATTAACTTCCCGAGCCCCTGGAAGCATGAAAATCACTTTAAACATGCTAATTTTAGCTCTAACACTGATGATCCACCTACAAATGTGAACTGACGTTCAAAAATAAAACATTTGAAAACGGACCATTTTCCACATTTCTGAAGCATGACGAAATGGGGGGTGTTATCTCTTTTGTCGAAAATCAGCCGTTTTTGCTCGAACATTAAATGCCTCCAAATGGTATTTATTTCACTTCCTGAGCCCCTGGAAGCATAAAAATCACTTTAAACATGCTAATTTTAGCTCTAACACTGATGATCCACCTACAAATGTGAACTGACGTTCAAAAATAAAACATTTGAAAACGGACCATTTTCCACATTTCTGAAGCATGACGTAATGGGGGGGTGTTATCTCTTTTGTCGAAAATCAGCCGTTTTTGCTCGAACATTAAATGCCTCCAAATGGTATTTATTTCACTTCCCGAGCCCCTGGAAGCATGAAAATCACTTTAAACATGCTAATTTTAGCTCTAACACTGATGATCCACCTACAAATGTGAACTGACGTTCAAAAATAAAACATTTGAAAACGGACCATTTTCCACATTTCTGAAGCATGATGTAATGGGGGGGTGTTATCTCTTTTGTCGAAAATCAGCCGTTTTTGCTCGAACATTAAATGCCTCCAAATGGTATTTATTTCACTTCCCGAGCCCCTGGAAGCATGAAAATCACTTTAAACATGCTAATTTTAGCTCTAACACTGATGATCCACCTACAAATGTGAACTGACGTTCAAAAATAAAACATTTGAAAACGGACCATTTTCCACATTTCTGAAGCATGACGTAATGGGGGGGGTGTTATCTCTTTTGTCGAAAATCAGCCGTTTTTGCTCGAACATTAAATGCCTCCAAATGGTATTTAATTAACTTCCCGAGCCCCTGGAAGCATGAAAATCACTTTAAACATGCTAATTTTAGCTCTAACACTGATGATCCACCTACAAATGTGAACTGACGTTCAAAAATAAAACATTTGAAAACGGACCATTTTCCACATTTCTGAAGCATGACGTAATGGGGGGGTGTTATCGCTTTTGTCGAAAATCAGCCGTTTTTGCTCGAACATTAAATGCCTCCAAATGGTATTTAATTAACTTCCCGAGCCCCTGGAAGCATGAAAATCACTTTAAACATGCTAATTTTAGCTCTAACACTGATGATCCACCTACAAATGTGAACTGACGTTCAAAAATAAAACATTTGAAAACGGACCATTTTCCACATTTCTGAAGCATGACGTAATGGGGGGGGTGTTATCTCTTTTGTCGAAAATCAGCCGTTTTTGCTCGAACATTAAATGCCTCCAAATGGTATTTAATTAACTTCCCGAGCCCCTGGAAGCATGAAAATCACTTTAAACATGCTAATTTTAGCTCTAACACTGATGATCCACCTACAAAGGTGAACTGACGTTCAAAAATAAAACATTTGAAAACGGACCATTTTCCACATTTCTGAAGCATGACGTAATGGGGGGGTGTTATCTCTTTTGTCGAAAATCAGCCGTTTTTGCTCGATCATTAAATGCCTCCAAATGGTATTTATTTCACTTCCCGGGGTGAAGAAACCCTTTTTGAGAACTCAGATTGAGTAAATTGGCCATTTTCATGCACTTTTAACCATTCCATAAATCTTGTGTTTTGGGCCCCTGGAAGCATGAAAATCACTTTAAACATGCTAATTTTAGCTCTAACACTGATGATCCACCTACAAATGTGAACTGACGTTCAAAAATAAAACATTTGAAAACGGACCATTTTCCACATTTCTGAAGCATGACGTAATGGGGGGGTGTTATCTCTTTTGTCGAAAATCAGCCGTTTTTGCTCGAACATTAAATGCCTCCAAATGGTATTTAATTAACTTCCCGAGCCCCTGGAAGCATGAAAATCACTTTAAACATGCTAATTTTAGCTCTAACACTGATGATCCACCTACAAATGTGAACTGACGTTCAAAAATAAAACATTTGAAAACGGACCATTTTCCACATTTCTGAAGCATGATGTAATGGGGGGGTGTTATCTCTTTTGTCGAAAATCAGCCGTTTTTGCTCGAACATTAAATGCCTCCAAATGGTATTTATTTCACTTCCCGAGCCCCTGGAAGCATGAAAATCACTTTAAACATGCTAATTTTAGCTCTAACACTGATGATCCACCTACAAATGTGAACTGACGTTCAAAAATAAAACATTTGAAAACGGACCATTTTCCACATTTCTGAAGCATGACGTAATGGGGGGGGTGTTATCTCTTTTGTCGAAAATCAGCCGTTTTTGCTCGAACATTAAATGCCTCCAAATGGTATTTAATTAACTTCCCGAGCCCCTGGAAGCATGAAAATCACTTTAAACATGCTAATTTTAGCTCTAACACTGATGATCCACCTACAAATGTGAACTGACGTTCAAAAATAAAACATTTGAAAACGGACCATTTTCCACATTTCTGAAGCATGACGTAATGGGGGGGGTGTTATCTCTTTTGTCGAAAATCAGCCGTTTTTGCTCGAACATTAAATGCCTCCAAATGGTATTTAATTACCTTCCCGGGGTGAAGAAACCCTTTTTGAGAACTCAGAGTGAGTAAATTGGCCATTTTCATGCACTTTTAACCATTCCATAAATCTTGTGTTTTGGGCCCCTGGAAGCATGAAAATCACTTTAAACATGCTAATTTTAGCTCTAACACTGATGATCCACCTACAAATGTGAACTGACGTTCAAAAATAAAACATTTGAAAACGGACCGTTTTCCACATTTCTGAAGCATGACGTAATGGGGGGGTGTTATCTCTTTTGTCGAAAATCAGCCGTTTTTGCTCGAACATTAAATGCCTCCAAATGGTATTTAATTAACTTCCCGAGCCCCTGGAAGCATGAAAATCACTTTAAACATGCTAATTTTAGCTCTAACACTGATGATCCACCTACAAATGTGAACTGACGTTAAAAAATAAAACATTTGAAAACGGACCATTTTCCACATTTCTGAAGCATGACGTAATGGGGGGGTGTTATCTCTTTTGTCGAAAATCAGCCGTTTTTGCTCGAACATTAAATGCCTCCAAATGGTATTTAATTAACTTCCCGAGCCCCTGGAAGCATGAAAATCACTTTAAACATGCTAATTTTAGCTCTAACACTGATGATCCACCTACAAATGTGAACTGACGTTCAAAAATAAAACATTTGAAAACGGACCATTTTCCACATTTCTGAAGCATGACGTAATGGGGGGGTGTTATCTCTTTTGTCGAAAATCAGCCATTTTTGCTCGAACATTAAATGCCTCCAAATGGTATTTATTTCACTTCCCGAGCCCCTGGAAGCATGAAAATCACTTTAAACATGCTAATTTTAGCTCTAACACTGATGATCCACCTACAAATGTGAACTGACGTTCAAAAATAAAACATTTGAAAACGGACCATTTTCCACATTTCTGAAGCATGACGTAATGGGGGGGTGTTATCTCTTTTGTCGAAAATCAGCCGTTTTTGCTCGAACATTAAATGCCTCCAAATGGTATTTAATTAACTTCCCGAGCCCCTGGAAGCATGAAAATCACTTTAAACATGCTAATTTTAGCTCTAACACTGATGATCCACCTACAAATGTGAACTGACGTTCAAAAATAAAACATTTGAAAACGGACCATTTTCCACATTTCTGAAGCATGACGTAATGGGGGGGTGTTATCTCTTTTGTCGAAAATCAGCCGTTTTTGCTTGAACATTAAATGCCTCCAAATGGTATTTAAATAACTTCCCGAGCCCCTGGAAGCATGAAAATCACTTTAAACATGCTAATTTTAGCTCTAACACTGATGATCCACCTACAAATGTGAACAGACGTTCAAAAATAAAACATTTGAAAACGGACCATTTTCCACATTTCTGAAGCATGACGTAATGGGGGGGTGTTATCTCTTTTGTCGAAAATCAGCCGTTTTTGCTCGAACATTAAATGCCTCCAAATGGTATTTAATTAACTTCCCGGGGTGAAGAAACCCTTTTTGAGAACTCAGAGTGAGTAAATTGGCCATTTTCATGCACTTTTAACCATTCCATAAATCTTGTGTTTTGGGCCCCTGGAAGCATGAAAATCACTTTAAACATGCTAATTTTAGCTCTAACACTGATGATCCACCTACAAATGTGAACTGACGTTCAAAAATAAAACATTTGAAAATGGACCATTTTCCACATTTCTGAAGCATGACGTAATGGGGGGGGTGTTATCTCTTTTGTCGAAAATCAGCCGTTTTTGCTCGAACATTAAATGCCTCCAAATGGTATTTAATTAACTTCCCGGGGTGAAGAAACCCTTTTTGAGAACTCAGAGTGAGTAAATTGGCCATTTTCATGCACTTTTAACCATTCCATAAATCTTGTGTTTTGGGCCCCTGGAAGCATGAAAATCACTTTAAACATGCTAATTTTAGCTCTAACACTGATGATCCACCTACAAATGTGAACTGACGTTCAAAAATAAAACTTTTGAAAACGGACCATTTTCCACATTTCTGAAGCATGACGTAATGGGGGGGTGTTATCTCTTTTGTCGAAAATCAGCCGTTTTTGCTCGAACATTAAATGCCTCCAAATGGTATTTAATTAACTTCCCGTTGTGAAGAAACCCTTTTTGAGAACTCAGAGTGAGTAAATTGGCCATTTTCATGCACTTTTAACCATTCCATAAATCTTGTGTTTTGGGCCCCTGGAAGCATGAAAATCACTTTAAACATGCTAATTTTAGCTCTAACACTGATGATCTACCTACAAATGTGAACTGACGTTCAAAAATAAAACATTTGAAAACGGACCATTTTCCACATTTCTGAAGCATGACGTAATGGGGGGGTGTTATCTCTTTTGTCGAAAATCAGCCGTTTTTGCTCGAACATTAAATGCCTCCAAATGGTATTTAATTAACTTCCCGAGCCCCTGGAAGCATGAAAATCACTTTAAACATGCTAATTTTAGCTCTAACACTGATGATCCACCTACAAATGTGAACTGACGTTCAAAAATAAAACATTTGAAAACGGACCATTTTCCACATTTCTGAAGCATGACGTAATGGGGGGGGTGTTATCTCTTTTGTCGAAAATCAGCCGTTTTTGCTCGAACATTAAATGCCTCCAAATGGTATTTAATTACCTTCCCGGGGTGAAGAAACCCTTTTTGAGAACTCAGAGTGAGTAAATTGGCCATTTTCATGCACTTTTAACCATTCCATAAATCTTGTGTTTTGGGCCCCTGGAAGCATGAAAATCACTTTAAACATGCTAATTTTAGCTCTAACACTGATGATCCACCTACAAATGTGAACTGACGTTCAAAAATAAAACATTTGAAAACGGACCGTTTTCCACATTTCTGAAGCATGACGTAATGGGGGGGTGTTATCTCTTTTGTCGAAAATCAGCCGTTTTTGCTCGAACATTAAATGCCTCCAAATGGTATTTAATTAACTTCCCGAGCCCCTGGAAGCATGAAAATCACTTTAAACATGCTAATTTTAGCTCTAACACTGATGATCCACCTACAAATGTGAACTGACGTTAAAAAATAAAACATTTGAAAACGGACCATTTTCCACATTTCTGAAGCATGACGTAATGGGGGGGTGTTATCTCTTTTGTCGAAAATCAGCCGTTTTTGCTCGAACATTAAATGCCTCCAAATGGTATTTAATTAACTTCCCGAGCCCCTGGAAGCATGAAAATCACTTTAAACATGCTAATTTTAGCTCTAACACTGATGATCCACCTACAAATGTGAACTGACGTTCAAAAATAAAACATTTGAAAACGGACCATTTTCCACATTTCTGAAGCATGACGTAATGGGGGGGTGTTATCTCTTTTGTCGAAAATCAGCCATTTTTGCTCGAACATTAAATGCCTCCAAATGGTATTTATTTCACTTCCCGAGCCCCTGGAAGCATGAAAATCACTTTAAACATGCTAATTTTAGCTCTAACACTGATGATCCACCTACAAATGTGAACTGACGTTCAAAAATAAAACATTTGAAAACGGACCATTTTCCACATTTCTGAAGCATGACGTAATGGGGGGGTGTTATCTCTTTTGTCGAAAATCAGCCGTTTTTGCTCGAACATTAAATGCCTCCAAATGGTATTTAATTAACTTCCCGAGCCCCTGGAAGCATGAAAATCACTTTAAACATGCTAATTTTAGCTCTAACACTGATGATCCACCTACAAATGTGAGCTGACGTTCAAAAATAAAACATTTGAAAACGGACCATTTTCCACATTTCTGAAGCATGACGTAATGGGGGGGTGTTATCTCTTTTGTCGAAAATCAGCCGTTTTTGCTCGAACATTAAATGCCTCCAAATGGTATTTAATTAACTTCCCGGGGTGAAGAAACCCTTTTTGAGAACTCAGAGTGAGTAAATTGGCCATTTTCATGCACTTTTAACCATTCCATAAATCTTGTGTTTTGGGCCCCTGGAAGCATGAAAATCACTTTAAACATGCTAATTTTAGCTCTAACACTGATGATCCACCTACAAATGTGAACTGACGTTCAAAAATAAAACATTTGAAAACGGACCATTTTCCACATTTCTGAAGCATGACGTAATGGGGGGGTGTTATCTCTTTTGTCGAAAATCAGCCGTTTTTGCTCGAACATTAAATGCCTCCAAATGGTATTTAATTAACTTCCCGAGCCCCTGGAAGCATGAAAATCACTTTAAACATGCTCATTTTAGCTCTAACACTGATGATCCACCTACAAATGTGAACTGACGTTCAAAAATAAAACATTTGAAAACGGACCATTTTCCACATTTCTGAAGCATGACGTAATGGGGGGGGGTTATCTCTTTTGTCGAAAATCAGCCGTTTTTGCTCGAACATTAAATGCCTCCAAATGGTATTTAATTAACTTCCCGAGCCCCTGGAAGCATGAAAATCACTTTAAACATGCTAATTTTAGCTCTAACACTGATGATCCACCTACAAATGTGAACAGACGTTCAAAAATAAAACATTTGAAAACGGACCATTTTCCACATTTCTGAAGCATGACGTAATGGGGGGGTGTTATCTCTTTTGTCGAAAATCAGCCGTTTTTGCTCGAACATTAAATGCCTCCAAATGGTATTTAATTAACTTCCCGGGGTGAAGAAACCCTTTTTGAGAACTCAGAGTGAGTAAATTGGCCATTTTCATGCACTTTTAACCATTCCATAAATCTTGTGTTTTGGGCCCCTGGAAGCATGAAAATCACTTTAAACATGCAAATTTTAGCTCTAACACTGATGATCCACCTACAAATGTGAACTGACGTTCAAAAATAAAACATTTGAAAACGGACCATTTTCCACATTTCTGAAGCATGACGTAATGGGGGGGTGTTATCTCTTTTGTCGAAAATCAGCCGTTTTTGCTCGAACATTAAATGCCTCCAAATGGTATTTAATTAACTTCCCGGGGTGAAGAAACCCTTTTTGAGAACTCAGAGTGAGTAAATTGGCCATTTTCATGCACTTTTAACCATTCCATAAATCTTGTGTTTTGGGCCCCTGGAAGCATGAAAATCACTTTAAACATGCTAATTTTAGCTCTAACACTGATGATCCACCTACAAATCTGAACTGACGTTCAAAAATAAAACTTTTGAAAACGGACCATTTTCCACATTTCTGAAGCATGACGTAATGGGGGGGTGTTATCTCTTTTGTCGAAAATCAGCCGTTTTTGCTCGAACATTAAATGCCTCCAAATGGTATTTAATTAACTTCCCGTTGTGAAGAAACCCTTTTTGAGAACTCAGAGTGAGTAAATTGGCCATTTTCATGCACTTTTAACCATTCCATAAATCTTGTGTTTTGGGCCCCTGGAAGCATGAAAATCACTTTAAACATGCTAATTTTAGCTCTAACACTGATGATCCACCTACAAATGTGAACTGACGTTCAAAAATAAAACATTTGAAAACGGACCATTTTCCACATTTCTGAAGCATGACGTAATGGGGGGGGTGTTATCTCTTTTGTCGAAAATCAGCCGTTTTTGCTCGAACATTAAATGCCTCCAAATGGTATTTAATTAACTTCCCGAGCCCCTGGAAGCATGAAAATCACTTTAAACATGCTAATTTTAGCTCTAACACTGATGATCCACCTACAAATGTGAACTGACGTTCAAAAATAAAACATTTGAAAACGGACCATTTTCCACATTTCTGAAGCATGACGTAATGGGGGGGTGTTATCTCTTTTGTCGAAAATCAGCCGTTTTTGCTCGAACATTAAATGCCTCCAAATGGTATTTATTTCACTTCCCGAGCCCCTGGAAGCATGAAAATCACTTTAAACATGCTAATTTTAGCTCTAACACTGATGATCCACCTACAAATGTGAACTGACGTTCAAAAATAAAACATTTGAAAACGGACCATTTTCCACATTTCTGAAGCATGACGTAATGGGGGGGTGTTATCTCTTTTGTCGAAAATCAGCCGTTTTTGCTCGAACATTAAATGCCTCCAAATGGTATTTAATTAACTTCCCGAGCCCCTGGAAGCATGAAAATCACTTTAAACATGCTAATTTTAGCTCTAACACTGATGATCCACCTTCAAATGTGAACTGACGTTCAAAAATAAAACATTTGAAAACGGACCATTTTCCACATTTCTGAAGCATGACGTAATGGGGGGGTGTTATCTCTTTTGTCGAAAATCAGCCGTTTTTGCTCGAACATTAAATGCCTCCAAATGGTATTTAATTAACTTCCCGAGCCCCTGGAAGCATGAAAATCACTTTAAACATGCTAATTTTAGCTCTAACACTGATGATCCACCTACAAATGTGAACAGACGTTCAAAAATAAAACATTAGAAAACGGACCATTTTCCACATTTCTGAAGCATGACGTAATGGGGGGGTGTTATCTCTTTTGTCGAAAATCAGCCGTTTTTGCTCGAACATTAAATGCCTCCAAATGGTATTTAATTAACTTCCCGGGGTGAAGAAACCCTTTTTGAGAACTCAGAGTGAGTAAATTGGCCATTTTCATGCACTTTTAACCATTCCATAAATCTTGTGTTTTGGGCCCCTGGAAGCATGAAAATCACTTTAAACATGCTAATTTTAGCTCTAACACTGATGATCCACCTACAAATGTGAACTGACGTTCAAAAATAAAACATTTGAAAACGGACCATTTTCCACATTTCTGAAGCATGACGTAATGGGGGGGTGTTATCTCTTTTGTCGAAAATCAGCCGTTTTTGCTCGAACATTAAATGCCTCCAAATGGTATTTAATTAACTTCCCGGGGTGAAGAAACCCTTTTTGAGAACTCAGAGTGAGTAAAATGGCCATTTTCATGCACTTTTAACCATTCCATAAATCTTGTGTTTTGGGCCCCTGGAAGCATGAAAATCACTTTAAACATGCTAATTTTAGCTCTAACACTGATGATCCACCTACAAATGTGAACTGACGTTCAAAAATAAAACTTTTGAAAACGGACCATTTTCCACATTTCTGAAGCATGACGTAATGGGGGGGTGTTATCTCTTTTGTCGAAAATCAGCCGTTTTTGCTCGAACATTAAATGCCTCCAAATGGTATTTAATTAACTTCCCGTTGTGAAGAAACCCTTTTTGAGAACTCAGAGTGAGTAAATTGGCCATTTTCATGCACTTTTAACCATTCCATAAATCTTGTGTTTTGGGCCCCTGGAAGCATGAAAATCACTTTAAACATGCTAATTTTAGCTCTAACACTGATGATCCACCTACAAATGTGAACTGACGTTCAAAAATAAAACATTTGAAAACGGACCATTTTCCACATTTCTGAAGCATGACGTAATGGGGGGGTGTTATCTCTTTTGTCGAAAATCAGCCGTTTTTGCTCGAACATTAAATGCCTCCAAATGGTATTTATTTCACTTCCCGAGTACCTGGAAGCATGAAAATCACTTTAAACATGCTAATTTTAGCTCTAACACTGATGATCCACCTACAAATGTGAACTGACGTTCAAAAATAAAACATTTGAAATCGGACCATTTTCCACATTTCTGAAGCATGACGTAATGGGGGGGTGTTATCTCTTTTGTCGAAAATCAGCCGTTTTTGCTCGAACATTAAATGCCTCCAAATGGTATTTAATTAACTTCCCGAGCCCCTGGAAGCATTAAAATCACTTTAAACATGCTAATTTTAGCTCTAACACTGATGATCCACCTACAAATGTGAACTGACGTTCAAAAATAAAACATTTGAAAACGGACCATTTTCCACATTTCTGAAGCATGACGTAATGGGGGGGGTGTTATCTCTTTTGTCGAAAATCAGCCGTTTTTGCTCGAACATTAAATGCCTCCAAATGGTATTTAATTAACTTCCCGGGGTGAAGAAACCCCTTTTGAGAACTCAGAGTGAGTAAATTGGCCATTTTCATGCACTTTTAACCATTCCATAAATCTTGTGTTTTGGGCCCCTGGAAGCATGAAAATCACTTTAAACATGCTAATTTCAGCTCTAACACTGATGATCCACCTACAAATGTGAACTGACGTTCAAAAATAAAACATTTGAAAATGGACCATTTTCCACATTTCTGAAGCATGACGTAATGGGGGGGTGTTATCTCTTTTGTCGAAAATCAGCAGTTTTTGCTCGAACATTAAATGCCTCCAAATGGTATTTAATTAACTTCCCGAGCCCCTGGAAGCATGAAAATCACTTTAAACATGCTAATTTTAGCTCTAACACTGATGATCCACCTACAAATGTGAACTGACGTTCAAAAATAAAACATTTGAAAACGGACCATTTTCCACATTTCTGAAGCATGACGTAATGGGGGGGTGTTATCTCTTTTGTCGAAAATCAGCCGTTTTTGCTCGAACATTAAATGCCTCCAAATGGTATTTAATTAACTTCCCGAGCCCCTGGAAGCATGAAAATCACTTTAAACATGCTAATTTTAGCTCTAACACTGATGATCCACCTACAAATGTGAACTGACGTTCAAAAATAAAACATTTGAAAACGGACCATTTTCCACATTTCTGAAGCATGACGTAATGGGGGGGGTGTTATCTCTTTTGTCGAAAATCCGCCGTTTTTGCTCGAACATTAAATGCCTCCAAATAGTATTTAATTAACTTCCCGGGGTGAAGAAACCCTTTTTGAGAACTCAGAGTGAGTAAATTGGCCATTTTCATGCACTTTTAACCATTCCATAAATCTTGTGTTTTGGGCCCCTGGAAGCATGAAAATCACTTTAAACATGCTAATTTTAGCTCTAACACTGATGATCCACCTACAAATGTGAACTGACGTTCAAAAATAAAACATTTGAAAACGGACCATTTTCCACATTTCTGAAGCATGACGTAATGGGGGGGTGTTATCTCTTTTGTCGAAAATCAGCCGTTTTCGCTCGAACATTAAATGCCTCCAAATGGTATTTAATTAACTTCCCGAGCCCCTGGAAGCATGAAAATCACTTTAAACATGCTAATTTTAGCTCTAACACTGATGATCCACCTACAAATGTGAACTGACGTTCAAAAATAAAACATTTGAAAACGGACCATTTTCCACATTTCTGAAGCATGACGTAATGGGGGGGTGTTATCTCTTTTGTCGAAAATCAGCCGTTTTTGCTCGAACATTAAATGCCTCCAAATGGTATTTATTTCACTTCCCGAGCCCCTGGAAGCATGAAAATCACTTTAAACATGCTAATTTTAGCTCTAACACTGATGATCCACCTACAAATGTGAACTGACGTTCAAAAATAAAACATTTGAAAACGGACCATTTTCCACATTTCTGAAGCATGACGTAATGGGGGGTGTTATCTCTTTTGTCGAAAATCAGCCGTTTTTGCTCGAACATTAAATGCCTCCAAATGGTATTTATTTCACTTCCCGAGCCCCTGGAAGCATGAAAATCACTTTAAACATGCTAATTTTAGCTCTAACACTGATGATCCACCTACAAATGTGAACTGACGTTCAAAAATAAAACATTTGAAAACGGACCATTTTCCACATTTCTGAAGCATGACGTAATGGGGGGGTGTTATCTCTTTTGTCGAAAATCAGCCGTTTTTGCTCGAACATTAAATGCCTCCAAATGATATTTAATTAACTTCCCGAGCCCCTGGAAGCATGAAAATCACTTTAAACATGCTAATTTTAGCTCTAACACTGATGATCCACCTACAAATGTGAACTGACGTTCAAAAATAAAACATTTGAAAACGGACCATTTTCCACATTTCTGAAGCATGACGTAATGGGGGGGTGTTATCTCTTTTGTCGAAAATCAGCCGTTTTTGCTCGAACATTAAATGCCTCCAAATGGTATTTAATTAACTTCCCGAGCCCCTGGAAGCATTAAAATCACTTTAAACATGCTAATTTTAGCTCTAACACTGATGATCCACCTACAAATGTGAACTGACGTTCAAAAATAAAACTTTTGAAAACGGACCATTTTCCACATTTCTGAAGCATGACGTAATGGGGGGGTGTTATCTCTTTTGTCGAAAATCAGCCGTTTTTGCTCGAACATTAAATGCCTCCAAATGGTATTTAATTAACTTCCCGTTGTGAAGAAACCCTTTTTGAGAACTCAGAGTGAGTAAATTGGCCATTTTCATGCACTTTTAACCATTCCATAAATCTTGTGTTTTGGGCCCCTGGAAGCATGAAAATCACTTTAAACATGCTAATTTTAGCTCTAACACTGATGATCCACCTACAAATGTGAACTGACGTTCAAAAATAAAACATTTGAAAACGGACCATTTTCCACATTTCTGAAGCATGACGTAATGGGGGGGTGTTATCTCTTTTGTCGAAAATCAGCCGTTTTTGCTCGAACATTAAATGCCTCCAAATGGTATTTATTTCACTTCCCGAGTACCTGGAAGCATTAAAATCACTTTAAACATGCTAATTTTAGCTCTAACACTGATGATCCACCTACAAATGTGAACTGACGTTCAAAAATAAAACATTTGAAAACGGACCATTTTCCACATTTCTGAAGCATGACGTAATGGGGGGGTGTTATCTCTTTTGTCGAAAATCAGCCGTTTTTGCTCGAACATTAAATGCCTCCAAATGGTATTTAATTAACTTCCCGGGGTGAAGAAACCCCTTTTGAGAACTCAGAGTGAGTAAATTGGCCATTTTCATGCACTTTTAACCATTCCATAAATCTTGTGTTTTGGGCCCCTGGAAGCATGAAAATCACTTTAAACATGCTAATTTCAGCTCTAACACTGATGATCCACCTACAAATGTGAACTGACGTTCAAAAATAAAACATTTGAAAATGGACCATTTTCCACATTTCTGAAGCATGACGTAATGGGGGGGTGTTATCTCTTTTGTCGAAAATCAGCAGTTTTTGCTCGAACATTAAATGCCTCCAAATGGTATTTAATTAACTTCCCGAGCCCCTGGAAGCATGAAAATCACTTTAAACATGCTAATTTTAGCTCTAACACTGATGATCCACCTACAAATGTGAACTGACGTTCAAAAATAAAACATTTGAAAACGGACCATTTTCCACATTTCTGAAGCATGACGTAATGGGGGGGTGTTATCTCTTTTGTCGAAAATCAGCCGTTTTTGCTCGAACATTAAATGCCTCCAAATGGTATTTAATTAACTTCCCGAGCCCCTGGAAGCATGAAAATCACTTTAAACATGCTAATTTTAGCTCTAACACTGATGATCCACCTACAAATGTGAACTGACGTTCAAAAATAAAACATTTGAAAACGGACCATTTTCCACATTTCTGAAGCATGACGTAATGGGGGGGGGTGTTATCTCTTTTGTCGAAAATCAGCCGTTTTTGCTCGAACATTAAATGCCTCCAAATGGTATTTAATTAACTTCCCGAGCCCCTGGAAGCATGAAAATCATTTTAAACATGCTAATTTTAGCTCTAACACTGATGATCCACCTACAAATGTGAACTGACGTTCAAAAATAAAACATTTGAAAACGGACCATTTTCCACATTTCTGAAGCATGACGTAATGGGGGGGTGTTATCTCTTTTGTCGAAAATCAGCCGTTTTTGCTCGAACATTAAATGCCTCCAAATGGTATTTATTTCACTTCCCGGGGTGAAGAAACCCTTTTTGAGAACTCAGAGTGAGTAAATTGGCCATTTTCATGCACTTTTAACCATTCCATAAATCTTGTGTTTTGGGCCCCTGGAAGCATGAAAATCACTTTAAACATGCTAATTTTAGCTCTAACACTGATGATCCACCTACAAATGTGAACTGACGTTCAAAAATAAAACATTTGAAAACGGACCATTTTCCACATTTCTGAAGCATGACGTAATGGGGGGGTGTTATCTCTTTTGTCGAAAATCAGCCGTTTTTGCTCGAACATTAAATGCCTCCAAATGGTATTTATTTCACTTCCCGAGCCCCTGGAAGCATGAAAATCACTTTAAACATGCTAATTTTAGCTCTAACACTGATGATCCACCTACAAATGTGAACTGACGTTCAAAAATAAAACATTTGAAAACGGACCATTTTCCACATTTCTGAAGCATGACGCAATGGGGGGGTGTTATCTCTTTTGTCGAAAATCAGCCGTTTTTGCTCGAACATTAAATGCCTCCAAATGGTATTTAATTAACTTCCCGAGCCCCTGGAAGCATGAAAATCACTTTAAACATGCTAATTTTAGCTCTAACACTGATGATCCACCTACAAATGTGAACTGACGTTCAAAAATAAAACATTTGAAAACGGACCATTTTCCACATTTCTGAAGCATGACGTAATGGGGGGGTGTTATCTCTTTTGTCGAAAATCAGCCGTTTTTGCTCGAACATTAAATGCCTCCAAATAGTATTTAATTAACTTCCCGGGGTGAAGAAACCCTTTTTGAGAACTCAGAGTGAGTAAATTGGCCATTTTCATGCACTTTTAACCATTCCATAAATCTTGTGTTTTGGGCCCCTGGAAGCATGAAAATCACTTTAAACATGCTAATTTTAGCTCTAACACTGATGATCCACCTACAAATGTGAACTGACGTTCAAAAATAAAACATTTGAAAACGGACCATTTTCCACATTTCTGAAGCATGACGTAATGGGGGGGTGTTTTCTCTTTTGTCGAAAATCAGCCGTTTTCGCTCGAACATTAAATGCCTCCAAATGGTATTTAATTAACTTCCCGAGCCCCTGGAAGCATGAAAATCACTTTAAACATGCTAATTTTAGCTCTAACACTGATGATCCACCTACAAATGTGAACTGACGTTCAAAAATAAAACATTTGAAAACGGACCATTTTCCACATTTCTGAAGCATGACGTAATGGGGGGGTGTTATCTCTTTTGTCGAAAATCAGCCGTTTTTGCTCGAACATTAAATGCCTCCAAATGGTATTTATTTCACTTCCCGAGCCCCTGGAAGCATGAAAATCACTTTAAACATGCTAATTTTAGCTCTAACACTGATGATCCACCTACAAATGTGAACTGACGTTCAAAAATAAAACATTTGAAAACGGACCATTTTCCACATTTCTGAAGCATGACGTAATGGGGGGTGTTATCTCTTTTGTCGAAAATCAGCCGTTTTTGCTCGAACATTAAATGCCTCCAAATGGTATTTATTTCACTTCCCGAGCCCCTGGAAGCATGAAAATCACTTTAAACATGCTAATTTTAGCTCTAACACTGATGATCCACCTACAAATGTGAACTGACGTTCAAAAATAAAACATTTGAAAACGGACCATTTTCCACATTTCTGAAGCATGACGTAATGGGGGGGTGTTATCTCTTTTGTCGAAAATCAGCCGTTTTTGCTCGAACATTAAATGCCTCCAAATGATATTTAATTAACTTCCCGAGCCCCTGGAAGCATGAAAATCACTTTAAACATGCTAATTTTAGCTCTAACACTGATGATCCACCTACAAATGTGAACTGACGTTCAAAAATAAAACATTTGAAAACGGACCATTTTCCACATTTCTGAAGCATGACGTAATGGGGGGGTGTTATCTCTTTTGTGGAAAATCAGCCGTTTTTGCTCGAACATTAAATGCCTCCAAATGGTATTTAATTAACTTCCCGGGGTGAAGAAACCCTTTTTGAGAACTCAGAGTGAGTAAATTGGCCATTTTCATGCACTTTTAACCATTCCATAAATCTTGTGTTTTGGGCCCCTGGAAGCATGAAAACCACTTTAAACATGCTAATTTTAGCTCTAACACTGATGATCCACCTACAAATGTGAACTGACGTTCAAAAATAAAACATTTGAAAACGGACCATTTTCCACATTTCTGAAGCATGACGTAATGGGGGGGGTGTTATCTCTTTTGTCGAAAATCAGCCGTTTTTGCTCGAACATTAAATGCCTCCAAATGGTATTTAATTAACTTCCCGAGCCCCTGGAAGCATGAAAATCATTTTAAACATGCTAATTTTAGCTCTAACACTGATGATCCACCTACAAATGTGAACTGACGTTCAAAAATAAAACATTTGAAAACGGACCATTTTCCACATTTCTGAAGCATGACGTAATGGGGGGGGTGTTATCTCTTTTGTCGAAAATCAGCCGTTTTTGCTCGAACATTAAATGCCTCCAAATGGTATTTAATTAACTTCCCGAGCCCCTGGAAGCATGAAAATCATTTTAAACATGCTAATTTTAGCTCTAACACTGATGATCCACCTACAAATGTGAACTGACGTTCAAAAATAAAACATTTGAAAACGGACCATTTTCCACATTTCTGAAGCATGACGTAATGGGGGGGTGTTATCTCTTTTGTCGAAAATCAGCCGTTTTTGCTCGAACATTAAATGCCTCCAAATGGTATTTATTTCACTTCCCGGGGTGAAGAAACCCTTTTTGAGAACTCAGAGTGAGTAAATTGGCCATTTTCATGCACTTTTAACCATTCCATAAATCTTGTGTTTTGGGCCCCTGGAAGCATGAAAACCACTTTAAACATGCTAATTTTAGCTCTAACACTGATGATCCACCTACAAATGTGAACTGACGTTCAAAAATAAAACATTTGAAAACGGACCATTTTCCACATTTCTGAAGCATGACGTAATGGGGGGGGTGTTATCTCTTTTGTCGAAAATCAGCCGTTTTTGCTCGAACATTAAATGCCTCCAAATGGTATTTAATTAACTTCCCGAGCCCCTGGAAGCATGAAAATCATTTTAAACATGCTAATTTTAGCTCTAACACTGATGATCCACCTACAAATGTGAACTGACGTTCAAAAATAAAACATTTGAAAACGGACCATTTTCCACATTTCTGAAGCATGACGTAATGGGGGGGTGTTATCTCTTTTGTCGAAAATCAGCCGTTTTTGCTCGAACATTAAATGCCTCCAAATGGTATTTATTTCACTTCCCGGGGTGAAGAAACCCTTTTTGAGAACTCAGAGTGAGTAAATTGGCCATTTTCATGCACTTTTAACCATTCCATAAATCTTGTGTTTTGGGCCCCTGGAAGCATGAAAATCACTTTAAACATGCTAATTTTAGCTCTAACACTGATGATCCACCTACAAATGTGAACTGACGTTCAAAAATAAAACATTTGAAAACGGACCATTTTCCACATTTCTGAAGCATGACGTAATGGGGGGGTGTTATCTCTTTTGTCGAAAATCAGCCGTTTTTGCTCGAACATTAAATGCCTCCAAATGGTATTTATTTCACTTCCCGAGCCCCTGGAAGCATGAAAATCACTTTAAACATGCTAATTTTAGCTCTAACACTGATGATCCACCTACAAATGTGAACTGACGTTCAAAAATAAAACATTTGAAAACGGACCATTTTCCACATTTCTGAAGCATGACGTAATGGGGGGGTGTTATCTCTTTTGTCGAAAATCAGCCGTTTTTGCTCGAACATTAAATGCATCCAAATGGTATTTAATTAACTTCCCGAGCCCCTGGAAGCATGAAAATCACTTTAAACATGCTAATTTTAGCTCTAACACTGATGATCCACCTACAAATGTGAACTGACGTTCAAAAATAAAACATTTGAAAACGGACCATTTTCCACATTTCTGAAGCATGACGTAATGGGGGGGTGTTATCTCTTTTGTCGAAAATCAGCCGTTTTTGCTCGAACATTAAATGCCTCCAAATAGTATTTAATTAACTTCCCGGGGTGAAGAAACCCTTTTTGAGAACTCAGAGTGAGTAAATTGGCCATTTTCATGCACTTTTAACCATTCCATAAATCTTGTGTTTTGGGCCCCTGGAAGCATGAAAATCACTTTAAACATGCTAATTTTAGCTCTAACACTGATGATCCACCTACAAATGTGAACTGACGTTCAAAAATAAAACATTTGAAAACGGACCATTTTCCACATTTCTGAAGCATGACGTAATGGGGGGGTGTTATCTCTTTTGTCGAAAATCAGCCGTTTTTGCTCGAACATTAAATGCCTCCAAATGGTATTTATTTCACTTCCCGAGCCCCTGGAAGCATGAAAATCACTTTAAACATGCTAATTTTAGCTCTAACACTGATGATCCACCTACAAATGTGAACTGACGTTCAAAAATAAAACATTTGAAAACGGACCATTTTCCACATTTCTGAAGCATGACGTAATGGGGGGGTGTTATCTCTTTTGTCGAAAATCAGCCGTTTTTGCTCGAACATTAAATGCCTCCAAATGGTATTTAATTAACTTCCCGAGCCCCTGGAAGCATGAAAATCACTTTAAACATGCTAATTTTAGCTCTAACACTGATGATCCACCTACAAATGTGAACTGACGTTCAAAAATAAAACATTTGAAAACGGACCATTTTCCACATTTCTGAAGCATGACGTAATGGGGGGGTGTTATCTCTTTTGTCGAAAATCAGCCGTTTTTGCTCGAACATTAAATGCCTCCAAATGGTATTTAATTAACTTCCCGGGGTGAAGAAACCCTTTTTGAGAACTCAGAGTGAGTAAATTGGCCATTTTCATGCACTTTTAACCATTCCATAAATCTTGTGTTTTGGGCCCCTGGAAGCATGAAAATCACTTTAAACATGCTAATTTTAGCTCTAACACTGATGATCCACCTACAAATGTGAACTGACGTTCAAAAATAAAGCATTTGAAAACGGACCATTTTCCACATTTCTGAAGCATGACGTAATGGGGGGGTGTTATCTCTTTTGTCGAAAATCAGCCGTTTTTGCTCGAACATTAAAGGCCTCCAAATGGTATTTAATTAACTTCCCGAGCCCCTGGAAGCATGAAAATCACTTTAAACATGCTAATTTTAGCTCTAACACTGATGATCCACCTACAAATGTGAACTGACGTTCAAAAATAAAACATTTGAAAACGGACCATTTTCCACATTTCTGAAGCATGACGTAATGGGGGGGTGTTATCTCTTTTGTCGAAAATCAGCCGTTTTTGCTCGAACATTAAATGCCTCCAAATGGTATTTAATTAACTTCCCGAGCCCCTGGAAGCATGAAAATCACTTTAAACATGCTAATTTTAGCTCTAACACTGATGATCCACCTACAAATGTGAACAGACGTTCAAAAATAAAACATTTGAAAACGGACCATTTTCCACATTTCTGAAGCATGACGTAATGGGGGGGTGTTATCTCTTTTGTCGAAAATCACCCGTTTTTGCTCGAACATTAAATGCCTCCAAATGGTATTTAATTAACTTCCCGGGGTGAAGAAACCCTTTTTGAGAACTCAGAGTGAGTAAATTGGCCATTTTCATGCACTTTTAACCATTCCATAAATCTTGTGTTTTGGGCCCCTGGAAGCATGAAAATCACTTTAAACATGCTAATTTTAGCTCTAACACTGATGATCCACCTACAAATGTGAACTGACGTTCAAAAATAAAACATTTGAAAACGGACCATTTTCCACATTTCTGAAGCATGACGTAATGGGGGGGTGTTATCTCTTTTGTCGAAAATCAGCCGTTTTTGCTCGAACATTAAATGCCTCCAAATGGTATTTAATTAACTTCCCGGGGTGAAGAAACCCTTTTTGAGAACTCAGAGTGAGTAAATTGGCCATTTTCATGCACTTTTAACCATTCCATAAATCTTGTGTTTTGGGCCCCTGGAAGCATGAAAATCACTTTAAACATGCTAATTTTAGCTCTAACACTGATGATCCACCTACAAATGTGAACTGACGTTCAAAAATAAAACATTTGAAAACGGACCATTTTCCACATTTCTGAAGCATGACGTAATGGGGGGGTGTTATCTCTTTTGTCGAAAATCAGCCGTTTTTGCTCGAACATTAAATGCCTCCAAATGGTATTTATTTCACTTCCCGAGCCCCTGGAAGCATGAAAATCACTTTAAACATGCTAATTTTAGCTCTAACACTGATGATCCACCTACAAATGTGAACTGACGTTCAAAAATAAAACATTTGAAAACGGACCATTTTCCACATTTCTGAAGCATGACGTAATGGGGGGGTGTTATCTCTTTTGTCGAAAATCAGCCGTTTTTGCTCGAACATTAAATGCCTCCAAATGGTATTTAATTAACTTCCCGGGGTGAAGAAACCCTTTTTGAGAACTCAGAGTGAGTAAATTGGCCATTTTCATGCACTTTTAACCATTCCATAAATCTTGTGTTTTGGGCCCCTGGAAGCATGAAAATCACTTTAAACATGCTAATTTTAGCTCTAACACTGATGATCCACCTACAAATGTGAACTGACGTTCAAAAATAAAGCATTTGAAAACGGACCATTTTCCACATTTCTGAAGCATGACGTAATGGGGGGGTGTTATCTCTTTTGTCGAAAATCAGCCGTTTTTGCTCGAACATTAAAGGCCTCCAAATGGTATTTAATTAACTTCCCGAGCCCCTGGAAGCATGAAAATCACTTTAAACATGCTAATTTTAGCTCTAACACTGATGATCCACCTACAAATGTGAACTGACGTTCAAAAATAAAACATTTGAAAACGGACCATTTTCCACATTTCTGAAGCATGACGTAATGGGGGGGTGTTATCTCTTTTGTCGAAAATCAGCCGTTTTTGCTCGAACATTAAATGCCTCCAAATGGTATTTAATTAACTTCCCGAGCCCCTGGAAGCATGAAAATCACTTTAAACATGCTAATTTTAGCTCTAACACTGATGATCCACCTACAAATGTGAACAGACGTTCAAAAATAAAACATTTGAAAACGGACCATTTTCCACATTTCTGAAGCATGACGTAATGGGGGGGTGTTATCTCTTTTGTCGAAAATCACCCGTTTTTGCTCGAACATTAAATGCCTCCAAATGGTATTTAATTAACTTCCCGGGGTGAAGAAACCCTTTTTGAGAACTCAGAGTGAGTAAATTGGCCATTTTCATGCACTTTTAACCATTCCATAAATCTTGTGTTTTGGGCCCCTGGAAGCATGAAAATCACTTTAAACATGCTAATTTTAGCTCTAACACTGATGATCCACCTACAAATGTGAACTGACGTTCAAAAATAAAACATTTGAAAACGGACCATTTTCCACATTTCTGAAGCATGACGTAATGGGGGGGTGTTATCTCTTTTGTCGAAAATCAGCCGTTTTTGCTCGAACATTAAATGCCTCCAAATGGTATTTAATTAACTTCCCGGGGTGAAGAAACCCTTTTTGAGAACTCAGAGTGAGTAAATTGGCCATTTTCATGCACTTTTAACCATTCCATAAATCTTGTGTTTTGGGCCCCTGGAAGCATGAAAATCACTTTAAACATGCTAATTTTAGCTCTAACACTGATGATCCACCTACAAATGTGAACTGACGTTCAAAAATAAAACTTTTGAAAACGGACCATTTTCCACATTTCTGAAGCATGACGTAATGGGGGGGTGTTATCTCTTTTGTCGAAAATCAGCCGTTTTTGCTCGAACATTAAATGCCTCCAAATGGTATTTAATTAACTTCCCGTTGTGAAGAAACCCTTTTTGAGAACTCAGAGTGAGTAAATTGGCCATTTTCATGCACTTTTAACCATTCCATAAATCTTGTGTTTTGGGCCCCTGGAAGCATGAAAATCACTTTAAACATGCTAATTTTAGCTCTAAAACTGATGATCCACCTACAAATGTGAACTGACGTTCAAAAATAAAACATTTGAAAACGGACCATTTTCCACATTTCTGAAGCATGACGTAATGGGGGGGTGTTATCTCTTTTGTCGAAAATCAGCCGTTTTTGCTCGAACATTAAATGCCTCCAAATGGTATTTAATTAACTTCCTGAGCCCCTGGAAGCATGAAAATCACTTTAAACATGCTAATTTTAGCTCTAACACTGATGATCCACCTACAAATGTGAACTGACGTTCAAAAATAAAACATTTGAAAACGGACCATTTTCCACATTTCTGAAGCATGACGTAATGGGGGGGTGTTATCTCTTTTGTCGAAAATCAGCCGTTTTTGCTCGAACATTAAATGCCTCCAAATGGTATTTATTTCACTTCCCGAGCCCCTGGAAGCATGAAAATCACTTTAAACATGCTAATTTTAGCTCTAACACTGATGATCCACCTACAAATGTGAACTGACGTTCAAAAATAAAACATTTGAAAACGGACCATTTTCCACATTTCTGAAGCATGACGTAATGGGGGGGTGTTATCTCTTTTGTCGAAAATCAGCCGTTTTTGCTCGAACATTAAATGCCTCCAAATGGTATTTAATTAACTTCCCGAGCCCCTGGAAGCATGAAAATCACTTTAAACATGCTAATTTTAGCTCTAACACTGATGATCCACCTACAAATGTGAACTGACGTTCAAAAATAAAACATTTGAAAACGGACCATTTTCCACATTTCTGAAGCATGACGTAATGGGGGGGTGTTATCTCTTTTGTCGAAAATCAGCCGTTTTTGCTCGAACATTAAATGCCTCCAAATGGTATTTAATTAACTTCCCGGGGTGAAGAAACCCCTTTTGAGAACTCAGAGTGAGTAAATTGGCCATTTTCATGCACTTTTAACCATTCCATAAATCTTGTGTTTTGGGCCCCTGGAAGCATGAAAATCACTTTAAACATGCTAATTTTAGCTCTAACACTGATGATCCACCTACAAATGTGAACTGACGTTCAAAAATAAAACATTTGAAAACGGACCATTTTCCACATTTCTGAAGCATGGCGTAATGGGGGGGTGTTATCTCTTTTGTCGAAAATCAGCAGTTTTTGCTCGAACATTAAATGCCTCCAAATGGTATTTAATTAACTTCCCGAGCCCCTGGAAGCATGAAAATCACTTTAAACATGCTAATTTTAGCTCTAACACTGATGATCCACCTACAAATGTGAACTGACGTTCAAAAATAAAACATTTGAAAACGGACCATTTTCCACATTTCTGAAGCATGACGTAATGGGGGGGGTGTTATCTCTTTTGTCGAAAATCAGCCGTTTTTGCTCGAACATTAAATGCCTCCAAATGGTATTTAATTAACTTCCCGAGCCCCTGGAAGCATGAAAATCATTTTAAACATGCTAATTTTAGCTCTAACACTGATGATCCACCTACAAATGTGAACTGACGTTCAAAAATAAAACATTTGAAAACGGACCATTTTCCACATTTCTGAAGCATGACGTAATGGGGGGGTGTTATCTCTTTTGTCGAAAATCAGCCGTTATTGCTCGAACATTAAATGCCTCCAAATGGTATTTAATTAACTTCCCGAGCCCCTGGAAGCATGAAAATCACTTTAAACATGCTAATTTTAGCTCTAACACTGATGATCCACCTACAAATGTGAACTGACGTTCAAAAATAAAACATTTGAAAACGGACCATTTTCCACATTTCTGAAGCATGACGTAATGGGGGGGTGTTATCTCTTTTGTCGAAAATCAGCCGTTTTTGCTCGAACATTAAATGCCTCCAAATGGTATTTAATTAACTTCCCGAGCCCCTGGAAGCATGAAAATCACTTTAAACATGCTAATTTTAGCTCTAACACTGATGATCCA
Organism: Lissotriton vulgaris; assembly: GCF_964263255.1. Lineage (NCBI taxonomy): Eukaryota > Metazoa > Chordata > Amphibia > Caudata > Salamandridae > Lissotriton > Lissotriton vulgaris. The sequence continues at coordinate 425,366 of NW_028245168.1, forward strand.
CCTACAAATGTGAACTGACGTTCAAAAATAAAACATTTGAAAACGGACCATTTTCCACATTTCTGAAGCATGACGTAATGGGGGGGGTGTTATCTCTTTTGTCGAAAATCAGCCGTTTTTGCTCGAACATTAAATGCCTCCAAATGGTATTTAATTAACTTCCCGAGCCCCTGGAAGCATGAAAATCATTTTAAACATGCTAATTTTAGCTCTAACACTGATGATCCACCTACAAATGTGAACTGACGTTCAAAAATAAAACATTTGAAAACGGACCATTTTCCACATTTCTGAAGCATGACGTAATGGGGGGGTGTTATCTCTTTTGTCGAAAATCAGCCGTTTTTGCTCGAACATTAAATGCCTCCAAATGGTATTTAATTAACTTCCCGAGCCCCTGGAAGCATGAAAATCACTTTAAACATGCTAATTTTAGCTCTAACACTGATGATCCACCTACAAATGTGAACTGACGTTCAAAAATAAAACATTTGAAAACGGACCATTTTCCACATTTCTGAAGCATGACGTAATGGGGGGGTGTTATCTCTTTTGTCGAAAATCAGCCGTTTTTGCTCGAACATTAAATGCCTCCAAATGGTATTTAATTAACTTCCCGGGGTGAAGAAACCCCTTTTGAGAACTCAGAGTGAGTAAATTGGCCATTTTCATGCACTTTAAACCATTCCATAAATCTTGTGTTTTGGGCCCCTGGAAGCATGAAAATCACTTTAAACATGCTAATTTTAGCTCTAACACTGATGATCCACCTACAAATGTGAACTGACGTTCAAAAATAAAACATTTGAAAACGGACCATTTTCCACATTTCTGAAGCATGGCGTAATGGGGGGGTGTTATCTCTTTTGTCGAAAATCAGCAGTTTTTGCTCGAACATTAAATGCCTCCAAATGGTATTTAATTAACTTCCCGAGCCCCTGGAAGCATGAAAATCACTTTAAACATGCTAATTTTAGCTCTAACACTGATGATCCACCTACAAATGTGAACTGACGTTCAAAAATAAAACATTTGAAAACGGACCATTTTCCACATTTCTGAAGCATGACGTAATGGGGGGGTGTTATCTCTTTTGTCGAAAATCAGCCGTTTTTGCTCGAACATTAAATGCCTCCAAATGGTATTTAATTAACTTCCCGAGCCCCTGGAAGCATGAAAATCACTTTAAACATGCTAATTTTAGCTCTAACACTGATGATCCACCTACAAATGTGAACTGACGTTCAAAAATAAAACATTTGAAAACGGACCATTTTCCACATTTCTGAAGCATGACGTAATGGGGGGGGTGTTATCTCTTTTGTCGAAAATCAGCCGTTTTTGCTCGAACATTAAATGCCTCCAAATGGTATTTAATGAACTTCCCGAGCCCCTGGAAGCATGAAAATCATTTTAAACATGCTAATTTTAGCTCTAACACTGATGATCCACCTACAAATGTGAACTGACGTTCAAAAATAAAACATTTGAAAACGGACCATTTTCCACATTTCTGAAGCATGACGTAATGGGGGGGTGTTATCTCTTTTGTCGAAAATCAGCCGTTTTTGCTCGAACATTAAATGCCTCCAAATGGTATTTATTTCACTTCCCGGGGTGAAGAAACCCTTTTTGAGAACTCAGAGTGAGTAAATTGGCCATTTTCATGCACTTTTAACCATTCCATAAATCTTGTGTTTTGGGCCCCTGGAAGCATGAAAATCACTTTAAACATGCTAATTTTAGCTCTAACACTGATGATCCACCTACAAATGTGAACTGACGTTCAAAAATAAAACATTTGAAAACGGACCATTTTCCACATTTCTGAAGCATGACGTAATGGGGGGGTGTTATCTCTTTTGTCGAAAATCAGCCGTTTTTGCTCGAACATTAAATGCCTCCAAATGGTATTTATTTCACTTCCCGAGCCCCTGGAAGCATGAAAATCACTTTAAACATGCTAATTTTAGCTCTAACACTGATGATCCACCTACAAATGTGAACTGACGTTCAAAAATAAAACATTTGAAAACGGACCATTTTCCACATTTCTGAAGCATGACGTAATGGGGGGGTGTTATCTCTTTTGTCGAAAATCAGCCGTTTTTGCTCGAACATTAAATGCCTCCAAATGGTATTTAATTAACTTCCCGAGCCCCTGGAAGCATGAAAATCACTTTAAACATGCTAATTTTAGCTCTAACACTGATGATCCACCTACAAATGTGAACTGACGTTCAAAAATAAAACATTTGAAAACGGACCATTTTCCACATTTCTGAAGCATGACGTAATGGGGGGGTGTTATCTCTTTTGTCGAAAATCAGCCGTTTTTGCTCGAACATTAAATGCCTCCAAATGGTATTTAATTAACTTCCCGGGGTGAAGAAACCCTTTTTGAGAACTCAGAGTGAGTAAATTGGCCATTTTCATGCACTTTTAACCATTCCATAAATCTTGTGTTTTGGGCCCCTGGAAGCATGAAAATCACTTTAAACATGCTAATTTTAGCTCTAACACTGATGATCCACCTACAAATGTGAACTGACGTTCAAAAATAAAACATTTGAAAACGGACCATTTTCCACATTTCTGAAGCATGACGTAATGGGGGGGTGTTATCTCTTTTGTCGAAAATCAGCCGTTTTTGCACGAACATTAAATGCCTCCAAATGGTATTTAATTAACTTCCCGAGCCCCTGGAAGCATGAAAATCACTTTAAACATGCTAATTTTAGCTCTAACACTGATGATCCACCTACAAATGTGAACTGACGTTCAAAAATAAAACATTTGAAAACGGACCATTTTCCACATTTCTGAAGCATGACGTAATGGGGGGGTGTTATCTCTTTTGTCGAAAATCAGCCGTTTTTGCTCGAACATTAAATGCCTCCAAATGGTATTTATTTCACTTCCCGAGCCCCTGGAAGCATGAAAATCACTTTAAACATGCTAATTTTAGCTCTAACACTGATGATCCACCTACAAATGTGAACTGACGTTCAAAAATAAAACATTTGAAAACGGACCATTTTCCACATTTCTGAAGCATGACGTAATGGGGGGGTGTTATCTCTTTTGTCGAAAATCAGCCGTTTTTGCTCGAACATTAAATGCCTCCAAATGGTATTTATTTCACTTCCCGAGCCCCTGGAAGCATGAAAATCACTTTAAACATGCTAATTTTAGCTCTAACACTGATGATCCACCTACAAATGTGAACTGACGTTCAAAAATAAAACATTTGAAAACGGACCATTTTCCACATTTCTGAAGCATGACGTAATGGGGGGGTGTTATCTCTTTTGTCGAAAATCAGCCGTTTTTGCTCGAACATTAAATGCCTCCAAATGGTATTTAATTAACTTCCCGGGGTGAAGAAACCCTTTTTGAGAACTCAGAGTGAGTAAATTGGCCATTTTCATGCACTTTTAACCATTCCATAAATCTTGTGTTTTGGGCCCCTGGAAGCATGAAAATCACTTTAAACATGCTAATTTTAGCTCTAACACTGATGATCCACCTACAAATGTGAACTGACGTTCAAAAATAAAACATTTGAAAACGGACCATTTTCCACATTTCTGAAGCATGACGTAATGGGGGGGTGTTATCTCTTTTGTCGAAAATCAGCCATTTTTGCTCGAACATTAAATGCCTCCAAATGGTATTTAATTAACTTCCCGAGCCCCTGGAAGCATGAAAATCACTTTAAACATGCTAATTTTAGCTCTAACACTGATGATCCACCTACAAATGTGAACTGACGTTCAAAAATAAAACATTTGAAAACGGACCATTTTCCACATATCTGAAGCATGACGTAATGGGGGGGTGTTATCTCTTTTGTCGAAAATCAGCCGTTTTTGCTCGAACATTAAATGCCTCCAAATGGTATTTAATTAACTTCCCGAGCCCCTGGAAGCATGAAAATCACTTTAAACATGCTAATTTTATCTCTAACACTGATGATCCACCTACAAATGTGAACAGACGTTCAAAAATAAAACATTTGAAAACGGACCATTTTCCACATTTCTGAAGCATGACGTAATGGGGGGGTGTTATCTCTTTTGTCGAAAATCAGCCGTTTTTGCTCGAACATTAAATGCCTCCAAATGGTATTTAATTAACTTCCCGAGCCCCTGGAAGCATGAAAATCACTTTAAACATGCTAATTTTATCTCTAACACTGATGATCCACCTACAAATGTGAACTGACGTTCAAAAATAAAACATTTGAAAACGGACCATTTTCCACATTTCTGAAGCATGACGTAATGGGGGGGTGTTATCTCTTTTGTCGAAAATCAGCCGTTTTTGCTCGAACATTAAATGCCTCCAAATGGTATTTAATTAACTTCCCGAGCCCCTGGAAGCATGAAAATCACTTTAAACATGCTAATTTTAGCTCTAACACTGATGATCCACCTACAAATGTGAACTGACGTTCAAAAATAAAACATTTGAAAACGGACCATTTTCCACATTTCTGAAGCATGATGTAATGGGGGGGTGTTATCTCTTTTGTCGAAAATCAGCCGTTTTTGCTCGAACATTAAATGCCTCCAAATGGTATTTAATTAACTTCCCGAGCCCCTGGAAGCATGAAAATCACTTTAAACATGCTAATTTTATCTCTAACACTGATGATCCACCTACAAATGTGAACAGACGTTCAAAAATAAAACATTTGAAAACGGACCATTTTCCACATTTCTGAAGCATGACGTAATGGGGGGGTGTTATCTCTTTTGTCGAAAATCAGCCGTTTTTGCTCGAACATTAAATGCCTCCAAATGGTATTTAATTAACTTCCCGGGGTGAAGAAACCCTTTTTGAGAACTCAGAGTGAGTAAATTGGCCATTTTCATGCACTTTTAACCATTCCATAAATCTTGTGTTTTGGGCCCCTGGAAGCATGAAAATCACTTTAAACATGCTAATTTTAGCTCTAACACTGATGATCCACCTACAAATGTGAACTGACGTTCAAAAATAAAACATTTGAAAACGGACCATTTTCCACATTTCTGAAGCATGACGTAATGGGGGGGTGTTATCTCTTTTGTCGAAAATCAGCCGTTTTTGCTCGAACATTAAATGCCTCCAAATGGTATTTAATTAACTTCCCGGGGTGAAGAAACCCTTTTTGAGAACTCAGAGTGAGTAAATTGGCCATCTTCATGCACTTTTAACCATTCCATAAATCTTGTGTTTTGGGCCCCTGGAAGCATGAAAATCACTTTAAACATGCTAATTTTAGCTCTAACACTGATGATCCACCTACAAATGTGAACTGACGTTCAAAAATAAAACATTTGAAAACGGACCATTTTCCACATTTCTGAAGCATGACGTAATGGGGGGGTGTTATCTCTTTTGTCGAAAATCAGCCGTTTTTGCTCGAACATTAAATGCCTCCAAATGGTATTTAATTAACTTCCCGGGGTGAAGAAACCCTTTTTGAGAACTCAGAGTGAGTAAATTGGCCATTTTAATGCACTTTTAACCATTCCATAAATCTTGTGTTTTGGGCCCCTGGAAGCATGAAAATCACTTTAAACATGCTAATTTTAGCTCTAACACTGATGATCCACCTACAAATGTGAACTGACGTTCAAAAATAAAACATTTGAAAACGGACCATTTTCCACATTTCTGAAGCATGACGTAATGGGGGGGTGTTATCTCTTTTGTCGAAAATCAGCCGTTTTTGCTCGAACATTAAATGCCTCCAAATGGTATTTAATTAACTTCCCGAGCCCCTGGAAGCATGAAAATCACTTTAAACATGCTAATTTTAGCTCTAACACTGATGATCCACCTACAAATGTGAACTGACGTTCAAAAATAAAACATTTGAAAACGGACCATTTTCCACATTTCTGAAGCATGACATAATGGGGGGTGTTATCTCTTTTGTCGAAAATCAGCCGTTTTTGCTCGAACATTGAATGCCTCCAAATGGTATTTAATTAACTTCCCGAGCCCCTGGAAGCATGAAAATCACTTTAAACATGCTAATTTTAGCTCTAACACTGATGATCCACCTACAAATGTGAACTGACGTTCAAAAATAAAACATTTGAAAACGGACCATTTTCCACATTTCTGAAGCATGACGTAATGGGGGGGTGTTATCTCTTTTGTCGAAAATCAGCCATTTTTGCTCGAACATTAAATGCCTCCAAATGGTATTTAATTAACTTCCCGAGCCCCTGGAAGCATGAAAATCACTTTAAACATGCTAATTTTAGCTCTAACACTGATGATCCACCTACAAATGTGAACTGACGTTCAAAAATAAAACATTTGAAAACGGACCATTTTCCACATTTCTGAAGCATGACGTAATGGGGGGGGTGTTATCTCTTTTGTCGAAAATCAGCCGTTTTTGCTCGAACATTAAATGCCTCCAAATGGTATTTAATTAACTTCCCGGGGTGAAGAAACCCTTTTTGAGAACTCAGAGTGAGTAAATTGGCCATTTTCATGCACTTTTAACCATTCCATAAATCTTGTGTTTTGGGCCCCTGGAAGCATGAAAATCACTTTAAACATGCTAATTTTAGCTCTAACACTGATGATCCACCTACAAATGTGAACTGACGTTCAAAAATAAAACATTTGAAAACGGACCATTTTCCACATTTCTGAAGCATGACGTAATGGGGGGGTGTTATCTCTTTTGTCGAAAATCAGCCGTTTTTGCTCGAACATTAAATGCCTCCAAATGGTATTTAATTAACTTCCCGAGCCCCTGGAAGCATGAAAATCACTTTAAACATGCTAATTTTAACTGTAACACTGATGATCCACCTACAAATGTGAACTGACGTTCAAAAATAAAACATTTGAAAACGGACCATTTTCCACATTTCTGAAGCATGACGTAATGGGGGGGTGTTATCTCTTTTGTCGAAAATCAGCCGTTTTTGCTCGAACATTAAATGCCTCCAAATGGTATTTAATTAACTTCCCGGGGTGAAGAAACCCTTTTTGAGAACTCAGAGTGAGTAAATTGGCCATTTTCATGCACTTTTAACCATTCCATAAATCTTGTGTTTTGGGCCCCTGGAAGCATGAAAATCACTTTAAACATGCTAATTTTAGCTCTAACACTGATGATCCACCTACAAATGTGAACTGACGTTCAAAAATAAAACATTTGAAAACGGACCATTTTCCACATTTCTGAAGCATGACGTAATGGGGGGGTGTTATCTCTTTTGTCGAAAATCAGCCGTTTTTGCACGAACATTAAATGCCTCCAAATGGTATTTAATTAACTTCCCGAGCCCCTGGAAGCATGAAAATCACTTTAAACATGCTAATTTTAGCTCTAACACTGATGATCCACCTACAAATGTGAACTGACGTTCAAAAATAAAACATTTGAAAACGGACCATTTTCCACATTTCTGAAGCATGACGTAATGGGGGGGTGTTATCTCTTTTGTCGAAAATCAGCCGTTTTTGCTCGAACATTAAATGCCTCCAAATGGTATTTATTTCACTTCCCGAGCCCCTGGAAGCATGAAAATCACTTTAAACATGCTAATTTTAGCTCTAACACTGATGATCCACCTACAAATGTGAACTGACGTTCAAAAATAAAACATTTGAAAACGGACCATTTTCCACATTTCTGAAGCATGACGTAATGGGGGGGTGTTATCTCTTTTGTCGAAAATCAGCCGTTTTTGCTCGAACATTAAATGCCTCCAAATGGTATTTATTTCACTTCCCGAGCCCCTGGAAGCATGAAAATCACTTTAAACATGCTAATTTTAGCTCTAACACTGATGATCCACCTACAAATGTGAACTGACGTTCAAAAATAAAACATTTGAAAACGGACCATTTTCCACATTTCTGTAGCATGACGTAATGGGGGGGTGTTATCTCTTTTGTCGAAAATCAGCCGTTTTTGCTCGAACATTAAATGCCTCCAAATGGTATTTAATTAACTTCCCGAGCCCCTGGAAGCATGAAAATCACTTTAAACATGCTAATTTTAGCTCTAACACTGATGATCCACCTACAAATGTGAACTGACGTTCAAAAATAAAACATTTGAAAACGGACCATTTTCCACATTTCTGAAGCATGACCTAATGGGGGGGTGTTATCTCTTTTGTCGAAAATCAGCCGATTTTGCTTGAACATTAAATGCCTCCAAATGGTATTTAATTAACTTCCCGGGGTGAAGAAACCCTTTTTGAGAACTCAGAGTGAGTAAATTGGCCATTTTCATGCACTTTTAACCATTCCATAAATCTTGTGTTTTGGGCCCCTGGAAGCATGAAAATCACTTTAAACATGCTAATTTTAGCTCTAACACTGATGATCCACCTACAAATGTGAACTGACGTTCAAAAATAAAACATTTGAAAACGGACCATTTTCCACATTTCTGAAGCATGACCTAATGGGGGGGTGTTATCTCTTTTGTCGAAAATCAGCCGTTTTTGCTCGAACATTAAATGCCTCCAAATGGTATTTAATTAACTTCCCGGGGTGAAGAAACCCTTTTTGAGAACTCAGAGTGAGTAAATTGGCCATTTTCATGCACTTTTAACCATTCCATAAATCTTGTGTTTTGGGCCCCTGGAAGCATGAAAATCACTTTAAACATGCTAATTTTAGCTCTAACACTGATGATCCACCTACAAATGTGAACTGACGTTCAAAAATAAAACATTTGAAAACGGACCATTTTCCACATTTCTGAAGCATGACGTAATGGGGGGGTGTTATCTCTTTTGTCGAAAATCAGCCGTTTTTGCTCGAACATTAAATGCCTCCAAATGGTATTTAATTAACTTCCCGAGCCCCTGGAAGCATGAAAATCACTTTAAACATGCTAATTTTAGCTCTAACACTGATGATCCACCTACAAATGTGAACTGACGTTAAAAAATAAAACATTTGAAAACGGACCATTTTCCACATTTCTGAAGCATGACGTAATGGGGGGGTGTTATCTCTTTTGTCGAAAATCAGCCGTTTTTGCTCGAACATTAAATGCCTCCAAATGGTATTTAATTAACTTCCCGAGCCCCTGGAAGCATGAAAATCACTTTAAACATGCTAATTTTAGCTCTAACACTGATGATCCACCTACAAATGTGAACAGACGTTCAAAAACTAAAACATTTGAAAACGGACCATTTTCCACATTTCTGAAGCATGACGTAATGGGGGGGTGTTATCTCTTTTGTCAAAAATCAGCCGTTTTTGCTCGAACATTAAATGCCTCCAAATGGTATTTAATTAACTTCCCGGGGTGAAGAAACCCTTTTTGAGAACTCAGAGTGAGTAAATTGGCCATTTTCATGCACTTTTAACCATTCCATAAATCTTGTGTTTTGGGCCCCTGGAAGCATGAAAATCACTTTAAACATGCTAATTTTAGCTCTAACACTGATGATCCACCTACAAATGTGAACTGACGTTCAAAAATAAAACATTTGAAAACGGACCATTTTCCACATTTCTGAAGCATGACGTAATGGGGGGGTGTTATCTCTTTTGTCGAAAATCAGCCGTTTTTGCTCGAACATTAAATGCCTCCAAATGGTATTTAATTAACTTCCCGGGGTGAAGAAACCCTTTTTGAGAACTCAGAGTGAGTAAATTGGCCATTTTAATGCACTTTTAACCATTCCATCAATCTTGTGTTTTGGGCCCCTGGAAGCATGAAAATCAATTTAAACATGCTAATTTTAGCTCTAACACTGATGATCCACCTACAAATGTGAACTGACGTTCAAAAATAAAACATTTGAAAACGGACCATTTTCCACATTTCTGAAGCATGACGTAATGGGGGGGTGTTATCTCTTTTGTCGAAAATCAGCCGTTTTTGCTCGAACATTAAATGCCTCCAAATGGTATTTATTTCACTTCCCGGGGTGAAGAAACCCTTTTTGAGAACTCAGAGTGAGTAAATTGGCCATTTTCATGCACTTTTAACCATTCCATTAATCTTGTGTTTTGGGCCCCTGGAAGCATGAAAATCACTTTAAACATGCTAATTTTAGCTCTAACACTGATGATCCACCTACAAATGTGAACTGACGTTCAAAAATAAAACATTTGAAAACGGACCATTTTCCACATTTCTGAAGCATGACGTAATGGGGGGGTGTTATCTCTTTTGTCGAAAATCAGCCGTTTTTGCTCGAACATTAAATGCCTCCAAATGGTATTTAATTAACTTCCCGAGCCCCTGGAAGCATGAAAATCACTTTAAACATGCTAATTTTAGCTCTAACACTGATGATCCACCTACAAATGTGAACTGACGTTCAAAAATAAAACATTTGAAAACGGACCATTTTCCACATTTCTGAAGCATGACATAATGGGGGGGTGTTATCTCTTTTGTCGAAAATCAGCCGTTTTTGCTCGAACATTAAATGCCTCCAAATGGTATTTAATTAACTTCCCGAGCCCCTGGAAGCATGAAAATCACTTTAAACATGCTAATTTTAGCTCTAACACTGATGATCCACCTACAAATGTGAACTGACGTTCAAAAATAAAACATTTGAAAACGGACCATTTTCCACATTTCTGAAGCATGACGTAATGGGGGGGTGTTATCTCTTTTGTCGAAAATCAGCCATTTTTGCTCGAACATTAAATGCCTCCAAATGGTATTTAATTAACTTCCCGAGCCCCTGGAAGCATGAAAATCACTTTAAACATGCGAATTTTAGCTCTAACACTGATGATCCACCTACAAATGTGAACTGACGTTCAAAAATAAAACATTTGAAAACGGACCATTTTCCACATTTCTGAAGCATGACGTAATGGGGGGGTGTTATCTCTTTTGTCGAAAATCAGCCATTTTTGCTTGAACATTAAATGCCTCCAAATGGTATTTAATTAACTTCCCGAGCCCCTGGAAGCATGAAAATCACTTTAAACATGCTAATTTTAGCTCTAACACTGATGATCCACCTACAAATGTGAACTGACGTTCAAAAATAAAACATTTGAAAACGGACCATTTTCCACATTTCTGAAGCATGACGTAATGGGGGGGTGTTATCTCTTTTGTCGAAAATCAGCCGTTTTTGCTCGAACATTAAATGCCTCCAAATGGTATTTAATTAACTTCCCGAGCCCCTGGAAGCATGAAAATCACTTTAAACATGCTAATTTTAGCTCTAACACTGATGATCCACCTACAAATGTGAACTGACGTTCAAAAATAAAACATTTGAAAACGGACCATTTTCCACATTTCTGAAGCATGACGTAATGGGGGGGTGTTATCTCTTTTGTCGAAAATCAGCCGTTTTTGCTCGAACATTAAATGCCTCCAAATGGTATTTAATTAACTTCCCGAGCCCCTGGAAGCATGAAAATCATTTTAAACATGCTAATTTTAGCTCTAACACTGATGATCCACCTACAAATGTGAACTGACGTTCAAAAATAAAACATTTGAAAACGGACCATTTTCCACATTTCTGAAGCATGACGTAATGGGGGGGTGTTATCTCTTTTGTCGAAAATCAGCCGTTTTTGCTCGAACATTAAATGCCTCCAAATGGTATTTATTTCACTTCCCGGGGTGAAGAAACCCTTTTTGAGAACTCAGAGTGAGTAAATTGGCCATTTTCATGCACTTTTAACCATTCCATAAATCTTGTGTTTTGGGCCTCTGGAAGCATGAAAATCACTTTAAACATGCTAATTTGAGCTCTAACACTGATGATCCACCTACAAATGTGAACTGACGTTCAAAAATAAAACATTTGAAAATGGACCATTTTCCACATTTCTGAAGCATGACGTAATGGGGGGGTGTTATCTCTTTTGTCGAAAATCAGCCGTTTTTGCTCGAACATTAAATGCCTCCAAATGGTATTTAATTAACTTCCCGAGCCCCTGGAAGCATGAAAATCACTTTAAACATGCTAATTTTAGCTCTAACACTGATGATCCATCTACAAATGTGAACTGACGTTCAAAAATAAAACATTTGAAAACGGACCATTTTCCACATTTCTGAAGCATGACGTAATGGGGGGGTGTTATCTCTTTTGTCGAAAATCAGCCGTTTTTGCTCGAACATTAAATGCCTCCAAATGGTATTTATTTCACTTCCCGAGCCCCTGGAAGCATGAAAATCACTTTAAACATGCTAATTTTAGCTCTAACACTGATGATCCACCTACAAATGTGAACTGACGTTCAAAAATAAAACATTTGAAAACGGACCATTTTCCACATTTCTGAAGCATGACGTAATGGGGGGGTGTTATCTCTTTTGTCGAAAATCAGCCGTTTTTGCTCGAACATTAAATGCCTCCAAATGGTATTTAATTAACTTCCCGAGCCCCTGGAAGCATGAAAATCACTTTAAACATGCTAATTTTAGCTCTAACACTGATGATCCACCTACAAATGTGAACTGACGTTCAAAAATAAAACATTTGAAAACGGACCATTTTCCACATTTCTGAAGCATGACGTAATGGGGGGGTGTTATCTCTTTTGTCGAAAATCAGCCGTTTTTGCTCGAACATTAAATGCCTCCAAATGGTATTTAATTAACTTCCCGGGGTGAAGAAACCCTTTTTGAGAACTCAGAGTGAGTAAATTGGCCATTTTCATGCACTTTTAACCATTCCATAAATCTTGTGTTTTGGGCCCCTGGAAGCATGAAAATCACTTTAAACATGCTAATTTTAGCTCTAACACTGATGATCCACCTACAAATGTGAACTGACGTTCAAAAATAAAACATTTGAAAACGGACCATTTTTCACATTTCTGAAGCATGACGTAATGGGGGGGTGTTATCTCTTTTGTCGAAAATCAGCCGTTTTTGCACGAACATTAAATGCCTCCAAATGGTATTTAATTAACTTCCCGAGCCCCTGGAAGCATGAAAATCACTTTAAACATGCTAATTTTAGCTCTAACACTGATGATCCACCTACAAATGTGAACTGACGTTCAAAAATAAAACATTTGAAAACGGACCATTTTCCACATTTCTGAAGCATGACGTAATAGGGGGGTGTTATCTCTTTTGTCGAAAATCAGCCGTTTTTGCTCGAACATTAAATGCCTCCAAATGGTATTTATTTCACTTCCCGAGCCCCTGGAAGCATGAAAATCACTTTAAACATGCTAATTTTAGCTCTAACACTGATGATCCACCTACAAATGTGAACTGACGTTCAAAAATAAAACATTTGAAAACGGACCATTTTCCACATTTCTGAAGCATGACGTAATGGGGGGGTGTTATCTCTTTTGTCGAAAATCAGCCGTTTTTGCTCGAACATTAAATGCCTCCAAATGGTATTTATTTCACTTCCCGAGCCCCTGGAAGCATGAAAATCACTTTAAACATGCTAATTTTAGCTCTAACACTGATGATCCACCTACAAATGTGAACTGACGTTCAAAAATAAAACATTTGAAAGCGGACCATTTTCCACATTTCTGAAGCATGACGTAATGGGGGGGAGTTATCTCTTTTGTCGAAAATCAGCCGTTTTTGCTCGAACATTAAATACCTCCAAATGGTATTTAATTAACTTCCCGAGCCCCTGGAAGCATGAAAATCACTTTAAACATGCTAATTTTAGCTCTAACACTGATGATCCACCTACAAATGTGAACTGACGTTCAAAAATAAAACATTTGAAAACGGACCATTTTCCACATTTCTGAAGCATGACGTAATGGGGGGGTGTTATCTCTTTTGTCGAAAATCAGCCGTTTTTGCTCGAACATTAAATGCCTCCAAATGGTATTTAATTAACTTCCCGAGCCCCTGGAAGCATGAAAATCACTTTAAACATGCTAATTTTAGCTCTAACACTGATGATCCACCTACAAATGTGAACTGACGTTCAAAAATAAAACATTTGAAAACGGACCATTTTCCACATTTCTGAAGCATGACGTAATGGGGGGGTGTTATCTCTTTTGTCGAAAATCAGCCGTTTTTGCTCGAACATTAAATGCCTCCAAATGGTATTTAATTAACTTCCCGAGCCCCTGGAAGCATGAAAATCACTTTAAACATGCTAATTTTAGCTCTAACACTGATGATCCACCTACAAATGTGAACAGACGTTCAAAAATAAAACATTTGAAAACGGACCATTTTCCACATTTCTGAAGCATGACGTAATGGGGGGGTGTTATCTCTTTTGTCGAAAATCAGCCGTTTTTGCTCGAACATTAAATGCCTCCAAATGGTATTTAATTAACTTCCCGGGGTGAAGAAACCCTTTTTGAGAACTCAGAGTGAGTAAATTGGCCATTTTCATGCACTTTTAACCATTCCATAAATCTTGTGTTTTGGGCCCCTGGAAGCATGAAAATCACTTTAAACATGCTAATTTTAGCTCTAACACTGATGATCCACCTACAAATGTGAACTGACGTTCAAAAATAAAACATTTGAAAACGGACCATTTTCCACATTTCTGAAGCATGACGTAATGGGGGGGTGTTATCTCTTTTGTCGAAAATCAGCCGTTTTTGCTCGAACATTAAATGCCTCCAAATGGTATTTAATTAACTTCCCGGGGTGAAGAAACCCTTTTTGAGAACTCAGAGTGAGTAAATTGGCCATTTTCATGCACTTTTAACCATTCCATAAATCTTGTGTTTTGGGCCCCTGGAAGCATGAAAATCACTTTAAACATGCTAATTTTAGCTCTAACACTGATGATCCACCTACAAATGTGAACTGACGTTCAAAAATAAAATATTTGAAAACGGACCATTTTCCACATTTCTGAAGCATGACGTAATGGGGGGGTGTTATCTCTTTTGTCGAAAATCAGCCGTTTTTGCTCGAACATTAAATGCCTCCAAATGGTATTTAATTAACTTCCCGGGGTGAAGAAACCCTTTTTGAGAACTCAGAGTGAGTAAATTGGCCATTTTAATGCACTTTTAACCATTCCATAAATCTTGTGTTTTGGGCCCCTGGAAGCATGAAAATCACTTTAAACATGCTAATTTTAGCTCTAACACTGATGATCCACCTACAAATGTGAACTGACGTTCAAAAATAAAACATTTGAAAGCGGACCATTTTCCACATTTCTGAAGCATGACGTAATGGGGGGGGTGTTATCTCTTTTGTCGAAAATCAGCCGTTTTTGCTCGAACATTAAATGCCTCCAAATGGTATTTAATTAACTTCCCGAGCCCCTGGAAGCATGAAAATCACTTTAAACATGCTAATTTTAGCTCTAACACAGATGATCCACCTACAAATGTGAACTGACGTTCAAAAATAAAACATTTGAAAACGGACCATTTTCCACATTTCTGAAGCATGACGTAATGGGGGGGTGTTATCTCTTTTGTCGAAAATCAGCCGTTTTTGCTCGAACATTAAATGCCTCCAAATGGTATTTATTTCACTTCCCGGGGTGAAGAAACCCTTTTTGAGAACTCAGAGTGAGTAAATTGGCCATTTTCATGCACTTTTAACCATTCCATTAATCTTGTGTTTTGGGCCCCTGGAAGCATGAAAATCACTTTAAACATGCTAATTTTAGCTCTAACACTGATGATCCACCTAGAAATGTGAACTGACGTTCAAAAATAAAACATTTGAAAACGGACCATTTTCCACATTTCTGAAGCATGACGTAATGGGGGGGTGTTATCTCTTTTGTCGAAAATCAGCCGTTTTTGCTCGAACATTAAATGCCTCCAAATGGTATTTAATTAACTTCCCGAGCCCCTGGAAGCATGAAAATCACTTTAAACATGCAAATTTTAGCTCTAACACTGATGATCCACCTACAAATGTGAACTGACGTTCAAAAATAAAACATTTGAAAACGGACCATTTTCCACATTTCTGAAGCATGACGTAATGGGGGGGTGTTATCTCTTTTGCTGAAAATCAGCCGTTTTTGCTCGAACATTAAATGCCTCCAAATGGTATTTAATTAACTTCCTGAGCCCCTGGAAGCATGAAAATCACTTTAAACATGCTAATTTTAGCTCTAACACTGATGATCCACCTACAAATGTGAACTGACGTTCAAAAATAAAACATTTGAAAACGGACCATTTTCCACATTTCTGAAGCATGACGTAATGGGGGGGTGTTATCTCTTTTGTCGAAAATCAGCCGTTTTTGCTCGAACAGAAAATGCCTCCAAATGGTATTTAATTAACTTCCCGAGCCCCTGGAAGCATGAAAATCACTTTAAACATGCTAATTTTAGCTCTAACACTGATGATCCACCTACAAATGTGAACTGACGTTCAAAAATAAAACATTTGAAAACGGACCATTTTCCACATTTCTGAAGCATGAAGTAATGGGGGGGTGTTATCTCTTTTGTCGAAAATCAGCCGTTTTTGCTCGAACATTAAATGCCTCCAAATGGTATTTAATTAACTTCCCGAGCCCCTGGAAGCATGAAAATCACTTTAAACATGCTAATTTTAGCTCTAACACTGATGATCCACCTACAAATGTGAACTGACGTTCAAAAATAAAACATTTGAAAACGGACCATTTTCCACATTTCTGAAGCATGACGTAATGGGGGGGTGTTATCTCTTTTGTCGAAAATCAGCCGTTTTTGCTCGAACATTAAATGCCTCCAAATGGTATTTAATTAACTTCCCGAGCCCCTGGAAGCATGAAAATCACTTTAAACATGCTAATTTTAGCTCTAACACTGATGATCCACCTACAAATGTGAACTGACGTTCAAAAATAAAACATTTGAAAACGGACCATTTTCCACATTTCTGAAGCATGACGTAATGGGGGGGTGTTATCTCGTTTGTCGAAAATCAGCCGTTTTTGCTCGAACATTAAATGCCTCCAAATGGTATTTAATTAACTTCCCGAGCCCCTGGAAGCATGAAAATCACTTTAAACATGCTAATTTTAGCTCTAACACTGATGATCCACCTACAAATGTGAACTGACGTTCAAAAATAAAACATTTGAAAACGGACCATTTTCCACATTTCTGAAGCATGATGTAATGGGGGGGTGTTATCTCTTTTGTCGAAAATCAGCCGTTTTTGCTCGAACATTAAATGCCTCCAAATGGTATTTAATTAACTTCCCGAGCCCCTGGAAGCATGAAAATCACTTTAAACATGCTAATTTTATCTCTAACACTGATGATCCACCTACAAATGTGAACAGACGTTCAAAAATAAAACATTTGAAAACGGACCATTTTCCACATTTCTGAAGCATGACGTAATGGGGGGGTGTTATCTCTTTTGTCGAAAATCAGCCGTTTTTGCTCGAACATTAAATGCCTCCAAATGGTATTTAATTAACTTCCCGGGGTGAAGAAACCCTTTTTGAGAACTCAGAGTGAGTAAATTGGCCATTTTCATGCACTTTTAACCATTCCATAAATCTTGTGTTTTGGGCCCCTGGAAGCATGAAAATCACTTTAAACATGCTAATTTTAGCTCTAACACTGATGATCCACCTACAAATGTGAACTGACGTTCAAAAATAAAACATTTGAAAACGGACCATTTTCCACATTTCTGAAGCATGACGTAATGGGGGGGTGTTATCTCTTTTGTCGAAAATCAGCTGTTTTTGCTCGAACATTAAATGCCTCCAAATGGTATTTAATTAACTTCCCGGGGTGAAGAAACCCTTTTTGAGAACTCAGAGTGAGTAAATTGGCCATCTTCATGCACTTTTAACCATTCCATAAATCTTGTGTTTTGGGCCCCTGGAAGCATGAAAATCACTTTAAACATGCTAATTTTAGCTCTAACACTGATGATCCACCTACAAATGTGAACTGACGTTCAAAAATAAAACATTTGAAAACGGACCATTTTCCACATTTCTGAAGCATGACGTAATGGGGGGGTGTTATCTCTTTTGTCGAAAATCAGCCGTTTTTGCTCGAACATTAAATGCCTCCAAATGGTATTTAATTAACTTCCCGGGGTGAAGAAACCCTTTTTGAGAACTCAGAGTGAGTAAATTGGCCATTTTAATGCACTTTTAACCATTCCATAAATCTTGTGTTTTGGGCCCCTGGAAGCATGAAAATCACTTTAAACATGCTAATTTTAGCTCTAACACTGATGATCCACCTACAAATGTGAACTGACGTTCAAAAATAAAACATTTGAAAACGGACCATTTTCCACATTTCTGAAGCATGACGTAATGGGGGGGTGTTATCTCTTTTGTCGAAAATCAGCCGTTTTTGCTCGAACATTAAATGCCTCCAAATGGTATTTAATTAACTTCCCGAGCCCCTGGAAGCATGAAAATCACTTTAAACATGCTAATTTTAGCTCTAACACTGATGATCCACCTACAAATGTGAACTGACGTTCAAAAATAAAACATTTGAAAACGGACCATTTTCCACATTTCTGAAGCATGACATAATGGGGGGTGTTATCTCTTTTGTCGAAAATCAGCCGTTTTTGCTCGAACATTGAATGCCTCCAAATGGTATTTAATTAACTTCCCGAGCCCCTGGAAGCATGAAAATCACTTTAAACATGCTAATTTTAGCTCTAACACTGATGATCCACCTACAAATGTGAACTGACGTTCAAAAATAAAACATTTGAAAACGGACCATTTTCCACATTTCTGAAGCATGACGTAATGGGGGGGTGTTATCTCTTTTGTCGAAAATCAGCCATTTTTGCTCGAACATTAAATGCCTCCAAATGGTATTTAATTAACTTCCCGAGCCCCTGGAAGCATGAAAATCACTTTAAACATGCTAATTTTAGCTCTAACACTGATGATCCACCTACAAATGTGAACTGACGTTCAAAAATAAAACATTTGAAAACGGACCATTTTCCACATTTCTGAAGCATGACGTAATGGGGGGGGTGTTATCTCTTTTGTCGAAAATCAGCCGTTTTTGCTCGAACATTAAATGCCTCCAAATGGTATTTAATTAACTTCCCGGGGTGAAGAAACCCTTTTTGAGAACTCAGAGTGAGTAAATTGGCCATTTTCATGCACTTTTAACCATTCCATAAATCTTGTGTTTTGGGCCCCTGGAAGCATGAAAATCACTTTAAACATGCTAATTTTAGCTCTAACACTGATGATCCACCTACAAATGTGAACTGACGTTCAAAAATAAAACATTTGAAAACGGACCATTTTCCACATTTCTGAAGCATGACGTAATGGGGGGGTGTTATCTCTTTTGTCGAAAATCAGCCGTTTTTGCTCGAACATTAAATGCCTCCAAATGGTATTTAATTAACTTCCCGAGCCCCTGGAAGCATGAAAATCACTTTAAACATGCTAATTTTAACTGTAACACTGATGATCCACCTACAAATGTGAACTGATGTTCAAAAATAAAACATTTGAAAACGGACCATTTTCCACATTTCTGAAGCATGACGTAATGGGGGGGTGTTATCTCTTTTGTCGAAAATCAGCCGTTTTTGCTCGAACATTAAATGCCTCCAAATGGTATTTAATTAACTTCCCGGGGTGAAGAAACCCTTTTTGAGAACTCAGAGTGAGTAAATTGGCCATTTTCATGCACTTTTAACCATTCCATAAATCTTGTGTTTTGGGCCCCTGGAAGCATGAAAATCACTTTAAACATGCTAATTTTAGCTCTAACACTGATGATCCACCTACAAATGTGAACTGACGTTCAAAAATAAAACATTTGAAAACGGACCATTTTCCACATTTCTGAAGCATGACGTAATGGGGGGGTGTTATCTCTTTTGTCGAAAATCAGCCGTTTTTGCACGAACATTAAATGCCTCCAAATGGTATTTAATTAACTTCCCGAGCCCCTGGAAGCATGAAAATCACTTTAAACATGCTAATTTTAGCTCTAACACTGATGATCCACCTACAAATGTGAACTGACGTTCAAAAATAAAACATTTGAAAACGGACCATTTTCCACATTTCTGAAGCATGACGTAATGGGGGGGTGTTATCTCTTTTGTCGAAAATCAGCCGTTTTTGCTCGAACATTAAATGCCTCCAAATGGTATTTATTTCACTTCCCGAGCCCCTGGAAGCATGAAAATCACTTTAAACATGCTAATTTTAGCTCTAACACTGATGATCCACCTACAAATGTGAACTGACGTTCAAAAATAAAACATTTGAAAACGGACCATTTTCCACATTTCTGAAGCATGACGTAATGGGGGGGTGTTATCTCTTTTGTCGAAAATCAGCCGTTTTTGCTCGAACATTAAATGCCTCCAAATGGTATTTATTTCACTTCCCGAGCCCCTGGAAGCATGAAAATCACTTTAAACATGCTAATTTTAGCTCTAACACTGATGATCCACCTACAAATGTGAACTGACGTTCAAAAATAAAACATTTGAAAACGGACCATTTTCCACATTTCTGTAGCATGACGTAATGGGGGGGTGTTATCTCTTTTGTCGAAAATCAGCCGTTTTTGCTCGAACATTAAATGCCTCCAAATGGTATTTAATTAACTTCCCGAGCCCCTGGAAGCATGAAAATCACTTTAAACATGCTAATTTTAGCTCTAACACTGATGATCCACCTACAAATGTGAACTGACGTTCAAAAATAAAACATTTGAAAACGGACCATTTTCCACATTTCTGAAGCATGACCTAATGGGGGGGTGTTATCTCTTTTGTCGAAAATCAGCCGATTTTGCTTGAACATTAAATGCCTCCAAATGGTATTTAATTAACTTCCCGGGGTGAAGAAACCCTTTTTGAGAACTCAGAGTGAGTAAATTGGCCATTTTCATGCACTTTTAACCATTCCATAAATCTTGTGTTTTGGGCCCCTGGAAGCATGAAAATCACTTTAAACATGCTAATTTTAGCTCTAACACTGATGATCCACCTACAAATGTGAACTGACGTTCAAAAATAAAACATTTGAAAACGGACCATTTTCCACATTTCTGAAGCATGACCTAATGGGGGGGTGTTATCTCTTTTGTCGAAAATCAGCCGTTTTTGCTCGAACATTAAATGCCTCCAAATGGTATTTAATTAACTTCCCGGGGTGAAGAAACCCTTTTTGAGAACTCAGAGTGAGTAAATTGGCCATTTTCATGCACTTTTAACCATTCCATAAATCTTGTGTTTTGGGCCCCTGGAAGCATGAAAATCACTTTAAACATGCTAATTTTAGCTCTAACACTGATGATCCACCTACAAATGTGAACTGACGTTCAAAAATAAAACATTTGAAAACGGACCATTTTCCACATTTCTGAAGCATGACGTAATGGGGGGGTGTTATCTCTTTTGTCGAAAATCAGCCGTTTTTGCTCGAACATTAAATGCCTCCAAATGGTATTTAATTAACTTCCCGAGCCCCTGGAAGCATGAAAATCACTTTAAACATGCTAATTTTAGCTCTAACACTGATGATCCACCTACAAATGTGAACTGACGTTAAAAAATAAAACATTTGAAAACGGACCATTTTCCACATTTCTGAAGCATGACGTAATGGGGGGGTGTTATCTCTTTTGTCGAAAATCAGCCGTTTTTGCTCGAACATTAAATGCCTCCAAATGGTATTTAATTAACTTCCCGAGCCCCTGGAAGCATGAAAATCACTTTAAACATGCTAATTTTAGCTCTAACACTGATGATCCACCTACAAATGTGAACAGACGTTCAAAAATAAAACATTTGAAAACGGACCATTTTCCACATTTCTGAAGCATGACGTAATGGGGGGGGTGTTATCTCTTTTGTCAAAAATCAGCCGTTTTTGCTCGAACATTAAATGCCTCCAAATGGTATTTAATTAACTTCCCGGGGTGAAGAAACCCTTTTTGAGAACTCAGAGTGAGTAAATTGGCCATTTTCATGCACTTTTAACCATTCCATAAATCTTGTGTTTTGGGCCCCTGGAAGCATGAAAATCACTTTAAACATGCTAATTTTAGCTCTAACACTGATGATCCACCTACAAATGTGAACTGACGTTCAAAAATAAAACATTTGAAAACGGACCATTTTCCACATTTCTGAAGCATGACGTAATGGGGGGGTGTTATCTCTTTTGTCGAAAATCAGCCGTTTTTGCTCGAACATTAAATGGCTCCAAATGGTATTTAATTAACTTCCCGGGGTGAAGAAACCCTTTTTGAGAACTCAGAGTGAGTAAATTGGCCATTTTCATGCACTTTTAACCATTCCATAAATCTTGTGTTTTGGGCCCCTGGAAGCATGAAAATCACTTTAAACATGCTAATTTTAGCTCTAACACTGATGATCCACCTACAAATGTGAACTGACGTTCAAAAATAAAACATTTGAAAACGGACCATTTTCCACATTTCTGAAGCATGACGTAATGGGGGGGTGTTATCTCTTTTGTCGAAAATCAGCCGTTTTTGCTCGAACATTAAATGCCTCCAAATGGTATTTAATTAACTTCCCGGGGTGAAGAAACCCTTTTTGAGAACTCAGAGTGAGTAAATTGGCCATTTTAATGCACTTTTAACCATTCCATCAATCTTGTGTTTTGGGCCCCTGGAAGCATGAAAATCAATTTAAACATGCTAATTTTAGCTCTAACACTGATGATCCACCTACAAATGTGAACTGACGTTCAAAAATAAAACATTTGAAAACGGACCATTTTCCACATTTCTGAAGCATGACGTAATGGGGGGGTGTTATCTCTTTTGTCGAAAATCAGCCGTTTTTGCTCGAACATTAAATGCCTCCAAATGGTATTTATTTCACTTCCCGGGGTGAAGAAACCCTTTTTGAGAACTCAGAGTGAGTAAATTGGCCATTTTCATGCACTTTTAACCATTCCATTAATCTTGTGTTTTGGGCCCCTGGAAGCATGAAAATCACTTTAAACATGCTAATTTTAGCTCTAACACTGATGATCCACCTACAAATGTGAACTGACGTTCAAAAATAAAACATTTGAAAACGGACCATTTTCCACATTTCTGAAGCATGACGTAATGGGGGGGTGTTATCTCTTTTGTCGAAAATCAGCCGTTTTTGCTCGAACATTAAATGCCTCCAAATGGTATTTAATTAACTTCCCGAGCCCCTGGAAGCATGAAAATCACTTTAAACATGCTAATTTTAGCTCTAACACTGATGATCCACCTACAAATGTGAACTGACGTTCAAAAATAAAACATTTGAAAACGGACCATTTTCCACATTTCTGAAGCATGACATAATGGGGGGGTGTTATCTCTTTTGTCGAAAATCAGCCGTTTTTGCTCGAACATTAAATGCCTCCAAATGGTATTTAATTAACTTCCCGAGCCCCTGGAAGCATGAAAATCACTTTAAACATGCTAATTTTAGCTCTAACACTGATGATCCACCTACAAATGTGAACTGACGTTCAAAAATAAAACATTTGAAAACGGACCATTTTCCACATTTCTGAAGCATGACGTAATGGGGGGGTGTTATCTCTTTTGTCGAAAATCAGCCATTTTTGCTCGAACATTAAATGCCTCCAAATGGTATTTAATTAACTTCCCGAGCCCCTGGAAGCATGAAAATCACTTTAAACATGCGAATTTTAGCTCTAACACTGATGATCCACCTACAAATGTGAACTGACGTTCAAAAATAAAACATTTGAAAACGGACCATTTTCCACATTTCTGAAGCATGACGTAATGGGGGGGTGTTATCTCTTTTGTCGAAAATCAGCCATTTTTGCTTGAACATTAAATGCCTCCAGATGGTATTTAATTAACTTCCCGAGCCCCTGGAAGCATGAAAATCACTTTAAACATGCTAATTTTAGCTCTAACACTGATGATCCACCTACAAATGTGAACTGACGTTCAAAAATAAAACATTTGAAAACGGACCATTTTCCACATTTCTGAAGCATGACGTAATGGGGGGGTGTTATCTCTTTTGTCGAAAATCAGCCGTTTTTGCTCGAACATTAAATGCCTCCAAATGGTATTTAATTAACTTCCCGAGCCCCTGGAAGCATGAAAATCACTTTAAACATGCTAATTTTAGCTCTAACACTGATGATCCACCTACAAATGTGAACTGACGTTCAAAAATAAAACATTTGAAAACGGACCATTTTCCACATTTCTGAAGCATGACGTAATGGGGGGGTGTTATCTCTTTTGTCGAAAATCAGCCGTTTTTGCTCGAACATTAAATGCCTCCAAATGGTATTTAATTAACTTCCCGAGCCCCTGGAAGCATGAAAATCATTTTAAACATGCTAATTTTAGCTCTAACACTGATGATCCACCTACAAATGTGAACTGACGTTCAAAAATAAAACATTTGAAAACGGACCATTTTCCACATTTCTGAAGCATGACGTAATGGGGGGGTGTTATCTCTTTTGTCGAAAATCAGCCGTTTTTGCTCGAACATTAAATGCCTCCAAATGGTATTTATTTCACTTCCCGGGGTGAAGAAACCCTTTTTGAGAACTCAGAGTGAGTAAATTGGCCATTTTCATGCACTTTTAACCATTCCATAAATCTTGTGTTTTGGGCCCCTGGAAGCATGAAAATCACTTTAAACATGCTAATTTGAGCTCTAACACTGATGATCCACCTACAAATGTGAACTGACGTTCAAAAATAAAACATTTGAAAATGGACCATTTTCCACATTTCTGAAGCATGACGTAATGGGGGGGTGTTATCTCTTTTGTCGAAAATCAGCCGTTTTTGCTCGAACATTAAATGCCTCCAAATGGTATTTAATTAACTTCCCGAGCCCCTGGAAGCATGAAAATCACTTTAAACATGCTAATTTTAGCTCTAACACTGATGATCCATCTACAAATGTGAACTGACGTTCAAAAATAAAACATTTGAAAACGGACCATTTTCCACATTTCTGAAGCATGACGTAATGGGGGGGTGTTATCTCTTTTGTCGAAAATCAGCCGTTTTTGCTCGAACATTAAATGCCTCCAAATGGTATTTATTTCACTTCCCGAGCCCCTGGAAGCATGAAAATCACTTTAAACATGCTAATTTTAGCTCTAACACTGATGATCCACCTACAAATGTGAACTGACGTTCAAAAATAAAACATTTGAAAACGGACCATTTTCCACATTTCTGAAGCATGACGTAATGGGGGGGTGTTATCTCTTTTGTCGAAAATCAGCCGTTTTTGCTCGAACATTAAATGCCTCCAAATGGTATTTAATTAACTTCCCGAGCCCCTGGAAGCATGAAAATCACTTTAAACATGCTAATTTTAGCTCTAACACTGATGATCCACCTACAAATGTGAACTGACGTTCAAAAATAAAACATTTGAAAACGGACCATTTTCCACATTTCTGAAGCATGACGTAATGGGGGGGTGTTATCTCTTTTGTCGAAAATCAGCCGTTTTTGCTCGAACATTAAATGCCTCCAAATGGTATTTAATTAACTTCCCGGGGTGAAGAAACCCTTTTTGAGAACTCAGAGTGAGTAAATTGGCCATTTTCATGCACTTTTAACCATTCCATAAATCTTGTGTTTTGGGCCCCTGGAAGCATGAAAATCACTTTAAACATGCTAATTTTAGCTCTAACACTGATGATCCACCTACAAATGTGAACTGACGTTCAAAAATAAAACATTTGAAAACGGACCATTTTTCACATTTCTGAAGCATGACGTAATGGGGGGGTGTTATCTCTTTTGTCGAAAATCAGCCGTTTTTGCACGAACATTAAATGCCTCCAAATGGTATTTAATTAACTTCCCGAGCCCCTGGAAGCATGAAAATCACTTTAAACATGCTAATTTTAGCTCTAACACTGATGATCCACCTACAAATGTGAACTGACGTTCAAAAATAAAACATTTGAAAACGGACCATTTTCCACATTTCTGAAGCATGACGTAATAGGGGGGTGTTATCTCTTTTGTCGAAAATCAGCCGTTTTTGCTCGAACATTAAATGCCTCCAAATGGTATTTATTTCACTTCCCGAGCCCCTGGAAGCATGAAAATCACTTTAAACATGCTAATTTTAGCTCTAACACTGATGATCCACCTACAAATGTGAACTGACGTTCAAAAATAAAACATTTGAAAACGGACCATTTTCCACATTTCTGAAGCATGACGTAATGGGGGGGTGTTATCTCTTTTGTCGAAAATCAGCCGTTTTTGCTCGAACATTAAATGCCTCCAAATGGTATTTATTTCACTTCCCGAGCCCCTGGAAGCATGAAAATCACTTTAAACATGCTAATTTTAGCTCTAACACTGATGATCCACCTACAAATGTGAACTGACGTTCAAAAATAAAACATTTGAAAGCGGACCATTTTCCACATTTCTGAAGCATGACGTAATGGGGGGGAGTTATCTCTTTTGTCGAAAATCAGCCGTTTTTGCTCGAACATTAAATGCCTCCAAATGGTATTTAATTAACTTCCCGAGCCCCTGGAAGCATGAAAATCACTTTAAACATGCTAATTTTAGCTCTAACACTGATGATCCACCTACAAATGTGAACTGACGTTCAAAAATAAAACATTTGAAAACGGACCATTTTCCACATTTCTGAAGCATGACGTAATGGGGGGGTGTTATCTCTTTTGTCGAAAATCAGCCGTTTTTGCTCGAACATTAAATGCCTCCAAATGGTATTTAATTAACTTCCCGAGCCCCTGGAAGCATGAAAATCACTTTAAACATGCTAATTTTAGCTCTAACACTGATGATCCACCTACAAATGTGAACTGACGTTCAAAAATAAAACATTTGAAAACGGACCATTTTCCACATTTCTGAAGCATGACGTAATGGGGGGGTGTTATCTCTTTTGTCGAAAATCAGCCGTTTTTGCTCGAACATTAAATGCCTCCAAATGGTATTTAATTAACTTCCCGAGCCCCTGGAAGCATGAAAATCACTTTAAACATGCTAATTTTAGCTCTAACACTGATGATCCACCTACAAATGTGAACAGACGTTCAAAAATAAAACATTTGAAAACGGACCATTTTCCACATTTCTGAAGCATGACGTAATGGGGGGGTGTTATCTCTTTTGTCGAAAATCAGCCGTTTTTGCTCGAACATTAAATGCCTCCAAATGGTATTTAATTAACTTCCCGGGGTGAAGAAACCCTTTTTGAGAACTCAGAGTGAGTAAATTGGCCATTTTCATGCACTTTTAACCATTCCATAAATCTTGTGTTTTGGGCCCCTGGAAGCATGAAAATCACTTTAAACATGCTAATTTTAGCTCTAACACTGATGATCCACCTACAAATGTGAACTGACGTTCAAAAATAAAACATTTGAAAACGGACCATTTTCCACATTTCTGAAGCATGACGTAATGGGGGGGTGTTATCTCTTTTGTCGAAAATCAGCCGTTTTTGCTCGAACATTAAATGCCTCCAAATGGTATTTAATTAACTTCCCGGGGTGAAGAAACCCTTTTTGAGAACTCAGAGTGAGTAAATTGGCCATTTTCATGCACTTTTAACCATTCCATAAATCTTGTGTTTTGGGCCCCTGGAAGCATGAAAATCACTTTAAACATGCTAATTTTAGCTCTAACACTGATGATCCACCTACAAATGTGAACTGACGTTCAAAAATAAAATATTTGAAAACGGACCATTTTCCACATTTCTGAAGCATGACGTAATGGGGGGGTGTTATCTCTTTTGTCGAAAATCAGCCGTTTTTGCTCGAACATTAAATGCCTCCAAATGGTATTTAATTAACTTCCCGGGGTGAAGAAACCCTTTTTGAGAACTCAGAGTGAGTAAATTGGCCATTTTAATGCACTTTTAACCATTCCATAAATCTTGTGTTTTGGGCCCCTGGAAGCATGAAAATCACTTTAAACATGCTAATTTTAGCTCTAACACTGATGATCCACCTACAAATGTGAACTGACGTTCAAAAATAAAACATTTGAAAGCGGACCATTTTCCACATTTCTGAAGCATGACGTAATGGGGGGGGTGTTATCTCTTTTGTCGAAAATCAGCCGTTTTTGCTCGAACATTAAATGCCTCCAAATGGTATTTAATTAACTTCCCGAGCCCCTGGAAGCATGAAAATCACTTTAAACATGCTAATTTTAGCTCTAACACAGATGATCCACCTACAAATGTGAACTGACGTTCAAAAATAAAACATTTGAAAACGGACCATTTTCCACATTTCTGAAGCATGACGTAATGGGGGGGTGTTATCTCTTTTGTCGAAAATCAGCCGTTTTTGCTCGAACATTAAATGCCTCCAAATGGTATTTATTTCACTTCCCGGGGTGAAGAAACCCTTTTTGAGAACTCAGAGTGAGTAAATTGGCCATTTTCATGCACTTTTAACCATTCCATTAATCTTGTGTTTTGGGCCCCTGGAAGCATGAAAATCACTTTAAACATGCTAATTTTAGCTCTAACACTGATGATCCACCTAGAAATGTGAACTGACGTTCAAAAATAAAACATTTGAAAACGGACCATTTTCCACATTTCTGAAGCATGACGTAATGGGGGGGTGTTATCTCTTTTGTCGAAAATCAGCCGTTTTTGCTCGAACATTAAATGCCTCCAAATGGTATTTAATTAACTTCCCGAGCCCCTGGAAGCATGAAAATCACTTTAAACATGCTAATTTTAGCTCTAACACTGATGATCCACCTACAAATGTGAACTGACGTTCAAAAATAAAACATTTGAAAACGGACCATTTTCCACATTTCTGAAGCATGAAGTAATGGGGGGGTGTTATCTCTTTTGTCGAAAATCAGCCGTTTTTGCTCGAACATTAAATGCCTCCAAATGGTATTTAATTAACTTCCCGAGCCCCTGGAAGCATGAAAATCACTTTAAACATGCTAATTTTAGCTCTAACACTGATGATCCACCTACAAATGTGAACTGACGTTCAAAAATAAAACATTTGAAAACGGACCATTTTCCACATTTCTGAAGCATGACGTAATGGGGGGGTGTTATCTCTTTTGTCGAAAATCAGCCGTTTTTGCTCGAACATTAAATGCCTCCAAATGGTATTTAATTAACTTCCCGAGCCCCTGGAAGCATGAAAATCACTTTAAACATGCTAATTTTAGCTCTAACACTGATGATCCACCTACAAATGTGAACTGACGTTCAAAAATAAAACATTTGAAAACGGACCATTTTCCACATTTCTGAAGCATGACGTAATGGGGGGGTGTTATCTCTTTTGTCGAAAATCAGCCGTTTTTGCTCGAACATTAAATGCCTCCAAATGGTATTTATTTCACTTCCCGAGCCCCTGGAAGCATGAAAATCACTTTAAACATGCTAATTTTAGCTCTAACACTGATGATCCACCTACAAATGTGAACTGACGTTCAAAAATAAAACATTTGAAAACGGACCATTTTCCACATTTCTGAAGCATGACGTAATGGGGGGGTGTTATCTCTTTTGTCGAAAATCAGCCGTTTTTGCTCGAACATTAAATGCCTCCAAATGGTATTTAATTAACTTCCCGAGCCCCTGGAAGCATGAAAATCACTTTAAACATGCTAATTTTAGCTCTAACACTGATGATCCACCTACAAATGTGAACTGACGTTCAAAAATAAAACATTTGAAAACGGACCATTTTCCACATTTCTGAAGCATGACGTAATGGGGGGTGTTATCTCTTTTGTCGAAAATCAGCCGTTTTTGCTCGAACATTAAATGCCTCCAAATGGTATTTAATTAACTTCCCGGGGTGAAGAAACCCTTTTTGAGAACTCAGAGTGAGTAAATTGGCCATTTTCATGCACTTTTAACCATTCCATAAATCTTGTTTTTTTCGGCCCCTGGAAGCATGAAAATCACTTTAAACATGCTAATTTTAGCTCTAACACTGATGATCCACCTACAAATGTGAACTGACGTTCAAAAATAAAACATTTGAAAACGGACCATTTTCCACATTTCTGAAGCATGACGTAATGGGGGGGTGTTATCTCTTTTGTCGAAAATCAGCCGTTTTTGCTCGAACATTAAATGCCTCCAAATGGTATTTAATTAACTTCCCGGGGTGAAGAAACCCTTTTTGAGAACTCAGAGTGAGTAAATTGGCCATTTTAATGCACTTTTAACCATTCCATAAATCTTGTGTTTTGGGCCCCTGGAAGCATGAAAATCACTTTAAACATGCTAATTTTAGCTCTAACACTGATGATCCACCTACAAATGTGAACTGACGTTCAAAAATAAAACATTTGAAAACGGACCATTTTCCACATTTCTGAAGCATGACGTAATGGGGGGGTGTTATCTCTTTTGTCGAAAATCAGCCGTTTTTGCTCGAACATTAAATGCCTCCAAATGGTATTTAATTAACTTCCCGAGCCCCTGGAAGCATGAAAATCACTTTAAACATGCTAATTTTAGCTCTAACACTGATGATCCACCTACAAATGTGAACTGACGTTCAAAAATAAAACATTTGAAAACGGACCATTTTCCACATTTCTGAAGCATGACATAATGGGGGGGTGTTATCTCTTTTGTCGAAAATCAGCCGTTTTTGCTCGAACATTGAATGCCTCCAAATGGTATTTAATTAACTTCCCGAGCCCCTGGAAGCATGAAAATCACTTTAAACATGCTAATTTTAGCTCTAACACTGATGATCCACCTACAAATGTGAACTGACGTTCAAAAATAAAACATTTGAAAACGGACCATTTTCCACATTTCTGAAGCATGACGTAATGGGGGGGTGTTATCTCTTTTGTCGAAAATCAGCCATTTTTGCTCGAACATTAAATGCCTCCAAATGGTATTTAATTAACTTCCCGAGCCCCTGGAAGCATGAAAATCACTTTAAACATGCTAATTTTAGCTCTAACACTGATGATCCACCTACAAATGTGAACTGACGTTCAAAAATAAAACATTTGAAAACGGACCATTTTCCACATTTCTGAAGCATGACGTAATGGGGGGGGTGTTATCTCTTTTGTCGAAAATCAGCCGTTTTTGCTCGAACATTAAATGCCTCCAAATGGTATTTAATTAACTTCCCGGGGTGAAGAAACCCTTTTTGAGAACTCAGAGTGAGTAAATTGGCCATTTTCATGCACTTTTAACCATTCCATAAATCTTGTGTTTTGGGCCCCTGGAAGCATGAAAATCACTTTAAACATGCTAATTTTAGCTCTAACACTGATGATCCACCTACAAATGTGAACTGACGTTCAAAAATAAAACATTTGAAAACGGACCATTTTCCACATTTCTGAAGCATGACGTAATGGGGGGGTGTTATCTCTTTTGTCGAAAATCAGCCATTTTTGCTCGAACATTAAATGCCTCCAAATGGTATTTAATTAACTTCCCGAGCCCCTGGAAGCATGAAAATCACTTTAAACATGCTAATTTTAGCTCTAACACTGATGATCCACCTACAAATGTGAACTGACGTTCAAAAATAAAACATTTGAAAACGGACCATTTTCCACATTTCTGAAGCATGACGTAATGGGGGGGGTGTTATCTCTTTTGTCGAAAATCAGCCGTTTTTGCTCGAACATTAAATGCCTCCAAATGGTATTTAATTAACTTCCCGGGGTGAAGAAACCCTTTTTGAGAACTCAGAGTGAGTAAATTGGCCATTTTCATGCACTTTTAACCATTCCATAAATCTTGTGTTTTGGGCCCCTGGAAGCATGAAAATCACTTTAAACATGCTAATTTTAGCTCTAACACTGATGATCCACCTACAAATGTGAACTGACGTTCAAAAATAAAACATTTGAAAACGGACCATTTTCCACATTTCTGAAGCATGACGTAATGGGGGGGTGTTATCTCTTTTGTCGAAAATCAGCCGTTTTTGCTCGAACATTAAATGCCTCCAAATGGTATTTAATTAACTTCCCGAGCCCCTGGAAGCATGAAAATCACTTTAAACATGCTAATTTTAACTGTAACACTGATGATCCACCTACAAATGTGAACTGACGTTCAAAAATAAAACATTTGAAAACGGACCATTTTCCACATTTCTGAAGCATGACGTAATGGGGGGTGTTATCTCTTTTGTCGAAAATCAGCCGTTTTTGCTCGAACATTAAATGCCTCCAAATGGTATTTAATTAACTTCCCGGGGTGAAGAAACCCTTTTTGAGAACTCAGAGTGAGTAAATTGGCCATTTTCATGCACTTTTAACCATTCCATAAATCTTGTGTTTTGGGCCCCTGGAAGCATGAAAATCACTTTAAACATGCTAATTTTAGCTCTAACACTGATGATCCACCTACAAATGTGAACTGACGTTCAAAAATAAAACATTTGAAAACGGACCATTTTCCACATTTCTGAAGCATGACGTAATGGGGGGGTGTTATCTCTTTTGTCGAAAATCAGCCGTTTTTGCACGAACATTAAATGCCTCCAAATGGTATTTAATTAACTTCCCGAGCCCCTGGAAGCATGAAAATCACTTTAAACATGCAAATTTTAGCTCTAACACTGATGATCCACCTACAAATGTGAACTGACGTTCAAAAATAAAACATTTGAAAACGGACCATTTTCCACATTTCTGAAGCATGACGTAATGGGGGGGTGTTATCTCTTTTGTCGAAAATCAGCCGTTTTTGCTCGAACATTAAATGCCTCCAAATGGTATTTATTTCACTTCCCGAGCCCCTGGAAGCATGAAAATCACTTTAAACATGCTAATTTTAGCTCTAACACTGATGATCCACCTACAAATGTGAACTGACGTTCAAAAATAAAACATTTGAAAACGGACCATTTTCCACATTTCTGAAGCATGACGTAATGGGGGGGTGTTATCTCTTTTGTCGAAAATCAGCCGTTTTTGCTCGAACATTAAATGCCTCCAAATGGTATTTATTTCACTTCCCGAGCCCCTGGAAG
This sequence comes from Lissotriton vulgaris, assembly GCF_964263255.1. Classification (NCBI taxonomy): domain Eukaryota; kingdom Metazoa; phylum Chordata; class Amphibia; order Caudata; family Salamandridae; genus Lissotriton; species Lissotriton vulgaris. The sequence goes on from NW_028245168.1 coordinate 458,259, forward strand.
CATGAAAATCACTTTAAACATGCTAATTTTAGCTCTAACACTGATGATCCACCTACAAATGTGAACTGACGTTCAAAAATAAAACATTTGAAAACGGACCATTTTCCACATTTCTGTAGCATGACGTAATGGGGGGGTGTTATCTCTTTTGTCGAAAATCAGCCGTTTTTGCTCGAACATTAAATGCCTCCAAATGGTATTTAATTAACTTCCCGAGCCCCTGGAAGCATGAAAATCACTTTAAACATGCTAATTTTAGCTCTAACACTGATGATCCACCTACAAATGTGAACTGACGTTCAAAAATAAAACATTTGAAAACGGACCATTTTCCACATTTCTGAAGCATGACCTAATGGGGGGGTGTTATCTCTTTTGTCGAAAATCAGCCGATTTTGCTCGAACATTAAATGCCTCCAAATGGTATTTAATTAACTTCCCGGGGTGAAGAAACCCTTTTTGAGAACTCAGAGTGAGTAAATTGGCCATTTTCATGCACTTTTAACCATTCCATAAATCTTGTGTTTTGGGCCCCTGGAAGCATGAAAATCACTTTAAACATGCTAATTTTAGCTCTAACACTGATGATCCACCTACAAATGTGAACTGACGTTCAAAAATAAAACATTTGAAAACGGACCATTTTCCACATTTCTGAAGCATGACCTAATGGGGGGGTGTTATCTCTTTTGTCGAAAATCAGCCGTTTTTGCTCGAACATTAAATGCCTCCAAATGGTATTTAATTAACTTCCCGGGGTGAAGAAACCCTTTTTGAGAACTCAGAGTGAGTAAATTGGCCATTTTCATGCACTTTTAACCATTCCATAAATCTTGTGTTTTGGGCCCCTGGAAGCATGAAAATCACTTTAAACATGCTAATTTTAGCTCTAACACTGATGATCCACCTACAAATGTGAACTGACGTTCAAAAATAAAACATTTGAAAACGGACCATTTTCCACATTTCTGAAGCATGACGTAATGGGGGGGTGTTATCTCTTTTGTTGAAAATCAGCCGTTTTTGCTCGAACATTAAATGCCTCCAAATGGTATTTAATTAACTTCCCGAGCCCCTGGAAGCATGAAAATCACTTTAAACATGCTAATTTTAGCTCTAACACTGATGATCCACCTACAAATGTGAACTGACGTTAAAAAATAAAACATTTGAAAACGGACCATTTTCCACATTTCTGAAGCATGACGTAATGGGGGGGTGTTATCTCTTTTGTCGAAAATCAGCCGTTTTTGCTCGAACATTAAATGCCTCCAAATGGTATTTAATTAACTTCCCGAGCCCCTGGAAGCATGAAAATCACTTTAAACATGCTAATTTTAGCTCTAACACTGATGATCCACCTACAAATGTGAACAGACTTTCAAAAATAAAACATTTGAAAACGGACCATTTTCCACATTTCTGAAGCATGACGTAATGGGGGGGTGTTATCTCTTTTGTCGAAAATCAGCCGTTTTTGCTCGAACATTAAATGCCTCCAAATGGTATTTAATTAACTTCCCGGGGTGAAGAAACCCTTTTTGAGAACTCAGAGTGAGTAAATTGGCCATTTTCATGCACTTTTAACCATTCCATAAATCTTGTGTTTTGGGCCCCTGGAAGCATGAAAATCACTTTAAACATGCTAATTTTAGCTCTAACACTGATGATCCACCTACAAATGTGAACTGACGTTCAAAAATAAAACATTTGAAAACGGACCATTTTCCACATTTCTGAAGCATGACGTAATGGGGGGGTGTTATCTCTTTTGTCGAAAATCAGCCGTTTTTGCTCGAACATTAAATGCCTCCAAATGGTATTTAATTAACTTCCCGGGGTGAAGAAACCCTTTTTGAGAACTCAGAGTGAGTAAATTGGCCATTTTCATGCACTTTTAACCATTCCATAAATCTTGTGTTTTGGGCCCCTGGAAGCATGAAAATCACTTTAAACATGCTAATTTTAGCTCTAACACTGATGATCCACCTACAAATGTGAACTGACGTTCAAAAATAAAACATTTGAAAACGGACCATTTTCCACATTTCTGAAGCATGACGTAATGGGGGGGTGTTATCTCTTTTGTCGAAAATCAGCCGTTTTTGCTCGAACATTAAATGCCTCCAAATGGTATTTAATTAACTTCCCGGGGTGAAGAAACCCTTTTTGAGAACTCAGAGTGAGTAAATTGGCCATTTTAATGCACTTTTAACCATTCCATCAATCTTGTGTTTTGGGCCCCTGGAAGCATGAAAATCAATTTAAACATGCTAATTTTAGCTCTAACACTGATGATCCACCTACAAATGTGAACTGACGTTCAAAAATAAAACATTTGAAAACGGACCATTTTCCACATTTCTGAAGCATGACGTAATGGGGGGGTGTTATCTCTTTTGTCGAAAATCAGCCGTTTTTGCTCGAACATTAAATGCCTCCAAATGGTATTTATTTCACTTCCCGGGGTGAAGAAACCCTTTTTGAGAACTCAGAGTGAGTAAATTGGCCATTTTCATGCACTTTTAACCATTCCATTAATCTTGTGTTTTGGGCCCCTGGAAGCATGAAAATCACTTTAAACATGCTAATTTTAGCTCTAACACTGATGATCCACCTACAAATGTGAACTGACGTTCAAAAATAAAACATTTGAAAACGGACCATTTTCCACATTTCTGAAGCATGACGTAATGGGGGGGTGTTATCTCTTTTGTCGAAAATCAGCCGTTTTTGCTCGAACATTAAATGCCTCCAAATGGTATTTAATTAACTTCCCGAGCCCCTGGAAGCATGAAAATCACTTTAAACATGCTAATTTTAGCTCTAACACTGATGATCCACCTACAAATGTGAACTGACGTTCAAAAATAAAACATTTGAAAACGGACCATTTTCCACATTTCTGAAGCATGACATAATGGGGGGGTGTTATCTCTTTTGTCGAAAATCAGCCGTTTTTGCTCGAACATTAAATGCCTCCAAATGGTATTTAATTAACTTCCCGAGCCCCTGGAAGCATGAAAATCACTTTAAACATGTTAATTTTAGCTCTAACACTGATGATCCACCTACAAATGTGAACTGACGTTCAAAAATAAAACATTTGAAAACGGACCATTTTCCACATTTCTGAAGCATGACGTAATGGGGGGGTGTTATCTCTTTTGTCGAAAATCAGCCATTTTTGCTCGAACATTAAATGCCTCCAAATGGTATTTAATTAACTTCCCGAGCCCCTGGAAGCATGAAAATCACTTTAAACATGCGAATTTTAGCTCTAACACTGATGATCCACCTACAAATGTGAACTGACGTTCAAAAATAAAACATTTGAAAACGGACCATTTTCCACATTTCTGAAGCATGACGTAATGGGGGGGGTGTTATCTCTTTTGTCGAAAATCAGCCATTTTTGCTCGAACATTAAATTCCTCCAAATGGTATTTAATTAACTTCCCGAGCCCCTGGAAGCATGAAAATCACTTTAAACATGCTAATTTTAGCTCTAACACTGATGATCCACCTACAAATGTGAACTGACGTTCAAAAATAAAACATTTGAAAACGGACCATTTTCCACATTTCTGAAGCATGACGTAATGGGGGGGTGTTATCTCTTTTGTCGAAAATCAGCCGTTTTTGCTCGAACATTAAATGCCTCCAAATGGTATTTAATTAACTTCCCGAGCCCCTGGAAGCATGAAAATCACTTTAAACATGCTAATTTTAGCTCTAACACTGATGATCCACCTACAAATGTGAACTGACGTTCAAAAATAAAACATTTGAAAACGGACCATTTTCCACATTTCTGAAGCATGACGTAATGGGGGGGTGTTATCTCTTTTGTCGAAAATCAGCCGTTTTTGCTCGAACATTAAATGCCTCCAAATGGTATTTAATTAACTTCCCGAGCCCCTGGAAGCATGAAAATCATTTTAAACATGCTAATTTTAGCTCTAACACTGATGATCCACCTACAAATGTGAACTGACGTTCAAAAATAAAACATTTGAAAACGGACCATTTTCCACATTTCTGAAGCATGACGTAATGGGGGGGTGTTATCTCTTTTGTCGAAAATCAGCCGTTTTTGCTCGAACATTAAATGCCTCCAAATGGTATTTATTTCACTTCCCGGGGTGAAGAAACCCTTTTTGAGAACTCAGAGTGAGTAAATTGGCCATTTTCATGCACTTTTAACCATTCCATAAATCTTGTGTTTTGGGCCCCTGGAAGCATGAAAATCACTTTAAACATGCTAATTTTAGCTCTAACACTGATGATCCACCTACAAATGTGAACTGACGTTCAAAAATAAAACATTTGAAAATGGACCATTTTCCACATTTCTGAAGCATGACGTAATGGGGGGGTGTTATCTCTTTTGTCGAAAATCAGCCGTTTTTGCTCGAACATTAAATGCCTCCAAATGGTATTTAATTAACTTCCCGAGCCCCTGGAAGCATGAAAATCACTTTAAACATGCTAATTTTAGCTCTAACACTGATGATCCACCTACAAATGTGAACTGACGTTCAAAAATAAAACATTTGAAAACGGACCATTTTCCACATTTCTGAAGCATGACGTAATGGGGGGGTGTTATCTCTTTTGTCGAAAATCAGCCGTTTTTGCTCGAACATTAAATGCCTCCAAATGGTATTTAATTAACTTCCCGAGCCCCTGGAAGCATGAAAATCACTTTAAACATGCTAATTTTAGCTCTAACACTGATGATCCACCTACAAATGTGAACTGACGTTCAAAAATAAAACATTTGAAAACGGACCATTTTCCACATTTCTGAAGCATGACGTAATGGGGGGGTGTTATCTCTTTTGTCGAAAATCAGCCGTTTTTGCTCGAACATTAAATGCCTCCAAATGGTATTTAATTAACTTCCCGAGCCCCTGGAAGCATGAAAATCACTTTAAACATGCTAATTTTAGCTCTAACACTGATGATCCACCTACAAATGTGAACTGACGTTCAAAAATAAAACATTTGAAAACGGACCATTTTCCACATTTCTGAAGCATGACGTAATGGGGGGGTGTTATCTCTTTTGTCGAAAATCAGCCGTTTTTGCTCGAACATTAAATGCCTCCAAATGGTATTTATTTCACTTCCCGAGCCCCTGGAAGCATGAAAATCACTTTAAACATGCTAATTTTAGCTCTAACAGTGATGATCCACCTACAAATGTGAACTGACGTTCAAAAATAAAACATTTGAAAACGGACCATTTTCCACATTTCTGAAGCATGACGTAATGGGGGGGTGTTATCTCTTTTGTCGAAAATCAGCCGTTTTTGCTCGAACATTAAATGCCTCCAAATGGTATTTAATTAACTTCCCGAGCCCCTGGAAGCATGAAAATCACTTTAAACATGCTAATTTTAGCTCTAACACTGATGATCCACCTACAAATGTGAACTGACGTTCAAAAATAAAACATTTGAAAACGGACCATTTTCCACATTTCTGAAGCATGACGTAATGGGGGGTGTTATCTCTTTTGTCGAAAATCAGCCGTTTTTGCTCGAACATTAAATGCCTCCAAATGGTATTTAATTAACTTCCCGGGGTGAAGAAACCCTTTTTGAGAACTCAGAGTGAGTAAATTGGCCATTTTCATGCACTTTTAACCATTCCATAAATCTTGTGTTTTGGGCCCCTGGAAGCATGAAAATCACTTTAAACATGCTAATTTTAGCTCTAACACTGATGATCCACCTACAAATGTGAACTGACGTTCAAAAATAAAACATTTGAAAACGGACCATTTTCCACATTTCTGAAGCATGACGTAATGGGGTGTTATCTCTTTTGTCGAAAATCAGCCGTTTTTGCTCGAACATTAAATGCCTCCAAATGGTATTTAATTAACTTCCCGGGGTGAAGAAACCCTTTTTGAGAACTCAGAGTGAGTAAATTGGCCATCTTCATGCACTTTTAACCATTCCATAAATCTTGTGTTTTGGGCCCCTGGAAGCATGAAAATCACTTTAAACATGCTAATTTTAGCTCTAACACTGATGATCCACCTACAAATGTGAACTGACGTTCAAAAATAAAACATTTGAAAACGGACCATTTTCCACATTTCTGAAGCATGACGTAATGGGGGGGTGTTATCTCTTTTGTCGAAAATCAGCCGTTTTTGCTCGAACATTAAATGCCTCCAAATGGTATTTAATTAACTTCCCGGGGTGAAGAAACCCTTTTTGAGAACTCAGAGTGAGTAAATTGGCCATTTTAATGCACTTTTAACCATTCCATAAATCTTGTGTTTTGGGCCCCTGGAAGCATGAAAATCACTTTAAACATGCTAATTTTAGCTCTAACACTGATGATCCACCTACAAATGTGAACTGACGTTCAAAAATAAAACATTTGAAAACGGACCATTTTCCACATTTCTGAAGCATGACGTAATGGGGGGGTGTTATCTCTTTTGTCGAAAATCAGCCGTTTTTGCTCGAACATTAAATGCCTCCAAATGGTATTTAATTAACTTCCCGAGCCCCTGGAAGCATGAAAATCACTTTAAACATGCTAATTTTAGCTCTAACACTGATGATCCACCTACAAATGTGAACTGACGTTCAAAAATAAAACATTTGAAAACGGACCATTTTCCACATTTCTGAAGCATGACATAATGGGGGGGTGTTATCTCTTTTGTCGAAAATCAGCCGTTTTTGCTCGAACATTGAATGCCTCCAAATGGTATTTAATTAACTTCCCGAGCCCCTGGAAGCATGAAAATCACTTTAAACATGCTAATTTTAGCTCTAACACTGATGATCCACCTACAAATGTGAACTGACGTTCAAAAATAAAACATTTGAAAACGGACCATTTTCCACATTTCTGAAGCATGACGTAATGGGGGGGTGTTATCTCTTTTGTCGAAAATCAGCCATTTTTGCTCGAACATTAAATGCCTCCAAATGGTATTTAATTAACTTCCCGAGCCCCTGGAAGCATGAAAATCACTTTAAACATGCTAATTTTAGCTCTAACACTGATGATCCACCTACAAATGTGAACTGACGTTCAAAAATAAAACATTTGAAAACGGACCATTTTCCACATTTCTGAAGCATGACGTAATGGGGGGGGTGTTATCTCTTTTGTCGAAAATCAGCCGTTTTTGCTCGAACATTAAATGCCTCCAAATGGTATTTAATTAACTTCCCGGGGTGAAGAAACCCTTTTTGAGAACTCAGAGTGAGTAAATTGGCCATTTTCATGCACTTTTAACCATTCCATAAATCTTGTGTTTTGGGCCCCTGGAAGCATGAAAATCACTTTAAACATGCTAATTTTAGCTCTAACACTGATGATCCACCTACAAATGTGAACTGACGTTCAAAAATAAAACATTTGAAAACGGACCATTTTCCACATTTCTGAAGCATGACGTAATGGGGGGGTGTTATCTCTTTTGTCGAAAATCAGCCGTTTTTGCTTGAACATTAAATGCCTCCAAATGGTATTTAATTAACTTCCCGAGCCCCTGGAAGCATGAAAATCACTTTAAACATGCTAATTTTAACTGTAACACTGATGATCCACCTACAAATGTGAACTGACGTTCAAAAATAAAACATTTGAAAACGGACCATTTTCCACATTTCTGAAGCATGACGTAATGGGGGGGTGTTATCTCTTTTGTCGAAAATCAGCCGTTTTTGCTCGAACATTAAATGCCTCCAAATGGTATTTAATTAACTTCCCGGGGTGAAGAAACCCTTTTTGAGAACTCAGAGTGAGTAAATTGGCCATTTTCATGCACTTTTAACCATTCCATAAATCTTGTGTTTTGGGCCCCTGGAAGCATGAAAATCACTTTAAACATGCTAATTTTAGCTCTAACACTGATGATCCACCTACAAATGTGAACTGACGTTCAAAAATAAAACATTTGAAAACGGACCATTTTCCACATTTCTGAAGCATGACGTAATGGGGGGGTGTTATCTCTTTTGTCGAAAATCAGCCGTTTTTGCACGAACATTAAATGCCTCCAAATGGTATTTAATTAACTTCCCGAGCCCCTGGAAGCATGAAAATCACTTTAAACATGCTAATTTTAGCTCTAACACTGATGATCCACCTACAAATGTGAACTGACGTTCAAAAATAAAACATTTGAAAACGGACCATTTTCCACATTTCTGAAGCATGACGTAATGGGGGGGTGTTATCTCTTTTGTCGAAAATCAGCCGTTTTTGCTCGAACATTAAATGCCTCCAAATGGTATTTATTTCACTTCCCGAGCCCCTGGAAGCATGAAAATCACTTTAAACATGCTAATTTTAGCTCTAACACTGATGATCCACCTACAAATGTGAACTGACGTTCAAAAATAAAACATTTGAAAACGGACCATTTTCCACATTTCTGAAGCATGACGTAATGGGGGGGTGTTATCTCTTTTGTCGAAAATCAGCCGTTTTTGCTCGAACATTAAATGCCTCCAAATGGTATTTATTTCACTTCCCGAGCCCCTGGAAGCATGAAAATCACTTTAAACATGCTAATTTTAGCTCTAACACTGATGATCCACCTACAAATGTGAACTGACGTTCAAAAATAAAACATTTGAAAACGGACCATTTTCCACATTTCTGAAGCATGACGTAATGGGGGGGTGTTATCTCTTTTGTCGAAAATCAGCCGTTTTTGCTCGAACATTAAATGCCTCCAAATGGTATTTAATTAACTTCCCGAGCCCCTGGAAGCATGAAAATCACTTTAAACATGCTAATTTTAGCTCTAACACTGATGATCCACCTACAAATGTGAACTGACGTTCAAAAATAAAACATTTGAAAACGGACCATTTTCCACATTTCTGAAGCATGACCTAATGGGGGGGGTGTTATCTCTTTTGTCGAAAATCAGCCGATTTTGCTCGAACATTAAATGCCTCCAAATGGTATTTAATTAACTTCCCGGGGTGAAGAAACCCTTTTTGAGAACTCAGAGTGAGTAAATTGGCCATTTTCATGCACTTTTAACCATTCCATAAATCTTGTGTTTTGGGCCCCTGGAAGCATGAAAATCACTTTAAACATGCTAATTTTAGCTCTAACACTGATGATCCACCTACAAATGTGAACTGACGTTCAAAAATAAAACATTTGAAAACGGACCATTTTCCACATTTCTGAAGCATGACGTAATGGGGGGGTGTTATCTCTTTTGTCGAAAATCAGCCGTTTTTGCTCGAACATTAAATGCCTCCAAATGGTATTTAATTAACTTCCCGAGCCCCTGGAAGCATGAAAATCACTTTAAACATGCTAATTTTAGCTCTAACACTGATGATCCACCTACAAATGTGAACTGACGTTAAAAAATAAAACATTTGAAAACGGACCATTTTCCACATTTCTGAAGCATGACGTAATGGGGGGGTGTTATCTCTTTTGTCGAAAATCAGCCGTTTTTGCTCGAACATTAAATGCCTCCAAATGGTATTTAATTAACTTCCCGAGCCCCTGGAAGCATGAAAATCACTTTAAACATGCTAATTTTAGCTCTAACACTGATGATCCACCTACAAATGTGAACAGACTTTCAAAAATAAAACATTTGAAAACGGACCATTTTCCACATTTCTGAAGCATGACGTAATGGGGGGGTGTTATCTCTTTTGTCGAAAATCAGCCGTTTTTGCTCGAACATTAAATGCCTCCAAATGGTATTTAATTAACTTCCCGGGGTGAAGAAACCCTTTTTGAGAACTCAGAGTGAGTAAATTGGCCATTTTCATGCACTTTTAACCATTCCATAAATCTTGTGTTTTGGGCCCCTGGAAGCATGAAAATTACTTTAAACATGCTAATTTTAGCTCTAACACTGATGATCCACCTACAAATGTGAACTGACGTTCAAAAATAAAACATTTGAAAACGGACCATTTTCCACATTTCTGAAGCATGACGTAATGGGGGGGTGTTATCTCTTTTGTCGAAAATCAGCCGTTTTTGCTCGAACATTAAATGCCTCCAAATGGTATTTAATTAACTTCCCGGGGTGAAGAAACCCTTTTTGAGAACTCAGAGTGAGTAAATTGGCCATTTTCATGCACTTTTAACCATTCCATAAATCTTGTGTTTTGGGCCCCTGGAAGCATGAAAATCACTTTAAACATGCTAATTTTAGCTCTAACACTGATGATCCACCTACAAATGTGAACTGACGTTCAAAAATAAAACATTTGAAAACGGACCATTTTCCACATTTCTGAAGCATGACGTAATGGGGGGGTGTTATCTCTTTTGTCGAAAATCAGCCGTTTTTGCTCGAACATTAAATGCCTCCAAATGGTATTTAATTAACTTCCCGGGGTGAAGAAACCCTTTTTGAGAACTCAGAGTGAGTAAATTGGCCATTTTAATGCACTTTTAACCATTCCATCAATCTTGTGTTTTGGGCCCCTGGAAGCATGAAAATCAATTTAAACATGCTAATTTTAGCTCTAACACTGATGATCCACCTACAAATGTGAACTGACGTTCAAAAATAAAACATTTGAAAACGGACCATTTTCCACATTTCTGAAGCATGACGTAATGGGGGGGTGTTATCTCTTTTGTCGAAAATCAGCCGTTTTTGCTCGCACATTAAATGCCTCCAAATGGTATTTATTTCACTTCCCGGGGTGAAGAAACCCTTTTTGAGAACTCAGAGTGAGTAAATTGGCCATTTTCATGCACTTTTAACCATTCCATTAATCTTGTGTTTTGGGCCCCTGGAAGCATGAAAATCACTTTAAACATGCTAATTTTAGCTCTAACACTGATGATCCACCTACAAATGTGAACTGACGTTCAAAAATAAAACATTTGAAAACGGACCATTTTCCACATTTCTGAAGCATGACGTAATGGGGGGGTGTTATCTCTTTTGTCGAAAATCAGCCGTTTTTGCTCGAACATTAAATGCCTCCAAATGGTATTTAATTAACTTCCCGAGCCCCTGGAAGCATGAAAATCACTTTAAACATGCTAATTTTAGCTCTAACACTGATGATCCACCTACAAATGTGAACTGACGTTCAAAAATAAAACATTTGAAAACGGACCATTTTCCACATTTCTGAAGCATGACATAATGGGGGGGTGTTATCTCTTTTGTCGAAAATATGCCGTTTTTGCTCGAACATTAAATGCCTCCAAATGGTATTTAATTAACTTCCCGAGCCCCTGGAAGCATGAAAATCACTTTAAACATGCTAATGTTAGCTCTAACACTGATGATCCACCTACAAATGTGAATTGACGTTCAAAAATAAAACATTTGAAAACGGACCATTTTCCACATTTCTGAAGCATGACGTAATGGGGGGGTGTTATCTCTTTTGTCGAAAATCAGCCATTTTTGCTCGAACATTAAATGCCTCCAAATGGTATTTAATTAACTTCCCGAGCCCCTGGAAGCATGAAAATCACTTTAAACATGCGAATTTTAGCTCTAACACTGATGATCCACCTACAAATGTGAACTGACGTTCAAAAATAAAACATTTGAAAACGGACCATTTTCCACATTTCTGAAGCATGACGTAATGGGGGGGGTGTTATCTCTTTTGTCGAAAATCAGCCATTTTTGCTCGAACATTAAATGCCTCCAAATGGTATTTAATTAACTTCCCGAGCCCCTGGAAGCATGAAAATCACTTTAAACATGCTAATTTTAGCTCTAACACTGATGATCCACCTACAAATGTGAACTGACGTTCAAAAATAAAACATTTGAAAACGGACCATTTTCCACATTTCTGAAGCATGACGTAATGGGGGGGTGTTATCTCTTTTGTCGAAAATCAGCCGTTTTTGCTCGAACATTAAATGCCTCCAAATGGTATTTAATTAACTTCCCGAGCCCCTGGAAGCATGAAAATCATTTTAAACATGCTAATTTTAGCTCTAACACTGATGATCCACCTACAAATGTGAACTGACGTTCAAAAATAAAACATTTGAAAACGGACCATTTTCCACATTTCTGAAGCATGACGTAATGGGGGGGTGTTATCTCTTTTGTCGAAAATCAGCCGTTTTTGCTCGAACATTAAATGCCTCCAAATGGTATTTATTTCACTTCCCGGGGTGAAGAAACCCTTTTTGAGAACTCAGAGTGAGTAAATTGGCCATTTTCATGCACTTTTAACCATTCCATAAATCTTGTGTTTTGGGCCCCTGGAAGCATGAAAATCACTTTAAACATGCTAATTTTAGCTCTAACACTGATGATCCACCTACAAATGTGAACTGACGTTCAAAAATAAAACATTTGAAAATGGACCATTTTCCACATTTCTGAAGCATGACGTAATGGGGGGGTGTTATCTCTTTTGTCGAAAATCAGCCGTTTTTGCTCGAACATTAAATGCCTCCAAATGGTATTTAATTAACTTCCCGAGCCCCTGGAAGCATGAAAATCACTTTAAACATGCTAATTTTAGCTCTAACACTGATGATCCACCTACAAATGTGAACTGACGTTCAAAAATAAAACATTTGAAAACGGACCATTTTCCACATTTCTGAAGCACGACGTAATGGGGGGGTGTTATCTCTTTTGTCGAAAATCAGCCGTTTTTGCTCGAACATTAAATGCCTCCAAATGGTATTTATTTCACTTCCCGAGCCCCTGGAAGCATGAAAATCACTTTAAACATGCTAATTTTAGCTCTAACACTGATGATCCACCTACAAATGTGAACTGACGTTCAAAAATAAAACATTTGAAAACGGACCATTTTCCACATTTCTGAAGCATGACGTAATGGGGGGGTGTTATCTCTTTTGTCGAAAATCAGCCGTTTTTGCTCGAACATTAAATGCCTCCAAATGGTATTTAATTAACTTCCCGAGCCCCTGGAAGCATGAAAATCACTTTAAACATGCTAATTTTAGCTCTAACACTGATGATCCACCTACAAATGTGAACTGACGTTCAAAAATAAAACATTTGAAAACGGACCATTTTCCACATTTCTGAAGCATGACGTAATGGGGGGGTGTTATCTCTTTTGTCGAAAATCAGCCGTTTTTGCTCGAACATTAAATGCCTCCAAATGGTATTTAATTAACTTCCCGGGGTGAAGAAACCCTTTTTGAGAACTCAGAGTGAGTAAATTGGCCATTTTCATGCACTTTTAACCATTCCATAAATCTTGTGTTTTGGGCCCCTGGAAGCATGAAAATCACTTTAAACATGCTAATTTTAGCTCTAACACTGATGATCCACCTACAAATGTGAACTGACGTTCAAAAATAAAACATTTGAAAACGGACCATTTTCCACATTTCTGAAGCATGACGTAATGGGGGGGTGTTATCTCTTTTGTCGAAAATCAGCCGTTTTTGCACGAACATTAAATGCCTCCAAATGGTATTTAATTAACTTCCCGAGCCCCTGGAAGCATGAAAATCACTTTAAACATGCTAATTTTAGCTCTAACACTGATGATCCACCTACAAATGTGAACTGACGTTCAAAAATAAAACATTTGAAAACGGACCATTTTCCACATTTCTGAAGCATGACGTAATAGGGGGGTGTTATCTCTTTTGTCGAAAATCAGCCGTTTTTGCTCGAACATTAAATGCCTCCAAATGGTATTTATTTCACTTCCCGAGCCCCTGGAAGCATGAAAATCACTTTAAACATGCTAATTTTAGCTCTAACACTGATGATCCACCTACAAATGTGAACTGACGTTCAAAAATAAAACATTTGAAAACGGACCATTTTCCACATTTCTGAAGCATGACGTAATGGGGGGGTGTTATCTCTTTTGTCGAAAATCAGCCGTTTTTGCTCGAACATTAAATGCCTCCAAATGGTATTTATTTCACTTCCCGAGCCCCTGGAAGCATGAAAATCACTTTAAACATGCTAATTTTAGCTCTAACACTGATGATCCACCTACAAATGTGAACTGACGTTCAAAAATAAAACATTTGAAAACGGACCATTTTCCACATTTCTGAAGCATGACGTAATGGGGGGGAGTTATCTCTTTTGTCGAAAATCAGCCGTTTTTGCTCGAACATTAAATGCCTCCAAATGGTATTTAATTAACTTCCCGAGCCCCTGGAAGCATGAAAATCACTTTAAACATGCTAATTTTAGCTCTAACACTGATGATCCACCTACAAATGTGAACTGACGTTCAAAAATAAAACATTTGAAAACGGACCATTTTCCACATTTCTGAAGCATGACGTAATGGGGGGGTGTTATCTCTTTTGTCGAAAATCAGCCGTTTTTGCTCGAACATTAAATGCCTCCAAATGGTATTTAATTAACTTCCCGAGCCCCTGGAAGCATGAAAATCACTTTAAACATGCTAATTTTAGCTCTAACACTGATGATCCACCTACAAATGTGAACTGACGTTCAAAAATAAAACATTTGAAAACGGACCATTTTCCACATTTCTGAAGCATGACGTAATGGGGGGGTGTTATCTCTTTTGTCGAAAATCAGCCGTTTTTGCTCGAACATTAAATGCCTCCAAATGGTATTTAATTAACTTCCCGAGCCCCTGGAAGCATGAAAATCACTTTAAACATGCTAATTTTTGCTCTAACACTGATGATCCACCTACAAATGTGAACAGACGTTCAAAAATAAAACATTTGAAAACGGACCATTTTCCACATTTCTGAAGCATGACGTAATGGGGGGGTGTTATCTCTTTTGTCGAAAATCAGCCGTTTTTGCTCGAACATTAAATGCCTCCAAATGGTATTTAATTAACTTCCCGGGGTGAAGAAACCCTTTTTGAGAACTCAGAGTGAGTAAATTGGCCATTTTCATGCACTTTTAACCATTCCATTAATCTTGTGTTTTGGGCCCCTGGAAGCATGAAAATCACTTTAAACATGCTAATTTTAGCTCTAACACTGATGATCCACCTAGAAATGTGAACTGACGTTCAAAAATAAAACATTTGAAAACGGACCATTTTCCACATTTCTGAAGCATGACGTAATGGGGGGGTGTTATCTCTTTTGTCGAAAATCAGCCGTTTTTGCTCGAACATTAAATGCCTCCAAATGGTATTTAATTAACTTCCCGAGCCCCTGGAAGCATGAAAATCACTTTAAACATGCAAATTTTAGCTCTAACACTGATGATCCACCTACAAATGTGAACTGACGTTCAAAAATAAAACATTTGAAAACGGACCATTTTCCACATTTCTGAAGCATGACGTAATGGGGGGGTGTTATCTCTTTTGCTGAAAATCAGCCGTTTTGCTCGAACATTAAATGCCTCCAAATGGTATTTAATTAACTTCCCGAGCCCCTGGAAGCATGAAAATCACTTTAAACATGCTAATTTTAGCTCTAACACTGATGATCCACCTACAAATGTGAACTGACGTTCAAAAATAAAACATTTGAAAACGGACCATTTTCCACATTTCTGAAGCATGACGTAATGGGGGGGTGTTATCTCTTTTGTCGAAAATCAGCCGTTTTTGCTCGAACAGTAAATGCCTCCAAATGGTATTTAATTAACTTCCCGAGCCCCTGGAAGCATGAAAATCACTTTAAACATGCTAATTTTAGCTCTAACACTGATGATCCACCTACAAATGTGAACTGACGTTCAAAAATAAAACATTTGAAAACGGACCATTTTCCACATTTCTGAAGCATGAAGTAATGGGGGGGTGTTATCTCTTTTGTCGAAAATCAGCCGTTTTTGCTCGAACATTAAATGCCTCCAAATGGTATTTAATTAACTTCCCGAGCCCCTGGAAGCATGAAAATCACTTTAAACATGCTAATTTTAGCTCTAACACTGATGATCCACCTACAAATGTGAACTGACGTTCAAAAATAAAACATTTGAAAACGGACCATTTTCCACATTTCTGAAGCATGACGTAATGGGGGGGTGTTATCTCTTTTGTCGAAAATCAGCCGTTTTTGCTCGAACATTAAATGCCTCCAAATGGTATTTAATTAACTTCCCGAGCCCCTGGAAGCATGAAAATCACTTTAAACATGCTAATTTTAGCTCTAACACTGATGATCCACCTACAAATGTGAACTGACGTTCAAAAATAAAACATTTGAAAACGGACCATTTTCCACATTTCTGAAGCATGACGTAATGGGGGGGTGTTATCTCTTTTGTCGAAAATCAGCCGTTTTTGCTCGAACATTAAATGCCTCCAAATGGTATTTAATTAACTTCCCGAGCCCCTGGAAGCATGAAAATCACTTTAAACATGCTAATTTTAGCTCTAACACTGATGATCCACCTACAAATGTGAACTGACGTTCAAAAATAAAACATTTGAAAACGGACCATTTTCCACATTTCTGAAGCATGACGTAATGGGGGGGTGTTATCTCTTTTGTCGAAAATCAGCCGTTTTTGCTCGAACATTAAATGCCTCCAAATGGTATTTATTTCACTTCCCGAGCCCCTGGAAGCATGAAAATCACTTTAAACATGCAAATTTTAGCTCTAACACTGATGATCCACCTACAAATGTGAACTGACGTTCAAAAATAAAACATTTGAAAACGGACCATTTTCCACATTTCTGAAGCATGACGTAATGGGGGGTGTTATCTCTTTTGTCGAAAATCAGCCGTTTTTGCTCGAACATTAAATGCCTCCAAATGGTATTTAATTAACTTCCCAGGGTGAAGAAACCCTTTTTGAGAACTCAGAGTGAGTAAATTGGCCATTTTCATGCACTTTTAACCATTCCATAAATCTTGTGTTTTGGGCCCCTGGAAGCATGAAAATCACTTTAAACATGCTAATTTTAGCTCTAACACTGATGATCCACCTACAAATGTGAACTGACGTTCAAAAATAAAACATTTGAAAACGGACCATTTTCCACATTTCTGAAGCATGACGTAATGGGGGGGTGTTATCTCTTTTGTCGAAAATCAGCCGTTTTTGCACGAACATTAAATGCCTCCAAATGGTATTTAATTAACTTCCCGAGCCCCTGGAAGCATGAAAATCACTTTAAACATGCTAATTTTAGCTCTAACACTGATGATCCACCTACAAATGTGAACTGACGTTCAAAAATAAAACATTTGAAAACGGACCATTTTCCACATTTCTGAAGCATGACGTAATGGGGGGGTGTTATCTCTTTTGTCGAAAATCAGCCGTTTTTGATCGAACATTAAATGCCTCCAAATGGTATTTATTTCACTTCCGGAGCCCCTGGAAGCATGAAAATCACTTTAAACATGCTAATTTTAGCTCTAACACTGATGATCCACCTACAAATGTGAACTGACGTTCAAAAATAAAACATTTGAAAACGGACCATTTTCCACATTTCTGAAGCATGACGTAATGGGGGGGTGTTATCTCTTTTGTCGAAAATCAGCCGTTTTTGCTCGAACATTAAATGCCTCCAAATGGTATTTATTTCACTTCCCGAGCCCCTGGAAGCATGAAAATCACTTTAAACATGCTAATTTTAGCTCTAACACTGATGATCCACCTACAAATGTGAACTGACGTTCAAAAAGAAAACATTTGAAAACGGACCATTTTCCACATTTCTGAAGCATGACGTAATGGGGGGGTGTTATCTCTTTTGTCGAAAATCAGCCGTTTTTGCTCGAACATTAAATGCCTCCAAATGGTATTTAATTAACTTCCCGAGCCCCTGGAAGCATGAAAATCACTTTAAACATGCTAATTTTAGCTCTAACACTGATGATCCACCTACAAATGTGAACTGACGTTCAAAAATAAAACATTTGAAAACGGACCATTTTCCACATTTCTGAAGCATGACCTAATGGGGGGGTGTTATCTCTTTTGTCGAAAATCAGCCGTTTTTGCTCGAACATTAAATGCCTCCAAATGGTATTTAATTAACTTCCCGGGGTGAAGAAACCCTTTTTGAGAACTCAGAGTGAGTAAATTGGCCATTTTCATGCACTTTTAACCATTCCATAAATCTTGTGTTTTGGGCCCCTGGAAGCATGAAAATCACTTTAAACATGCTAATTTTAGCTCTAACACTGATGATCCACCTACAAATGTGAACTGACGTTCAAAAATAAAACATTTGAAAACGGACCATTTTCCACATTTCTGAAGCATGACGTAATGGGGGGGTGTTTTCTCTTTTGTCGAAAATCAGCCGTTTTTGCTCGAACATTAAATGCCTCCAAATGGTATTTAATTAACTTCCCGAGCCCCTGGAAGCATGAAAATCACTTTAAACATGCTAATTTTAGCTCTAACACTGATGATCCACCTACAAATGTGAACTGACGTTCAAAAATAAAACATTTGAAAACGGACCATTTTCCACATTTCTGAAGCATGACGTAATGGGGGGGTGTTATCTCTTTTGTCGAAAATCAGCCGTTTTTGCTCGAACATTAAATGCCTCCAAATGGTATTTAATTAACTTCCCGGGGTGAAGAAACCCTTTTTGAGAACTCAGAGTGAGTAAATTGGCCATTTTCATGCACTTTTAACCATTCCATAAATTTTGTGTTTTGGGCCCCTGGAAGCATGAAAATCACTTTAAACATGCTAATTTTAGCTCTAACACTGATGATCCACCTACAAATGTGAACTGACGTTCAAAAATAAAACATTTGAAAACGGACCATTTTCCACATTTCTGAAGCATGACGTAATGGGGGGGTGTTATCTCTTTTGTCGAAATTCAGCCGTTTTTGCTCGAACATTAAATGCCTCCAAATGGTATTTAATTAACTTCCCGGGGTGAAGAAACCCTTTTTGAGAACTCAGAGTGAGTAAATTGGCCATTTTCATGCACTTTTAACCATTCCATAAATCTTGTGTTTTGGGCCCCTGGAAGCATGAAAATCACTTTAAACATGCTAATTTTAGCTCTAACACTGATGATCCACCTACAAATGTGAACTGACGTTCAAAAATAAAACATTTGAAAACGGACCATTTTCCACATTTCTGAAGCATGACGTAATGGGGGGGTGTTATCTCTTTTGTCGAAAATCAGCCGTTTTTGCTCGAACATTAAATGCCTCCAAATGGTATTTAATTAACTTCCCGGGGTGAAGAAACCCTTTTTGAGAACTCAGAGTGAGTAAATTGGCCATTTTAATGCACTTTTAACCATTCCATAAATCTTGTGTTTTGGGCCCCTGGAAGCATGAAAATCACTTTAAACATGCTAATGTTAGCTCTAACACTGATGATCCACCTACAAATGTGAACTGACGTTCAAAAATAAAACATTTGAAAACGGACCATTTTCCACATTTCTGAAGCATGACGTAATGGGGGGGTGTTATCTCTTTTGTCGAAAATCAGCCGTTTTTGCTCGAACATTAAATGCCTCCAAATGGTATTTAATTAACTTCCCGAGCCCCTGGAAGCATGAAAATCACTTTAAACATGCTAATTTTAGCTCTAACACTGATGATCCACCTACAAATGTGAACTGACGTTCAAAAATAAAACATTTGAAAACGGACCATTTTCCACATTTCTGAAGCATGACGTAATGGGGGGGTGTTATCTCTTTTGTCGAAAATCAGCCGTTTTTGCTCGAACATTAAATGCCTCCAAATGGTATTTATTTCACTTCCCGGGGTGAAGAAACCCTTTTTGAGAACTCAGAGTGAGTAAATTGGCCATTTTCATGCACTTTTAACCATTCCATTAATCTTGTGTTTTGGGCCCCTGGAAGCATGAAAATCACTTTAAACATGCTAATTTTAGCTCTAACACTGATGATCCACCTACAAATGTGAACTGACGTTCAAAAATAAAACATTTGAAAACGGACCATTTTCCACATTTCTGAAGCATGACGTAATGGGGGGGTGTTATCTCTTTTGTCGAAAATCAGCCGTTTTTGCTCGAACATTAAATGCCTCCAAATGGTATTTAATTAACTTCCCGAGCCCCTGGAAGCATGAAAATCACTTTAAACATGCTAATTTTAGCTCTAACACTGATGATCCACCTACAAATGTGAACTGACGTTCAAAAATAAAACATTTGAAAACGGACCATTTTCCACATTTCTGAAGCATGACGTAATGGGGGGGTGTTATCTCTTTTGTCGAAAATCAGCCGTTTTTGCTCGAACATTAAATGCCTCCAAATGGTATTTAATTAACTTCCCGAGCCCCTGGAAGCATGAAAATCACTTTAAACATGCTAATTTTAGCTCTAACACTGATGATCCACCTACAAATGTGAACTGACGTTCAAAAATAAAACATTTGAAAACGGACCATTTTCCACATTTCTGAAGCATGACGTAATGGGGGGGTGTTATCTCTTTTGTCGAAAATCAGCCGTTTTTGCTCGAACATTAAATGCCTCCAAATGGTATTTATTTCACTTCCCGAGCCCCTGGAAGCATGAAAATCACTTTAAACATGCTAATTTTAGCTCTAACACTGATGATCCACCTACAAATGTGAACTGACGTTCAAAAATAAAACATTTGAAAACGGACCATTTTCCACATTTCTGAAGCATGACCTAATGGGGGGGTGTTATCTCTTTTGTCGAAAATCAGCCGTTTTTGCTCGAACATTAAATGCCTCCAAATGGTATTTAATTAACTTCCCGGGGTGAAGAAACCCTTTTTGAGAACTCAGAGTGAGTAAATTGGCCATTTTCATGCACTTTTAACCATTCCATAAATCTTGTGTTTTGGGCCCCTGGAAGCATGAAAATCACTTTAAACATGCTAATTTTAGCTCTAACACTGATGATCCACCTACAAATGTGAACTGACGTTCAAAAATAAAACATTTGAAAACGGACCATTTTCCACATTTCTGAAGCATGACGTAATGGGGGGGTGTTATCTCTTTTGTCGAAAATCAGCCGTTTTTGCTCGAACATTAAATGCCTCCAAATGGTATTTAATTAACTTCCCGAGCCCCTGGAAGCATGAAAATCACTTTAAACATGCTAATTTTAGCTCTAACACTGATGATCCACCTACAAATGTGAACTGACGTTCAAAAAGAAAACATTTGAAAACGGACCATTTTCCACATTTCTGAAGCATGACGTAATGGGGGGGTGTTATCTCTTTTGTCGAAAATCAGCCGTTTTTGCTCGAACATTAAAGGCCTCCAAATGGTATTTAATTAACTTCCCGAGCCCCTGGAAGCATGAAAATCACTTTAAACATGCTAATTTTAGCTCTAACACTGATGATCCACCTACAAATGTGAACTGACGTTCAAAAATAAAACATTTGAAAACGGACCATTTTCCACATTTCTGAAGCATGACGTAATGGGGGGTGTTATCTCTTTTGTCGAAAATCAGCCGTTTTTGCTCGAACATTAAATGCCTCCAAATGGTATTTAATTAACTTCCCGAGCCCCTGGAAGCATGAAAATCACTTTAAACATGCTAATTTTAGCTCTAACACTGATGATCCACCTACAAATGTGAACAGACGTTCAAAAATAAAACATTTGAAAACGGACCATTTTCCACATTTCTGAAGCATGACGTAATGGGGGGGTGTTATCTCTTTTGTCGAAAATCAGCCGTTTTTGCTCGAACATTAAATGCCTCCAAATGGTATTTAATTAACTTCCCGGGGTGAAGAAACCCTTTTTGAGAACTCAGAGTGAGTAAATTGGCCATTTTCATGCACTTTTAACCATTCCATAAATCTTGTGTTTTGGGCCCCTGGAAGCATGAAAATCACTTTAAACATGCTAATTTTAGCTCTAACACTGATGATCCACCTACAAATGTGAACTGACGTTCAAAAATAAAACATTTGAAAACGGACCATTTTCCACATTTCTGAAGCATGACGTAATGGGGGGGTGTTATCTCTTTTGTCGAAAATCAGCCGTTTTTGCTCGAACATTAAATGCCTCCAAATGGTATTTAATTAACTTCCCGGGGTGAAGAAACCCTTTTTGACAACTCAGAGTGAGTAAATTGGCCATTTTCATGCACTTTTAACCATTCCATAAATCTTGTGTTTTGGGCCCCTGGAAGCATGAAAATCACTTTAAACATGCTAATTTTAGCTCTAACACTGATGATCCACCTACAAATGTGAACTGACGTTCAAAAATAAAACATTTGAAAACGGACCATTTTCCACATTTCTGAAGCATGACGTAATGGGGGGGTGTTATCTCTTTTGTCGAAAATCAGCCGTTTTTGCTCGAACATTAAATGCCTCCAAATGGTATTTAATTAACTTCCCGAGCCCCTGGAAGCATGAAAATCACTTTAAACATGCTAATTTTAGCTCTAACACTGATGATCCACCTACAAATGTGAACTGACGTTCAAAAATAAAACATTTGAAAACGGACCATTTTCCACATTTCTGAAGCATGACGTAATGGGGGGGTGTTATCTCTTTTGTCGAAAATCAGCCGTTTTTGCTCGAACATTAAATGCCTCCATATGGTATTTAATTAACTTCCCGAGCCCCTGGAAGCATGAAAATCACTTTAAACATGCTAATTTTAGCTCTAACACTGATGATCCACCTACAAATGTGAACTGACGTTCAAAAATAAAACATTTGAAAACGGACCATTTTCCACATTTCTGAAGCATGACGTAATGGGGGGGTGTTATCTCTTTTGTCGAAAATCAGCCGTTTTTGCTCGAACATTAAATGCCTCCAAATGGTATTTAATTAACTTCCCGGGGTGAAGAAACCCTTTTTGAGAACTCAGAGTGAGTAAATTGGCCATTTTCATGCACTTTTAACCATTCCATAAATCTTGTGTTTTGGGCCCCTGGAAGCATGAAAATCACTTTAAACATGCTAATTTTAGCTCTAACACTGATGATCCACCTACAAATGTGAACTGACGTTCAAAAATAAAACATTTGAAAACGGACCATTTTCCACATTTCTGAAGCATGACGTAATGGGGGGGTGTTATCTCTTTTGTCGAAAATCAGCCGTTTTTGCTCGAACATTAAATGCCTCCAAATGGTATTTAATTAACTTCCCGGGGTGAAGAAACCCTTTTTGAGAACTCAGAGTGAGTAAATTGGCCATTTTCATGCACTTTTAACCATTCCATTAATCTTGTGTTTTGGGCCCCTGGAAGCATGAAAATCACTTTAAACATGCTAATTTTAGCTCTAACACTGATGATCCACCTACAAATGTGAACTGACGTTCAAAAATAAAACATTTGAAAACGGACCATTTTCCACATTTCTGAAGCATGACGTAATGGGGGGGTGTTATCTCTTTTGTCGAAAATCAGCCGTTTTTGCTCGAACATTAAATGCCTCCAAATGGTATTTAATTAACTTCCCGAGCCCCTGGAAGCATGAAAATCACTTTAAACATTCTAATTTTAGCTCTAACACTGATGATCCACCTACAAATGTGAACTGACGTTCAAAAATAAAACATTTGAATACGGACCATTTTCCACATTTCTGAAGCATTACGTAATGGGGGGGTGTTATCTCTTTTGTCGAAAATCAGCCGTTTTTGCTCGAACATTAAATGCCTCCAAATGGTATTTAATTAACTTCCCGAGCCCCTGGAAGCATGAAAATCACTTTAAACATGCTAATTTTAGCTCTAACACTGATGATCCACCTACAAATGTGAACTGACGTTCAAAAATAAAACATTTGAAAACGGACCATTTTCCACATTTCTGAAGCATGACGTAATGGGGGGGTGTTATCTCTTTTGTCGAAAATCAGCCGTTTTTGCTCGAACATTAAATGCCTCCAAATGGTATTTAATTAACTTCCCGAGCCCCTGGAAGCATGAAAATCACTTTAAACATGCTAATTTTAGCTCTAACACTGATGATCCACCTACAAATGTGAACTGACGTTCAAAAATAAAACATTTGAAAACGGACCATTTTCCACATTTCTGAAGCATGCCGTAATGGGGGGGTGTTATCTCTTTTGTCGAAAATCAGCCGTTTTTGCTCGAACATTAAATGCCTCCAAATGGTATTTAATTAACTTCCCGAGCCCCTGGAAGCATGAAAATCACTTTAAACATGCTAATTTTAGCTCTAACACTGATGATCCACCTACAAATGTGAACTGACGTTCAAAAATAAAACATTTGAAAACGGACCATTTTCCACATTTCTGAAGCATGACGTAATGGGGGGGTGTTATCTCTTTTGTCGAAAATCAGCCGTTTTTGCTCGAACATTAAATGCCTCCATATGGTATTTAATTAACTTCCCGGGGTGAAGAAACCCTTTTTGAGAACTCAGAGTGAGTAAATTGGCCGTTTTCATGCACTTTTAACCATTCCATAAATCTTGTGTTTTGGGCCCCTGGAAGCATGAAAATCACTTTAAACATGCTAATTTTAGCTCTAACACTGATGATCCACCTACAAATGTGAACTGACGTTCAAAAATAAAACATTTGAAAACGGACCATTTTCCACATTTCTGAAGCATGACGTAATGGGGGGTGTTATCTCTTTTGTCGAAAATCAGCCGTTTTTGCTCGAACATTAAATGCCTCCAAATGGTATTTAATTAACTTCCCGAGCCCCTGGAAGCATGAAAATCACTTTAAACATGCTAATTTTAGCTCTAACACTGATGATCCACCTACAAATGTGAACTGACGTTCAAAAATAAAACATTTGAAAACGGACCATTTTCCACATTTCTGAAGCATGACGTAATGGGGGGGTGTTATCTCTTTTGTCGAAAATCAGCCGTTTTTGCTCGAACATTAAATGCCTCCAAATGGTATTTAATTAACTTCCCGGGGTGAAGAAACCCTTTTTGAGAACTCAGAGTGAGTAAATTGGCCATTTTCATGCACTTTTAACCATTCCATAAATCTTGTGTTTTGGGCCCCTGGAAGCATGAAAATCACTTTAAACATGCTAATTTTAGCTCTAACACTGATGATCCACCTACAAATGTGAACTGACGTTCAAAAATAAAACATTTGAAAACGGACCATTTTCCACATTTCTGAAGCATGACGTAATGGGGGGGTGTTATCTCTTTTGTCGAAAATCAGCCGTTTTTGCTCGAACATTAAATGCCTCCAAATGGTATTTAATTAACTTCCCGGGGTGAAGAAACCCTTTTTGAGAACTCAGAGTGAGTAAATTGGCCATTTTCATGCACTTTTAACCATTCCATTAATCTTGTGTTTTGGGCCCCTGGTAGCATGAAAATCACTTTAAACATGCTAATTTTAGCTCTAACACTGATGATCCACCTACAAATGTGAACTGACGTTCAAAAATAAAACATTTGAAAACGGACCATTTTCCACATTTCTGAAGCATGACGTAATGGGGGGGTGTTATCTCTTTTGTCGAAAATCAGCCGTTTTTGCTCGAACATTAAATGCCTCCAAATGGTATTTAATTAACTTCCCGAGCCCCTGGGAGCATGAAAATCACTTTAAACATGCTAATTTTAGCTCTAACACTGATGATCCACCTACAAATGTGAACTGACGTTCAAAAATAAAACATTTGAATACGGACCATTTTCCACATTTCTGAAGCATGACGTAATGGGGGGGGTGTTATCTCTTTTGTCGAAAATCAGCCGTTTTTGCTCGAACATTAAATGCCTCCAAATGGTATTTAATTAACTTCCCGAGCCCCTGGAAGCATGAAAATCACTTTAAACATGCTAATTTTAGCTCTAACACTGATGATCCACCTACAAATGTGAACTGACGTTCAAAAATAAAACATTTGAAAACGGACCATTTTCCACATTTCTGAAGCATGACGTAATGGGGGGGTGTTATCTCTTTTGTCGAAAATCAGCCGTTTTTGCTCGAACATTAAATGCCTCCAAATGGTATTTAATTAACTTCCCGAGCCCCTGGAAGCATGAAAATCACTTTAAACATGCTAATTTTAGCTCTAACACTGATGATCCACCTACAAATGTGAACTGACGTTCAAAAATAAAACATTTGAAAACGGACCATTTTCCACATTTCTGAAGCATGACGTAATGGGGGGGTGTTATCTCTTTTGTCGAAAATCAGCCGTTTTTGCTCGAACATTAAATGCCTCCAAATGGTATTTAATTAACTTCCCGAGCCCCTGGAAGCATGAAAATCACTTTAAACATGCTAATTTTAGCTCTAACACTGATGATCCACCTACAAATGTGAACTGACGTTCAAAAATAAAACATTTGAAAACGGACCATTTTCCACATTTCTGAAGCATGACGTAATGGGGGGGTGTTATCTCTTTTGTCGAAAATCAGCCGTTTTTGCTCGAACATTAAATGCCTCCATATGGTATTTAATTAACTTCCCGGGGTGAAGAAACCCTTTTTGAGAACTCAGAGTGAGTAAATTGGCCGTTTTCATGCACTTTTAACCATTCCATAAATCTTGTGTTTTGGGCCCCTGGAAGCATGAAAATCACTTTAAACATGCTAATTTTAGCTCTAACACTGATGATCCACCTACAAATGTGAACTGACGTTCAAAAATAAAACATTTGAAAATGGACCATTTTCCACATTTCTGAAGCATGACGTAATGGGGGGTGTTATCTCTTTTGTCGAAAATCAGCCGTTTTTGCTCGAACATTAAATGCCTCCAAATGGTATTTAATTAACTTCCCGAGCCCCTGGAAGCATGAAAATCACTTTAAACATGCTAATTTTAGCTCTAACACTGATGATCCACCTACAAATGTGAACTGACGTTCAAAAATAAAACATTTGAAAACGGACCATTCTCCACATTTCTGAAGCATGACGTAATGGGGGGTGTTATCTCTTTTGTCGAAAATCAGCCGTTTTTGCTCGAACATTAAATGCCTCCAAATGGTATTTAATTAACTTCCCGGGTGAAGAAACCCTTTTTGAGAACTCAGAGTGAGTAAATTGGCCATTTTCATGCACTTTTAACCATTCCATAAATCTTGTGTTTTGGGCCCCTGGAAGCATGAAAATCACTTTAAACATGCTAATTTTAGCTCTAACACTGATGATCCACCTACAAATGTGAACTGACGTTCAAAAATAAAACATTTGAAAACGGACCATTTTCCACATTTCTGAAGCATGACGTAATGGGGGGTGTTATCTCTTTTGTCGAAAATCAGCCGTTTTTGCTCGAACATTAAATGCCTCCAAATGGTATTTAATTAACTTCCCGGGGTGAAGGAACCCTTTTTGAGAACTCAGAGTGAGTAAATTGGCCATTTTCATGCACTTTTAACCATTCCATTAATCTTGTGTTTTGGGCCCCTGGAAGCATGAAAATCACTTTAAACATGCTAATTTTAGCTCTAACACTGATGATCCACCTACAAATGTGAACTGACGTTCAAAAATAAAACATTTGAAAACGGACCATTTTCCACATTTCTGAAGCATGACGTAATGGGGGGTGTTATCTCTTTTGTCGAAAATCAGCCGTTTTTGCTCGAACA
Source organism: Lissotriton vulgaris (assembly GCF_964263255.1). Classification (NCBI taxonomy): domain Eukaryota; kingdom Metazoa; phylum Chordata; class Amphibia; order Caudata; family Salamandridae; genus Lissotriton; species Lissotriton vulgaris. The sequence goes on from NW_028245168.1 coordinate 485,711, forward strand.
TTAAATGCCTCCAAATGGTATTTAATTAACTTCCCGAGCCCCTGGAAGCATGAAAATCACTTTAAACATGCTAATTTTAGCTCTAACACTGATGATCCACCTACAAATGTGAACTGACGTTCAAAAATAAAACATTTGAAAACGGACCATTTTCCACATTTCTGAAGCATGACGTAATGGGGGGGTGTTATCTCTTTTGTCGAAAATCAGCCGTTTTTGCTCGAACATTAAATGCCTCCAAATGGTATTTAATTAACTTCCCGGGGTGAAGAAACCCTTTTTGAGAACTCAGAGTGAGTAAATTGGCCATTTTCATGCACTTTTAACCATTCCATAAATCTTGTGTTTTGGGCCCCTGGAAGCATGAAAATCACTTTAAACATGCTAATTTTAGCTCTAACACTGATGATCCACCTACAAATGTGAACTGACGTTCAAAAATAAAACATTTGAAAACGGACCATTTTCCACATTTCTGAAGCATGACGTAATGGGGGGGTGTTATCTCTTTTGTCGAAAATCAGCCGTTTTTGCTCGAACATTAAATGCCTCCAAATGGTATTTATTTCACTTCCCGGGGTGAAGAAACCCTTTTTGAGAACTCAGAGTGAGTAAATTGGCCATTTTCATGCACTTTTAACCATTCCATTAATCTTGTGTTTTGGGCCCCTGGAAGCATGAAAATCACTTTAAACATGCTAATTTTAGCTCTAACACTGATGATCCACCTACAAATGTGAACTGACGTTCAAAAATAAAACATTTGAAAACGGACCATTTTCCACATTTCAGAAGCATGACGTAATGGGGGGGTGTTATCTCTTTTGTCGAAAATCAGCCGTTTTTGCTCGAACATTAAATGCCTCCAAATGGTATTTAATTAACTTCCCGAGCCCCTGGAAGCATGAAAATCACTTTAAACATGCTAATTTTAGCTCTAACACTGATGATCCACCTACAAATGTGAACTGACGTTCAAAAATAAAACATTTGAAAACGGACCATTTTCCACATTTCTGAAGCATGACGTAATGGGGGGGTGTTATCTCTTTTGTCGAAAATCAGCCGTTTTTGCTCGAACATTAAATGCCTCCAAATGGTATTTAATTAACTTCCCGAGCCCCTGGAAGCATGAAAATCACTTTAAACATGCTAATTTTAGCTCTAACACTGATGATCCACCTACAAATGTGAACTGACGTTCAAAAATAAAACATTTGAAAACGGACCATTTTCCACATTTCTGAAGCATGACGTAATGGGGGGGTGTTATCTCTTTTGTCGAAAATCAGCCGTTTTTGCTCGAACATTAAATGCCTCCAAATGGTGTTTAATTAACTTCCCGAGCCCCTGGAAGCATGAAAATCACTTTAAACATGCTAATTTTGGCTCTAACACTGATGATCCACCTACAAATGTGAACTGACGTTCAAAAATAAAACATTTGAAAACGGACCATTTTCCACATTTCTGAAGCATGACGTAATGGGGGGGTGTTATCTCTTTTGTCGAAAATCAGCCGTTTTTGCTCGAACATTAAATGCCTCCATATGGTATTTAATTAACTTACCGGGGTGAAGAAACCCTTTTTGAGAACTCAGAGTGAGTAAATTGGCCGTTTTCATGCACTTTTAACCATTCCATAAATCTTGTGTTTTGGGCCCCTGGAAGCATGAAAATCACTTTAAACATGCTAATTTTAGCTCTAACACTGATGATCCACCTACAAATGTGAACTGACGTTCAAAAATAAAACATTTGAAAATGGACCATTTTCCACATTTCTGAAGCATGACGTAATGGGGGGTGTTATCTCTTTTGTCGAAAATCAGCCGTTTTTGCTCGAACATTAAATGCCTCCAAATGGTATTTAATTAACTTCCCGAGCCCCTGGAAGCATGAAAATCACTTTAAACATGCTAATTTTAGCTCTAACACTGATGATCCACCTACAAATGTGAACTGACGTTCAAAAATAAAACATTTATAAACGGACCATTTTCCACATTTCTGAAGCATGACGTAATGGGGGGGTGTTATCTCTTTTGTCGAAAATCAGCCGTTTTTGCTCGAACATTAAATGCCTCCAAATGGTATTTAATTAACTTCCCGGGGTGAAGAAACCCTTTTTGAGAACTCAGAGTGAGTAAATTGGCCATTTTCATGCACTTTTAACCATTCCATAAATCTTGTGTTTTGGGCCCCTGGAAGCATGAAAATCACTTTAAACATGCTAATTTTAGCTCTAACACTGATGATCCACCTACAAATGTGAACTGACGTTCAAAAATAAAACATTTGAAAACGGACCATTTTCCACATTTCTGAAGCATGACGTAATGGGGGGGTGTTATCTCTTTTGTCGAAAATCATCCATTTTTGCTCGAACATTAAATGCCTCCAAATGGTATTTAATTAACTTCCCGGGGTGAAGAAACCCTTTTTGAGAACTCAGAGTGAGTAAATTGGCCATTTTCATGCACTTTTAACCATTCCATTAATCTTGTGTTTTGGGCCCCTGGAAGCATGAAAATCACTTTAAACATGCTAATTTTAGCTCTAACACTGATGATCCACCTACAAATGTGAACTGACGTTCAAAAATAAAACATTTGAAAACGGACCATTTTCCACATTTCTGAAGCATGACGTAATGGTGAGGTGTTATCTCTTTTGTCGAAAATCAGCCGTTTTTGCTCGAACATTAAATGCCTCCAAATGGTATTTAATTAACTTCCCGAGCCCCTGGAAGCATGAAAATCACTTTAAACATGCTAATTTTAGCTCTAACACTGATGATCCACCTACAAATGTGAACTGACGTTCAAAAATAAAACATTTGAAAACGGACCATTTTCTACATTTCTGAAGCATGACGTAATGGGGGGGTGTTATCTCTTTTGTCGAAAATCAGCCGTTTTTGCTCGAACATTAAATGCCTCCATATGGTATTTAATTAACTTCCCGGGGTGAAGAAACCCTTTTTGAGAACTCAGAGTGAGTAAATTGGCTGTTTTCATGCACTTTTAACCATTCCATAAATCTTGTGTTTTGGGCCCCTGGAAGCATGAAAATCACTTTAAACATGCTAATTTTAGCTCTAACACTGATGATCCACCTACAAATGTGAACTGACGTTCAAAAATAAAACATTTGAAAACGGACCATTTTCCACATTTCTGAAGCATGACGTAATGGGGGGGTGTTATCTCTTTTGTCGAAAATCAGCCGTTTTTGCTCGAACATTAAATGCCTCCAAATGGTATTTAATTAACTTCCCGGGGTGAAGAAACCCTTTTTGAGAACTCAGAGTGAGTAAATTGGCCATTTTCATGCACTTTTAACCATTCCATAAATCTTGTGTTTTGGGTCCCTGGAAGCATGAAAATCACTTTAAACATGCTAATTTTAGCTCTAACACTGATGATCCACCTACAAATGTGAACTGACGTTCAAAAATAAAACATTTGAAAACGGACCATTTTCCACATTTCTGAAGCATGACGTAATGGGGGGGTGTTATCTCTTTTGTCGAAAATCAGCCGTTTTTGCTCGAACATTAAATGCCTCCAAATGGTATTTATTTCACTTCCCGGGGTGAAGAAACCCTTTTTGAGAACTCAGAGTGAGTAAATTGGCCATTTTCATGCACTCTTAACCATTCCATTAATCTTGTGTTTTGGGCCCCTGGAAGCATGAAAATCACTTTAAACATGCTAATTTTAGCTCTAACACTGATGATCCACCTACAAATGTGAACTGACGTTCAAAAATAAAACATTTGAAAACGGACCATTTTCCACATTTCAGAAGCATGACGTAATGGGGGGGTGTTATCTCTTTTGTCGAAAATCAGCCGTTTTTGCTCGAACATTAAATGCCTCCAAATGGTATTTAATTAACTTCCCGAGCCCCTGGAAGCATGAAAATCACTTCAAACATGCTAATTTTAGCTCTAACACTGATGATCCACCTACAAATGTGAACTGACGTTCAAAAATAAAACATTTGAAAACGGACCATTTTCCACATTTCTGAAGCATGACGTAATGGGGGGGTGTTATCTCTTTTGTCGAAAATCAGCCGTTTTTGCTCGAACATTAAATGCCTCCAAATGGTATTTAATTAACTTCCCGGGGTGAAGAAACCCTTTTTGAGAACTCAGAGTGAGTAAATTGGCCATTTTCATGCACTTTTAACCATTCCATAAATCTTGTGTTTTGGGCCCCTGGAAGCATGAAAATCACTTTAAACATGCTAATTTTAGCTCTAACACTGATGATCCACCTACAAATGTGAACTGACGTTCAAAAATAAAACATTTGAAAACGGACCATTTTCCACATTTCTGAAGCATGACGTAATGGGGGGGTGTTATCTCTTTTGTCGAAAATCAGCCGTTTTTGCTCGAACATTAAATGCCTCCAAATGGTATTTATTTCACTTCCCGGGGTGAAGAAACCCTTTTTGAGAACTCAGAGTGAGTAAATTGGCCATTTTCATGCACTCTTAACCATTCCATTAATCTTGTGTTTTGGGCCCCTGGAAGCATGAAAATCACTTTAAACATGCTAATTTTAGCTCTAACACTGATGATCCACCTACAAATGTGAACTGACGTTCAAAAATAAAACATTTGAAAACGGACCATTTTCCACATTTCAGAAGCATGACGTAATGGGGGGGTGTTATCTCTTTTGTCGAAAATCAGCCGTTTTTGCTCGAACATTAAATGCCTCCAAATGGTATTTAATTAACTTCCCGAGCCCCTGGAAGCATGAAAAGCACTTTAAACATGCTAATTTTAGCTCTAACACTGATGATCCACCTACAAATGTGAACTGACGTTCAAAAATAAAACATTTGAAAACGGACCATTTTCCACATTTCTGAAGCATGACGTAATGGGGGGGTGTTATCTCTTTTGTCGAAAATCAGCCGTTTTTGCTCGAACATTAAATGCCTCCAAATGGTATTTAATTAACTTCCCGAGCCCCTGGAAGCATGAAAATCACTTTAAACATGCTAATTTTAGCTCTAACACTGATGATCCACCTACAAATGTGAACTGACGTTCAAAAATAAAACATTTGAAAACGGACCATTTTCCACATTTCTGAAGCATGACGTAATGGGGGGGTGTTATCTCTTTTATCGAAAATCAGCCGTTTTTGCTCGAACATTAAATGCCTCCAAATGGTGTTTAATTAACTTCCCGAGCCCCTGGAAGCATGAAAATCACTTTAAACATGCTAATTTTAGCTCTAACACTGATGATCCACCTACAAATGTGAACTGACGTTCAAAAATAAAACATTTGAAAACTGACCATTTTCCACATTTCTGAAGCATGACGTAATGGGGGGGTGTTATCTCTTTTGTCGAAAATCAGCCGTTTTTGCTCGAACATTAAATGCCTCCAAATGGTATTTAATTAACTTCCCGAGCCCCTGGAAGCATGAAAATCACTTTAAACATGCTAATTTTAGCTCTAACACTGATGATCCACCTACAAATGTGAACTGACGTTCAAAAATAAAACATTTGAAAACGGACCATTTTCCACATTTCTGAAGCATGACGTATTGGGGGGGTGTTATCTCTTTTGTCGAAAATCAGCCGTTTTTGCTCGAACATTAAATGCCTCCATATGGTATTTAATTAACTTCCCGGGGTGAAGAAACCCTTTTTGAGAACTCAGAGTGAGTAAATTGGCCGTTTTCATGCACTTTTAACCATTCCATAAATCTTGTGTTTTGGGCCCCTGGAAGCATGAAAATCACTTTAAACATGCTAATTTTAGCTCTAACACTGATGATCCACCTACAAATGTGAACTGACGTTCAAAAATAAAACATTTGAAAATGGACCATTTTCCACATTTCTGAAGCATGACGTAATGGGGGGTGTTATCTCTTTTGTCGAAAATCAGCCGTTTTTGCTCGAACATTAAATGCCTCCAAATGGTATTTAATTAACTTCCCGAGCCCCTGGAAGCATGAAAATCACTTTAAACATGCTAATTTTAGCTCTAACACTGATGATCCACCTACAAATGTGAACTGACGTTCAAAAATAAAACATTTGAAAACGGACCATTTTCCACATTTCTGAAGCATGACGTAATGGGGGGGTGTTATCTCTTTTGTCGAAAATCAGCCGTTTTTGCTCGAACATTAAATGCCTCCAAATGGTATTTAATTAACTTCCCGGGGTGAAGAAACCCTTTTTGAGAACTCAGAGTGAGTAAATTGGCCATTTTCATGCACTTTTAACCATTCCATAAATCTTGTGTTTTGGGCCCCTGGAAGCATGAAAATCACTTTAAACATGCTAATTTTAGCTCTAACACTGATGATCCACCTACAAATGTGAACTGACGTTCAAAAATAAAACATTTGAAAACGGACCATTTTCCACATTTCTGAAGCATGACGTAATGGGGGGGTGTTATCTCTTTTGTCGAAAATCAGCCGTTTTTGCTCGAACAGTAAATGCCTCCAAATGGTATTTAATTAACTTCCCGGGGTGAAGAAACCCTTTTTGAGAACTCAGAGTGAGTAAATTGGCCATTTTCATGCACTTTTAACCATTCCATTAATCTTGTGTTTTGGGCCCCTGGAAGCATGAAAATCACTTTAAACATGCTAATTTTAGCTCTAACACTGATGATCCACCTACAAATGTGAACTGACGTTCAAAAATAAAACATTTGAAAACGGACCATTTTCCACATTTCTGAAGCATGACGTAATGGGGGGGTGTTATCTCTTTTGTCGAAAATCAGCCGTTTTTGCTCGAACATTAAATGCCTCCAAATGGTATTTAATTAACTTCCCGAGCCCCTGGAAGCATGAAAATCACTTTAAACATGCTAATTTTAGCTCTAACACTGATGATCCACCTACAAATGTGAACTGACGTTCAAAAATAAAACATTTGAAAACGGACCATTTTCCACATTTCTGAAGCATGACGTAATGGGGGGGTGTTATCTCTTTTGTCGAAAATCAGCCGTTTTTGCTCGAACATTAAATGCCTCCATATGGTATTTAATTAACTTCCCGGGGTGAAGAAACCCTTTTTGAGAACTCAGAGTGAGTAAATTGGCCGTTTTCATGCACTTTTAACCATTCCATAAATCTTGTGTTTTGGGCCCCTGGAAGCATGAAAATCACTTTAAACATGCTAATTTTAGCTCTAACACTGATGATCCACCTACAAATGTGAACTGACGTTCAAAAATAAAACATTTGAAAACGGACCATTTTCCACATTTCTGAAGCATGACGTAATGGGGGGTGTTATCTCTTTTGTCGAAAATCAGCCGTTTTTGCTCGAACATTAAATGCCTCCAAATGGTATTTAATTAACTTCCCGAGCCCCTGGAAGCATGAAAATCACTTTAAACATGCTAATTTTAGCTCTAACACTGATGATCCACCTACAAATGTGAACTGACGTTCAAAAATAAAACATTTGAAAACGGACCATTTTCCACATTTCTGAAGCATGACGTAATGGGGGGGTGTTATCTCTTTTGTCGAAAATCAGCCATTTTTGCTCGAACATTAAATGCCTCCAAATGGTATTTAATTAACTTCCCGGGGTGAAGAAACCCTTTTTGAGAACTCAGAGTGAGTAAATTGGCCATTTTCATGCACTTTTAACCATTCCATAAATCTTGTGTTTTGGGCCCCTGGAAGCATGAAAATCACTTTAAACATGCTAATTTTAGCTCTAACACTGATGATCCACCTACAAATGTGAACTGACGTTCAAAAATAAAACATTTGAAAACGGACCATTTTCCACATTTCTGAAGCATGACGTAATGGGGGGGTGTTATCTCTTTTGTCGAAAATCAGCCGTTTTTGCTCGAACATTAAATGCCTCCAAATGGTATTTATTTCACTTCCCGGGGTGAAGAAACCCTTTTTGAGAACTCAGAGTGAGTAAATTGGCCATTTTCATGCACTTTTAACCATTCCATTAATCTTGTGTTTTGGGCCCCTGGAAGCATGAAAATCACTTTAAACATGCTAATTTTAGCTCTAACACTGATGATCCACCTACAAATGTGAACTGACGTTCAAAAATAAAACATTTGAAAACGGACCATTTTCCACATTTCTGAAGCATGACGTAATGGGGGGGTGTTATCTCTTTTGTCGAAAATCAGCCGTTTTTGCTCGAACATTAAATGCCTCCAAATGGTATTTAATTAACTTCCCGAGCCCCTGGAAGCATGAAAATCACTTTAAACATGCTAATTTTAGCTCTAACACTGATGATCCACCTACAAATGTGAACTGACGTTCAAAAATAAAACATTTGAAAACGGACCATTTTCCACATTTCTGAAGCATGACGTAATGGGGGGGTGTTATCTCTTTTGTCGAAAATCAGCTGTTTTTGCTCGAACATTAAATGCCTCCAAATGGTGTTTAATTAACTTCCCGAGCCCCTGGAAGCATGAAAATCACTTTAAACATGCTAATTTTAGCTCTAACACTGATGATCCACCTACAAATGTGAACTGACGTTCAAAAATAAAACATTTGAAAACGGACCATTTTCCACATTTCTGAAGCATGACGTAATGGGGGGGTGTTATCTCTTTTGTCGAAAATCAGCCGTTTTTGCTCGAACATTTAATGCCTCCAAATGGTATTTAATTAACTTCCCGAGCCCCTGGAAGCATGAAAATCACTTTAAACATGCTAATTTTAGCTCTAACACTGATGATCCACCTACAAATGTGAACTGACGTTCAAAAATAAAACATTTGAAAACGGACCATTTTCCACATTTCTGAAGCATGACGTAATGGGGGGGTGTTATCTCTTTTGTCGAAAATCAGCCGTTTTTGCTCGAACATTAAATGCCTCCATATGGTATTTAATTAACTTACCGGGGTGAAGAAACCCTTTTTGAGAACTCAGAGTGAGTAAATTGGCCGTTTTCATGCACTTTTAACCATTCCATAAATCTTGTGTTTTGGGCCCCTGGAAGCATGAAAATCACTTTAAACATGCTAATTTTAGCTCTAACACTGATGATCCACCTACAAATGTGAACTGACGTTCAAAAATAAAACATTTGAAAATGGACCATTTTCCACATTTCTGAAGCATGACGTAATGGGGGGTGTTATCTCTTTTGTCGAAAATCAGCCGTTTTTGCTCGAACATTAAATGCCTCCAAATGGTATTTAATTAACTTCCCGAGCCCCTGGAAGCATGAAAATCACTTTAAACATGCTAATTTTAGCTCTAACACTGATGATCCACCTACAAATGTGAACTGACGTTCAAAAATAAAACATTTGAAAACGGACCATTTTCCACATTTCTGAAGCATGACGTAATGGGGGGGTGTTATCTCTTTTGTCGAAAATCAGCCGTTTTTGCTCGAACATTAAATGCCTCCAAATGGTATTTAATTAACTTCCCGGGGTGAAGAAACCCTTTTTGAGAACTCAGAGTGAGTAAATTGGCCATTTTCATGCACTTTTAACCATTCCATAAATCTTGTGTTTTGGGCCCCTGGAAGCATGAAAATCACTTTAAACATGCTAATTTTAGCTCTAACACTGATGATCCACCTACAAATGTGAACTGACGTTCAAAAATAAAACATTTGAAAACGGACCATTTTCCACATTTCTGAAGCATGACGTAATGGGGGGGTGTTATCTCTTTTGTCGAAAATCAGCCGTTTTTGCTCGAACATTAAATGCCTCCAAATGATATTTAATTAACTTCCCGAGCCCCTGGAAGCATGAAAATCACTTTAAACATGCTAATTTTAGCTCTAACACTGATGATCCACCTACAAATGTGAACTGACGTTCAAAAATAAAACATTTGAAAACGGACCATTTTCCACATTTCTGAAGCATGACGTAATGGGGGGGTGTTATCTCTTTTGTCGAAAATCAGCCGTTTTTGCTCGAACATTAAATGCCTCCATATGGTATTTAATTAACTTCCCGGGGTGAAGAAACCCTTTTTGAGAACTCAGAGTGAGTAAATTGGCCGTTTTCATGCACTTTTAACCATTCCATAAATCTTGTGTTTTGGGCCCCTGGAAGCATGAAAATCACTTTAAACATGCTAATTTTAGCTCTAACACTGATGATCCACCTACAAATGTGAACTGACGTTCAAAAATAAAACATTTGAAAACGGACCATTTTCCACATTTCTGAAGCATGACGTAATGGGGGGTGTTATCTCTTTTGTCGAAAATCAGCCGTTTTTGCTCGAACATTAAATGCCTCCAAATGGTATTTAATTAACTTCCCGAGCCCCTGGAAGCATGAAAATCACTTCAAACATGCTAATTTTAGCTCTAACACTGATGATCCACCTACAAATGTGAACTGACGTTCAAAAATAAAACATTTGAAAACGGACCATTTTCCACATTTCTGAAGCATGACGTAATGGGGGGGTGTTATCTCTTTTGTCGAAAATCAGCCGTTTTTGCTCGAACATTAAATGCCTCCAAATGGTATTTAATTAACTTCCCGGGGTGAAGAAACCCTTTTTGAGAACTCAGAGTGAGTAAATTGGCCATTTTCATGCACTTTTAACCATTCCATAAATCTTGTGTTTTGGGCCCCTGGAAGCATGAAAATCACTTTAAACATGCTAATTTTAGCTCTAACACTGATGATCCACCTACAAATGTGAACTGAAGTTCAAAAATAAAACATTTGAAAACGGACCATTTTCCACATTTCTGAAGCATGACGTAATGGGGGGGTGTTATCTCTTTTGTCGAAAATCAGCCGTTTTTGCTCGAACATTAAATGCCTCCAAATGGTATTTATTTCACTTCCCGGGGTGAAGAAACCCTTTTTGAGAACTCAGAGTGAGTAAATTGGCCATTTTCATGCACTTTTAACCATTCCATTAATCTTGTGTTTTGGGCCCTTGGAAGCATGAAAATCACTTTAAACATGCTAATTTTAGCTCTAACACTGATGATCCACCTACAAATGTGAACTGACGTTCAAAAATAAAACATTTGAAAACGGACCATTTTCCACATTTCAGAAGCATGACGTAATGGGGGGGTGTTATCTCTTTTGTCGAAAATCAGCCGTTTTTGCTCGAACATTAAATGCCTCCAAATGGTATTTAATTAACTTCCCGAGCCCCTGGAAGCATGAAAATCACTTTAAACATGCTAATTTTAGCTCTAACACTGATGATCCACCTACAAATGTGAACTGACGTTCAAAAATAAAACATTTGAAAACGGACCATTTTCCACATTTCTGAAGCATGACGTAATGGGGGGGTGTTATCTCTTTTGTCGAAAATCAGCCGTTTTTGCTCGAACATTAAATGCCTCCAAATGGTATTTAATTAACTTCCCGAGCCCCTGGAAGCATGAAAATCACTTTAAACATGCTAATTTTAGCTCTAACACTGATGATCCACCTACAAATGTGAACTGACGTTCAAAAATAAAACATTTGAAAACGGACCATTTTCCACATTTCTGAAGCATGACGTAATGGGGGGGTGTTATCTCTTTTATCGAAAATCAGCCGTTTTTGCTCGAACATTAAATGCCTCCAAATGGTGTTTAATTAACTTCCCGAGCCCCTGGAAGCATGAAAATCACTTTAAACATGCTAATTTTAGCTCTAACACTGATGATCCACCTACAAATGTGAACTGACGTTCAAAAATAAAACATTTGAAAACGGACCATTTTCCACATTTCTGAAGCATGACGTAATGGGGGGGTGTTATCTCTTTTGTCGAAAATCAGCCGTTTTTGCTCGAACATTAAATGCCTCCAAATGGTATTTAATTAACTTCCCGAGCCCCTGGAAGCATGAAAATCACTTTAAACATGCTAATTTTAGCTCTAACACTGATGATCCACCTACAAATGTGAACTGACGTTCAAAAATAAAACATTTGAAAACGGACCATTTTCCACATTTCTGAAGCATGACGTAATGGGGGGGTGTTATCTCTTTTGTCGAAAATCAGCCGTTTTTGCTCGAACATTAAATGCCTCCATATGGTATTTAATTAACTTCCCGGGGTGAAGAAACCCTTTTTGAGAACTCAGAGTGAGTAAATTGGCCGTTTTCATGCACTTTTAACCATTCCATAAATCTTGTGTTTTGGGCCCCTGGAAGCATGAAAATCACTTTAAACATGCTAATTTTAGCTCTAACACTGATGATCCACCTACAAATGTGAACTGACGTTCAAAAATAAAACATTTGAAAATGGACCATTTTCCACATTTCTGAAGCATGACGTAATGGGGGGTGTTATCTCTTTTGTCGAAAATCAGCCGTTTTTGCTCGAACATTAAATGCCTCCAAATGGTATTTAATTAACTTCCCGAGCCCCTGGAAGCATGAAAATCACTTTAAACATGCTAATTTTAGCTCTAACACTGATGATCCACCTACAAATGTGAACTGACGTTCAAAAATAAAACATTTGAAAACGGACCATTTTCCACATTTCTGAAGCATGACGTAATGGGGGGGTGTTATCTCTTTTGTCGAAAATCAGCCGTTTTTGCTCGAACATTAAATGCCTCCAAATGGTATTTAATTAACTTCCCGGGGTGAAGAAACCCTTTTTGAGAACTCAGAGTGAGTAAATTGGCCATTTTCATGCACTTTTAACCATTCCATAAATCTTGTGTTTTGGGCCCCTGGAAGCATGAAAATCACTTTAAACATGCTAATTTTAGCTCTAACACTGATGATCCACCTACAAATGTGAACTGACGTTCAAAAATAAAACATTTGAAAACGGACCATTTTCCACATTTCTGAAGCATGACGTAATGGGGGGGTGTTATCTCTTTTGTCGAAAATCAGCCGTTTTTGCTCGAACATTAAATGCCTCCAAATGGTATTTAATTAACTTCCCGGGGTGAAGAAACCCTTTTTGAGAACTCAGAGTGAGTAAATTGGCCATTTTCATGCACTTTTAACCATTCCATTAATCTTGTGTTTTGGGCCCCTGGAAGCATGAAAATCACTTTAAACATGCTAATTTTAGCTCTAACACTGATGATCCACCTACAAATGTGAACTGACGTTCAAAAATAAAACATTTGAAAACGGACCATTTTCCACATTTCTGAAGCATGACGTAATGGGGGGGTGTTATCTCTTTTGTCGAAAATCAGCCGTTTTTGCTCGAACATTAAATGCCTCCAAATGGTATTTAATTAACTTCCCGAGCCCCTGGAAGCATGAAAATCACTTTAAACATGCTAATTTTAGCTCTAACACTGATGATCCACCTACAAATGTGAACTGACGTTCAAAAATAAAACATTTGAAAACGGACCATTTTCCACATTTCTGAAGCATGACGTAATGGGGGGGTGTTATCTCTTTTGTCGAAAATCAGCCGTTTTTGCTCGAACATTAAATGCCTCCATATGGTATTTAATTAACTTCCCGGGGTGAAGAAACCCTTTTTGAGAACTCAGAGTGAGTAAATTGGCCGTTTTCATGCACTTTTAACCATTCCATAAATCTTGTGTTTTGGGCCCCTGGAAGCATGAAAATCACTTTAAACATGCTAATTTTAGCTCTAACACTGATGATCCACCTACAAATGTGAACTGACGTTCAAAAATAAAACATTTGAAAACGGACCATTTTCCACATTTCTGAAGCATGACGTAATGGGGGGTGTTATCTCTTTTGTCGAAAATCAGCCGTTTTTGCTCGAACATTAAATGCCTCCAAATGGTATTTAATTAACTTCCCGAGCCCCTGGAAGCATGAAAATCACTTTAAACATGCTAATTTTAGCTCTAACACTGATGATCCACCTACAAATGTGAACTGACGTTCAAAAATAAAACATTTGAAAACGGACCATTTTCCACATTTCTGAAGCATGACGTAATGGGTGGGTGTTATCTCTTTTGTCGAAAATCAGCCGTTTTTGCTCGAACATTAAATGCCTCCAAATGGTATTTAATTAACTTCCCGGGGTGAAGAAACCCTTTTTGAGAACTCAGAGTGAGTAAATTGGCCATTTTCATGCACTTTTAACCATTCCATAAATCTTGTGTTTTGGGCCCCTGGAAGCATGAAAATCACTTTAAACATGCTAATTTTAGCTCTAACACTGATGATCCACCTACAAATGTGAACTGACGTTCAAAAATAAAACATTTGAAAACGGACCATTTTCCACATTTCTGAAGCATGACGTAATGGGGGGGTGTTATCTCTTTTGTCGAAAATCAGCCGTTTTTGCTCGAACATTAAATGCCTCCAAATGGTATTTATTTCACTTCCCGGGGTGAAGAAACCCTTTTTGAGAACTCAGAGTGAGTAAATTGGCCATTTTCATGCACTTTTAACCATTCCATTAATCTTGTGTTTTGGGCCCCTGGAAGCATGAAAATCACTTTAAACATGCTAATTTTAGCTCTAACACTGATGATCCACCTACAAATGTGAACTGACGTTCAAAAATAAAACATTTGAAAACGGACCATTTTCCACATTTCAGAAGCATGACGTAATGGGGGGGTGTTATCTCTTTTGTCGAAAATCAGCCGTTTTTGCTCGAACATTAAATGCCTCCAAATGGTATTTAATTAACTTCCCGAGCCCCTGGAAGCATGAAAATCACTTTAAACATGCTAATTTTAGCTCTAACACTGATGATCCACCTACAAATGTGAACTGACGTTCAAAAATAAAACATTTGAAAACGGACCATTTTCCACATTTCTGAAGCATGACGTAATGGGGGGGTGTTATCTCTTTTGTCGAAAATCAGCCGTTTTTGCTCGAACATTAAATGCCTCCAAATGGTATTTAATTAACTTCCCGAGCCCCTGGAAGCATGAAAATCACTTTAAACATGCTAATTTTAGCTCTAACACTGATGATCCACCTACAAATGTGAACTGACGTTCAAAAATAAAACATTTGAAAACGGACCATTTTCCACATTTCTGAAGCATGACGTAATGGGGGGGTGTTATCTCTTTTGTCGAAAATCAGCCGTTTTTGCTCGAACATTAAATGCCTCCAAATGGTGTTTAATTAACTTCCCGAGCCCCTGGAAGCATGAAAATCACTTTAAACATGCTAATTTTAGCTCTAACACTGATGATCCACCTACAAATGTGAACTGACGTTCAAAAATAAAACATTTGAAAACGGACCATTTTCCACATTTCTGAAGCATGACGTAATGGGGGGGGTGTTATCTCTTTTGTCGAAAATCAGCCGTTTTTGCTCGAACATTAAATGCCTCCAAATGGTATTTAATTAACTTCCCGAGCCCCTGGAAGCATGAAAATCACTTTAAACATGCTAATTTTAGCTCTAACACTGATGATCCACCTACAAATGTGAACTGACGTTCAAAAATAAAACATTTGAAAACGGACCATTTTCCACATTTCTGAAGCATGACGTAATGGGGGGGTGTTATCTCTTTTGTCGAAAATCAGCCGTTTTTGCTCAAACATTAAATGCCTCCAAATGGTATTTAATTAACTTCCCGGGGTGAAGAAACCCTTTTTGAGAACTCAGAGTGAGTAAATTGGCCATTTTCATGCACTTTTAACCATTCCATAAATCTTGTGTTTTGGGCCCCTGGAAGCATGAAAATCACTTTAAACATGCTAATTTTAGCTCTAACACTGATGATCCACCTACAAATGTGAACTGACGTTCAAAAATAAAACATTTGAAAACGGACCATTTTCCACATTTCTGAAGCATGACGTAATGGGGGGTGTTATCTCTTTTGTCGAAAATCAGCCGTTTTTGCTCGAACATTAAATGCCTCCAAATGGTATTTATTTCACTTCCCGAGCCCCTGGAAGCATAAAAATCACTTTAAACATGCTAATTTTAGCTCTAACACTGATGATCCACCTACAAATGTGAACTGACGTTCAAAAATAAAACATTTGAAAACGGACCATTTTCCACATTTCTGAAGCATGACGTAATGGGGGGGTGTTATCTCTTTTGTCGAAAATCAGCCGTTTTTGCTCGAACATTAAATGCCTCCAAATGGTATTTATTTCACTTCCCGAGCCCCTGGAAGCATGAAAATCACTTTAAACATGCTAATTTTAGCTCTAACACTGATGATCCACCTACAAATGTGAACTGACGTTCAAAAATAAAACATTTGAAAACGGACCATTTTCCACATTTCTGAAGCATGACGTAATGGGGGGTGTTATCTCTTTTGTCGAAAATCAGCCGTTTTTGCTCGAACATTAAATGCCTCCAAACGGTATTTAATTAACTTCCCGAGCCCCTGGAAGCATGAAAATCACTTCAAACATGCTAATTTTAGCTCTAACACTGATGATCCACCTACAAATGTGAACTGACGTTCATAAATAAAACATTTGAAAACGGACCATTTTCCACATTTCTGAAGCATGACGTAATGGGGGGGTGTTATCTCTTTTGTCGAAAATCAGCCGTTTTTGCTCGAACATTAAATGCCTCCAAATGGTATTTAATTAACTTCCCGGGGTGAAGAAACCCTTTTTGAGAACTCAGAGTGAGTAAATTGGCCATTTTCATGCACTTTTAACCATTCCATAAATCTTGTGTTTTGGGCCCCTGGAAGCATGAAAATCACTTTAAACATGCTAATTTTAGCTCTAACACTGATGATCCACCTACAAATGTGAACTGACGTTCAAAAATAAAACATTTGAAAACGGACCATTTTCCACATTTCTGAAGCATGACGTAATGGGGGGGTGTTATCTCTTTTGTCGAAAATCAGCCGTTTTTGCTCGAACATTAAATGCCTCCAAATGGTATTTATTTCACTTCCCGGGGTGAAGAAACCCTTTTTGAGAACTCAGAGTGAGTAAATTGGCCATTTTCATGCACTCTTAACCATTCCATTAATCTTGTGTTTTGGGCCCCTGGAAGCATGAAAATCACTTTAAACATGCTAATTTTAGCTCTAACACTGATGATCCACCTACAAATGTGAACTGACGTTCAAAAATAAAACATTTGAAAACGGACCATTTTCCACATTTCAGAAGCATGACGTAATGGGGGGGTGTTATCTCTTTTGTCGAAAATCAGCCGTTTTTGCTCGAACATTAAATGCCTCCAAATGGTATTTAATTAACTTCCTGAGCCCCTGGAAGCATGAAAATCACTTCAAACATGCTAATTTTAGCTCTAACACTGATGATCCACCTACAAATGTGAACTGACGTTCAAAAATAAAACATTTGAAAACGGACCATTTTCCACATTTCTGAAGCATGACGTAATGGGGGGGTGTTATCTCTTTTGTCGAAAATCAGCCGTTTTTGCTCGAACATTAAATGCCTCCAAATGGTATTTAATTAACTTCCCGGGGTGAAGAAACCCTTTTTGAGAACTCAGAGTGAGTAAATTGGCCATTTTCATGCACTTTTAACCATTCCATAAATCTTGTGTTTTGGGCCCCTGGAAGCATGAAAATCACTTTAAACATGCTAATTTTAGCTCTAACACTGATGATCCACCTACAAATGTGAACTGACGTTCAAAAATAAAACATTTGAAAACGGACCATTTTCCACATTTCTGAAGCATGACGTAATGGGGGGGTGTTATCTCTTTTGTCGAAAATCAGCCGTTTTTGCTCGAACATTAAATGCCTCCAAATGGTATTTATTTCACTTCCCGGGGTGAAGAAACCCTTTTTGAGAACTCAGAGTGAGTAAATTGGCCATTTTCATGCACTCTTAACCATTCCATTAATCTTGTGTTTTGGGCCCCTGGAAGCATGAAAATCACTTTAAACATGCTAATTTTAGCTCTAACACTGATGATCCACCTACAAATGTGAACTGACGTTCAAAAATAAAACATTTGAAAACGGACCATTTTCCACATTTCAGAAGCATGACGTAATGGGGGGGTGTTATCTCTTTTGTCGAAAATCAGCCGTTTTTGCTCGAACATTAAATGCCTCCAAATGGTATTTAATTAACTTCCCGAGCCCCTGGAAGCATGAAAATCACTTTAAACATGCTAATTTTAGCTCTAACACTGATGATCCACCTACAAATGTGAACTGACGTTCAAAAATAAAACATTTGAAAACGGACCATTTTCCACATTTCTGAAGCATGACGTAATGGGGGGGTGTTATCTCTTTTGTCGAAAATCAGCCGTTTTTGCTCGAACATTAAATGCCTCCAAATGGTATTTAATTAACTTCCCGAGCCCCTGGAAGCATGAAAATCACTTTAAACATGCTAATTTTAGCTCTAACACTGATGATCCACCTACAAATGTGAACTGACGTTCAAAAATAAAACATTTGAAAACGGACCATTTTCCACATTTCTGAAGCATGACGTAATGGGGGGGTGTTATCTCTTTTATCGAAAATCAGCCGTTTTTGCTCGAACATTAAATGCCTCCAAATGGTGTTTAATTAACTTCCCGAGCCCCTGGAAGCATGAAAATCACTTTAAACATGCTAATTTTAGCTCTAACACTGATGATCCACCTACAAATGTGAACTGACGTTCAAAAATAAAACATTTGAAAACTGACCATTTTCCACATTTCTGAAGCATGACGTAATGGGGGGGTGTTATCTCTTTTGTCGAAAATCAGCCGTTTTTGCTCGAACATTAAATGCCTCCAAATGGTATTTAATTAACTTCCCGAGCCCCTGGAAGCATGAAAATCACTTTAAACATGCTAATTTTAGCTCTAACACTGATGATCCACCTACAAATGTGAACTGACGTTCAAAAATAAAACATTTGAAAACGGACCATTTTCCACATTTCTGAAGCATGACGTAATGGGGGGGTGTTATCTCTTTTGTCGAAAATCAGCCGTTTTTGCTCGAACATTAAATGCCTCCATATGGTATTTAATTAACTTCCCGGGGTGAAGAAACCCTTTTTGAGAACTCAGAGTGAGTAAATTGGCCGTTTTCATGCACTTTTAACCATTCCATAAATCTTGTGTTTTGGGCCCCTGGAAGCATGAAAATCACTTTAAACATGCTAATTTTAGCTCTAACACTGATGATCCACCTACAAATGTGAACTGACGTTCAAAAATAAAACATTTGAAAATGGACCATTTTCCACATTTCTGAAGCATGACGTAATGGGGGGTGTTATCTCTTTTGTCGAAAATCAGCCGTTTTTGCTCGAACATTAAATGCCTCCAAATGGTATTTAATTAACTTCCCGAGCCCCTGGAAGCATGAAAATCACTTTAAACATGCTAATTTTAGCTCTAACACTGATGATCCACCTACAAATGTGAACTGACGTTCAAAAATAAAACATTTGAAAACGGACCATTTTCCACATTTCTGAAGCATGACGTAATGGGGGGGTGTTATCTCTTTTGTCGAAAATCTGCCGTTTTTGCTCGAACATTAAATGCCTCCAAATGGTATTTAATTAACTTCCCGGGGTGAAGAAACCCTTTTTGAGAACTCAGAGTGAGTAAATTGGCCATTTTCATGCACTTTTAACCATTCCATAAATCTTGTGTTTTGGGCCCCTGGAAGCATGAAAATCACTTTAAACATGCTAATTTTAGCTCTAACACTGATGATCCACCTACAAATGTGAACTGACGTTCAAAAATAAAACATTTGAAAACGGACCATTTTCCACATTTCTGAAGCATGACGTAATGGGGGGGTGTTATCTCTTTTGTCGAAAATCAGCCGTTTTTGCTCGAACAGTAAATGCCTCCAAATGGTATTTAATTAACTTCCCGGGGTGAAGAAACCCTTTTTGAGAGCTCAGAGTGAGTAAATTGGCCATTTTCATGCACTTTTAACCATTCCATTAATCTTGTGTTTTGGGCCCCTGGAAGCATGAAAATCACTTTAAACATGCTAATTTTAGCTCTAACACTGATGATCCACCTACAAATGTGAACTGACGTTCAAAAATAAAACATTTGAAAACGGACCATTTTCCACATTTCTGAAGCATGACGTAATGGGGGGGTGTTATCTCTTTTGTCGAAAATCAGCCGTTTTTGCTCGAACATTAAATGCCTCCAAATGGTATTTAATTAACTTCCCGAGCCCCTGGAAGCATGAAAATCACTTTAAACATGCTAATTTTAGCTCTAACACTGATGATCCACCTACAAATGTGAACTGACGTTCAAAAATAAAACATTTGAAAACGGACCATTTTCCACATTTCTGAAGCATGACGTAATGGGGGGGTGTTATCTCTTTTGTCGAAAATCAGCCGTTTTTGCTCGAACATTAAATGCCTCCATATGGTATTTAATTAACTTCCCGGGGTGAAGAAACCCTTTTTGAGAACTCAGAGTGAGTAAATTGGCCGTTTTCATGCACTTTTAACCATTCCATAAATCTTGTGTTTTGGGCCCCTGGAAGCATGAAAATCACTTTAAACATGCTAATTTTAGCTCTAACACTGATGATCCACCTACAAATGTGAACTGACGTTCAAAAATAAAACATTTGAAAACGGACCATTTTCCACATTTCTGAAGCATGACGTAATGGGGGGTGTTATCTCTTTTGTCGAAAATCAGCCGTTTTTGCTCGAACATTAAATGCCTCCAAATGGTATTTAATTAACTTCCCGAGCCCCTGGAAGCATGAAAATCACTTTAAACATGCTAATTTTAGCTCTAACACTGATGATCCACCTACAAATGTGAACTGACGTTCAAAAATAAAACATTTGAAAACGGACCATTTTCCACATTTCTGAAGCATGACGTAATGGGGGGGTGTTATCTCTTTTGTCGAAAATCAGCCATTTTTGCTCGAACATTAAATGCCTCCAAATGGTATTTAATTAACTTCCCGGGGTGAAGAAACCCTTTTTGAGAACTCAGAGTGAGTAAATTGGCCATTTTCATGCACTTTTAACCATTCCATAAATCTTGTGTTTTGGGCCCCTGGAAGCATGAAAATCACTTTAAACATGCTAATTTTAGCTCTAACACTGATGATCCACCTACAAATGTGAACTGACGTTCAAAAATAAAACATTTGAAAACGGACCATTTTCCACATTTCTGAAGCATGACGTAATGGGGGGGTGTTATCTCTTTTGTCGAAAATCAGCCGTTTTTGCTCGAACATTAAATGCCTCCAAATGGTATTTATTTCACTTCCCGGGGTGAAGAAAGCCTTTTTGAGAACTCAGAGTGAGTAAATTGGCCATTTTCATGCACTTTTAACCATTCCATTAATCTTGTGTTTTGGGCCCCTGGAAGCATGAAAATCACTTTAAACATGCTAATTTTAGCTCTAACACTGATGATCCACCTACAAATGTGAACTGACGTTCAAAAATAAAACATTTGAAAACGGACCATTTTCCACATTTCAGAAGCATGACGTAATGGGGGGGTGTTATCTCTTTTGTCGAAAATCAGCCGTTTTTGCTCGAACATTAAATGCCTCCAAATGGTATTTAATTAACTTCCCGAGCCCCTGGAAGCATGAAAATCACTTTAAACATGCTAATTTTAGCTCTAACACTGATGATCCACCTACAAATGTGAACTGACGTTCAAAAATAAAACATTTGAAAACGGACCATTTTCCACATTTCTGAAGCATGACGTAATGGGGGGGTGTTATCTCTTTTGTCGAAAATCAGCCGTTTTTGCTCGAACATTAAATGCCTCCAAATGGTATTTAATTAACTTCCCGAGCCCCTGGAAGCATGAAAATCACTTTAAACATGCTAATTTTAGCTCTAACACTGATGATCCACCTACAAATGTGAACTGACGTTCAAAAATAAAACATTTGAAAACGGACCATTTTCCACATTTCTGAAGCATGACGTAATGGGGGGGTGTTATCTCTTTTGTCGAAAATCAGCCGTTTTTGCTCGAACATTAAATGCCTCCAAATGGTGTTTAATTAACTTCCCGAGCCCCTGGAAGCATGAAAATCACTTTAAACATGCTAATTTTAGCTCTAACACTGATGATCCACCTACAAATGTGAACTGACGTTCAAAAATAAAACATTTGAAAACGGACCATTTTCCACATTTCTGAAGCATGACGTAATGGGGGGGTGTTATCTCTTTTGTCGAAAATCAGCCGTTTTTGCTCGAACATTTAATGCCTCCAAATGGTATTTAATTAACTTCCCGAGCCCCTGGAAGCATGAAAATCACTTTAAACATGCTAATTTTAGCTCTAACACTGATGATCCACCTACAAATGTGAACTGACGTTCAAAAATAAAACATTTGAAAACGGACCATTTTCCACATTTCTGAAGCATGACGTAATGGGGGGGTGTTATCTCTTTTGTCGAAAATCAGCCGTTTTTGCTCGAACATTAAATGCCTCCATATGGTATTTAATTAACTTACCGGGGTGAAGAAACCCTTTTTGAGAACTCAGAGTGAGTAAATTGGCCGTTTTCATGCACTTTTAACCATTCCATAAATCTTGTGTTTTGGGCCCCTGGAAGCATGAAAATCACTTTAAACATGCTAATTTTAGCTCTAACACTGATGATCCACCTACAAATGTGAACTGACGTTCAAAAATAAAACATTTGAAAATGGACCATTTTCCACATTTCTGAAGCATGACGTAATGGGGGGTGTTATCTCTTTTGTCGAAAATCAGCCGTTTTTGCTCGAACATTAAATGCCTCCAAATGGTATTTAATTAACTTCCCGAGCCCCTGGAAGCATGAAAATCACTTTAAACATGCTAATTTTAGCTCTAACACTGATGATCCACCTACAAATGTGAACTGACGTTCAAAAATAAAACATTTGAAAACGGACCATTTTCCACATTTCTGAAGCATGACGTAATGGGGGGGTGTTATCTCTTTTGTCGAAAATCAGCCGTTTTTGCTCGAACATTAAATGCCTCCAAATGGTATTTAATTAACTTCCCGGGGTGAAGAAACCCTTTTTGAGAACTCAGAGTGAGTAAATTGGCCATTTTCATGCACTTTTAACCATTCCATAAATCTTGTGTTTTGGGCCCCTGGAAGCATGAAAATCCCTTTAAACATGCTAATTTTAGCTCTAACACTGATGATCCACCTACAAATGTGAACTGACGTTCAAAAATAAAACATTTGAAAACGGACCATTTTCCACATTTCTGAAGCATGACGTAATGGGGGGGTGTTATCTCTTTTGTCGAAAATCAGCCGTTTTTGCTCGAACATTAAATGCCTCCAAATGGTATTTAATTAACTTCCCGAGCCCCTGGAAGCATGAAAATCACTTTAAACATGCTAATTTTAGCTCTAACACTGATGATCCACCTACAAATGTGAACTGACGTTCAAAAATAAAACATTTGAAAACGGACCATTTTCCACATTTCTGAAGCATGACGTAATGGGGGGGTGTTATCTCTTTTGTCGAAAATCAGCCGTTTTTGCTCGAACATTAAATGCCTCCAAATGGTATTTATTTCACTTCCCGGGGTGAAGAAACCCTTTTTGAGAACTCAGAGTGAGTAAATTGGCCATTTTCATGCACTTTTAACCATTCCATTAATCTTGTGTTTTGGGCCCCTGGAAGCATGAAAATCACTTTAAACATGCTAATTTTAGCTCTAACACTGATGATCCACCTACAAATGTGAACTGACGTTCAAAAATAAAACATTTGAAAACGGACCATTTTCCACATTTCAGAAGCATGACGTAATGGGGGGGTGTTATCTCTTTTGTCGAAAATCAGCCGTTTTTGCTCGAACATTAAATGCCTCCAAATGGTATTTAATTAACTTCCCGAGCCCCTGGAAGCATGAAAATCACTTTAAACATGCTAATTTTAGCTCTAACACTGATGTTCCACCTACAAATGTGAACTGACGTTCAAAAATAAAACATTTGAAAACGGACCATTTTCCACATTTCTGAAGCATGACGTAATGGGGGGGTGTTATCTCTTTTGTCGAAAATCAGCCGTTTTTGCTCGAACATTAAATGCCTCCAAATGGTGTTTAATTAACTTCCCGAGCCCCTGGAAGCATGAAAATCACTTTAAACATGCTAATTTTAGCTCTAACACTGATGATCCACCTACAAATGTGAACTGACGTTCAAAAATAAAACATTTGAAAACGGACCATTTTCCACATTTTTGAAGCATGACGTAATGGGGGGGGTGTTATCTCTTTTGTCGAAAATCAGCCGTTTTTGCTCGAACATTAAATGCCTCCAAATGGTATTTAATTAACTTCCCGAGCCCCTGGAAGCATGAAAATCACTTTAAACATGCTAATTTTAGCTCTAACACTGATGATCCACCTACAAATGTGAACTGACGTTCAAAAATAAAACATTTGAAAACGGACCATTTTCCACATTTCTGAAGCATGACGTAATGGGGGGGTGTTATCTCTTTTGTCGAAAATCAGCCGTTTTTGCTCGAACATTAAATGCCTCCAAATGGTATTTATTTCACTTCCCGGGGTGAAGAAACCATTTTTGAGAACTCAGAGTGAGTAAATTGGCCATTTTCATGCACTTTTAACCATTCCATAAATCTTGTGTTTTGGGCCCCTGGAAGCATGAAAATCACTTTAAACATGCTAATTTTAGCTCTAACACTGATGATCCACCTACAAATGTGAACTGACATTCAAAAATAAAACATTTGAAAACGGACCATTTTCCACATTTCTGAAGCATGACGTAATGGGGGGGTGTTATCTCTTTTGTCGAAAATCAGCCGTTTTTGCTCGAACATTAAATGCCTCCAAATGGTATTTAATTAACTTCCCGGGGTGAAGAAACCCTTTTTGAGAACTCAGAGTGAGTAAATTGGCCATTTTCATGCACTTTTAACCATTCCATAAATCTTGTGTTTTGGGCCCCTGGAAGCATGAAAATCACTTTAAACATGCTAATTTTAGCTCTAACACTGATGATCCACCTACAAATGTGAACTGACGTTCAAAAATAAAACATTTGAAAACGGACCATTTTCCACATTTCTGAAGCATGACGTAATGGGGGGGTGTTATCTCTTTTGTCGAAAATCAGCCGTTTTTGCTCGAACATTAAATGCCTCCAAATGGTATTTAATTAACTTCCCGAGCCCCTGGAAGCATGAAAATCACTTTAAACATGCTAATTTTAGCTCTAACACTGATGATCCACCTACAAATGTGAACTGAAGTTCAAAAATAAAACATTTGAAAACGGACCATTTTCCACATTTCTGAAGCATGACGTAATGGGGGGGTGTTATCTCTTTTGTCGAAAATCAGCCGTTTTTGCTCGAACATTAAATGCCTCCAAATGGTATTTAATTAACTTCCCGGGGTGAAGAAACCCTTTTTGAGAACTCAGAGTGAGTAAATTGGCCATTTTCATGCACTTTTAACCATTCCATAAATCTTGTGTTTTGGGCCCCTGGAAGCATGAAAATCACTTTAAACATGCTAATTTTAGCTCTAACACTGATGATCCACCTACAAATGTGAACTGACGTTCAAAAATAAAACATTTGAAAACGGACCATTTTCCACATTTCTGAAGCATGACGTAATGGGGGGGTGTTATCTCTTTTGTCGAAAATCAGCCGTTTTTGCTCGAACATTAAATGCCTCCAAATGGTATTTATTTCACTTCCCGGGGTGAAGAAACCCTTTTTGAGAACTCAGAGTGAGTAAATTGGCCATTTTCATGCACTTTTAACCATTCCATTAATCTTGTGTTTTGGGCCCCTGGAAGCATGAAAATCACTTTAAACATGCTAATTTTAGCTCTAACACTGATGATCCACCTACAAATGTGAACTGACGTTCAAAAATAAAACATTTGAAAACGGACCATTTTCCACATTTCAGAAGCATGACGTAATGGGGGGGTGTTATCTCTTTTGTCGAAAATCAGCCGTTTTTGCTCGAACATTAAATGCCTCCAAATGGTATTTAATTAACTTCCCGAGCCCCTGGAAGCATGAAAATCACTTTAAACATGCTAATTTTAGCTCTAACACTGATGATCCACCTACAAATGTGAACTGACGTTCAAAAATAAAACATTTGAAAACGGACCATTTTCCACATTTCTGAAGCATGACGTAATGGGGGGGTGTTATCTCTTTTGTCGAAAATCAGCCGTTTTTGCTCGAACATTAAATGCCTCCAAATGGTATTTAATTAACTTCCCGAGCCCCTGGAAGCATGAAAATCACTTTAAACATGCTAATTTTAGCTCTAACACTGATGATCCACCTACAAATGTGAACTGACGTTCAAAAATAAAACATTTGAAAACGGACCATTTTCCACATTTCTGAAGCATGACGTAATGGGGGGGTGTTATCTCTTTTGTCGAAAATCAGCCGTTTTTGCTCGAACATTAAATGCCTCCAAATGGTATTTATTTCACTTCCCGGGGTGAAGAAACCATTTTTGAGAACTCAGAGTGAGTAAATTGGCCATTTTCATGCACTTTTAACCATTCCATAAATCTTGTGTTTTGGGCCCCTGGAAGCATGAAAATCACTTTAAACATGCTAATTTTAGCTCTAACACTGATGATCCACCTACAAATGTGAACTG
Source organism: Lissotriton vulgaris (assembly GCF_964263255.1). Lineage (NCBI taxonomy): Eukaryota > Metazoa > Chordata > Amphibia > Caudata > Salamandridae > Lissotriton > Lissotriton vulgaris. The sequence continues at coordinate 512,292 of NW_028245168.1, forward strand.
ACATTCAAAAATAAAACATTTGAAAACGGACCATTTTCCACATTTCTGAAGCATGACGTAATGGGGGGGTGTTATCTCTTTTGTCGAAAATCAGCCGTTTTTGCTCGAACATTAAATGCCTCCAAATGGTATTTAATTAACTTCCCGGGGTGAAGAAACCCTTTTTGAGAACTCAGAGTGAGTAAATTGGCCATTTTCATGCACTTTTAACCATTCCATAAATCTTGTGTTTTGGGCCCCTGGAAGCATGAAAATCACTTTAAACATGCTAATTTTAGCTCTAACACTGATGATCCACCTACAAATGTGAACTGACGTTCAAAAATAAAACATTTGAAAACGGACCATTTTCCACATTTCTGAAGCATGACGTAATGGGGGGTGTTATCTCTTTTGTCGAAAATCAGCCGTTTTTGCTCGAACATTAAATGCCTCCAAATGGTATTTATTTCACTTCCCGAGCCCCTGGAAGCATAAAAATCACTTTAAACATGCTAATTTTAGCTCTAACACTGATGATCCACCTACAAATGTGAACTGACGTTCAAAAATAAAACATTTGAAAACGGACCATTTTCCACATTTCTGAAGCATGACGTAATGGGGGGGTGTTATCTCTTTTGTCGAAAATCAGCCGTTTTTGCTCGAACATTAAATGCCTCCAAATGGTATTTATTTCACTTCCCGAGCCCCTGGAAGCATGAAAATCACTTTAAACATGCTAATTTTAGCTCTAACACTGATGATCCACCTACAAATGTGAACTGACGTTCAAAAATAAAACATTTGAAAACGGACCATTTTCCACATTTCTGAAGCATGACGTAATGGGGGGTGTTATCTCTTTTGTCGAAAATCAGCCGTTTTTGCTCGAACATTAAATGCCTCCAAATGGTATTTAATTAACTTCCCGGGGTGAAGAAACCCTTTTTGAGAACTCAGAGTGAGTAAATTGGTCATTTTCATGCACTTTTAACCATTCCATGAATCTTGTGTTTTGGGCCCCTGGAAGCATGAAAATCACTTTAAACATGCTAATTTTAGCTCTAACACTGATGATCCACCTACAAATGTGAACTGACGTTCAAAAATAAAACATTTGAAAACGGACCATTTTCCACATTTCTGAAGCATGACGTAATGGGGGGGTGTTATCTCTTTTGTCGAAAATCAGCCGTTTTTGCTCGAACATTAAATGCCTCCAAATGGTATTTAATTAACTTCCCGAGCCCCTGGAAGCATGAAAATCACTTTAAACATGCTAATTTTAGCTCTAACACTGATGATCCACCTACAAATGTGAACTGACGTTCAAAAATAAAACATTTGAAAACGGACCATTTTCCACATTTCTGAAGCATGACGTAATGGGGGGGTGTTATCTCTTTTGTCGAAAATCAGCCGTTTTTGCTCGAACATTAAATGCCTCCAAATGGTATTTAATTAACTTCCCGGGGTGAAGAAACCCTTTTTGAGAACTCAGAGTGAGTAAATTGGCCATTTTCATGCACTTTTAACCATTCCATAAATCTTGTGTTTTGGGCCCCTGGAAGCATGAAAATCACTTTAAACATGCTAATTTTAGCTCTAACACTGATGATCCACCTACAAATGTGAACTGACGTTCAAAAATAAAACATTTGAAAACGGACCATTTTCCACATTTCTGAAGCATGACGTAATGGGGGGGTGTTATCTCTTTTGTAGAAAATCAGCCGTTTTTGCTCGAACATTAAATGCCTCCAAATGGTATTTAATTAACTTCCCGGGGTGAAGAAACCCTTTTTGAGAACTCAGAGTGAGTAAATTGGCCATTTTCATGCACTTTTAACCATTCCATAAATCTTGTGTTTTGGGCCCCTGGAAGCATGAAAATCACTTTAAACATGCTAATTTTAGCTCTAACACTGATGATCCACCTACAAATGTGAACTGACGTTCAAAAATAAAACATTTGAAAACGGACCATTTTCCACATTTCTGAAGCATGACGTAATGGGGGGTGTTATCTCTTTTGTCGAAAATCAGCCGTTTTTGCTCGAACATTAAATGCCTCCAAATGGTATTTATTTCACTTCCCGAGCCCCTGGAAGCATAAAAATCACTTTAAACATGCTAATTTTAGCTCTAACACTGATGATCCACCTACAAATGTGAACTGACGTTCAAAAATAAAACATTTGAAAACGGACCATTTTCCACATTTCTGAAGCATGACGTAATGGGGGGGTGTTATCTCTTTTGTCGAAAATCAGCCGTTTTTGCTCGAACATTAAATGCCTCCAAATGGTATTTAATTAACTTCCCGAGCCCCTGGAAGCATGAAAATCACTTTAAACATGCTAATTTTAGCTCTAACACTGATGATCCACCTACAAATGTGAACTGACGTTCAAAAATAAAACATTTGAATACGGACCATTTTCCACATTTCTGAAGCATGACGTAATGGGGGGGTGTTATCTCTTTTGTCGAAAATCTGCCGTTTTTGCTCGAACATTAAATGCCTCCAAATGGTATTTAATTAACTTCCCGAGCCCCTGGAAGCATGAAAATCACTTTAAACATGCTAATTTTAGCTCTAACACTGAGTATCCACCTACAAATGTGAACTGACGTTCAAAAATAAAACATTTGAAAACGGACCATTTTCCACATTTCTGAAGCATGACGTAATGGGGGGGTGTTATCTCTTTTGTCGAAAATCAGCCGTTTTTGCTCGAACATTAAATGCCTCCAAATGGTATTTAATTAACTTCCCGAGCCCCTGGAAGCATGAAAATCACTTTAAACATGCTAATTTTAGCTCTAACACTGATGATCCACCTACAAATGTGAACTGACGTTCAAAAATAAAACATTTGAAAACGGACCATTTTCCACATTTCTGAAGCATGCCGTAATGGGGGGGTGTTATCTCTTTTGTCGAAAATCAGCCGTTTTTGCTCGAACATTAAATGCCTCCAAATGGTATTTAATTAACTTCCCGAGCCCCTGGAAGCATGAAAATCACTTTAAACATGCTAATTTTAGCTCTAACACTGATGATCCACCTACAAATGTGAACTGACGTTCAAAAATAAAACATTTGAAAACGGACCATTTTCCACATTTCTGAAGCATGACGTAATGGGGGGGTGTTATCTCTTTTGTCGAAAATCAGCCGTTTTTGCTCGAACATTAAATGCCTCCATATGGTATTTAATTAACTTCCCGGGGTGAAGAAACCCTTTTTGAGAACTCAGAGTGAGTAAATTGGCCGTTTTCATGCACTTTTAACCATTCCATAAATCTTGTGTTTTGGGCCCCTGGAAGCATGAAAATCACTTTAAACATGCTAATTTTAGCTCTAACACTGATGATCCACCTACAAATGTGAACTGACGTTCAAAAATAAAACATTTGAAAACGGACCATTTTCCACATTTCTGAAGCATGACGTAATGGGGGGGTGTTATCTCTTTTGTCGAAAATCAGCCGTTTTTGCTCGAACATTAAATGCCTCCAAATGGTATTTAATTAACTTCCCGGGGTGAAGAAACCCTTTTTGAGAACTCAGAGTGAGTAAATTGGCCATTTTCATGCACTTTTAACCATTCCATAAATCTTGTGTTTTGGGCCCCTGGAAGCATGAAAATCACTTTAAACATGCTAATTTTAGCTCTAACACTGATGATCCACCTACAAATGTGAACTGACGTTCAAAAATAAAACATTTGAAAACGGACCATTTTCCACATTTCTGAAGCATGACGTAATGGGGGGTGTTATCTCTTTTGTCGAAAATCAGCCGTTTTTGCTCGAACATTAAATGCCTCCAAATGGTATTTATTTCACTTCCCGAGCCCCTGGAAGCATAAAAATCACTTTAAACATGCTAATTTTAGCTCTAACACTGATGATCCACCTACAAATGTGAACTGACGTTCAAAAATAAAACATTTGAAAACGGACCATTTTCCACATTTCTGAAGCATGACGTAATGGGGGGGGTGTTATCTCTTTTGTCGAAAATCAGCCGTTTTTGCTCGAACATTAAATGCCTCCAAATGGTATTTATTTCACTTCCCGAGCCCCTGGAAGCATGAAAATCACTTTAAACATGCTAATTTTAGCTCTAACACTGATGATCCACCTACAAATGTGAACTGACGTTCAAAAATAAAACATTTGAAAACGGACCATTTTCCACATTTCTGAAGCATGACGTAATGGGGGGTGTTATCTCTTTTGTCGAAAATCAGCCGTTTTTGCTCGAACATTAAATGCCTCCAAATGGTATTTAATTAACTTCCCGGGGTGAAGAAACCCTTTTTGAGAACTCAGAGTGAGTAAATTGGTCATTTTCATGCACTTTTAACCATTCCATGAATCTTGTGTTTTGGGCCCCTGGAAGCATGAAAATCACTTTAAACATGCTAATTTTAGCTCTAACACTGATGATCCACCTACAAATGTGAACTGACGTTCAAAAATAAAACATTTGAAAACGGACCATTTTCCACATTTCTGAAGCATGACGTAATGGGGGGGTGTTATCTCTTTTGTCGAAAATCAGCCGTTTTTGCTCGAACATTAAATGCCTCCAAATGGTATTTAATTAACTTCCCGAGCCCCTGGAAGCATGAAAATCACTTTAAACATGCTAATTTTAGCTCTAACACTGATGATCCACCTACAAATGTGAACTGACGTTCAAAAATAAAACATTTGAAAACGGACCATTTTCCACATTTCTGAAGCATGACGTAATGGGGGGGTGTTATCTCTTTTGTCGAAAATCAGCCGTTTTTGCTCGAACATTAAATGCCTCCAAATGGTATTTAATTAACTTCCCGGGGTGAAGAAACCCTTTTTGAGAACTCAGAGTGAGTAAATTGGCCATTTTCATGCACTTTTAACCATTCCATAAATCTTGTGTTTTGGGCCCCTGGAAGCATGAAAATCACTTTAAACATGCTAATTTTAGCTCTAACACTGATGATCCACCTACAAATGTGAACTGACGTTCAAAAATAAAACATTTGAAAACGGACCATTTTCCACATTTCTGAAGCATGACGTAATGGGGGGGTGTTATCTCTTTTGTCGAAAATCAGCCGTTTTTGCTCGAACATTAAATGCCTCCAAATGGTATTTATTTCACTTCCCGGGGTGAAGAAACCCTTTTTGAGAACTCAGAGTGAGTAAATTGGCCATTTTCATGCACTTTTAACCATTCCATTAATCTTGTGTTTTGGGCCCCTGGAAGCATGAAAATCACTTTAAACATGCTAATTTTAGCTCTAACACTGATGATCCACCTACAAATGTGAACTGACGTTCAAAAATAAAACATTTGAAAACGGACCATTTTCCACATTTCAGAAGCATGACGTAATGGGGGGGTGTTATCTCTTTTGTCGAAAATCAGCCGTTTTTGCTCGAACATTAAATGCCTCCAAATGGTATTTAATTAACTTCCCGAGCCCCTGGAAGCATGAAAATCACTTTAAACATGCTAATTTTAGCTCTAACACTGATGATCCACCTACAAATGTGAACTGACGTTCAAAAATAAAACATTTGAAAACGGACCATTTTCCACATTTCTGAAGCATGACGTAATGGGGGGGTGTTATCTCTTTTGTCGAAAATCAGCCGTTTTTGCTCGAACATTAAATGCCTCCAAATGGTATTTAATTAACTTCCCGAGCCCCTGGAAGCATGAAAATCACTTTAAACATGCTAATTTTAGCTCTAACACTGATGATCCACCTACAAATGTGAACTGACGTTCAAAAATAAAACATTTGAAAACGGACCATTTTCCACATTTCTGAAGCATGACGTAATGGGGGGGTGTTATCTCTTTTGTCGAAAATCAGCCGTTTTTGCTCGAACATTAAATGCCTCCAAATGGTGTTTAATTAACTTCCCGAGCCCCTGGAAGCATGAAAATCACTTTAAACATGCTAATTTTAGCTCTAACACTGATGATCCACCTACAAATGTGAACTGACGTTCAAAAATAAAACATTTGAAAACGGACCATTTTCCACATTTCTGAAGCATGACGTAATGGGGGGGTGTTATCTCTTTTGTCGAAAATCAGCCGTTTTTGCTCGAACATTAAATGCCTCCAAATGGTATTTATTTCACTTCCCGGGGTGAAGAAACCATTTTTGAGAACTCAGAGTGAGTAAATTGGCCATTTTCATGCACTTTTAACCATTCCATAAATCTTGTGTTTTGGGCCCCTGGAAGCATGAAAATCACTTTAAACATGCTAATTTTAGCTCTAACACTGATGATCCACCTACAAATGTGAACTGACATTCAAAAATAAAACATTTGAAAACGGACCATTTTCCACATTTCTGAAGCATGACGTAATGGGGGGGTGTTATCTCTTTTGTCGAAAATCATCCGTTTTTGCTCGAACATTAAATGCCTCCAAATGGTATTTAATTAACTTCCCGGGGTGAAGAAACCCTTTTTGAGAACTCAGAGTGAGTAAATTGGCCATTTTCATGCACTTTTAACCATTCCATAAATCTTGTGTTTTGGGCCCCTGGAAGCATGAAAATCACTTTAAACATGCTACTTTTAGCTCTAACACTGATGATCCACCTACAAATGTGAACTGACGTTCAAAAATAAAACATTTGAAAACGGACCATTTTCCACATTTCTGAAGCATGACGTAATGGGGGGTGTTATCTCTTTTGTCGAAAATCAGCCGTTTTTGCTCGAACATTAAATGCCTCCAAATGGTATTTATTTCACTTCCCGAGCCCCTGGAAGCATAAAAATCACTTTAAACATGCTAATTTTAGCTCTAACACTGATGATCCACCTACAAATGTGAACTGACGTTCAAAAATAAAACATTTGAAAACGGACCATTTTCCACATTTCTGAAGCATGACGTAATGGGGGGGTGTTATCTCTTTTGTCGAAAATCAGCCGTTTTTGCTCGAACATTAAATGCCTCCAAATGGTATTTATTTCACTTCCCGAGCCCCTGGAAGCATGAAAATCACTTTAAACATGCTAATTTTAGCTCTAACACTGATGATCCACCTACAAATGTGAACTGACGTTCAAAAATAAAACATTTGAAAACGGACCATTTTCCACATTTCTGAAGCATGACGTAATGGGGGGTGTTATCTCTTTTGTCGAAAATCAGCCGTTTTTGCTCGAACATTAAATGCCTCCAAATGGTATTTAATTAACTTCCCGGGGTGAAGAAACCCTTTTTGAGAACTCAGAGTGAGTAAATTGGTCATTTTCATGCACTTTTAACCATTCCATGAATCTTGTGTTTTGGGCCCCTGGAAGCATGAAAATCACTTTAAAGATGCTAATTTTAGCTCTAACACTGATGATCCACCTACAAATGTGAACTGACGTTCAAAAATAAAACATTTGAAAACGGACCATTTTCCACATTTCTGAAGCATGACGTAATGGGGGGGTGTTATCTCTTTTGTCGAAAATCAGCCGTTTTTGCTCGAACATTAAATGCCTCCAAATGGTATTTAATTAACTTCCCGAGCCCCTGGAAGCATGAAAATCACTTTAAACATGCTAATTTTAGCTCTAACACTGATGATCCACCTACAAATGTGAACTGACGTTCAAAAATAAAACATTTGAAAACGGACCATTTTCCACATTTCTGAAGCATGACGTAATGGGGGGTGTTATCTCTTTTGTCGAAAATCAGCCGTTTTTGCTCGAACATTAAATGCCTCCAAATGGTATTTAATTAACTTCCCGGGGTGAAGAAACCCTTTTTGAGAACTCAGAGTGAGTAAATTGGCCATTTTCATGCACTTTTAACCATTCCATAAATCTTGTGTTTTGGGCCCCTGGAAGCATGAAAATCACTTTAAACATGCTAATTTTAGCTCTAACACTGATGATCCACCTACAAATGTGAACTGACGTTCAAAAATAAAACATTTGAAAACGGACCATTTTCCACATTTCTGAAGCATGACGTAATGGGGGGGTGTTATCTCTTTTGTCGAAAATCAGCCGTTTTTGCTCGAACATTAAATGCCTCCAAATGGTATTTAATTAACTTCCCGGGGTGAAGAAACCCTTTTTGAGAACTCAGAGTGAGTAAATTGGCCATTTTCATGCACTTTTAACCATTCCATAAATCTTGTGTTTTGGGCCCCTGGAAGCATGAAAATCACTTTAAACATGCTAATTTTAGCTCTAACACTGACGATCCACCTACAAATGTGAACTGACGTTCAAAAATAAAACATTTGAAAACGGACCATTTTCCACATTTCTGAAGCATGACGTAATGGGGGGTGTTATCTCTTTTGTCGAAAATCAGCCGTTTTTGCTCGAACATTAAATGCCTCCAAATGGTATTTATTTCACTTCCCGAGCCCCTGGAAGCATAAAAATCACTTTAAACATGCTAATTTTAGCTCTAACACTGATGATCCACCTACAAATGTGAACTGACGTTCAAAAATAAAACATTTGAAAACGGACCATTTTCCACATTTCTGAAGCATGACGTAATGGGGGGGTGTTATCTCTTTTGTCGAAAATCAGCCGTTTTTGCTCGAACATTAAATGCCTCCAAATGGTATTTAATTAACTTCCCGAGCCCCTGGAAGCATGAAAATCACTTTAAACATGCTAATTTTAGCTCTAACACTGATGATCCACCTACAAATGTGAACTGACGTTCAAAAATAAAACATTTGAATACGGACCATTTTCCACATTTCTGAAGCATGACGTAATGGGGGGGTGTTATCTCTTTTGTCGAAAATCAGCCGTTTTTGCTCGAACATTAAATGCCTCCAAATGGTATTTAATTAACTTCCCGAGCCCCTGGAAGCATGAAAATCACTTTAAACATGCTAATTTTAGCTCTAACACTGATGATCCACCTACAAATGTGAACTGACGTTCAAAAATAAAACATTTGAAAACGGACCATTTTCCACATTTCTGAAGCATGACGTAATGGGGGGGTGTTATCTCTTTTGTCGAAAATCAGCCGTTTTTGCTCGAACATTAAATGCCTCCAAATGGTATTTAATTAACTTCCCGAGCCCCTGGAAGCATGAAAATCACTTTAAACATGCTAATTTTAGCTCTAACACTGATGATCCACCTACAAATGTGAACTGACGTTCAAAAATAAAACATTTGAAAACGGACCATTTTCCACATTTCTGAAGCATGCCGTAATGGGGGGGTGTTATCTCTTTTGTCGAAAATCAGCCGTTTTTGCTCGAACATTAAATGCCTCCAAATGGTATTTAATTAACTTCCCGAGCCCCTGGAAGCATGAAAATCACTTTAAACATGCTAATTTTAGCTCTAACACTGATGATCCACCTACAAATGTGAACTGACGTTCAAAAATAAAACATTTGAAAACGGACCATTTTCCACATTTCTGAAGCATGACGTAATGGGGGGGTGTTATCTCTTTTGTCGAAAATCAGCCGTTTTTGCTCGAACATTAAATGCCTCCATATGGTATTTAATTAACTTCCCGGGGTGAAGAAACCCTTTTTGAGAACTCAGAGTGAGTAAATTGGCCGTTTTCATGCACTTTTAACCATTCCATAAATCTTGTGTTTTGGGCCCCTGGAAGCATGAAAATCACTTTAAACATGCTAATTTTAGCTCTAACACTGATGATCCACCTACAAATGTGAACTGACGTTCAAAAATAAAACATTTGAAAACGGACCATTTTCCACATTTCTGAAGCATGACGTAATTGGGGGTGTTATCTCTTTTGTCGAAAATCAGCCGTTTTTGCTCGAACATTAAATGCCTCCAAATGGTATTTAATTAACTTCCCGAGCCCCTGGAAGCATGAAAATCACTTTAAACATGCTAATTTTAGCTCTAACACTGATGATCCACCTACAAATGTGAACTGACGTTCAAAAATAAAACATTTGAAAACGGACCATTTTCCACATTTCTGAAGCATGACGTAATGGGGGGGTGTTATCTCTTTTGTCGAAAATCAGCCGTTTTTGCTCGAACATTAAATGCCTCCAAATGGTATTTAATTAACTTCCCGGGTGAAGAAACCCTTTTTGAGAACTCAGAGTGAGTAAATTGGCCATTTTCATGCACTTTTAACCATTCCATAAATCTTGTGTTTTGGGCCCCTGGAAGCATGAAAATCACTTTAAACATGCTAATTTTAGCTCTAACACTGATGATCCACCTACAAATGTGAACTGACGTTCAAAAATAAAACATTTGAAAACGGACCATTTTCCACATTTCTGAAGCATGACGTAATGGGGGGGTGTTATCTCTTTTGTCGAAAATCAGCCATTTTTGCTCGAACATTAAATGCCTCCAAATGGTATTTAATTAACTTCCCGGGGTGAAGAAACCCTTTTTGAGAACTCAGAGTGAGTAAATTGGCCATTTTCATGCACTTTTAACCATTCCATTAATCTTGTGTTTTGGGCCCCTGGTAGCATGAAAATCACTTTAAACATGCTAATTTTAGCTCTAACACTGATGATCCACCTACAAATGTGAACTGACGTTCAAAAATAAAACATTTGAAAACGGACCATTTTCCACATTTCTGAAGCATGACGTAATGGGGGGGTGTTATCTCTTTTGTCGAAAATCAGCCGTTTTTGCTCGAACATTAAATGCCTCCAAATGGTATTTAATTAACTTCCCGAGCCCCTGGAAGCATGAAAATCACTTTAAACATGCTAATTTTAGCTCTAACACTGATGATCCACCTACAAATGTGAACTGACGTTCAAAAATAAAACATTTGAATACGGACCATTTTCCACATTTCTGAAGCATGACGTAATGGGGGGTGTTATCTCTTTTGTCGAAAATCAGCCGTTTTTGCTCGAACATTAAATGCCTCCAAATGGTATTTAATTAACTTCCCGAGCCCCTGGAAGCATGAAAATCACTTTAAACATGCTAATTTTAGCTCTAACACTGATGATCCACCTACAAATGTGAACTGACGTTCAAAAATAAAACATTTGAAAACGGACCATTTTCCACATTTCTGAAGCATGACGTAATGGGGGGGTGTTATCTCTTTTGTCGAAAATCAGCCGTTTTTGCTCGAACATTAAATGCCTCCAAATGGTATTTAATTAACTTCCCGAGCCCCTGGAAGCATGAAAATCACTTTAAACATGCTAATTTTAGCTCTAACACTGATGATCCACCTACAAATGTGAACTGACGTTCAAAAATAAAACATTTGAAAACGGACCATTTTCCACATTTCTGAAGCATGACGTAATGGGGGGGTGTTATCTCTTTTGTCGAAAATCAGCCGTTTTTGCTCGAACATTAAATGCCTCCAAATGGTATTTAATTAACTTCCCGAGCCCCTGGAAGCATGAAAATCACTTTAAACATGCTAATTTTAGCTCTAACACTGATGATCCACCTACAAATGTGAACTGACGTTCAAAAATAAAACATTTGAAAACGGACCATTTTCCACATTTCTGAAGCATGACGTAATGGGGGGGTGTTATCTCTTTTGTCGAAAATCAGCCGTTTTTGCTCGAACATTAAATGCCTCCATATGGTATTTAATTAACTTCCCGGGGTGAAGAAACCCTTTTTGAGAACTCAGAGTGAGTAAATTGGCCGTTTTCATGCACTTTTAACCATTCCATAAATCTTGTGTTTTGGGCCCCTGGAAGCATGAAAATCACTTTAAACATGCTAATTTTAGCTCTAACACTGATGATCCACCTACAAATGTGAACTGACGTTCAAAAATAAAACATTTGAAAATGGACCATTTTCCACATTTCTGAAGCATGACGTAATGGGGGGTGTTATCTCTTTTGTCGAAAATCAGCCGTTTTTGCTCGAACATTAAATGCCTCCAAATGGTATTTAATTAACTTCCCGAGCCCCTGGAAGCATGAAAATCACTTTAAACATGCTAATTTTAGCTCTAACACTGATGATCCACCTACAAATGTGAACTGACGTTCAAAAATAAAACATTTGAAAACGGACCATTCTCCACATTTCTGAAGCATGACGTAATGGGGGGGTGTTATCTCTTTTGTCGAAAATCAGCCGTTTTTGCTCGAACATTAAATGCCTCCAAATGGTATTTAATTAACTTCCCGGGTGAAGAAACCCTTTTTGAGAACTCAGAGTGAGTAAATTGGCCATTTTCATGCACTTTTAACCATTCCATAAATCTTGTGTTTTGGGCCCCTGGAAGCATGAAAATCACTTTAAACATGCTAATTTTAGCTCTAACACTGATGATCCACCTACAAATGTGAACTGACGTTCAAAAATAAAACATTTGAAAACGGACCATTTTCCACATTTCTGAAGCATGACGTAATGGGGGGGTGTTATCTCTTTTGTCGAAAATCAGCCGTTTTTGCTCGAACATTAAATGCCTCCAAATGGTATTTAATTAACTTCCCGGGGTGAAGAAACCCTTTTTGAGAACTCAGAGTGAGTAAATTGGCAATTTTCATGCACTTTTAACCATTCCATTAATCTTGTGTTTTGGGCCCCTGGAAGCATGAAAATCACTTTAAACATGCTAATTTTAGCTCTAACACTGATGATCCACCTACAAATGTGAACTGACGTTCAAAAATAAAACATTTGAAAACGGACCATTTTCCACATTTCTGAAGCATGACGTAATGGGGGGGTGTTATCTCTTTTGTCGAAAATCAGCCGTTTTTGCTCGAACATTAAATGCCTCCAAATGGTATTTAATTAACTTCCCGAGCCCCTGGAAGCATGAAAATCACTTTAAACATGCTAATTTTAGCTCTAACACTGATGATCCACCTACAAATGTGAACTGACGTTCAAAAATAAAACATTTGAAAACGGACCATTTTCCACATTTCTGAAGCATGACGTAATGGGGGGGTGTTATCTCTTTTGTCGAAAATCAGCCGTTTTTGCTCGAACATTAAATGCCTCCATATGGTATTTAATTAACTTCCCGGGGTGAAGAAACCCTTTTTGAGAACTCAGAGTGAGTAAATTGGCCGTTTTCATGCAATTTTAACCATTCCATAAATCTTGTGTTTTTGGCCCCTGGAAGCATGAAAATCACTTTAAACATGCTAAGATTAGCTCTAACACTGATGATCCACCTACAAATGTGAACTGACGTTCAAAAATAAAACATTTGAAAACGGACCATTTTCCACATTTCTGAAGCATGACGTAATGGGGGGTGTTATCTCTTTTGTCGAAAATCAGCCGTTTTTGCTCGAACATTAAATGCCTCCAAATGGTATTTAATTAACTTCCCGAGCCCCTGGAAGCATGAAAATCACTTTAAACATGCTAATTTTAGCTCTAACACTGATGATCCACCTACAAATGTGAACTGACGTTCAAAAATAAAACATTTGAAAACGGACCATTTTCCACATTTCTGAAGCATGACGTAATGGGGGGGTGTTATCTCTTTTGTCGAAAATCAGCCGTTTTTGCTCGAACATTAAATGCCTCCAAATGGTATTTAATTAACTTCCCGGGGTGAAGAAACCCTTTTTGAGAACTCAGAGTGAGTAAATTGGCCATTTTCATGCACTTTTAACCATTCCATAAATCTTGTGTTTTGGGCCCCTGGAAGCATGAAAATCACTTTAAACATGCTAATTTTAGCTCTAACACTGATGATCCACCTACAAATGTGAACTGACGTTCAAAAATAAAACATTTGAAAACGGACCATTTTCCACATTTCTGAAGCATGACGTAATGGGGGGGTGTTATCTCTTTTGTCGAAAATCAGCCGTTTTTGCTCGAACATTAAATGCCTCCAAATGGTATTTATTTCACTTCCCGGGGTGAAGAAACCCTTTTTGAGAACTCAGAGTGAGTAAATTGGCCATTTTCATGCACTTTTAACCATTCCATTAATCTTGTGTTTTGGGCCCCTGGAAGCATGAAAATCACTTTAAACATGCTAATTTTAGCTCTAACACTGATGATCCACCTACAAATGTGAACTGACGTTCAAAAATAAAACATTTGAAAACGGACCATTTTCCACATTTCAGAAGCATGACGTAATGGGGGGGTGTTATCTCTTTTGTCGAAAATCAGCCGTTTTTGCTCGAACATTAAATGCCTCCAAATGGTATTTAATTAACTTCCCGAGCCCCTGGAAGCATGAAAATCACTTTAAACATGCTAATTTTAGCTCTAACACTGATGATCCACCTACAAATGTGAACTGACGTTCAAAAATAAAACATTTGAAAACGGACCATTTTCCACATTTCTGAAGCATGACGTAATGGGGGGGTGTTATCTCTTTTGTCGAAAATCAGCCGTTTTTGCTCGAACATTAAATGCCTCCAAATGGTATTTAATTAACTTCCCGAGCCCCTGGAAGCATGAAAATCACTTTAAACATGCTAATTTTAGCTCTAACACTGATGATCCACCTACAAATGTGAACTGACGTTCAAAAATAAAACATTTGAAAACGGACCATTTTCCACATTTCTGAAGCATGACGTAATGGGGGGGTGTTATCTCTTTTGTCGAAAATCAGCCGTTTTTGCTCGAACATTAAATGCCTCCAAATGGTGTTTAATTAACTTCCCGAGCCCCTGGAAGCATGAAAATCACTTTAAACATGCTAATTTTAGCTCTAACACTGATGATCCACCTACAAATGTGAACTGACGTTCAAAAATAAAACATTTGAAAACGGACCACTTTCCACATTTCTGAAGCATGACGTAATGGGGGGGTGTTATCTCTTTTGTCGAAAATCAGCCGTTTTTGCTCGAACATTAAATGCCTCCATATGGTATTTAATTAACTTACCGGGGTGAAGAAACCCTTTTTGAGAACTCAGAGTGAGTAAATTGGCCGTTTTCATGCACTTTTAACCATTCCATAAATCTTGTGTTTTGGGCCCCTGGAAGCATGAAAATCACTTTAAACATGCTAATTTTAGCTCTAACACTGATGATCCACCTACAAATGTGAACTGACGTTCAAAAATAAAACATTTGAAAACGGACCATTTTCCACATTTCTGAAGCATGACGTAATGGGGGGGTGTTATCTCTTTTGTCGAAAATCAGCCGTTTTTGCTCGAACATTAAATGCCTCCAAATGGTATTTAATTAACTTCCCGAGCCCCTGGAAGCATGAAAATCACTTTAAACATGCTAATTTTAGCTCTAACACTGATGATCCACCTACAAATGTGAACTGACGTTCAAAAATAAAACATTTGAAAACGGACCATTTTCCACATTTCTGAAGCATGACGTAATGGGGGGGTGTTATCTCTTTTGTCGAAAATCAGCCGTTTTTGCTCGAACATTAAATGCCTCCAAATGGTGTTTAATTAACTTCCCGAGCCCCTGGAAGCATGAAAATCACTTTAAACATGCTAATTTTAGCTCTAACACTGATGATCCACCTACAAATGTGAACTGACGTTCAAAAATAAAACATTTGAAAACGGACCATTTTCCACATTTCTGAAGCATGACGTAATGGGGGGGTGTTATCTCTTTTGTCGAAAATCAGCCGTTTTTGCTCGAACATTAAATGCCTCCATATGGTATTTAATTAACTTACCGGGGTGAAGAAACCCTTTTTGAGAACTCAGAGTGAGTAAATTGGCCGTTTTCATGCACTTTTAACCATTCCATAAATCTTGTGTTTTGGGCCCCTGGAAGCATGAAAATCACTTTAAACATGCTAATTTTAGCTCTAACACTGATGATCCACCTACAAATGTGAACTGACGTTCAAAAATAAAACATTTGAAAATGGACCATTTTCCACATTTCTGAAGCATGACGTAATGGGGGGTGTTATCTCTTTTGTCGAAAATTAGCCGTTTTTGCTCAAACATTAAATGCCTCCAAATGGTATTTAATTAACTTCCCGAGCCCCTGGAAGCATGAAAATCACTTTAAACATGCTAATTTTAGCTCTAACACTGATGATCCACCTACAAATGTGAACTGACGTTCAAAAATAAAACATTTGAAAACGGACCATTTTCCACATTTCTGAAGCATGACGTAATGGGGGGGTGTTATCTCTTTTGTCGAAAATCAGCCATTTTTGCTCGAACATTAAATGCCTCCAAATGGTATTTAATTAACTTCCCGGGGTGAAGAAACCCTTTTTGAGAACTCAGAGTGAGTAAATTGGCCATTTTCATGCACTTTTAACCATTCCATTAATCTTGTGTTTTGGGCCCCTGGAAGCATGAAAATCACTTTAAACATGCTAATTTTAGCTCTAACACTGATGATCCACCTACAAATGTGAACTGACGTTCAAAAATAAAACATTTGAAAACGGACCATTTTCCACATTTCTGAAGCATGACGTAATGGGGGGGTGTTATCTCTTTTGTCGAAAATCAGCCGTTTTTGCTCGAACATTAAATGCCTCCAAATGGTATTTAATTAACTTCCCGAGCCCCTGGAAGCATGAAAATCACTTTAAACATGCTAATTTTAGCTCTAACACTGATGATCCACCTACAAATGTGAACTGACGTTCAAAAATAAAACATTTGAAAACGGACCATTTTCCACATTTCTGAAGCATGACGTAATGGGGGGGTGTTATCTCTTTTGTCGAAAATCAGCCGTTTTTGCTCGAACATTAAATGCCTCCATATGGTATTTAATTAACTTCCCGGGGTGAAGAAACCCTTTTTGAGAACTCAGAGTGAGTAAATTGGCCGTTTTCATGCACTT
Source organism: Lissotriton vulgaris (assembly GCF_964263255.1). Taxonomy (NCBI): domain Eukaryota; kingdom Metazoa; phylum Chordata; class Amphibia; order Caudata; family Salamandridae; genus Lissotriton; species Lissotriton vulgaris. The sequence continues at coordinate 529,046 of NW_028245168.1, forward strand.
TTAACCATTCCATAAATCTTGTGTTTTGGGCCCCTGGAAGCATGAAAATCACTTTAAACATGCTAATTTTAGCTCTAACACTGATGATCCACCTACAAATGTGAACTGACGTTCAAAAATAAAACATTTGAAAACGGACCATTTTCCACATTTCTGAAGCATGACGTAATGGGGGGTGTTATCTCTTTTGTCGAAAATCAGCCGTTTTTGCTCGAACATTAAATGCCTCCAAATGGTATTTAATTAACTTCCCGAGCCCCTGGAAGCATGAAAATCACTTCAAACATGCTAATTTTAGCTCTAACACTGATGATCCACCTACAAATGTGAACTGACGTTCAAAAATAAAACATTTGAAAACGGACCATTTTCCACATTTCTGAAGCATGACGTAATGGGGGGGTGTTATCTCTTTTGTCGAAAATCAGCCGTTTTTGCTCGAACATTAAATGCCTCCAAATGGTATTTAATTAACTTCCCGGGGTGAAGAAACCCTTTTTGAGAACTCAGAGTGAGTAAATTGGCCATTTTCATGCACTTTTAACCATTCCATAAATCTTGTGTTTTGGGCCCCTGGAAGCATGAAAATCACTTTAAACATGCTAATTTTAGCTCTAACACTGATGATCCACCTACAAATGTGAACTGACGTTCAAAAATAAAACATTTGAAAACGGACCATTTTCCACATTTCTGAAGCATGACGTAATGGGGGGGTGTTATCTCTTTTGTCGAAAATCAGCTGTTTTTGCTCGAACATTAAATGCCTCCAAATGGTATTTATTTCACTTCCCGGGGTGAAGAAACCCTTTTTGAGAACTCAGAGTGAGTAAATTGGCCATTTTCATGCACTTTTAACCATTCCATTAATCTTGTGTTTTGGGCCCCTGGAAGCATGAAAATCACTTTAAACATGCTAATTTTAGCTCTAACACTGATGATCCACCTACAAATGTGAACTGACGTTCAAAAATAAAACATTTGAAAACGGACCATTTTCCACATTTCAGAAGCATGACGTAATGGGGGGGTGTTATCTCTTTTGTCGAAAATCAGCCGTTTTTGCTCGAACATTAAATGCCTCCAAATGGTATTTAATTAACTTCCCGAGCCCCTGGAAGCATGAAAATCACTTTAAACATGCTAATTTTAGCTCTAACACTGATGATCCACCTACAAATGTGAACTGACGTTCAAAAATAAAACATTTGAAAACGGACCATTTTCCACATTTCTGAAGCATGACGTAATGGGGGGGTGTTATCTCTTTTGTCGAAAATCAGCAGTTTTTGCTCGAACATTAAATGCCTCCAAATGGTATTTAATTAACTTCCCGAGCCCCTGGAAGCATGAAAATCACTTTAAACATGCTAATTTTAGCTCTAACACTGATGATCCACCTACAAATGTGAACTGACGTTCAAAAATAAAACATTTGAAAACGGACCATTTTCCACATTTCTGAAGCATGACGTAATGGGGGGGTGTTATCTCTTTTATCGAAAATCAGCCGTTTTTGCTCGAACATTAAATGCCTCCAAATGGTGTTTAATTAACTTCCCGAGCCCCTGGAAGCATGAAAATCACTTTAAACATGCTAATTTTAGCTCTAACACTGATGATCCACCTACAAATGTGAACTGACGTTCAAAAATAAAACATTTGAAAACGGACCATTTTCCACATTTCTGAAGCATGACGTAATGGGGGGGTGTTATCTCTTTTGTCGAAAATCAGCCGTTTTTGCTCGAACATTAAATGCCTCCAAATGGTATTTAATTAACTTCCCGAGCCCCTGGAAGCATGAAAATCACTTTAAACATGCTAATTTTAGCTCTAACACTGATGATCCACCTACAAATGTGAACTGACGTTCAAAAATAAAACATTTGAAAACGGACCATTTTCCACATTTCTGAAGCATGACGTAATGGGGGGGTGTTATCTCTTTTGTCGAAAATCAGCCGTTTTTGCTCGAACATTAAATGCCTCCATATGGTATTTAATTAACTTCCCGGGGTGAAGAAACCCTTTTTGAGAACTCAGAGTGAGTAAATTGGCCGTTTTCATGCACTTTTAACCATTCCATAAATCTTGTGTTTTGGGCCCCTGGAAGCATGAAAATCACTTTAAACATGCTAATTTTAGCTCTAACACTGATGATCCACCTACAAATGTGAACTGACGTTCAAAAATAAAACATTTGAAAATGGACCATTTTCCACATTTCTGAAGCATGACGTAATGGGGGGTGTTATCTCTTTTGTCGAAAATCAGCCGTTTTTGCTCGAACATTAAATGCCTCCAAATGGTATTTAATTAACTTCCCGAGCCCCTGGAAGCATGAAAATCACTTTAAACATGCTAATTTTAGCTCTAACACTGATGATCCACCTACAAATGTGAACTGACGTTCAAAAATAAAACATTTGAAAACGGACCATTTTCCACATTTCTGAAGCATGACGTAATGGGGGGGTGTTATCTCTTTTGTCGAAAATCAGCCGTTTTTGCTCGAACATTAAATGCCTCCAAATGGTATTTAATTAACTTCCCGGGGTGAAGAAACCCTTTTTGAGAACTCAGAGTGAGTAAATTGGCCATTTTCATGCACTTTTAACCATTCCATAAATCTTGTGTTTTGGGCCCCTGGAAGCATGAAAATCACTTTAAACATGCTAATTTTAGCTCTAACACTGATGATCCACCTACAAATGTGAACTGACGTTCAAAAATAAAACATTTGAAAACGGACCATTTTCCACATTTCTGAAGCATGACGTAATGGGGGGGTGTTATCTCTTTTGTCGAAAATCAGCCGTTTTTGCTCGAACATTAAATGCCTCCAAATGGTATTTAATTAACTTCCCGGGGTGAAGAAACCCTTTTTGAGAACTCAGAGTGAGTAAATTGGCCATTTTCATGCACTTTTAACCATTCCATTAATCTTGTGTTTTGGGCCCCTGGAAGCATGAAAATCACTTTAAACATGCTAATTTTAGCTCTAACACTGATGATCCACCTACAAATGTGAACTGACGTTCAAAAATAAAACATTTGAAAACGGACCATTTTCCACATTTCTGAAGCATGACGTAATGGGGGGTGTTATCTCTTTTGTCGAAAATCAGCCGTTTTTGCTCGAACATTAAATGCCTCCAAATGGTATTTAATTAACTTCCCGAGCCCCTGGAAGCATGAAAATCACTTTAAACATGCTAATTTTAGCTCTAACACTGATGATCCACCTACAAATGTGAACTGACGTTCAAAAATAAAACATTTGAAAACGGACCATTTTCCACATTTCTGAAGCATTACGTAATGGGGGGGTGTTATCTCTTTTGTCGAAAATCAGCCGTTTTTGCTCGAACATTAAATGCCTCCATATGGTATTTAATTAACTTCCCGGGGTGAAGAAACCCTTTTTGAGAACTCAGAGTGAGTAAATTGGCCGTTTTCATGCACTTTTAACCATTCCATAAATCTTGTGTTTTGGGCTCCTGGAAGCATGAAAATCACTTTAAACATGCTAATTTTAGCTCTAACACTGATGATCCACCTACAAATGTGAACTGACGTTCAAAAATAAAACATTTGAAAACGGACCATTTTCCACATTTCTGAAGCATGACGTAATGGGGGGTGTTATCTCTTTTGTCGAAAATCAGCCGTTTTTGCTCGAACATTAAATGCCTCCAAATGGTATTTAATTAACTTCCCGAGCCCCTGGAAGCATGAAAATCACTTTAAACATGCTAATTTTAGCTCTAACACTGATGATCCACCTACAAATGTGAACTGACGTTCAAAAATAAAACATTTGAAAACGGACCATTTTCCACATTTCTGAAGCATGACGTAATGGGGGGGGTGTTATCTCTTTTGTCGAAAATCAGCCGTTTTTGCTCGAACATTAAATGCCTCCAAATGGTATTTAATTAACTTCCCGGGGTGAAGAAACCCTTTTTGAGAACTCAGAGTGAGTAAATTGGCCATTTTCATGCACTTTTAACCATTCCATAAATCTTGTGTTTTGGGCCCCTGGAAGCATGAAAATCACTTTAAACATGCTAATTTTAGCTCTAACACTGATGATCCACCTACAAATGTGAACTGACGTTCAAAAATAAAACATTTGAAAACGGACCATTTTCCACATTTCTGAAGCATGACGTAATGGGGGGGTGTTATCTCTTTTGTCGAAAATCAGCCGTTTTTGCTCGAACATTAAATGCCTCCAAATGGTATTTATTTCACTTCCCGGGGTGAAGAAACCCTTTTTGAGAACTCAGAGTGAGTAAATTGGCCATTTTCATGCACTTTTAACCATTCCATTAATCTTGTGTTTTGGGCCCCTGGAAGCATGAAAATCACTTTAAACATGCTAATTTTAGCTCTAACACTGATGATCCACCTACAAATGTGAACTGACGTTCAAAAATAAAACATTTGAAAACGGACCATTTTCCACATTTCAGAAGCATGACGTAATGGGGGGGTGTTATCTCTTTTTTTGAAAATCAGCCGTTTTTGCTCGAACATTAAATGCCTCCAAATGGTATTTAATTAACTTCCCGAGCCCCTGGAAGCATGAAAATCACTTTAAACATGCTAATTTTAGCTCTAACACTGATGATCCACCTACAAATGTGAACTGACGTTCAAAAATAAAACATTTGAAAACGGACCATTTTCCACATTTCTGAAGCATGACGTAATGGGGGGGTGTTATCTCTTTTGTCGAAAATCAGCCGTTTTTGCTCGAACATTAAATGCCTCCAAATGGTATTTAATTAACTTCCCGAGCCCCTGGAAGCATGAAAATCACTTTAAACATGCTAATTTTAGCTCTAACACTGATGATCCACCTACAAATGTGAACTGACGTTCAAAAATAAAACATTTGAAAACGGACCATTTTCCACATTTCTGAAGCATGACGTAATGGGGGGGTGTTATCTCTTTTGTCGAAAATCAGCCGTTTTTGCTCGAACATTAAATGCCTCCAAATGGTGTTTAATTAACTTCCCGAGCCCCTGGAAGCATGAAAATCACTTTAAACATGCTAATTTTAGCTCTAACACTGATGATCCACCTACAAATGTGAACTGACGTTCAAAAATAAAACATTTGAAAACGGACCATTTTCCACATTTCTGAAGCATGACGTAATGGGGGGGGTGTTATCTCTTTTGTCGAAAATCAGCCGTTTTTGCTCGAACATTAAATGCCTCCAAATGGTATTTAATTAACTTCCCGACCCCCTGGAAGCATGAAAATCACTTCAAACATGCTAATTTTAGCTCTAACACTGATGATCCACCTACAAATGTGAACTGACGTTCAAAAATAAAACATTTGAAAACGGACCATTTTCCACATTTCTGAAGCATGACGTAATGGGGGGGTGTTATCTCTTTTGTCGAAAATCAGCCGTTTTTGCTCGAACATTAAATGCCTCCAAATGGTATTTAATTAACTTCCCGGGGTGAAGAAACCCTTTTTGAGAACTCAGAGTGAGTAAATTGGCCATTTTCATGCACTTTTAACCATTCCATAAATCTTGTGTTTTGGGCCCCTGGAAGCATGAAAATCACTTTAAACATGCTAATTTTAGCTCTAACACTGATGATCCACCTACAAATGTGAACTGACGTTCAAAAATAAAACATTTGAAAACGGACCATTTTCCACATTTCTGAAGCATGACGTAATGGGGGGGTGTTATCTCTTTTGTCGAAAATCAGCCGTTTTTGCTCGAACATTAAATGCCTCCAAATGGTATTTATTTCACTTCCCGGGGTGAAGAAACCCTTTTTGAGAACTCAGAGTGAGTAAATTGGCCATTTTCATGCACTTTTAACCATTCCATTAATCTTGTGTTTTGGGCCCCTGGAAGCATGAAAATCACTTTAAACATGCTAATTTTAGCTCTAACACTGATGATCCACCTACAAATGTGAACTGACGTTCAAAAATAAAACATTTGAAAACGGACCATTTTCCACATTTCTGAAGCATGACGTAATGGGGGGGTGTTATCTCTTTTGTCGAAAATCAGCCGTTTTTGCTCGAACATTAAATGCCTCCAAATGGTATTTAATTAACTTCCCGAGCCCCTGGAAGCATGAAAATCACTTTAAACATGCTAATTTTAGCTCTAACACTGATGATCCACCTACAAATGTGAACTGACGTTCAAAAATAAAACATTTGAAAACGGACCATTTTCCACATTTCTGAAGCATGACGTAATGGGGGGGTGTTATCTCTTTTGTCGAAAATCAGCAGTTTTTGCTCGAACATTAAATGCCTCCAAATGGTATTTAATTAACTTCCCGAGCCCCTGGAAGCATGAAAATCACTTTAAACATGCTAATTTTAGCTCTAACACTGATGATCCACCTACAAATGTGAACTGACGTTCAAAAATAAAACATTTGAAAACGGACCATTTTCCACATTTCTGAAGCATGACGTAATGGGGGGGTGTTATCTCTTTTATCGAAAATCAGCCGTTTTTGCTCGAACATTAAATGCCTCCAAATGGTGTTTAATTAACTTCCCGAGCCCCTGGAAGCATGAAAATCACTTTAAACATGCTAATTTTAGCTCTAACACTGATGATCCACCTACAAATGTGAACTGACGTTCAAAAATAAAACATTTGAAAACGGACCATTTTCCACATTTCTGAAGCATGACGTAATGGGGGGGTGTTATCTCTTTTGTCGAAAATCAGCCGTTTTTGCTCGAACATTAAATGCCTCCAAATGGTATTTAATTAACTTCCCGAGCCCCTGGAAGCATGAAAATCACTTTAAACATGCTAATTTTAGCTCTAACACTGATGATCCACCTACAAATGTGAACTGACGTTCAAAAATAAAACATTTGAAAACGGACCATTTTCCACATTTCTGAAGCATGACGTAATGGGGGGGTGTTATCTCTTTTGTCGAAAATCAGCCGTTTTTGCTCGAACATTAAATGCCTCCATATGGTATTTAATTAACTTCCCGGGGTGAAGAAACCCTTTTTGAGAACTCAGAGTGAGTAAATTGGCCGTTTTCATGCACTTTTAACCATTCCATAAATCTTGTGTTTTGGGCCCCTGGAAGCATGAAAATCACTTTAAACATGCTAATTTTAGCTCTAACACTGATGATCCACCTACAAATGTGAACTGACGTTCAAAAATAAAACATTTGAAAATGGACCATTTTCCACATTTCTGAAGCATGACGTAATGGGGGGTGTTATCTCTTTTGTCGAAAATCAGCCGTTTTTGCTCGAACATTAAATGCCTCCAAATGGTATTTAATTAACTTCCCGAGCCCCTGGAAGCACGAAAATCACTTTAAACATGCTAATTTTAGCTCTAACACTGATGTTCCACCTACAAATGTGAACTGACGTTCAAAAATAAAACATTTGAAAACGGACCATTTTCCACATTTCTGAAGCATGACGTAATGGGGGGATGTTATCTCTTTTGTCGAAAATCAGCCGTTTTTGCTCGAACATTAAATGCCTCCAAATGGTATTTAATTAACTTCCCGGGGTGAAGAAACCCTTTTTGAGAACTCAGAGTGAGTAAATTGGCCATTTTCATGCACTTTTAACCATTCCATAAATCTTGTGTTTTGGGCCCCTGGAAGCATGAAAATCACTTTAAACATGCTAATTTTAGCTCTAACACTGATGATCCACCTACAAATGTGAACTGACGTTCAAAAATAAAACATTTGAAAACGGACCATTTTCCACATTTCTGAAGCATGACGTAATGGGGGGGTGTTATCTCTTTTGTCGAAAATCAGCCGTTTTTGCTCGAACATTAAATGCCTCCAAATGGTATTTAATTAACTTCCCGGGGTGAAGAAACCCTTTTTGAGAACTCAGAGTGAGTAAATTGGCCATTTTCATGCACTTTTAACCATTCCATTAATCTTGTGTTTTGGGCCCCTGGAAGCATGAAAATCACTTTAAACATGCTAATTTTAGCTCTAACACTGATGATCCACCTACAAATGTGAACTGACGTTCAAAAATAAAACATTTGAAAACGGACCATTTTCCACATTTCTGAAGCATGACGTAATGGGGGGTGTTATCTCTTTTGTCGAAAATCAGCCGTTTTTGCTCGAACATTAAATGCCTCCAAATGGTATTTAATTAACTTCCCGAGCCCCTGGAAGCATGAAAATCACTTTAAACATGCTAATTTTAGCTCTAACACTGATGATCCACCTACAAATGTGAACTGACGTTCAAAAATAAAACATTTGAAAACGGACCATTTTCCACATTTCTGAAGCATTACGTAATGGGGGGGTGTTATCTCTTTTGTCGAAAATCAGCCGTTTTTGCTCGAACATTAAATGCCTCCATATGGTATTTAATTAACTTCCCGGGGTGAAGAAACCCTTTTTGAGAACTCAGAGTGAGTAAATTGGCCGTTTTCATGCACTTTTAACCATTCCATAAATCTTGTGTTTTGGGCTCCTGGAAGCATGAAAATCACTTTAAACATGCTAATTTTAGCTCTAACACTGATGATCCACCTACAAATGTGAACTGACGTTCAAAAATAAAACATTTGAAAACGGACCATTTTCCACATTTCTGAAGCATGACGTAATGGGGGGTGTTATCTCTTTTGTCGAAAATCAGCCGTTTTTGCTCGAACATTAAATGCCTCCAAATGGTATTTAATTAACTTCCCGAGCCCCTGGAAGCATGAAAATCACTTTAAACATGCTAATTTTAGCTCTAACACTGATGATCCACCTACAAATGTGAACTGACGTTCAAAAATAAAACATTTGAAAACGGACCATTTTCCACATTTCTGAAGCATGACGTAATGAGGGGGTGTTATCTCTTTTGTCGAAAATCAGCCGTTTTTGCTCGAACATTAAATGCCTCCAAATGGTATTTAATTAACTTCCCGGGGTGAAGAAACCCTTTTTGAGAACTCAGAGTGAGTAAATTGGCCATTTTCATGCACTTTTAACCATTCCATAAATCTTGTGTTTTGGGCCCCTGGAAGCATGAAAATCACTTTAAACATGCTAATTTTAGCTCTAACACTGACGATCCACCTACAAATGTGAACTGACGTTCAAAAATAAAACATTTGAAAACGGACCATTTTCCACATTTCTGAAGCATGACGTAATGGGGGGTGTTATCTCTTTTGTCGAAAATCAGCCGTTTTTGCTCGAACATTAAATGCCTCCAAATGGTATTTATTTCACTTCCCGAGCCCCTGGAAGCATAAAAATCACTTTAAACATGCTAATTTTAGCTCTAACACTGATGATCCACCTACAAATGTGAACTGACGTTCAAAAATAAAACATTTGAAAACGGACCATTTTCCACATTTCTGAAGCATGACGTAATGGGGGGGTGTTATCTCTTTTGTCGAAAATCAGCCGTTTTTGCTCGAACATTAAATGCCTCCAAATGGTATTTAATTAACTTCCCGAGCCCCTGGAAGCATGAAAATCACTTTAAACATGCTAATTTTAGCTCTAACACTGATGATCCACCTACAAATGTGAACTGACGTTCAAAAATAAAACATTTGAATACGGACCATTTTCCACATTTCTGAAGCATGACGTAATGGGGGGGTGTTATCTCTTTTGTCGAAAATCAGCCGTTTTTGCTCGAACATTAAATGCCTCCAAATGGTATTTAATTAACTTCCCGAGCCCCTGGAAGCATGAAAATCACTTTAAACATGCTAATTTTAGCTCTAACACTGATGATCCACCTACAAATGTGAACTGACGTTCAAAAATAAAACATTTGAAAACGGACCATTTTCCACATTTCTGAAGCATGACGTAATGGGGGGGTGTTATCTCTTTTGTCGAAAATCAGCCGTTTTTGCTCGAACATTAAATGCCTCCAAATGGTATTTAATTAACTTCCCGAGCCCCTGGAAGCATGAAAATCACTTTAAACATGCTAATTTTAGCTCTAACACTGATGATCCACCTACAAATGTGAACTGACGTTCAAAAATAAAACATTTGAAAACGGACCATTTTCCACATTTCTGAAGCATGCCGTAATGGGGGGGTGTTATCTCTTTTGTCGAAAATCAGCCGTTTTTGCTCGAACATTAAATGCCTCCAAATGGTATTTAATTAACTTCCCGAGCCCCTGGAAGCATGAAAATCACTTTAAACATGCTAATTTTAGCTCTAACACTGATGATCCACCTACAAATGTGAACTGACGTTCAAAAATAAAACATTTGAAAACGGACCATTTTCCACATTTCTGAAGCATGACGTAATGGGGGGGTGTTATCTCTTTTGTCGAAAATCAGCCGTTTTTGCTCGAACATTAAATGCCTCCATATGGTATTTAATTAACTTCCCGGGGTGAAGAAACCCTTTTTGAGAACTCAGAGTGAGTAAATTGGCCGTTTTCATGCACTTTTAACCATTCCATAAATCTTGTGTTTTGGGCCCCTGGAAGCATGAAAATCACTTTAAACATGCTAATTTTAGCTCTAACACTGATGATCCACCTACAAATGTGAACTGACGTTCAAAAATAAAACATTTGAAAACGGACCATTTTCCAGATTTCTGAAGCATGACGTAATGGGGGGTGTTATCTCTTTTGTCGAAAATCAGCCGTTTTTGCTCGAACATTAAATGCCTCCAAATGGTATTTAATTAACTTCCCGAGCCCCTGGAAGCATGAAAATCACTTTAAACATGCTAATTTTAGCTCTAACACTGATGATCCACCTACAAATGTGAACTGACGTTCAAAAATAAAACATTTGAAAACGGACCATTTTCCACATTTCTGAAGCATGACGTAATGGGGGGGTGTTATCTCTTTTGTCGAAAATCAGCCGTTTTTGCTCGAACATTAAATGCCTCCAAATGGTATTTAATTAACTTCCCGGGTGAAGAAACCCTTTTTGAGAACTCAGAGTGAGTAAATTGGCCATTTTCATGCACTTTTAACCATTCCATAAATCTTGTGTTTTGGGCCCCTGGAAGCATGAAAATCACTTTAAACATGCTAATTTTAGCTCTAACACTGATGATCCACCTACAAATGTGAACTGACGTTCAAAAATAAAACATTTGAAAACGGACCATTTTCCACATTTCTGAAGCATGACGTAATGGGGGGGTGTTATCTCTTTTGTCGAAAATCAGCCATTTTTGCTCGAACATTAAATGCCTCCAAATGGTATTTAATTAACTTCCCGGGGTGAAGAAACCCTTTTTGAGAACTCAGAGTGAGTAAATTGGCCATTTTCATGCACTTTTAACCATTCCATTAATCTTGTGTTTTGGGCCCCTGGTAGCATGAAAATCACTTTAAACATGCTAATTTTAGCTCTAACACTGATGATCCACCTACAAATGTGAACTGACGTTCAAAAATAAAACATTTGAAAACGGACCATTTTCCACATTTCTGAAGCATGACGTAATGGGGGGGTGTTATCTCTTTTGTCGAAAATCAGCCGTTTTTGCTCGAACATTAAATGCCTCCAAATGGTATTTAATTAACTTCCCGAGCCCCTGGAAGCATGAAAATCACTTTAAACATGCTAATTTTAGCTCTAACACTGATGATCCACCTACAAATGTGAACTGACGTTCAAAAATAAAACATTTGAATACGGACCATTTTCCACATTTCTGAAGCATGACGTAATGGGGGGTGTTATCTCTTTTGTCGAAAATCAGCCGTTTTTGCTCGAACATTAAATGCCTCCAAATGGTATTTAATTAACTTCCCGAGCCCCTGGAAGCATGAAAATCACTTTAAACATGCTAATTTTAGCTCTAACACTGATGATCCACCTACAAATGTGAACTGACGTTCAAAAATAAAACATTTGAAAACGGACCATTTTCCACATTTCTGAAGCATGACGTAATGGGGGGGTGTTATCTCTTTTGTCGAAAATCAGCCGTTTTTGCTCGAACATTAAATGCCTCCAAATGGTATTTAATTAACTTCCCGAGCCCCTGGAAGCATGAAAATCACTTTAAACATGCTAATTTTAGCTCTAACACTGATGATCCACCTACAAATGTGAACTGACGTTCAAAAATAAAACATTTGAAAACGGACCATTTTCCACATTTCTGAAGCATGACGTAATGGGGGGGTGTTATCTCTTTTGTCGAAAATCAGCCGTTTTTGCTCGAACATTAAATGCCTCCAAATGGTATTTAATTAACTTCCCGAGCCCCTGGAAGCATGAAAATCACTTTAAACATGCTAATTTTAGCTCTAACACTGATGATCCACCTACAAATGTGAACTGACGTTCAAAAATAAAACATTTGAAAACGGACCATTTTCCACATTTCTGAAGCATGACGTAATGGGGGGGTGTTATCTCTTTTGTCGAAAATCAGCCGTTTTTGCTCGAACATTAAATGCCTCCATATGGTATTTAATTAACTTCCCGGGGTGAAGAAACCCTTTTTGAGAACTCAGAGTGAGTAAATTGGCCGTTTTCATGCACTTTTAACCATTCCATAAATCTTGTGTTTTGGGCCCCTGGAAGCATGAAAATCACTTTAAACATGCTAATTTTAGCTCTAACACTGATGATCCACCTACAAATGTGAACTGACGTTCAAAAATAAAACATTTGAAAATGGACCATTTTCCACATTTCTGAAGCATGACGTAATGGGGGGTGTTATCTCTTTTGTCGAAAATCAGCCGTTTTTGCTCGAACATTAAATGCCTCCAAATGGTATTTAATTAACTTCCCGAGCCCCTGGAAGCATGAAAATCACTTTAAACATGCTAATTTTAGCTCTAACACTGATGATCCACCTACAAATGTGAACTGACGTTCAAAAATAAAACATTTGAAAACGGACCATTCTCCACATTTCTGAAGCATGACGTAATGGGGGGGTGTTATCTCTTTTGTCGAAAATCAGCCGTTTTTGCTCGAACATTAAATGCCTCCAAATGGTATTTAATTAACTTCCCGGGTGAAGAAACCCTTTTTGAGAACTCAGAGTGAGTAAATTGGCCATTTTCATGCACTTTTAACCATTCCATAAATCTTGTGTTTTGGGCCCCTGGAAGCATGAAAATCACTTTAAACATGCTAATTTTAGCTCTAACACTGATGATCCACCTACAAATGTGAACTGACGTTCAAAAATAAAACATTTGAAAACGGACCATTTTCCACATTTCTGAAGCATGACGTAATGGGGGGGTGTTATCTCTTTTGTCGAAAATCAGCCGTTTTTGCTCGAACATTAAATGCCTCCAAATGGTATTTAATTAACTTCCCGGGGTGAAGAAACCCTTTTTGAGAACTCAGAGTGAGTAAATTGGCAATTTTCATGCACTTTTAACCATTCCATTAATCTTGTGTTTTGGGCCCCTGGAAGCATGAAAATCACTTTAAACATGCTAATTTTAGCTCTAACACTGATGATCCACCTACAAATGTGAACTGACGTTCAAAAATAAAACATTTGAAAACGGACCATTTTCCACATTTCTGAAGCATGACGTAATGGGGGGGTGTTATCTCTTTTGTCGAAAATCAGCCGTTTTTGCTCGAACATTAAATGCCTCCAAATGGTATTTAATTAACTTCCCGAGCCCCTGGAAGCATGAAAATCACTTTAAACATGCTAATTTTAGCTCTAACACTGATGATCCACCTACAAATGTGAACTGACGTTCAAAAATAAAACATTTGAAAACGGACCATTTTCCACATTTCTGAAGCATGACGTAATGGGGGGGTGTTATCTCTTTTGTCGAAAATCAGCCGTTTTTGCTCGAACATTAAATGCCTCCATATGGTATTTAATTAACTTCCCGGGGTGAAGAAACCCTTTTTGAGAACTCAGAGTGAGTAAATTGGCCGTTTTCATGCAATTTTAACCATTCCATAAATCTTGTGTTTTTGGCCCCTGGAAGCATGAAAATCACTTTAAACATGCTAAGATTAGCTCTAACACTGATGATCCACCTACAAATGTGAACTGACGTTCAAAAATAAAACATTTGAAAACGGACCATTTTCCACATTTCTGAAGCATGACGTAATGGGGGGTGTTATCTCTTTTGTCGAAAATCAGCCGTTTTTGCTCGAACATTAAATGCCTCCAAATGGTATTTAATTAACTTCCCGAGCCCCTGGAAGCATGAAAATCACTTTAAACATGCTAATTTTAGCTCTAACACTGATGATCCACCTACAAATGTGAACTGACGTTCAAAAATAAAACATTTGAAAACGGACCATTTTCCACATTTCTGAAGCATGACGTAATGGGGGGGTGTTATCTCTTTTGTCGAAAATCAGCCGTTTTTGCTCGAACATTAAATGCCTCCAAATGGTATTTAATTAACTTCCCGGGGTGAAGAAACCCTTTTTGAGAACTCAGAGTGAGTAAATTGGCCATTTTCATGCACTTTTAACCATTCCATAAATCTTGTGTTTTGGGCCCCTGGAAGCATGAAAATCACTTTAAACATGCTAATTTTAGCTCTAACACTGATGATCCACCTACAAATGTGAACTGACGTTCAAAAATAAAACATTTGAAAACGGACCATTTTCCACATTTCTGAAGCATGACGTAATGGGGGGGTGTTATCTCTTTTGTCGAAAATCAGCCGTTTTTGCTCGAACATTAAATGCCTCCAAATGGTATTTATTTCACTTCCCGGGGTGAAGAAACCCTTTTTGAGAACTCAGAGTGAGTAAATTGGCCATTTTCATGCACTTTTAACCATTCCATTAATCTTGTGTTTTGGGCCCCTGGAAGCATGAAAATCACTTTAAACATGCTAATTTTAGCTCTAACACTGATGATCCACCTACAAATGTGAACTGACGTTCAAAAATAAAACATTTGAAAACGGACCATTTTCCACATTTCAGAAGCATGACGTAATGGGGGGGTGTTATCTCTTTTGTCGAAAATCAGCCGTTTTTGCTCGAACATTAAATGCCTCCAAATGGTATTTAATTAACTTCCCGAGCCCCTGGAAGCATGAAAATCACTTTAAACATGCTAATTTTAGCTCTAACACTGATGATCCACCTACAAATGTGAACTGACGTTCAAAAATAAAACATTTGAAAACGGACCATTTTCCACATTTCTGAAGCATGACGTAATGGGGGGGTGTTATCTCTTTTGTCGAAAATCAGCCGTTTTTGCTCAAACATTAAATGCCTCCAAATGGTATTTAATTAACTTCCCGAGCCCCTGGAAGCATGAAAATCACTTTAAACATGCTAATTTTAGCTCTAACACTGATGATCCACCTACAAATGTGAACTGACGTTCAAAAATAAAACATTTGAAAACGGACCATTTTCCACATTTCTGAAGCATGACGTAATGGGGGGGTGTTATCTCTTTTGTCGAAAATCAGCCGTTTTTGCTCGAACATTAAATGCCTCCAAATGGTGTTTAATTAACTTCCCGAGCCCCTGGAAGCATGAAAATCACTTTAAACATGCTAATTTTAGCTCTAACACTGATGATCCACCTACAAATGTGAACTGACGTTCAAAAATAAAACATTTGAAAACGGACCACTTTCCACATTTCTGAAGCATGACGTAATGGGGGGGTGTTATCTCTTTTGTCGAAAATCAGCCGTTTTTGCTCGAACATTAAATGCCTCCATATGGTATTTAATTAACTTACCGGGGTGAAGAAACCCTTTTTGAGAACTCAGAGTGAGTAAATTGGCCGTTTTCATGCACTTTTAACCATTCCATAAATCTTGTGTTTTGGGCCCCTGGAAGCATGAAAATCACTTTAAACATGCTAATTTTAGCTCTAACACTGATGATCCACCTACAAATGTGAACTGACGTTCAAAAATAAAACATTTGAAAACGGACCATTTTCCACATTTCTGAAGCATGACGTAATGGGGGGGTGTTATCTCTTTTGTCGAAAATCAGCCGTTTTTGCTCGAACATTAAATGCCTCCAAATGGTATTTAATTAACTTCCCGAGCCCCTGGAAGCATGAAAATCACTTTAAACATGCTAATTTTAGCTCTAACACTGATGATCCACCTACAAATGTGAACTGACGTTCAAAAATAAAACATTTGAAAACGGACCATTTTCCACATTTCTGAAGCATGACGTAATGGGGGGGTGTTATCTCTTTTGTCGAAAATCAGCCGTTTTTGCTCGAACATTAAATGCCTCCAAATAGTGTTTAATTAACTTCCCGAGCCCCTGGAAGCATGAAAATCACTTTAAACATGCTAATTTTAGCTCTAACACTGATGATCCACCTACAAATGTGAACTGACGTTCAAAAATAAAACATTTGAAAACGGACCATTTTCCACATTTCTGAAGCATGACGTAATGGGGGGGTGTTATCTCTTTTGTCGAAAATCAGCCGTTTTTGCTCGAACATTAAATGCCTCCATATGGTATTTAATTAACTTACCGGGGTGAAGAAACCCTTTTTGAGAACTCAGAGTGAGTAAATTGGCCGTTTTCATGCACTTTTAACCATTCCATAAATCTTGTGTTTTGGGCCCCTGGAAGCATGAAAATCACTTTAAACATGCTAATTTTAGCTCTAACACTGATGATCCACCTACAAATGTGAACTGACGTTCAAAAATAAAACATTTGAAAATGGACCATTTTCCACATTTCTGAAGCATGACGTAATGGGGGGTGTTATCTCTTTTGTCGAAAATTAGCCGTTTTTGCTCGAACATTAAATGCCTCCAAATGGTATTTAATTAACTTCCCGAGCCCCTGGAAGCATGAAAATCACTTTAAACATGCTAATTTTAGCTCTAACACTGATGATCCACCTACAAATGTGAACTGACGTTCAAAAATAAAACATTTGAAAACGGACCATTTTCCACATTTCTGAAGCATGACGTAATGGGGGGGTGTTATCTCTTTTGTCGAAAATCAGCCATTTTTGCTCGAACATTAAATGCCTCCAAATGGTATTTAATTAACTTCCCGGGGTGAAGAAACCCTTTTTGAGAACTCAGAGTGAGTAAATTGGCCATTTTCATGCACTTTTAACCATTCCATTAATCTTGTGTTTTGGGCCCCTGGAAGCATGAAAATCACTTTAAACATGCTAATTTTAGCTCTAACACTGATGATCCACCTACAAATGTGAACTGACGTTCAAAAATAAAACATTTGAAAACGGACCATTTTCCACATTTCTGAAGCATGACGTAATGGGGGGGTGTTATCTCTTTTGTCGAAAATCAGCCGTTTTTGCTCGAACATTAAATGCCTCCAAATGGTATTTAATTAACTTCCCGAGCCCCTGGAAGCATGAAAATCACTTTAAACATGCTAATTTTAGCTCTAACACTGATGATCCACCTACAAATGTGAACTGACGTTCAAAAATAAAACATTTGAAAACGGACCATTTTCCACATTTCTGAAGCATGACGTAATGGGGGGGTGTTATCTCTTTTGTCGAAAATCAGCCGTTTTTGCTCGAACATTAAATGCCTCCATATGGTATTTAATTAACTTCCCGGGGTGAAGAAACCCTTTTTGAGAACTCAGAGTGAGTAAATTGGCCGTTTTCATGCACTTTTAACCATTCCATAAATCTTGTGTTTTGGGCCCCTGGAAGCATGAAAATCACTTTAAACATGCTAATTTTAGCTCTAACACTGATGATCCACCTACAAATGTGAACTGACGTTCAAAAATAAAACATTTGAAAACGGACCATTTTCCACATTTCTGAAGCATGACGTAATGGGGGGTGTTATCTCTTTTGTCGAAAATCAGCCGTTTTTGCTCGAACATTAAATGCCTCCAAATGGTATTTAATTAACTTCCCGAGCCCCTGGAAGCATGAAAATCACTTCAAACATGCTAATTTTAGCTCTAACACTGATGATCCACCTACAAATGTGAACTGACGTTCAAAAATAAAACATTTGAAAACGGACCATTTTCCACATTTCTGAAGCATGACGTAATGGGGGGGTGTTATCTCTTTTGTCGAAAATCAGCCGTTTTTGCTCGAACATTAAATGCCTCCAAATGGTATTTAATTAACTTCCCGGGGTGAAGAAACCCTTTTTGAGAACTCAGAGTGAGTAAATTGGCCATTTTCATGCACTTTTAACCATTCCATAAATCTTGTGTTTTGGGCCCCTGGAAGCATGAAAATCACTTTAAACATGCTAATTTTAGCTCTAACACTGATGATCCACCTACAAATGTGAACTGACGTTCAAAAATAAAACATTTGAAAACGGACCATTTTCCACATTTCTGAAGCATGACGTAATGGGGGGGTGTTATCTCTTTTGTCGAAAATCAGCCGTTTTTGCTCGAACATTAAATGCCTCCAAATGGTATTTATTTCACTTCCCGGGGTGAAGAAACCCTTTTTGAGAACTCAGAGTGAGTAAATTGGCCATTTTCATGCACTTTTAACCATTCCATTAATCTTGTGTTTTGGGCCCCTGGAAGCATGAAAATCACTTTAAACATGCTAATTTTAGCTCTAACACTGATGATCCACCTACAAATGTGAACTGACGTTCAAAAATAAAACATTTGAAAACGGACCATTTTCCACATTTCAGAAGCATGACGTAATGGGGGGGTGTTATCTCTTTTGTCGAAAATCAGCCGTTTTTGCTCGAACATTAAATGCCTCCAAATGGTATTTAATTAACTTCCCGAGCCCCTGGAAGCATGAAAATCACTTTAAACATGCTAATTTTAGCTCTAACACTGATGATCCACCTACAAATGTGAACTGACGTTCAAAAATAAAACATTTGAAAACGGACCATTTTCCACATTTCTGAAGCATGACGTAATGGGGGGGTGTTATCTCTTTTGTCGAAAATCAGCAGTTTTTGCTCGAACATTAAATGCCTCCAAATGGTATTTAATTAACTTCCCGAGCCCCTGGAAGCATGAAAATCACTTTAAACATGCTAATTTTAGCTCTAACACTGATGATCCACCTACAAATGTGAACTGACGTTCAAAAATAAAACATTTGAAAACGGACCATTTTCCACATTTCTGAAGCATGACGTAATGGGGGGGTGTTATCTCTTTTATCGAAAATCAGCCGTTTTTGCTCGAACATTAAATGCCTCCAAATGGTGTTTAATTAACTTCCCGAGCCCCTGGAAGCATGAAAATCACTTTAAACATGCTAATTTTAGCTCTAACACTGATGATCCACCTACAAATGTGAACTGACGTTCAAAAATAAAACATTTGAAAACGGACCATTTTCCACATTTCTGAAGCATGACGTAATGGGGGGGTGTTATCTCTTTTGTCGAAAATCAGCCGTTTTTGCTCGAACATTAAATGCCTCCAAATGGTATTTAATTAACTTCCCGAGCCCCTGGAAGCATGAAAATCACTTTAAACATGCTAATTTTAGCTCTAACACTGATGATCCACCTACAAATGTGAACTGACGTTCAAAAATAAAACATTTGAAAACGGACCATTTTCCACATTTCTGAAGCATGACGTAATGGGGGGGTGTTATCTCTTTTGTCGAAAATCAGCCGTTTTTGCTCGAACATTAAATGCCTCCATATGGTATTTAATTAACTTCCCGGGGTGAAGAAACCCTTTTTGAGAACTCAGAGTGAGTAAATTGGCTGTTTTCATGCACTTTTAACCATTCCATAAATCTTGTGTTTTGGGCCCCTGGAAGCATGAAAATCACTTTAAACATGCTAATTTTAGCTCTAACACTGATGATCCACCTACAAATGTGAACTGACGTTCAAAAATAAAACATTTGAAAATGGACCATTTTCCACATTTCTGAAGCATGACGTAATGGGGGGTGTTATCTCTTTTGTCGAAAATCAGCCGTTTTTGCTCGAACATTAAATGCCTCCAAATGGTATTTAATTAACTTCCCGAGCCCCTGGAAGCATGAAAATCACTTTAAACATGCTAATTTTAGCTCTAACACTGATGATCCACCTACAAATGTGAACTGACGTTCAAAAATAAAACATTTGAAAACGGACCATTTTCCACATTTCTGAAGCATGACGTAATGGGGGGGTGTTATCTCTTTTGTCGAAAATCAGCCGTTTTTGCTCGAACATTAAATGCCTCCAAATGGTATTTAATTAACTTCCCGGGGTGAAGAAACCCTTTTTGAGAACTCAGAGTGAGTAAATTGGCCATTTTCATGCACTTTTAACCATTCCATAAATCTTGTGTTTTGGGCCCCTGGAAGCATGAAAATCACTTTAAACATGCTAATTTTAGCTCTAACACTGATGATCCACCTACAAATGTGAACTGACGTTCAAAAATAAAACATTTGAAAACGGACCATTTTCCACATTTCTGAAGCATGACGTAATGGGGGGGTGTTATCTCTTTTGTCGAAAATCAGCCGTTTTTGCTCGAACATTAAATGCCTCCAAATGGTATTTAATTAACTTCCCGGGGTGAAGAAACCCTTTTTGAGAACTCAGAGTGAGTAAATTGGCCATTTTCATGCACTTTTAACCATTCCATTAATCTTGTGTTTTGGGCCCCTGGAAGCATGAAAATCACTTTAAACATGCTAATTTTAGCTCTAACACTGATGATCCACCTACAAATGTGAACTGACGTTCAAAAATAAAACATTTGAAAACGGACCATTTTCCACATTTCTGAAGCATGACGTAATGGGGGGTGTTATCTCTTTTGTCGAAAATCAGCCGTTTTTGCTCGAACATTAAATGCCTCCAAATGGTATTTAATTAACTTCCCGAGCCCCTGGAAGCATGAAAATCACTTTAAACATGCTAATTTTAGCTCTAACACTGATGATCCACCTACAAATGTGAACTGACGTTCAAAAATAAAACATTTGAAAACGGACCATTTTCCACATTTCTGAAGCATTACGTAATGGGGGGGTGTTATCTCTTTTGTCGAAAATCAGCCGTTTTTGCTCGAACATTAAATGCCTCCATATGGTATTTAATTAACTTCCCGGGGTGAAGAAACCCTTTTTGAGAACTCAGAGTGAGTAAATTGGCCGTTTTCATGCACTTTTAACCATTCCATAAATCTTGTGTTTTGGGCTCCTGGAAGCATGAAAATCACTTTAAACATGCTAATTTTAGCTCTAACACTGATGATCCACCTACAAATGTGAACTGACGTTCAAAAATAAAACATTTGAAAACGGACCATTTTCCACATTTCTGAAGCATGACGTAATGGGGGGTGTTATCTCTTTTGTCGAAAATCAGCCGTTTTTGCTCGAACATTAAATGCCTCCAAATGGTATTTAATTAACTTCCCGAGCCCCTGGAAGCATGAAAATCACTTTAAACATGCTAATTTTAGCTCTAACACTGATGATCCACCTACAAATGTGAACTGACGTTCAAAAATAAAACATTTGAAAACGGACCATTTTCCACATTTCTGAAGCATGACGTAATGGGGGGGGTGTTATCTCTTTTGTCGAAAATCAGCCGTTTTTGCTCGAACATTAAATGCCTCCAAATGGTATTTAATTAACTTCCCGGGGTGAAGAAACCCTTTTTGAGAACTCAGAGTGAGTAAATTGGCCATTTTCATGCACTTTTAACCATTCCATAAATCTTGTGTTTTGGGCCCCTGGAAGCATGAAAATCACTTTAAACATGCTAATTTTAGCTCTAACACTGATGATCCACCTACAAATGTGAACTGACGTTCAAAAATAAAACATTTGAAAACGGACCATTTTCCACATTTCTGAAGCATGACGTAATGGGGGGGTGTTATCTCTTTTGTCGAAAATCAGCCGTTTTTGCTCGAACATTAAATGCCTCCAAATGGTATTTATTTCACTTCCCGGGGTGAAGAAACCCTTTTTGAGAACTCAGAGTGAGTAAATTGGCCATTTTCATGCACTTTTAACCATTCCATTAATCTTGTGTTTTGGGCCCCTGGAAGCATGAAAATCACTTTAAACATGCTAATTTTAGCTCTAACACTGATGATCCACCTACAAATGTGAACTGACGTTCAAAAATAAAACATTTGAAAACGGACCATTTTCCACATTTCAGAAGCATGACGTAATGGGGGGGTGTTATCTCTTTTTTTGAAAATCAGCCGTTTTTGCTCGAACATTAAATGCCTCCAAATGGTATTTAATTAACTTCCCGAGCCCCTGGAAGCATGAAAATCACTTTAAACATGCTAATTTTAGCTCTAACACTGATGATCCACCTACAAATGTGAACTGACGTTCAAAAATAAAACATTTGAAAACGGACCATTTTCCACATTTCTGAAGCATGACGTAATGGGGGGGTGTTATCTCTTTTGTCGAAAATCAGCCGTTTTTGCTCGAACATTAAATGCCTCCAAATGGTATTTAATTAACTTCCCGAGCCCCTGGAAGCATGAAAATCACTTTAAACATGCTAATTTTAGCTCTAACACTGATGATCCACCTACAAATGTGAACTGACGTTCAAAAATAAAACATTTGAAAACGGACCATTTTCCACATTTCTGAAGCATGACGTAATGGGGGGGTGTTATCTCTTTTGTCGAAAATCAGCCGTTTTTGCTCGAACATTAAATGCCTCCAAATGGTGTTTAATTAACTTCCCGAGCCCCTGGAAGCATGAAAATCACTTTAAACATGCTAATTTTAGCTCTAACACTGATGATCCACCTACAAATGTGAACTGACGTTCAAAAATAAAACATTTGAAAACGGACCATTTTCCACATTTCTGAAGCATGACGTAATGGGGGGGGTGTTATCTCTTTTGTCGAAAATCAGCCGTTTTTGCTCGAACATTAAATGCCTCCAAATGGTATTTAATTAACTTCCCGAGCCCCTGGAAGCATGAAAATCACTTTAAACATGCTAATTTTAGCTCTAACACTGATGATCCACCTACAAATGTGAACTGACGTTCAAAAATAAAACATTTGAAAACGGACCATTTTCCACATTTCTGAAGCATGACGTAATGGGGGGGTGTTATCTCTTTTGTCGAAAATCAGCCGTTTTTGCTCGAACATTAAATGCCTCCAAATGGTATTTAATTAACTTCCCGGGGTGAAGAAACCCTTTTTGAGAACTCAGAGTGAGTAAATTGGCCATTTTCATGCACTTTTAACCATTCCATAAATCTTGTGTTTTGGGCCCCTGGAAGCATGAAAATCACTTTAAACATGCTAATTTTAGCTCTAACACTGATGATCCACCTACAAATGTGAACTGACGTTCAAAAATAAAACATTTGAAAACGGACCATTTTCCACATTTCTGAAGCATGACGTAATGGGGGGGTGTTATCTCTTTTGTCGAAAATCAGCCGTTTTTGCTCGAACATTAAATGCCTCCAAATGGTATTTATTTCACTTCCCGGGGTGAAGAAACCCTTTTTGAGAACTCAGAGTGAGTAAATTGGCCATTTTCATGCACTTTTAACCATTCCATTAATCTTGTGTTTTGGGCCCCTGGAAGCATGAAAATCACTTTAAACATGCTAATTTTAGCTCTAACACTGATGATCCACCTACAAATGTGAACTGACGTTCAAAAATAAAACATTTGAAAACGGACCATTTTCCACATTTCTGAAGCATGACGTAATGGGGGGGTGTTATCTCTTTTGTCGAAAATCAGCCGTTTTTGCTCGAACATTAAATGCCTCCAAATGGTATTTAATTAACTTCCCGAGCCCCTGGAAGCATGAAAATCACTTTAAACATGCTAATTTTAGCTCTAACACTGATGATCCACCTACAAATGTGAACTGACGTTCAAAAATAAAACATTTGGAAACGGACCATTTTCCACATTTCTGAAGCATGACGTAATGGGGGGGGTGTTATCTCTTTTGTCGAAAATCAGCCGTTTTTGCTCGAACATTAAATGCCTCCAAATGGTGTTTAATTAACTTCCCGAGCCCCTGGAAGCATGAAAATCACTTTAAACATGCTAATTTTAGCTCTAACACTGATGATCCACCTACAAATGTGAACTGACGTTCAAAAATAAAACATTTGAAAACGGACCATTTTCCACATTTCTGAAGCATGACGTAATGGGGGGGTGTTATCTCTTTTGTCGAAAATCAGCCATTTTTGCTCGAACATTAAATGCCTCCAAATGGTATTTAATTAACTTCCCGGGGTGAAGAAACCCTTTTTGAGAACTCAGAGTGAGTAAATTGGCCATTTTCATGCACTTTTAACCATTCCATTAATCTTGTGTTTTGGGCCCCTGGAAGCATGAAAATCACTTTAAACATGCTAATTTTAGCTCTAACACTGATGATCCACCTACAAATGTGAACTGACGTTCAAAAATAAAACATTTGAAAACGGACCATTTTCCACATTTCTGAAGCATGACGTAATGGGGGGGTGTTATCTCTTTTGTCGAAAATCAGCCGTTTTTGCTCGAACATTAAATGCCTCCAAATGGTATTTAATTAACTTCCCGAGCCCCTGGAAGCATGAAAATCACTTTAAACATGCTAATTTTAGCTCTAACACTGATGATCCGCCTACAAATGTGAACTGACGTTCAAAAATAAAACATTTGAAAACGGACCATTTTCCACATTTCTGAAGCATGACGTAATGGGGGGGTGTTATCTCTTTTGTCGAAAATCAGCCGTTTTTGCTCGAACATTAAATGCCTCCATATGGTATTTAATTAACTTCCCGGGGTGAAGAAACCCTTTTTGAGAACTCAGAGTGAGTAAATTGGCCGTTTTCATGCACTTTTAACCATTCCATAAATCTTGTGTTTTGGGCCCCTGGAAGCATGAAAATCACTTTAAACATGCTAATTTTAGCTCTAACACTGATGATCCACCTACAAATGTGAACTGACGTTCAAAAATAAAACATTTGAAAACGGACCATTTTCCACATTTCTGAAGCATGACGTAATGGGGGGTGTTATCTCTTTTGTCGAAAATCAGCCGTTTTTGCTCGAACATTAAATGCCTCCAAATGGTATTTAATTAACTTCCCGACCCCCTGGAAGCATGAAAATCACTTCAAACATGCTAATTTTAGCTCTAACACTGATGATCCACCTACAAATGTGAACTGACGTTCAAAAATAAAACATTTGAAAACGGACCATTTTCCACATTTCTGAAGCATGACGTAATGGGGGGGTGTTATCTCTTTTGTCGAAAATCAGCCGTTTTTGCTCGAACATTAAATGCCTCCAAATGGTATTTAATTAACTTCCCGGGGTGAAGAAACCCTTTTTGAGAACTCAGAGTGAGTAAATTGGCCATTTTCATGCACTTTTAACCATTCCATAAATCTTGTGTTTTGGGCCCCTGGAAGCATGAAAATCACTTTAAACATGCTAATTTTAGCTCTAACACTGATGATCCACCTACAAATGTGAACTGACGTTCAAAAATAAAACATTTAAAAACGGACCATTTTCCACATTTCTGAAGCATGACGTAATGGGGGGGTGTTATCTCTTTTGTCGAAAATCAGCCGTTTTTGCTCGAACATTAAATGCCTCCAAATGGTATTTATTTCACTTCCCGGGGTGAAGAAACC
This sequence comes from Lissotriton vulgaris, assembly GCF_964263255.1. NCBI lineage: Eukaryota > Metazoa > Chordata > Amphibia > Caudata > Salamandridae > Lissotriton > Lissotriton vulgaris. The sequence goes on from NW_028245168.1 coordinate 554,658, forward strand.
CTTTTTGAGAACTCAGAGTGAGTAAATTGGCCATTTTCATGCACTTTTAACCATTCCATTAATCTTGTGTTTTGGGCCCCTGGAAGCATGAAAATCACTTTAAACATGCTAATTTTAGCTCTAACACTGATGATCCACCTACAAATGTGAACTGACGTTCAAAAATAAAACATTTGAAAACGGACCATTTTCCACATTTCAGAAGCATGACGTAATGGGGGGGTGTTATCTCTTTTGTCGAAAATCAGCCGTTTTTGCTCGAACATTAAATGCCTCCAAATGGTATTTAATTAACTTCCCGAGCCCCTGGAAGCATGAAAATCACTTTAAACATGCTAATTTTAGCTCTAACACTGATGATCCACCTACAAATGTGAACTGACGTTCAAAAATAAAACATTTGAAAACGGACCATTTTCCACATTTCTGAAGCATGACGTAATGGGGGGGTGTTATCTCTTTTGTCGAAAATCAGCAGTTTTTGCTCGAACATTAAATGCCTCCAAATGGTATTTAATTAACTTCCCGAGCCCCTGGAAGCATGAAAATCACTTTAAACATGCTAATTTTAGCTCTAACACTGATGATCCACCTACAAATGTGAACTGACGTTCAAAAATAAAACATTTGAAAACGGACCATTTTCCACATTTCTGAAGCATGACGTAATGGGGGGGTGTTATCTCTTTTATCGAAAATCAGCCGTTTTTGCTCGAACATTAAATGCCTCCAAATGGTGTTTAATTAACTTCCCGAGCCCCTGGAAGCATGAAAATCACTTTAAACATGCTAATTTTAGCTCTAACACTGATGATCCACCTACAAATGTGAACTGACGTTCAAAAATAAAACATTTGAAAACGGACCATTTTCCACATTTCTGAAGCATGACGTAATGGGGGGGTGTTATCTCTTTTGTCGAAAATCAGCCGTTTTTGCTCGAACATTAAATGCCTCCAAATGGTATTTAATTAACTTCCCGAGCCCCTGGAAGCATGAAAATCACTTTAAACATGCTAATTTTAGCTCTAACACTGATGATCCACCTACAAATGTGAACTGACGTTCAAAAATAAAACATTTGAAAACGGACCATTTTCCACATTTCTGAAGCATGACGTAATGGGGGGGTGTTATCTCTTTTGTCGAAAATCAGCCGTTTTTGCTCGAACATTAAATGCCTCCATATGGTATTTAATTAACTTCCCGGGGTGAAGAAACCCTTTTTGAGAACTCAGAGTGAGTAAATTGGCCGTTTTCATGCACTTTTAACCATTCCATAAATCTTGTGTTTTGGGCCCCTGGAAGCATGAAAATCACTTTAAACATGCTAATTTTAGCTCTAACACTGATGATCCACCTACAAATGTGAACTGACGTTCAAAAATAAAACATTTGAAAATGGACCATTTTCCACATTTCTGAAGCATGACGTAATGGGGGGTGTTATCTCTTTTGTCGAAAATCAGCCGTTTTTGCTCGAACATTAAATGCCTCCAAATGGTATTTAATTAACTTCCCGAGCCCCTGGAAGCATGAAAATCACTTTAAACATGCTAATTTTAGCTCTAACACTGATGTTCCACCTACAAATGTGAACTGACGTTCAAAAATAAAACATTTGAAAACGGACCATTTTCCACATTTCTGAAGCATGACGTAATGGGGGGGTGTTATCTCTTTTGTCGAAAATCAGCCGTTTTTGCTCGAACATTAAATGCCTCCAAATGGTATTTAATTAACTTCCCGGGGTGAAGAAACCCTTTTTGAGAACTCAGAGTGAGTAAATTGGCCATTTTCATGCACTTTTAACCATTCCATAAATCTTGTGTTTTGGGCCCCTGGAAGCATGAAAATCACTTTAAACATGCTAATTTTAGCTCTAACACTGATGATCCACCTACAAATGTGAACTGACGTTCAAAAATAAAACATTTGAAAACGGACCATTTTCCACATTTCTGAAGCATGACGTAATGGGGGGGTGTTATCTCTTTTGTCGAAAATCAGCCGTTTTTGCTCGAACATTAAATGCCTCCAAATGGTATTTAATTAACTTCCCGGGGTGAAGAAACCCTTTTTGAGAACTCAGAGTGAGTAAATTGGCCATTTTCATGCACTTTTAACCATTCCATTAATCTTGTGTTTTGGGCCCCTGGAAGCATGAAAATCACTTTAAACATGCTAATTTTAGCTCTAACACTGATGATCCACCTACAAATGTGAACTGACGTTCAAAAATAAAACATTTGAAAACGGACCATTTTCCACATTTCTGAAGCATGACGTAATGGGGGGTGTTATCTCTTTTGTCGAAAATCAGCCGTTTTTGCTCGAACATTAAATGCCTCCAAATGGTATTTAATTAACTTCCCGAGCCCCTGGAAGCATGAAAATCACTTTAAACATGCTAATTTTAGCTCTAACACTGATGATCCACCTACAAATGTGAACTGACGTTCAAAAATAAAACATTTGAAAACGGACCATTTTCCACATTTCTGAAGCATTACGTAATGGGGGGGTGTTATCTCTTTTGTCGAAAATCAGCCGTTTTTGCTCGAACATTAAATGCCTCCATATGGTATTTAATTAACTTCCCGGGGTGAAGAAACCCTTTTTGAGAACTCAGAGTGAGTAAATTGGCCGTTTTCATGCACTTTTAACCATTCCATAAATCTTGTGTTTTGGGCTCCTGGAAGCATGAAAATCACTTTAAACATGCTAATTTTAGCTCTAACACTGATGATCCACCTACAAATGTGAACTGACGTTCAAAAATAAAACATTTGAAAACGGACCATTTTCCACATTTCTGAAGCATGACGTAATGGGGGGTGTTATCTCTTTTGTCGAAAATCAGCCGTTTTTGCTCGAACATTAAATGCCTCCAAATGGTATTTAATTAACTTCCCGAGCCCCTGGAAGCATGAAAATCACTTTAAACATGCTAATTTTAGCTCTAACACTGATGATCCACCTACAAATGTGAACTGACGTTCAAAAATAAAACATTTGAAAACGGACCATTTTCCACATTTCTGAAGCATGACGTAATGAGGGGGTGTTATCTCTTTTGTCGAAAATCAGCCGTTTTTGCTCGAACATTAAATGCCTCCAAATGGTATTTAATTAACTTCCCGGGGTGAAGAAACCCTTTTTGAGAACTCAGAGTGAGTAAATTGGCCATTTTCATGCACTTTTAACCATTCCATAAATCTTGTGTTTTGGGCCCCTGGAAGCATGAAAATCACTTTAAACATGCTAATTTTAGCTCTAACACTGATGATCCACCTACAAATGTGAACTGACGTTCAAAAATAAAACATTTGAAAACGGACCATTTTCCACATTTCTGAAGCATGACGTAATGGGGGGGTGTTATCTCTTTTGTCGAAAATCAGCCGTTTTTGCTCGAACATTAAATGCCTCCAAATGGTATTTATTTCACTTCCCGGGGTGAAGAAACCCTTTTTGAGAACTCAGAGTGAGTAAATTGGCCATTTTCATGCACTTTTAACCATTCCATTAATCTTGTGTTTTGGGCCCCTGGAAGCATGAAAATCACTTTAAACATGCTAATTTTAGCTCTAACACTGATGATCCACCTACAAATGTGAACTGACGTTCAAAAATAAAACATTTGAAAACGGACCATTTTCCACATTTCAGAAGCATGACGTAATGGGGGGGTGTTATCTCTTTTTTTGAAAATCAGCCGTTTTTGCTCGAACATTAAATGCCTCCAAATGGTATTTAATTAACTTCCCGAGCCCCTGGAAGCATGAAAATCACTTTAAACATGCTAATTTTAGCTCTAACACTGATGATCCACCTACAAATGTGAACTGACGTTCAAAAATAAAACATTTGAAAACGGACCATTTTCCACATTTCTGAAGCATGACGTAATGGGGGGGTGTTATCTCTTTTGTCGAAAATCAGCCGTTTTTGCTCGAACATTAAATGCCTCCAAATGGTATTTAATTAACTTCCCGAGCCCCTGGAAGCATGAAAATCACTTTAAACATGCTAATTTTAGCTCTAACACTGATGATCCACCTACAAATGTGAACTGACGTTCAAAAATAAAACATTTGAAAACGGACCATTTTCCACATTTCTGAAGCATGACGTAATGGGGGGGTGTTATCTCTTTTGTCGAAAATCAGCCGTTTTTGCTCGAACATTAAATGCCTCCAAATGGTGTTTAATTAACTTCCCGAGCCCCTGGAAGCATGAAAATCACTTTAAACATGCTAATTTTAGCTCTAACACTGATGATCCACCTACAAATGTGAACTGACGTTCAAAAATAAAACATTTGAAAACGGACCATTTTCCACATTTCTGAAGCATGACGTAATGGGGGGGGTGTTATCTCTTTTGTCGAAAATCAGCCGTTTTTGCTCGAACATTAAATGCCTCCAAATGGTATTTAATTAACTTCCCGAGCCCCTGGAAGCATGAAAATCACTTTAAACATGCTAATTTTAGCTCTAACACTGATGATCCACCTACAAATGTGAACTGACGTTCAAAAATAAAACATTTGAAAACGGACCATTTTCCACATTTCTGAAGCATGACGTAATGGGGGGGTGTTATCTCTTTTGTCGAAAATCAGCCGTTTTTGCTCGAACATTAAATGCCTCCAAATGGTATTTATTTCACTTCCCGGGGTGAAGAAACCATTTTTGAGAACTCAGAGTGAGTAAATTGGCCATTTTCATGCACTTTTAACCATTCCATAAATCTTGTGTTTTGGGCCCCTGGAAGCATGAAAATCACTTTAAACATGCTAATTTTAGCTCTAACACTGATGATCCACCTACAAATGTGAACTGACATTCAAAAATAAAACATTTGAAAACGGACCATTTTCCACATTTCTGAAGCATGACGTAATGGGGGGGTGTTATCTCTTTTGTCGAAAATCAGCCGTTTTTGCTCGAACATTAAATGCCTCCAAATGGTATTTAATTAACTTCCCGGGGTGAAGAAACCCTTTTTGAGAACTCAGAGTGAGTAAATTGGCCATTTTCATGCACTTTTAACCATTCCATAAATCTTGTGTTTTGGGCCCCTGGAAGCATGAAAATCACTTTAAACATGCTAATTTTAGCTCTAACACTGATGATCCACCTACAAATGTGAACTGACGTTCAAAAATAAAACATTTGAAAACGGACCATTTTCCACATTTCTGAAGCATGACGTAATGGGGGGTGTTATCTCTTTTGTCGAAAATCAGCCGTTTTTGCTCGAACATTAAATGCCTCCAAATGGTATTTATTTCACTTCCCGAGCCCCTGGAAGCATAAAAATCACTTTAAACATGCTAATTTTAGCTCTAACACTGATGATCCACCTACAAATTTGAACTGACGTTCAAAAATAAAACATTTGAAAACGGACCATTTTCCACATTTCTGAAGCATGACGTAATGGGGGGGTGTTATCTCTTTTGTCGAAAATCAGCCGTTTTTGCTCGAACATTAAATGCCTCCAAATGGTATTTATTTCACTTCCCGAGCCCCTGGAAGCATGAAAATCACTTTAAACATGCTAATTTTAGCTCTAACACTGATGATCCACCTACAAATGTGAACTGACGTTCAAAAATAAAACATTTGAAAACGGACCATTTTCCACATTTCTGAAGCATGACGTAATGGGGGGTGTTATCTCTTTTGTCGAAAATCAGCCGTTTTTGCTCGAACATTAAATGCCTCCAAATGGTATTTAATTAACTTCCCGGGGTGAAGAAACCCTTTTTGAGAACTCAGAGTGAGTAAATTGGTCATTTTCATGCACTTTTAACCATTCCATGAATCTTGTGTTTTGGGCCCCTGGAAGCATGAAAATCACTTTAAACATGCTAATTTTAGCTCTAACACTGATGATCCACCTACAAATGTGAACTGACGTTCAAAAATAAAACATTTGAAAACGGACCATTTTCCACATTTCTGAAGCATGACGTAATGGGGGGGTGTTATCTCTTTTGTCGAAAATCAGCCGTTTTTGCTCGAACATTAAATGCCTCCAAATGGTATTTAATTAACTTCCCGAGCCCCTGGAAGCATGAAAATCACTTTAAACATGCTAATTTTAGCTCTAACACTGATGATCCACCTACAAATGTGAACTGACGTTCAAAAATAAAACATTTGAAAACGGACCATTTTCCACATTTCTGAAGCATGACGTAATGGGGGGGTGTTATCTCTTTTGTCGAAAATCAGCCGTTTTTGCTCGAACATTAAATGCCTCCAAATGGTATTTAATTAACTTCCCGGGGTGAAGAAACCCTTTTTGAGAACTCAGAGTGAGTAAATTGGCCATTTTCATGCACTTTTAACCATTCCATAAATCTTGTGTTTTGGGCCCCTGGAAGCATGAAAATCACTTTAAACATGCTAATTTTAGCTCTAACACTGATGATCCACCTACAAATGTGAACTGACGTTCAAAAATAAAACATTTGAAAACGGACCATTTTCCACATTTCTGAAGCATGACGTAATGGGGGGGTGTTATCTCTTTTGTCGAAAATCAGCCGTTTTTGCTCGAACATTAAATGCCTCCAAATGGTATTTAATTAACTTCCCGAGCCCCTGGAAGCATGAAAATCACTTTAAACATGCTAATTTTAGCTCTAACACTGATGATCCACCTACAAATGTGAACTGACGTTCAAAAATAAAACATTTGAAAACGGACCATTTTCCACATTTCTGAAGCATGACGTAATGGGGGGGTGTTATCTCTTTTGTCGAAAATCAGCCGTTTTTGCTCGAACATTAAATGCCTCCAAATGGTATTTAATTAACTTCCCGGGGTGAAGAAACCCTTTTTGAGAACTCAGAGTGAGTAAATTGGCCATTTTCATGCACTTTTAACCATTCCATAAATCTTGTGTTTTGGGCCCCTGGAAGCATGAAAATCACTTTAAACATGCTAATTTTAGCTCTAACACTGATGATCCACCTACAAATGTGAACTGACGTTCAAAAATAAAACATTTGAAAACGGACCATTTTCCACATTTCTGAAGCATGACGTAATGGGGGGTGTTATCTCTTTTGTCGAAAATCAGCCGTTTTTGCTCGAACATTAAATGCCTCCAAATGGTATTTAATTAACTTCCCGGGGTGAAGAAACCCTTTTTGAGAACTCAGAGTGAGTAAATTGGTCATTTTCATGCACTTTTAACCATTCCATGAATCTTGTGTTTTGGGCCCCTGGAAGCATGAAAATCACTTTAAACATGCTAATTTTAGCTCTAACACTGATGATCCACCTACAAATGTGAACTGACGTTCAAAAATAAAACATTTGAAAACGGACCATTTTCCACATTTCTGAAGCATGACGTAATGGGGGGGTGTTATCTCTTTTGTCGAAAATCAGCCGTTTTTGCTCGAACATTAAATGCCTCCAAATGGTATTTAATTAACTTCCCGAGCCCCTGGAAGCATGAAAATCACTTTAAACATGCTAATTTTAGCTCTAACACTGATGATCCACCTACAAATGTGAACTGACGTTCAAAAATAAAACATTTGAAAACGGACCATTTTCCACATTTCTGAAGCATGACGTAATGGGGGGGTGTTATCTCTTTTGTCGAAAATCAGCCGTTTTTGCTCGAACATTAAATGCCTCCTAATGGTATTTAATTAACTTCCCGGGGTGAAGAAACCCTTTTTGAGAACTCAGAGTGAGTAAATTGGCCATTTTCATGCACTTTTAACCATTCCATAAATCTTGTGTTTTGGGCCCCTGGAAGCATGAAAATCACTTTAAACATGCTAATTTTAGCTCTAACACTGATGATCCACCTACAAATGTGAACTGACGTTCAAAAATAAAACATTTGAAAACGGACCATTTTCCACATTTCTGAAGCATGACGTAATGGGGGGGTGTTATCTCTTTTGTCGAAAATCAGCCGTTTTTGCTCGAACATTAAATGCCTCCAAATGGTATTTAATTAACTTCCTGAGCCCCTGGAAGCATGAAAATCACTTTAAACATGCTAATTTTAGCTCTAACACTGATGATCCACCTACAAATGTGAACTGACGTTCAAAAATAAAACATTTGAAAACGGACCATTTTCCACATTTCTGAAGCATGACGTAATGGGGGGGTGTTATCTCTTTTGTCGAAAATCAGCCGTTTTTGCTCGAACATTAAATGCCTCCAAATGGTATTTAATTAACTTCCCGGGGTGAAGAAACCCTTTTTGAGAACTCAGAGTGAGTAAATTGGCCATTTTCATGCACTTTTAACCATTCCATAAATCTTGTGTTTTGGGCCCCTGGAAGCATGAAAATCACTTTAAACATGCTAATTTTAGCTCTAACACTGATGATCCACCTACAAATGTGAACTGACGTTCAAAAATAAAACATTTGAAAACGGACCATTTTCCACATTTCTGAAGCATGACGTAATGGGGGGTGTTATCTCTTTTGTCGAAAATCAGCCGTTTTTGCTCGAACATTAAATGCCTCCAAATGGTATTTAATTAACTTCCCGAGCCCCTGGAAGCATGAAAATCACTTTAAACATGCTAATTTTAGCTCTAACACTGATGATCCACCTACAAATGTGAACTGACGTTCAAAAATAAAACATTTGAAAACGGACCATTTTCCACATTTCTGAAGCATGACGTAATGGGGGGGTGTTATCTCTTTTGTCGAAAATCAGCCGTTTTTGCTCGAACATTAAATGCCTCCAAATGGTATTTAATTAACTTCCCGGGGTGAAGAAACCCTTTTTGAGAACTCAGAGTGAGTAAATTGGCCATTTTCATGCACTTTTAACCATTCCATAAATCTTGTGTTTTGGGCCCCTGGAAGCATGAAAATCACTTTAAACATGCTAATTTTAGCTCTAACACTGATGATCCACCTACAAATGTGAACTGACGTTCAAAAATAAAACATTTGAAAACGGACCATTTTCCACATTTCTGAAGCATGACGTAATGGGGGGGTGTTATCTCTTTTGTCGAAAATCAGCCGTTTTTGCTCGAACATTAAATGCCTCCAAATGGTATTTAATTAACTTCCCGAGCCCCTGGAAGCATGAAAATCACTTTAAACATGCTAATTTTAGCTCTAACACTGATGATCCACCTACAAATGTGAACTGACGTTCAAAAATAAAACATTTGAAAACGGACCATTTTCCACATTTCTGAAGCATGACGTAATGGGGGGGTGTTATCTCTTTTGTCGAAAATCAGCCGTTTTTGCTCGAACATTAAATGCCTCCAAATGGTATTTAATTAACTTCCCGGGGTGAAGAAACCCTTTTTGAGAACTCAGAGTGAGTAAATTGGCCATTTTCATGCACTTTTAACCATTCATAAATTTTGTGTTTTGGGCCCCTGGAAGCATGAAAATCACTTTAAACATGCTAATTTTAGCTCTAACACTGATGATCCACCTACAAATGTGAACTGACGTTCAAAAATAAAACATTTGAAAACGGACCATTTTCCACATTTCTGAAGCAGACCTTAATGGGGGGGTGTTATCTCTTTTGTCGAAAATCAGCCGTTTTTGCTCGAACATTAAATGCCTCCAAATGGTATTTATTTCACTTCCCGAGCCCCTGGAAGCATAAAAATCACTTTAAACATGCTAATTTTAGCTCTAACACTGATGATCCACCTACAAATGTGAACTGACGTTCAAAAATAAAACATTTGAAAACGGACCATTTTCCACATTTCTGAAGCATGACGTAATGGGGGGGTGTTATCTCTTTTGTCGAAAATCAGCCGTTTTTGCTCGAACATTAAATGCCTCCAAATGGTATTTATTTCACTTCCCGAGCCCCTGGAAGCATGAAAATCACTTTAAACATGCTAATTTTAGCTCTAACACTGATGATCCACCTACAAATGTGAACTGACGTTCAAAAATAAAACATTTGAAAACGGACCATTTTCCACATTTCTGAAGCATGACGTAATGGGGGGGTGTTATCTCTTTTGTCGAAAATCAGCCGTTTTTGCTCGAACATTAAATGCCTCCAAATGGTATTTAATTAACTTCCCGAGCCCCTGGAAGCATGAAAATCACTTTAAACATGCTAATTTTAGCTCTAACACTGATGATCCACCTACAAATGTGAACTGACGTTCAAAAATAAAACATTTGAAAACGGACCATTTTCCACATTTCTGAAGCATGACGTAATGGGGGGGTGTTATCTCTTTTGTCGAAAATCAGCCGTTTTTGCTCGAACATTAAATGCCTCCAAATGGTATTTAATTAACTTCCCGGGGTGAAGAAACCCTTTTTGAGAACTCAGAGTGAGTAAATTGGCCATTTTCATGCACTTTTAACCATTCCATAAATCTTGTGTTTTGGGCCCCTGGAAGCATGAAAATCACTTTAAACATGCTAATTTTAGCTCTAACACTGATGATCCACCTACAAATGTGAACTGACGTTCAAAAATAAAACATTTGAAAACGGACCATTTTCCACATTTCTGAAGCATGACGTAATGGGGGGTGTTATCTCTTTTGTCGAAAATCAGCTGTTTTTGCTCGAACATTAAATGCCTCCAAATGGTATTTAATTAACTTCCCGAGCCCCTGGAAGCATGAAAATCACTTTAAACATGCTAATTTTAGCTCTAACACTGATGATCCACCTACAAATGTGAACTGACGTTCAAAAATAAAACATTTGAAAACGGACCATTTTCCACATTTCTGAAGCATGACGTAATGGGGGGGTGTTATCTCTTTTGTCGAAAATCAGCCGTTTTTGCTCGAACATTAAATGCCTCCAAATGGTATTTAATTAACTTCCCGGGGTGAAGAAACCCTTTTTGAGAACTCAGAGTGAGTAAATTGGCCATTTTCATGCACTTTTAACCATTCCATAAATCTTGTGTTTTGGGCCCCTGGAAGCATGAAAATCACTTTAAACATGCTAATTTTAGCTCTAACACTGATGATCCACCTACAAATGTGAACTGACGTTCAAAAATAAAACATTTGAAAACGGACCATTTTCCACATTTCTGAAGCATGACGTAATGGGGGGGTGTTATCTCTTTTGTCGAAAATCAGCCGTTTTTGCTCGAACATTAAATGCCTCCAAATGGTATTTATTTCACTTCCCGAGCCCCTGGAAGCATAAAAATCACTTTAAACATGCTAATTTTAGTTCTAACACTGATGATCCACCTACAAATGTGAACTGACGTTCAAAAATAAAACATTTGAAAACGGACCATTTTCCACATTTCTGAAGCATGACGTAATGGGGGGGTGTTATCTCTTTTGTCGAAAATCAGCCGTTTTTGCTCGAACATTAAATGCCTCCAAATGGTATTTATTTCACTTCCCGAGCCCCTGGAAGCATGAAAATCACTTTAAACATGCTAATTTTAGCTCTAACACTGATGATCCACCTACAAATGTGAACTGACGTTCAAAAATAAAACATTTGAAAACTGACCATTTTCCACATTTCTGAAGCATGACGTAATGGGGGGGTGTTATCTCTTTTGTCGAAAATCAGCCGTTTTTGCTCGAACATTAAATGCCTCCAAATGGTATTTAATTAACTTCCCGGGGTGAAGAAACCCTTTTTGAGAACTCAGAGTGAGTAAATTGGCCATTTTCATGCACTTAACCATTCCATAAATCTTGTGTTTTGGGCCCCTGGAAGCATGAAAATCACTTTAAACATGCTAATTTTAGCTCTAACACTGATGATCCACCTACAAATGTGAACTGACGTTCAAAAATAAAACATTTGAAAACGGACCATTTTCCACATTTCTGAAGCATGAAGTAATGGGGGGGTGTTATCTCTTTTGTCGAAAATCAGCCGTTTTTGCTCGAACATTAAATGCCTCCAAATGGTATTTAATTAACTTCCCGAGCCCCTGGAAGCATGAAAATCACTTTAAACATGCTAATTTTAGCTCTAACACTGATGATCCACCTACAAATGTGAACTGACGTTCAAAAATAAAACATTTGAAAACGGACCATTTTCCACATTTCTGAAGCATGACGTAATGGGGGGGTGTTATCTCTTTTGTCGAAAAGCAGCTGTTTTTGCTCGAACATTAAATGCCTCCAAATGGTATTTAATTAACTTCCCGGGGTGAAGAAACCCTTTTTGAGAACTCAGAGTGAGTAAATTGGCCATTTTCATGCACTTTTAACCATTCCATAAATCTTGTGTTTTGGGCCCCTGGAAGCATGAAAATCACTTTAAACATGCTAATTTTAGCTCTAACACTGATGATCCACCTACAAATGTGAACTGACGTTCAAAAATAAAACATTTGAAAACGGACCATTTTCCACATTTCTGAAGCATGACGTAATGGGGGGTGTTATCTCTTTTGTCGAAAATCAGCCGTTTTTGCTCGAACATTAAATGCCTCCAAATGGTATTTAATTAACTTCCCGAGCCCCTGGAAGCATGAAAATCACGTTAAACATGCTAATTTTAGCTCTAACACTGATGATCCACCTACAAATGTGAACTGACGTTCAAAAATAAAACATTTGAAAACGGACCATTTTCCACATTTCTGAAGCATGACGTAATGGGGGGGTGTTATCTCTTTTGTCGAAAATCAGCCGTTTTTGCTCGAACATTAAATGCCTCCAAATGGTATTTAATTAACTTCCCGAGCCCCTGGAAGCATGAAAATCACTTTAAACATGCTAATTTTAGCTCTAACACTGATGATCCACCTACAAATGTGAACTGACGTTCAAAAATAAAACATTTGAAAACGGACCATTTTCCACATTTCTGAAGCATGACGTAATGGGGGGGTGTTATCTCTTTTGTCGAAAATCAGCCGTTTTTGCTCGAACATTAAATGCCTCCAAATGGTATTTAATTAACTTCCCGGGGTGAAGAAACCCTTTTTGAGAACTCAGAGTGAGTAAATTGGCCATTTTCACGCACTTTTAACCATTCCATAAATCTTGTGTTTTGGGCCCCTGGAAGCATGAAAATCACTTTAAACATGCTAATTTTAGCTCTAACACTGATGATCCACCTACAAATGTGAACTGACGTTCAAAAATAAAACATTTGAAAATGGACCCTTTTCCACATTTCTGAAGCATGACGTAATGGGGGGGTGTTATCTCTTTTGTCGAAAATCAGCCGTTTTTGCTCGAACATTAAATGCCTCCAAATGGTATTTAATTAACTTCCCGAGCCCCTGGAAGCATGAAAATCACTTTAAACATGCTAATTTTAGCTCTAACACTGATGATCCACCTACAAATGTGAACTGACGTTCAAAAATAAAACATTTGAAAACGGACCATTTTCCACATTTCTGAAGCATGACGTAATGGGGGGGTGTTATCTCTTTTGTCGAAAATCAGCCGTTTTTGCTCGAACATTAAATGCCTCCAAATGGTATTTAATTAACTTCCCGGGGTGAAGAAACCCTTTTTGAGAACTCAGAGTGAGTAAATTGGCCATTTTCATGCACTTTTAACCATTCCATAAATCTTGTGTTTTGGGCCCCTGGAAGCATGAAAATCACTTTAAACATGCTAATTTTAGCTCTAACACTGATGATCCACCTACAAATGTGAACTGACGTTCAAAAATAAAACATTTGAAAACGGACCATTTTCCACATTTCTGAAGCATGACGTAATGGGGGGTGTTATCTCTTTTGTCGAAAATCAGCCGTTTTTGCTCGAACATTAAATGCCTCCAAATGGTATTTAATTAACTTCCCGAGCCCCTGGAAGCATGAAAATCACTTTAAACATGCTAATTTTAGCTCTAACACTGATGATCCACCTACAAATGTGAACTGACGTTCAAAAATAAAACATTTGAAAACGGACCATTTTCCACATTTCTGAAGCATGACGTAATGGGGGGGTGTTATCTCTTTTGTCGAAAATCAGCCGTTTTTGCTCGAACATTAAATGCCTCCAAATGGTATTTAATTAACTTCCCGGGGTGAAGAAACCCTTTTTGAGAACTCAGAGTGAGTAAATTGGCCATTTTCATGCACTTTTAACCATTCCATAAATCTTGTGTTTTGGGCCCCTGGAAGCATGAAAATCACTTTAAACATGCTAATTTTAGCTCTAACACTGATGATCCACCTACAAATGTGAACTGACGTTCAAAAATAAAACATTTGAAAACGGACCATTTTCCACATTTCTGAAGCATGACGTAATGGGGGGTGTTATCTCTTTTGTCGAAAATCAGCCGTTTTTGCTCGAACATTAAATGCCTCCAAATGGTATTTAATTAACTTCCCGAGCCCCTGGAAGCATGAAAATCACTTTAAACATGCTAATTTTAGCTCTAACACTGATGATCCACCTACAAATGTGAACTGACGTTCAAAAATAAAACATTTGAAAACGGACCATTTTCCACATTTCTGAAGCATGACGTAATGGGGGGGTGTTATCTCTTTTGTCGAAAATCAGCCGTTTTTGCTCGAACATTAAATGCCTCCAAATGGTATTTAATTAACTTCCCGGGGTGAAGAAACCCTTTTTGAGAACTCAGAGTGAGTAAATTGGCCATTTTCATGCACTTTTAACCATTCCATAAATCTTGTGTTTTGGGCCCCTGGAAGCATGAAAATCACTTTAAACATGCTAATTTTAGCTCTAACACTGATGATCCACCTACAAATGTGAACTGACGTTCAAAAATAAAACATTTGAAAACGGACCATTTTCCACATTTCTGAAGCATGACGTAATGGGGGGGTGTTATCTCTTTTGTCGAAAATCAGCCGTTTTTGCTCGAACATTAAATGCCTCCAAATGGTATTTAATTAACTTCCCGAGCCCCTGGAAGCCTGAAAATCACTTTAAACATGCTAATTTTAGCTCTAACACTGATGATCCACCTACAAATGTGAACTGACGTTCAAAAATAAAACATTTGAAAACGGACCATTTTCCACATTTCTGAAGCATGACGTAATGGGGGGGTGTTATCTCTTTTGTCGAAAATCAGCCGTTTTTGCTCGAACATTAAATGCCTCCAAATGGTATTTATTTCACTTCCCGAGCCCCTGGAAGCATAAAAATCACTTTAAACATGCTAATTTTAACTCTAACACTGATGATCCACCTACAAATGTGAACTGACGTTCAAAAATAAAACATTTGAAAACGGACCATTTTCCACATTTCTGAAGCATGACGTAATGGGGGGGTGTTATCTCTTTTGTCGAAAATCAGCCGTTTTTGCTCGAACATTAAATGCCTCCAAATGGTATTTATTTCACTTCCCGAGCCCCTGGAAGCATGAAAATCACTTTAAACATGCTAATTTTAGCTCTAACACTGATGATCCACCTACAAATGTGAACTGACGTTCAAAAATAAAACATTTGAAAACGGACCATTTTCCACATTTCTGAAGCATGACGTAATGGGGGGGTGTTATCTCTTTTGTCGAAAATCAGCCGTTTTTGCTCGAACATTAAATGCCTCCAAATGGTATTTAATTAACTTCCCGGGGTGAAGAAACCCTTTTTGAGAACTCAGAGTGAGTAAATTGGCCATTTTCATGCACTTTTAACCATTCCATAAATCTTGGGTTTTGGGCCCCTGGAAGCATGAAAATCACTTTAAACATGCTAATTTTAGCTCTAACACTGATGATCCACCTACAAATGTGAACTGACGTTCAAAAATAAAACATTTGAAAACGGACCATTTTCCACATTTCTGAAGCATGAAGTAATGGGGGGGTGTTATCTCTTTTGTCGAAAATCAGCCGTTTTTGCTCGAACATTAAATGCCTCCAAATGGTATTTAATTAACTTCCCGAGCCCCTGGAAGCATGAAAATCACTTTAAACATGCTAATTTTAGCTCTAACACTGATGATCCACCTACAAATGTGAACTGACGTTCAAAAATAAAACATTTGAAAACGGACCATTTTCCACATTTCTGAAGCATGACGTAATGGGGGGGTGTTATCTCTTTTTTCGAAAATCAGCCGTTTTTGCTCGAACATTAAATGCCTCCAAATGGTATTTAATTAACTTCCCGGGGTGAAGAAACCCTTTTTGAGAACTCAGAGTGAGTAAATTGGCCATTTTCATGCACTTTTAACCATTCCATAAATCTTGTGTTTTGGGCCCCTGGAAGCATGAAAATCACTTTAAACATGCTAATTTTAGCTCTAACACTGATGATCCACCTACAAATGTGAACTGACGTTCAAAAATAAAACATTTGAAAACGGACCATTTTCCACATTTCTGAAGCATGACGTAATGGGGGGTGTTATCTCTTTTGTCGAAAATCAGCCGTTTTTGCTCGAACATTAAATGCCTCCAAATGGTATTTAATTAACTTCCCGAGCCCCTGGAAGCATGAAAATCACTTTAAACATGCTAATTTTAGCTCTAACACTGATGATCCACCTACAAATGTGAACTGACGTTCAAAAATAAAACATTTGAAAACGGACCATTTTCCACATTTCTGAAGCATGACGTAATGGGGGGGTGTTATCTCTTTTGTCGAAAATCAGCCGTTTTTGCTCGAACATTAAATGCCTCCAAATGGTATTTAATTAACTTCCCGGGGTGAAGAAACCCTTTTTGAGAACTCAGAGTGAGTAAATTGGCCATTTTCATGCACTTTTAACCATTCCATAAATCTTGTATTTTGGGCCCCTGGAAGCATGAAAATCACTTTAAACATGCTAATTTTAGCTCTAACACTGATGATCCACCTACAAATGTGAACTGACGTTCAAAAATAAAACATTTGAAAATGGACCCTTTTCCACATTTCTGAAGCATGACGTAATGGGGGGGTGTTATCTCTTTTGTCGAAAATCAGCCGTTTTTGCTTGAACATTAATTATTATTATTTATTAAAGGGGCTTATAAAGCGCCTGGTGACGCCTCCCGGCGTGTCCCCGCGCTGTGTGGAGAGAGAGTCTTGGCCAGAGATCAGAGAGACTGTACATTATAAAGTAAATAAATGAGTTTTCAGCAGCTTCCTGAAGGAAGCCTCATTTTGTTCTAATCTGATGGCTGCAGGGAGGGCATTCCATTTCCTAGCCGCAAGGGTGCGGAAGGACTTTCCACCCATCCTGGCTTTTTTTATGCGCGAGGTTTTAAGCAGCCCCATTCCCCTAGAGCATAGGGTCCTGTTCGGCTCATATGGTATGGCTAAGTCAGACAAATAAGACGGGGCTTTTAGATGAATGATCCTGTGACACCATAGGAGGGCTTTAAATAGTATCCTATGTCGGATGGGTAGCCAATGAAGGGAGGCAAGGGAAGGTTTAGACGGAGCCCTGCGAGGAAGTCTCAGCACAAGGCGAGCCGCTGAGTTTTGCAGGACTTGCAGCTTTCTAATGTTTTTATCCGATGTTCCCAGCAGAAGTACATTGCCGTAGTCTATACGGGAAGTGATAAGTGCCTGAGTCATTGTGCGTCTGGAATTCAGGGGAAGCAGATCTAGGGTGCGGTTAAGAGTTTTCATAACTCCAAAACATTTGCCCACCGTTTTTTTGATATGGCTGTCATATGATAGCTTGTTGTCTATCCAGACACCCAAGTTTTTAGCTTCTTGACTAGGAGTAGGTACAGGTCCCAAACTAGTGGGCCACCAATCTTTTGTCCACAGAGAGTCTCCTCCACCTATTACCAGTACCTCCGTTTTAGTGCCATTTAATTTGAGGCAATTTTCATTCATCCAGACAGCCAGTTTACTCATACAAGATTTGAAGTTTTCAGCCTCTGCGGATGGGGATTGTGAGAGGGAGATCAGTAGTTGGGTATCGTCGGCGTAAGAGACCAGCTCTACGCCGAACGATTGTACCACCTCTGCCAGCGGAGCCATGTACAGGTTGAACAGGGTGGGACTCAGGGCAGAGCCCTGAGGTACCCCCTGTGCAAGTGTCATGTTATCTGAGAGGAAAGTCCCTCTTTGGACCTGAAAGCTTCTGTTGGTAAGAAAAGCTTTCAACCAACCCAGAGCCTCTTTGATGACACCTGCTCGGTTTAGACACTGTAGCAAGATGTGATGAGCTACAGTGTCAAACGCGGCACTGAGGTCTAGCATAATGAGGGCCATAGTTTTGCCATCATCGGCTCCTTCCCTCATAGTTTCGGTGGCTCTCAGGAGAGCTGTTTCAGTAGAGAATCTGGGTCTGAAACCGGACTGAGATGTATGAAAGGCATTATGGGCTTCCAGATGTGCCATAAGTTGGACATTGGCAATTTTCTCTGCCAGCTTGGCCAAGTAAGGTAGCAGGGAGATGGGACGTAGATTCTCTAACAGATCCTGACTAACATTGGGGTTTTTTTTGATGGGGAGGACTATGGCTTTCTTCCAGGCTGCGGGTAGGCAGGCAGTAGAGAAGGAAAGTTGCAGGATGTGCCTAAAATGGGGCTCCAGAACTGACAGACTAGCTGCTAAGATTTTAGGAGGGGCTGGGTCACTAGGAGAGCCGGATTTAATGCTTTTGCAAGTAGATATTAGAATGTCGGCAGAGGGAACAGAGAAGGCGTCTAAGCAATATTGAGTGCTAGTACGATCTTTATATTCTACAAAGTCAGAGCCAGACATTTTACTACCAGAAAAGGTGGCATATATCTTCTCGATTTTACCAGAGAAGTAATTTGCGATTTTGTTGCAGGTTTCCACAGAATCAGTGTGGGAGACAGGGCTGGAGTCAATTATTGATATTTCCTTAAATATCTGGAAGAGCTCCTTAGAGGAGTTCTCGGCTTCTTGAATCCGGTCGTTATAGTGAGAGGCTTTAGACGCACGTATCAATTTATTATATTCTTTTTGTGCGGCTTTATAATGGATTTTTTTTATCCGGACAAAAGTTTAGGCGCCATTCCCTTTCAAGCTTTTTGCAAGCAGTCTTGGCTTTTTGTAGCTCCTGACTAAACCAAGGGGCCGATTTAGTTTTCCTCGTGGCACTAGTCATGACGCGTTTGGGGGCAGTGCTGTCAAGGGCCTTAGTGATGCAGGTTTGAAGGTGATTATATGCTGTGTCACAATCCCGACCTTTAGGCGGTCCAGCCTCTTGAAGGATTTTACTAAAGGAATCAATAGAAAATTGTTTCCATTTCCTGTAAGTGTATTGTTGTACACTTTGTTTGTGACGTTCATTGCCGTCCATTTGGAGTCTTATCGGGATGACAAAATGGTCAGACCAAGGTAGTGGCTGGTGAGGAAGGACTTGTACTCCCTTCCAGTTCCCAAAAACAGGATCTAATAGATGTCCTTGTTGGTGTGAGGGTTCGGAGTTTTTTAACTCTAATTGTATGGAGAGTAGCTCCACTATAATATCAGCTGCCTCCTTGTCTGTGGAATCCTCAAAATGGACATTGAGGTCGCCTAGTACCAGTAGGCGATTTCTCCTGAGAGCGAGATGAGTTAGGGACTCCATGAGAGTGGGAATAAAGTCGTAAATCCTGCCCGGGGGGCGATACATAAGGATACCCGAGAGAGAATGATTAGGCCCTGTAGTAATTGTGAAGGATCCAGCTTCACAGTGGTCAACAGATATGGTAGTTAGGGTGCATTCGAAAGGTGTTTTAGTAGCGACAGCGATTCCGCCTCCTCTACCATTCTGTCTATCCAGTCGTGATAGGGAGTACCCAGGTGGTAGGGCCTGAATAATATCTGGGTCTGAATGACTGTCCAGCCAGGTTTCTGTGAGAAACAAGATATCAATATTGTCATCCTCAAGTAGATGAAATATCTCTACACAATGTTTTCGCATGGATCTACAATTCAGTAATGCTGCTTTTACTGCGCTTAAGGTTTTGCCAGAAGTCATGTTAATAAGGGGCGTAAACATACATAATTTACATTTCTTCAGTGATAGAGCGCTCATGGCATGGTTGCAACACAAGGGAGTGTGGTGCTGTAAGTCTAACAGTTCCTGTCTGCCATACCTTATAGTGTCAGGTGTAAGAGAGCCAAGGGTTTGTGCCCCATGCCCCGTCCTGTCGCGGACGGGCGCAGACGGGCAGGACTTAGGCTCGACTTCGGCTCGCTTCCGGCGCGCCCGCTGCACGCGTCCGCTGCGCGGACGCTGACCCAAGCACATTTATAGAGGGGGGAAGGGGTCGCCAGAGCGCTGCGCTGTGAGCCCTGAACCCGGAAGTGCTGGGCTCCTCCTCACCCTCCGCTCAAACGCCCAGGATTGGACGCGGCGGACCAGGGCGGGAGTGGGCGGACTATGTAGATTCCCTAAGCTCTGACTCAGCCTGGAAATGCCTCCAAATGGTATTTAATTAACTTCCCGAGCCCCTGGAAGCATGAAAATCACTTTAAACATGCTAATTTTAGCTCTAACACTGATGATCCACCTACACATGTGAACTGACGTTCAAAAATAAAACATTTGAAAACGGACCATTTTCCACATTTCTGAAGCATGACGTAATGGGGGGGTGTTATCTCTTTTGTCGAAAATCAGCCGTTTTTGCTCGAACATTAAATGCCTCCAAATGGTATTTAATTAACTTCCCGGGGTGAAGAAACCCTTTTTGAGAACTCAGAGTGAGTAAATTGGCCATTTTCATGCACTTTTAACCATTCCATAAATCTTGTGTTTTGGGCCCCTGGAAGCATGAAAATCACTTTAAACATGCTAATTTTAGCTCTAACACTGATGATCCACCTACAAATGTGAACTGACGTTCAAAAATAAAACATTTGAAAACGGACCATTTTCCACATTTCTGAAGCATGACGTAATGGGGGGTGTTATCTCTTTTGTCGAAAATCAGCCGTTTTTGCTCGAACATTAAATGCCTCCAAATGGTATTTAATTAACTTCCCGAGCCCCTGGAAGCATGAAAATCACGTTAAACATGCTAATTTTAGCTCTAACACTGATGATCCACCTACAAATGTGAACTGACGTTCAAAAATAAAACATTTGAAAACGGACCATTTTCCACATTTCTGAAGCATGACGTAATGGGGGGGTGTTATCTCTTTTGTCGAAAATCAGCCGTTTTTGCTCGAACATTAAATGCCTCCAAATGGTATTTAATTAACTTCCCGGGGTGAAGAAACCCTTTTTGAGAACTCAGAGTGAGTAAATTGGCCATTTTCATGCACTTTTAACCATTCCATAAATCTTGTGTTTTGGGCCCCTGGAAGCATGAAAATCACTTTAAACATGCTAATTTTAGCTCTAACACTGATGATCCACCTACAAATGTGAACTGACGTTCAAAAATAAAACATTTGAAAACTGACCATTTTCCACATTTCTGAAGCATGAAGTAATGGGGGGGTGTTATCTCTTTTGTCGAAAATCAGCCGTTTTTGCTCGAACATTAAATGCCTCCAAATGGTATTTAATTAACTTCCCGAGCCCCTGGAAGCATGAAAATCACTTTAAACATGCTAATTTTAGCTCTAACACTGATGATCCACCTACAAATGTGAACTGACGTTCAAAAATAAAACATTTGAAAATGGACCCTTTTCCACATTTCTGAAGCATGACGTAATGGGGGGGTGTTATCTCTTTTGTCGAAAATCAGCCGTTTTTGCTCGAACATTAAATGCCTCCAAATGGTATTTAATTAACTTCCCGAGCCCCTGGAAGCATGAAAATCACTTTAAACATGCTAATTTTAGCTCTAACACTGATGATCCACCTACAAATGTGAACTGACGTTCAAAAATAAAACATTTGAAAACGGACCATTTTCCACATTTCTGAAGCATGACGTAATGGGGGGGTGTTATCTCTTTTGTCGAAAATCAGCCGTTTTTGCTCGAACATTAAATGCCTCCAAATGGTATTTAATTAACTTCCCGGGGTGAAGAAACCCTTTTTGAGAACTCAGAGTGAGTAAATTGGCCATTTTCATGCACTTTTAACCATTCCATAAATCTTGTGTTTTGGGCCCCTGGAAGCATGAAAATCACTTTAAACATGCTAATTTTAGCTCTAACACTGATGATCCACCTACAAATGTGAACTGACGTTCAAAAATAAAACATTTGAAAACGGACCATTTTCCACATTTCTGAAGCATGACATAATGGGGGGTGTTATCTCTTTTGTCGAAAATCAGCCGTTTTTGCTCGAACATTAAATGCCTCCAAATGATATTTAATTAACTTCCCGAGCCCCTGGAAGCATGAAAATCACGTTAAACATGCTAATTTTAGCTCTAACACTGATGATCCACCTACAAATGTGAACTGACGTTCAAAAATAAAACATTTGAAAACGGACCATTTTCCACATTTCTGAAGCATGACGTAATGGGGGGGTGTTATCTCTTTTGTCGAAAATCAGCCGTTTTTGCTCGAACATTAAATGCCTCCAAATGGTATTTAATTAACTTCCCGGGGTGAAGAAACCCTTTTTGAGAACTCAGAGTGAGTAAATTGGCCATTTTCATGCACTTTTAACCATTCCATAAATCTTGTGTTTTGGGCCCCTGGAAGCATGAAAATCACTTTAAACATGCTAATTTTAGCTCTAACACTGATGATCCACCTACAAATGTGAACTGACGTTCAAAAATAAAACATTTGAAAACTGACCATTTTCCACATTTCTGAAGCATGAAGTAATGGGGGGGTGTTATCTCTTTTGTCGAAAATCAGCCGTTTTTGCTCGAACATTAAATGCCTCCAAATGGTATTTAATTAACTTCCCGAGCCCCTGGAAGCATGAAAATCACTTTAAACATGCTAATTTTAGCTCTAACACTGATGATCCACCTACAAATGTGAACTGACGTTCAAAAATAAAACATTTGAAAACGGACCATTTTCCACATTTCTGAAGCATGACGTAATGGGGGGGTGTTATCTCTTTTGTCGAAAATCAGCCGTTTTTGCTCGAACATTAAATGCCTCCAAATGGTATTTAATTAACTTCCCGAGCCCCTGGAAGCATGAAAATCACGTTAAACATGTTAATTTTAGCTCTAACACTGATGATCCACCTACAAATGTGAACTGACGTTCAAAAATAAAACATTTGAAAACGGACCATTTTCCACATTTCTGAAGCATGACGTAATGGGGGGTGTTATCTCTTTTGTCGAAAATCAGCCGTTTTTGCTCGAACATTAAATGCCTCCAAATGGTATTTAATTAACTTCCCGAGCCCCTGGAAGCATGAAAATCACGTTAAACATGCTAATTTTAGCTCTAACACTGATGATCCACCTACAAATGTGAACTGACGTTCAAAAATAAAACATTTGAAAACGGACCATTTTCCACATTTCTGAAGCATGACGTAATGGGGGGGTGTTATCTCTTTTGTCGAAAATCAGCCGTTTTTGCTCGAACATTAAATGCCTCCAAATGGTATTTAATTAACTTCCCGGGGTGAAGAAACCCTTTTTGAGAACTCAGAGTGAGTAAATTGGCCATTTTCATGCACTTTTAACCATTCCATAAATCTTGTGTTTTGGGCCCCTGGAAGCATGAAAATCACTTTAAACATGCTAATTTTAGCTCTAACACTGATGATCCACCTACAAATGTGAACTGACGTTCAAAAATAAAACATTTGAAAACTGACCATTTTCCACATTTTTGAAGCATGAAGTAATGGGGGGGTGTTATCTCTTTTGTCGAAAATCAGCCGTTTTTGCTCGAACATTAAATGCCTCCAAATGGTATTTAATTAACTTCCCGAGCCCCTGGAAGCATGAAAATCACTTTAAACATGCTAATTTTAGCTCTAACACTGATGATCCACCTACAAATGTGAACTGACGTTCAAAAATAAAACATTTGAAAACGGACCATTTTCCACATTTCTGAAGCATGACGTAATGGGGGGGTGTTATCTCTTTTGTCGAAAATCAGCCGTTTTTGCTCGAACATTAAATGCCTCCAAATGGTATTTAATTAACTTCCCGGGGTGAAGAAACCCTTTTTGAGAACTCAGAGTGAGTAAATTGGCCATTTTCATGCACTTTTAACCATTCCATAAATCTTGTGTTTTGGGCCCCTGGAAGCATGAAAATCACTTTAAACATGCTAATTTTAGCTATAACACTGATGATCCACCTACAAATGTGAACTGACGTTCAAAAATAAAACATTTGAAAACGGACCATTTTCCACATTTCTGAAGCATGACGTAATGGGGGGGTGTTATCTCTTTTGTCGAAAATCAGCCGTTTTTGCTCGAACATTAAATGCCTCCAAATGGTATTTAATTAACTTCCCGAGCCCCTGGAAGCATGAAAATCACTTTAAACATGCTAATTTTAGCTCTAACACTGATGATCCACCTACAAATGTGAACTGATGTTCAAAAATAAAACATTTGAAAACGGACCATTTTCCACATTTCTGAAGCATGACGTAATGGGGGGGTGTTATCTCTTTTGTCGAAAATCAGCCGTTTTTGCTCGAACATTAAATGCCTCCAAATGGTATTTAATTAACTTCCCGGGGTGAAGAAACCCTTTTTGAGAACTCAGAGTGAGTAAATTGGCCATTTTCATGCACTTTTAACCATTCCATAAATCTTGTGTTTTGGGCCCCTGGAAGCATGAAAATCACTTTAAACATGCTAATTTTAGCTCTAACACTGATGATCCACCTACAAATGTGAACTGACGTTCAAAAATAAAACATTTGAAAACGGACCATTTTCCACATTTCTGAAGCATGACGTAATGGGGGGGTGTTATCTCTTTTGTCGAAAATCAGCCGTTTTTGCTCGAACATTAAATGCCTCCAAATGGTATTTAATTAACTTCCCGGGGTGAAGAAACCCTTTTTGAGAACTCAGAGTGAGTAAATTGGCCATTTTCATGCACTTTTAACAATTCCATTAATCTTGTGTTTTGGGCCCCTGGAAGCATGAAAATCACTTTAAACATGCTAATTTTAGCTCTAACACTGATGATCCACCTACAAATGTGAACTGACGTTCAAAAATAAAACATTTGAAAACGGACCATTTTCCACATTTCTGAAGCATGACGTAATGGGGGGGTGTTATCTCTTTTGTCGAAAATCAGCCGTTTTTGCTCGAACATTAAATGCCTCCAAATGGTATTTAATTAACTTCCCGAGCCCCTGGAAGCATGAAAATCACTTTAAACATGCTAATTTTAGCTCTAACACTGATGATCCACCTACAAATGTGAACTGACGTTCAAAAATAAAACATTTGAAAACGGACCATTTTCCACATTTCTGAAGCATGACGTAATGGGGGGGTGTTATCTCTTTTGTCGAAAATCAGCCGTTTTTGCTCGAACATTAAATGCCTCCATATGGTATTTAATTAACTTCCCGGGGTGAAGAAACCCTTTTTGAGAACTCAGAGTGAGTAAATTGGCCGTTTTCATGCACTTTTAACCATTCCATAAATCTTGTGTTTTGGGCCCCTGGAAGCATGAAAATCACTTTAAACATGCTAATTTTAGCTCTAACACTGATGATCCACCTACAAATGTGAACTGACGTTCAAAAATAAAACATTTGAAAACGGACCATTTTCCACATTTCTGAAGCATGACGTAATGGGGGGTGTTATCTCTTTTGTCGAAAATCAGCCGTTTTTGCTCGAACATTAAATGCCTCCAAATGGTATTTAATTAACTTCCCGAGCCCCTGGAAGCATGAAAATCACTTTAGACATGCTAATTTTAGCTCTAACACTGATGATCCACCTACAAATGTGAACTGACGTTCAAAAATAAAACATTTGAAAACGGACCATTTTCCACATTTCTGAAGCATGACGTAATGGGGGGGTGTTATCTCTTTTGTCGAAAATCAGCCGTTTTTGCTCGAACATTAAATGCCTCCAAATGGTATTTAATTAACTTCCCGGGGTGAAGAAACCCTTTTTGAGAACTCAGAGTGAGTAAATTGGCCATTTTCATGCACTTTTAACCATTCCATAAATCTTGTGTTTTGGGCCCCTGGAAGCAAAAAAATCACTTTAAACATGCTAATTTTAGCTCTAACACTGATGATCCACCTACAAATGTGAACTGACGTTCAAAAATAAAACATTTGAAAACGGACCATTTTCCACATTTCTGAAGCATGACGTAATGGGGGGGTGTTATCTCTTTTGTCGAAAATCAGCCGTTTTTGCTCGAACATTAAATGCCTCCAAATGGTATTTATTTCACTTCCCGGGGTGAAGAAACCCTTTTTGAGAACTCAGAGTGAGTAAATTGGCCATTTTCATGCACTTTTAACCATTCCATTAATCTTGTGTTTTGGGCCCCTGGAAGCATGAAAATCACTTTAAACATGCTAATTTTAGCTCTAACACTGATGATCCACCTACAAATGTGAACTGACGTTCAAAAATAAAACATTTGAAAACGGACCATTTCCACATTTCTGAAGCATGACGTAATGGGGGGGTGTTATCTCTTTTGTCGAAAATCAGCCGTTTTTGCTCGAACATTAAATGCCTCCAAATGGTATTTAATTAACTTCCCGGGGTGAAGAAACCCTTTTTGAGAACTCAGAGTGAGTAAATTGGCCATTTTCATGCACTTTTAACCATTCCATAAATCTTGTGTTTTGGGCCCCTGGAAGCATGAAAATCACTTTAAACATGCTAATTTTAGCTCTAACACTGATGATCCACCTACAAATGTGAACTGACGTTCAAAAATAAAACATTTGAAAATGGACCCTTTTCCACATTTCTGAAGCATGACGTAATGGGGGGGGTGTTATCTCTTTTGTCGAAAATCAGCCGTTTTTGCTCGAACATTAAATGCCTCCAAATGGTATTTAATTAACTTCCCGAGCCCCTGGAAGCATGAAAATCACTTTAAACATGCTAATTTTAGCTCTAACACTGATGATCCACCTACAAATGTGAACTGACGTTCAAAAATAAAACATTTGAAAACGGACCATTTTCCACATTTCTGAAGCATGACGTAATGGGGGGTGTTATCTCTTTTGTCGAAAATCAGCCGTTTTTGCTCGAACATTAAATGCCTCCAAATGGTATTTAATTAACTTCCCGGGGTGAAGAAACCCTTTTTGAGAACTCAGAGTGAGTAAATTGGCCATTTTCATGCACTTTTAACCATTCCATAAATCTTGTGTTTTGGGCCCCTGGAAGCATGAAAATCACTTTAAACATGCTAATTTTAGCTCTAACACTGATGATCCACCTACAAATGTGAACTGACGTTCAAAAATAAAACATTTGAAAACGGACCATTTTCCACATTTCTGAAGCATGACGTAATGGGGGGTGTTATCTCTTTTGTCGAAAATCAGCCGTTTTTGCTCGAACATTAAATGCCTCCAAATGGTATTTAATTAACTTCCCGAGCCCCTGGAAGCATGAAAATCACTTTAAACATGCTAATTTTAGCTCTAACACTGATGATCCACCTACAAATGTGAACTGACGTTCAAAAATAAAACATTTGAAAACGGACCATTTTCCACATTTCTGAAGCATGACGTAATGGGGGGGTGTTATCTCTTTTGTCGAAAATCAGCCGTTTTTGCTCGAACATTAAATGCCTCCAAATGGTATTTAATTAACTTCCCGGGGTGAAGAAACCCTTTTTGAGAACTCAGAGTGAGTAAATTGGCCATTTTCATGCACTTTTAACCATTCCATAAATCTTGTGTTTTGGGCCCCTGGAAGCATGAAAATCACTTTAAACATGCTAATTTTAGCTCTAACACTGATGATCCACCTACAAATGTGAACTGACGTTCAAAAATAAAACATTTGAAAACGGACCATTTTCCACATTTCTGAAGCATGAAGTAATGGGGGGGTGTTATCTCTTTTGTCGAAAATCAGCCGTTTTTGCTCGAACATTAAATGCCTCCAAATGGTATTTAATTAACTTCCCGAGCCCCTGGAAGCATGAAAATCACTTTAAACATGCTAATTTTAGCTCTAACACTGATGATCCACCTACAAATGTGAACTGACGTTCAAAAATAAAACATTTGAAAACGGACCATTTTCCACATTTCTGAAGCATGACGTAATGGGGGGGTGTTATCTCTTTTGTCGAAAATCAGCCGTTTTTGCTCGAACATTAAATGCCTCCAAATGGTATTTAATTAACTTCCCGGGGTGAAGAAACCCTTTTTGAGAACTCAGAGTGAGTAAATTGGCCATTTTCATGCACTTTTAACCATTCCATAAATCTTGTGTTTTGGGCCCCTGGAAGCATGAAAATCACTTTAAACATGCTAATTTTAGCTCTAACACTGATGATCCACCTACAAATGTGAACTGACGTTCAAAAATAAAACATTTGAAAACGGACCATTTTCCACATTTCTGAAGCATGACGTAATGGGGGGTGTTATCTCTTTTGTCGAAAATCAGCCGTTTTTGCTCGAACATTAAATGCCTCCAAATGGTATTTAATTAACTTCCCGAGCCCCTGGAAGCATGAAAATCACTTTAAACATGCTAATTTTAGCTCTAACACTGATGATCCACCTACAAATGTGAACTGACGTTCAAAAATAAAACATTTGAAAACGGACCATTTTCCACATTTCTGAAGCATGACGTAATGGGGGGGTGTTATCTCTTTTGTCGAAAATCAGCCGTTTTTGCTCGAACATTAAATGCCTCCAAATGGTATTTAATTAACTTCCCGGGGTGAAGAAACCCTTTTTGAGAACTCAGAGTGAGTAAATTGGCCATTTTCATGCACTTTTAACCATTCCATAAATCTTGTGTTTTGGGCCCCTGGAAGCATGAAAATCACTTTAAACATGCTAATTTTAGCTCTAACACTGATGATCCACCTACAAATGTGAACTGACGTTCAAAAATAAAACATTTGAAAATGGACCCTTTTCCACATTTCTGAAGCATGACGTAATGGGGGGGTGTTATCTCTTTTGTCGAAAATCAGCCGTTTTTGCTCGAACATTAAATGCCTCCAAATGGTATTTAATTAACTTCCCGAGCCCCTGGAAGCATGAAAATCACTTTAAACATGCTAATTTTAGCTCTAACACTGATGATCCACCTACAAATGTGAACTGACGTTCAAAAATAAAACATTTGAAAACGGACCATTTTCCACATTTCTGAAGCATGACGTAATGGGGGGGTGTTATCTCTTTTGTCGAAAATCAGCCGTTTTTGCTCGAACATTAAATGCCTCCAAATGGTATTTAATTAACTTCCCGGGGTGAAGAAACCCTTTTTGAGAACTCAGAGTGAGTAAATTGCCCATTTTCATGCACTTTTAACCATTCCATAAATCTTGTGTTTTGGGCCCCTGGAAGCATGAAAATCACTTTAAACATGCTAATTTTAGCTCTAACACTGATGATCCACCTACAAATGTGAACTGACGTTCAAAAATAAAACATTTGAAAACGGACCATTTTCCACATTTCTGAAGCATGACGTAATGGGGGGTGTTATCTCTTTTGTCGAAAATCAGCCGTTTTTGCTCGAACATTAAATGCCTCCAAATGGTATTTAATTAACTTCCCGAGCCCCTGGAAGCATGAAAATCACTTTAAACATGCTAATTTTAGCTCTAACACTGATGATCCACCTACAAATGTGAACTGACGTTCAAAAATAAAACATTTGAAAACGGACCATTTTCCACATTTCTGAAGCATGACGTAATGGGGGGGTGTTATCTCTTTTGTCGAAAATCAGCCGTTTTTGCTCGAACATTAAATGCCTCCAAATGGTATTTAATTAACTTCCCGGGGTGAAGAAACCCTTTTTGAGAACTCAGAGTGAGTAAATTGGCCATTTTCATGCACTTTTAACCATTCCATAAATCTTGTGTTTTGGGCCCCTGGAAGCATGAAAATCACTTTAAACATGCTAATTTTAGCTCTAACACTGATGATCCACCTACAAATGTGAACTGACGTTCAAAAATAAAACATTTGAAAACGGACCATTTTCCACATTTCTGAAGCATGAAGTAATGGGGGGGTGTTATCTCTTTTGTCGAAAATCAGCCTTTTTTGCTCGAACATTAAATGCCTCCAAATGGTATTTAATTAACTTCCTGAGCCCCTGGAAGCATGAAAATCACTTTAAACATGCTAATTTTAGCTCTAACACTGATGATCCACCTACAAATGTGAACTGACGTTCAAAAATAAAACATTTGAAAACGGACCATTTTCCACATTTCTGAAGCATGACGTAATGGGGGGGTGTTATCTCTTTTGTCGAAAATCAGCCGTTTTTGCTCGAACATTAAATGCCTCCAAATGGTATTTGATTAACTTCCCGGGGTGAAGAAACCCTTTTTGAGAACTCAGAGTGAGTAAATTGGCCATTTTCATGCACTTTTAACCATTCCATAAATCTTGTGTTTTGGGCCCCTGGAAGCATGAAAATCACTTTAAACATGCTAATTTTAGCTCTAACACTGATGATCCACCTACAAATGTGAACTGACGTTCAAAAATAAAACATTTGAAAACGGACCATTTTCCACATTTCTGAAGCATGACGTAATGGGGGGTGTTATCTCTTTTGTCGAAAATCAGCCGTTTTTGCTCGAACATTAAATGCCTCCAAATGGTATTTAATTAACTTCCCGAGCCCCTGGAAGCATGAAAATCACTTTAAACATGCTAATTTTAGCTCTAACACTGATGATCCACCTACAAATGTGAACTGACGTTCAAAAATAAAACATTTGAAAACGGACCATTTTCCACATTTCTGAAGCATGACGTAATGGGGGGGTGTTATCTCTTTTGTCGAAAATCAGCCGTTTTTGCTCGAACATTAAATGCCTCCAAATGGTATTTAATTAACTTCCCGGGGTGAAGAAACCCTTTTTGAGAACTCAGAGTGAGTAAATTGGCCATTTTCATGCACTTTTAACCATTCCATAAATCTTGTGTTTTGGGCCCCTGGAAGCATGAAAATCACTTTAAACATGCTAATTTTAGCTCTAACACTGATGATCCACCTACAAATGTGAACTGACGTTCAAAAATAAAACATTTGAAAATGGACCATTTTCCACATTTCTGAAGCATGACGTAATGGGGGGGTGTTATCTCTTTTGTCGAAAATCAGCCGTTTTTGCTCGAACATTAAATGCCTCCAAATGGTATTTAATTAACTTCCCGAGCCCCTGGAAGCATGAAAATCACTTTAAACATGCTAATTTTAGCTCTAACACTGATGATCCACCTACAAATGTGAACTGACGTTCAAAAATAAAACATTTGAAAACGGACCATTTTCCACATTTCTGAAGCATGACGTAATGGGGGGGTGTTATCTCTTTTGTCGAAAATCAGCCGTTTTTGCTCGAACATTAAATGCCTCCAAATGGTATTTAATTAACTTCCCGGGGTGAAGAAACCCTTTTTGAGAACTCAGAGTGAGTAAATTGGCCATTTTCATGCACTTTTAACCATTCCATAAATCTTGTGTTTTGGGCCCCTGGAAGCATGAAAATCACTTTAAACATGCTAATTTTAGCTCTAACACTGATGATCCACCTACAAATGTGAACTGACGTTCAAAAATAAAACATTTGAAAACGGACCATTTTCCACATTTCTGAAGCATGACGTAATGGGGGGGTGTTATCTCTTTTGTCGAAAATCAGCCGTTTTTGCTCGAACATTAAATGCCTCCAAATGGTATTTAATTAACTTCCCGAGCTCCTGGAAGCATGAAAATCACTTTAAACATGCTAATTTTAGCTCTAACACTGATGATCCACCTACAAATGTGAACTGACGTTCAAAAATAAAACATTTGAAAACGGACCATTTTCCACATTTCTGAAGCATGACGTAATGGGGGGGTGTTATCTCTTTTGTCGAAAATCAGCCATTTTTGCTCGAACATTAAATGCCTCCAAATGGTATTTAATTAACTTCCCGGGGTGAAGAAACCCTTTTTGAGAACTCAGAGTGAGTAAATTGGCCATTTTCATGCACTTTTAACCATTCCATAAATCTTGTGTTTTGGGCCCCTGGAAGCATGAAAATCACTTTAAACATGCTAATTTTAGCTCTAACACTGATGATCCACCTACAAATGTGAACTGACGTTCAAAAATAAAACATTTGAAAACGGACAATTTTCCACATTTCTGAAGCATGACGTAATGGGGGGTGTTATCTCTTTTGTCGAAAATCAGCCGTTTTTGCTCGAACATTAAATGCCTCCAAATGGTATTTAATTAACTTCCCGAGCCCCTGGAAGCATGAAAATCACTTTAAACATGCTAATTTTAGCTCTAACACTGATGATCCACCTACAAATGTGAACTGACGTTGAAAAATAAAACATTTGAAAACGGACCATTTTCCACATTTCTGAAGCATGACGTAATGGGGGGGTGTTATCTCTTTTGTCGAAAATCAGCCGTTTTTGCTCGAACATTAAATGCCTCCAAATGGTATTTAATTAACTTCCCGGGGTGAAGAAACCCTTTTTGAGAACTCAGAGTGAGTAAATTGGCCATTTTCATGCACTTTTAACCATTCCATAAATCTTGTGTTTTGGGCCCCTGGAAGCATGAAAATCACTTTAAACATGCTAATTTTAGCTCTAACACTGATGATCCACCTACAAATGTGAACTGACGTTCAAAAATAAAACATTTGAAAACGGACCATTTTCCACATTTCTGAAGCATGACGTAATGGGGGGGTGTTATCTCTTTTGTCGAAAATCAGCCGTTTTTGCTCGAACATTAAATGCCTCCAAATGGTATTTAATTAACTTCCCGAGCCCCTGGAAGCATGAAAATCACTTTAAACATGCTAATTTTAGCTCTAACACTGATGATCCACCTACAAATGTGAACTGACGTTCAAAAATAAAACATTTGAAAACGGACCATTTTCCACATTTCTGAAGCATGACGTAATGGGGGGTGTTATCTCTTTTGTTGAAAATCAGCCGTTTTTGCTCGAACATTAAATGCCTCCAAATGGTATTTAATTAACTTCCCGAGCCCCTGGAAGCATGAAAATCACTTTAAACATGCTAATTTTAGCTCTAACACTGATGATCCACCTACAAATGTGAACTGACGTTCAAAAATAAAACATTTGAAAACGGACCATTTTCCACATTTCTGAAGCATGACGTATTGGGGGGGTGTTATCTCTTTTGTCGAAAATCAGCCGTTTTTGCTCGAACATTAAATGCCTCCAAATGGTATTTAATTAACTTCCCGGGGTGAAGAAACCCTTTTTGAGAACTCAGAGTGAGTAAATTGGCCATTTTCATGCACTTTTAACCATTCCATAAATCTTGTGTTTTGGGCCCCTGGAAGCATGAAAATCACTTTAAACATGCTAATTTTAGCTCTAACACTGATGATCCACCTACAAATGTGAACTGACGTTCAAAAATAAAACATTTGAAAATGGACCCTTTTCCACATTTCTGAAGCATGACGTAATGGGGGGGTGTTATCTCTTTTGTCGAAAATCAGCCGTTTTTGCTCGAACATTAAATGCCTCCAAATGGTATTTAATTAACTTCCCGAGCCCCTGGAAGCATGAAAATCACTTTAAACATGCTAATTTTAGCTCTAACACTGATGATCCACCTACAAATGTGAACTGACGTTCAAAAATAAAACATTTGAAAACGGACCATTTTCCACATTTCTGAAGCATGACGTAATGGGGGGGTGTTATCTCTTTTGTCGAAAATCAGCCGTTTTTGCTCGAACATTAAATGCCTCCAAATGGTATTTAATTAACTTCCCGGGGTGAAGAAACCCTTTTTGAGAACTCAGAGTGAGTAAATTGGCCATTTTCATGCACTTTTAACCATTCCATAAATCTTGTGTTTTGGGCCCCTGGAAGCATGAAAATCACTTTAAACATGCTAATTTTAGCTCTAACACTGATGATCCACCTACAAATGTGAACTGACGTTCAAAAATAAAACATTTGAAAACGGACCATTTTCCACATTTCTGAAGCATGACGTAATGGGGGGTGTTATCTCTTTTGTCGAAAATCAGCCGTTTTTGCTCGAACATTAAATGCCTCCAAATGGTATTTAATTAACTTCCCGAGCCCCTGGAAGCATGAAAATCACGTTAAACATGCTAATTTTAGCTCTAACACTGATGATCCACCTACAAATGTGAACTGACGTTCAAAAATAAAACATTTGAAAACGGACCATTTTCCACATTTCTGAAGCATGACGTAATGGGGGGGTGTTATCTCTTTTGTCGAAAATCAGCCGTTTTTGCTCGAACATTAAATGCCTCCAAATGGTATTTAATTAACTTCCCGGGGTGAAGAAACCCTTTTTGAGAACTCAGAGTGAGTAAATTGGCCATTTTCATGCACTTTTAACCATTCCATAAATCTTGTGTTTTGGGCCCCTGGAAGCATGAAAATCACTTTAAACATGCTAATTTTAGCTCTAACACTGATGATCCACCTACAAATGTGAACTGACGTTCAAAAATAAAACATTTGAAAACTGACCATTTTCCACATTTCTGAAGCATGAAGTAATGGGGGGGTGTTATCTCTTTTGTCGAAAATCAGCCGTTTTTGCTCGAACATTAAATGCCTCCAAATGGTATTTAATTAACTTCCCGAGCCCCTGGAAGCATGAAAATCACTTTAAACATGCTAATTTTAGCTCTAACACTGATGATCCACCTACAAATGTGAACTGACGTTCAAAAATAAAACATTTGAAAACGGACCATTTTCCACATTTCTGAAGCATGACGTAATGGGGGGGTGTTATCTCTTTTGTCGAAAATCAGCCGTTTTTGCTCGAACATTAAATGCCTCCATATGGTATTTAATTAACTTCCCGGGGTGAAGAAACCCTTTTTGAGAACTCAGAGTGAGTAAATTGGCCGTTTTCATGCACTTTTAACCATTCCATAAATCTTGTGTTTTGGGCCCCTGGAAGCATGAAAATCACTTTAAACATGCTAATTTTAGCTCTAACACTGATGATCCACCTACAAATGTGAACTGACGTTCAAAAATAAAACATTTGAAAACGGACCATTTTCCACATTTCTGAAGCATGACGTAATGGGGGGTGTTATCTCTTTTGTCGAAAATCAGCCGTTTTTGCTCGAACATTAAATGCCTCCAAATGGTATTTAATTAACTTCCCGAGCCCCTGGAAGCATGAAAATCACTTTAGACATGCTAATTTTAGCTCTAACACTGATGATCCACCTACAAATGTGAACTGACGTTCAAAAATAAAACATTTGAAAACGGACCATTTTCCACATTTCTGAAGCATGACGTAATGGGGGGGTGTTATCTCTTTTGTCGAAAATCAGCCGTTTTTGCTCGAACATTAAATGCCTCCAAATGGTATTTATTTCACTTCCCGGGGTGAAGAAACCCTTTTTGAGAACTCAGAGTGAGTAAATTGGCCATTTTCATGCACTTTTAACCATTCCATTAATCTTGTGTTTTGGGCCCCTGGAAGCATGAAAATCACTTTAAACATGCTAATTTTAGCTCTAACACTGATGATCCACCTACAAATGTGAACTGACGTTCAAAAATAAAACATTTGAAAACGGACCATTTCCACATTTCTGAAGCATGACGTAATGGGGGGGTGTTATCTCTTTTGTCGAAAATCAGCCGTTTTTGCTCGAACATTAAATGCCTCCAAATGGTATTTAATTAACTTCCCGGGGTGAAGAAACCCTTTTTGAGAACTCAGAGTGAGTAAATTGGCCATTTTCATGCACTTTTAACCATTCCATAAATCTTGTGTTTTGGGCCCCTGGAAGCATGAAAATCACTTTAAACATGCTAATTTTAGCTCTAACACTGATGATCCACCTACAAATGTGAACTGACGTTCAAAAATAAAACATTTGAAAATGGACCCTTTTCCACATTTCTGAAGCATGACGTAATGGGGGGGTGTTATCTCTTTTGTCGAAAATCAGCCGTTTTTGCTCGAACATTAAATGCCTCCAAATGGTATTTAATTAACTTCCCGAGCCCCTGGAAGCATGAAAATCACTTTAAACATGCTAATTTTAGCTCTAACACTGATGATCCACCTACAAATGTGAACTGACGTTCAAAAATAAAACATTTGAAAACGGACCATTTTCCACATTTCTGAAGCATGACGTAATGGGGGGTGTTATCTCTTTTGTCGAAAATCAGCCGTTTTTGCTCGAACATTAAATGCCTCCAAATGGTATTTAATTAACTTCCCGGGGTGAAGAAACCCTTTTTGAGAACTCAGAGTGAGTAAATTGGCCATTTTCATGCACTTTTAACCATTCCATAAATCTTGTGTTTTGGGCCCCTGGAAGCATGAAAATCACTTTAAACATGCTAATTTTAGCTCTAACACTGATGATCCACCTACAAATGTGAACTGACGTTCAAAAATAAAACATTTGAAAACGGACCATTTTCCACATTTCTGAAGCATGACGTAATGGGGGGTGTTATCTCTTTTGTCGAAAATCAGCCGTTTTTGCTCGAACATTAAATGCCTCCAAATGGTATTTAATTAACTTCCCGAGCCCCTGGAAGCATGAAAATCACTTTAAACATGCTAATTTTAGCTCTAACACTGATGATCCACCTACAAATGTGAACTGACGTTCAAAAATAAAACATTTGAAAACGGACCATTTTCCACATTTCTGAAGCATGACGTAATGGGGGGGTGTTATCTCTTTTGTCGAAAATCAGCCGTTTTTGCTCGAACATTAAATGCCTCCAAATGGTATTTAATTAACTTCCCGGGGTGAAGAAACCCTTTTTGAGAACTCAGAGTGAGTAAATTGGCCATTTTCATGCACTTTTAACCATTCCATAAATCTTGTGTTTTGGGCCCCTGGAAGCATGAAAATCACTTTAAACATGCTAATTTTAGCTCTAACACTGATGATCCACCTACAAATGTGAACTGACGTTCAAAAATAAAACATTTGAAAACGGACCATTTTCCACATTTCTGAAGCATGAAGTAATGGGGGGGTGTTATCTCTTTTGTCGAAAATCAGCCGTTTTTGCTCGAACATTAAATGCCTCCAAATGGTATTTAATTAACTTCCCGAGCCCCTGGAAGCATGAAAATCACTTTAAACATGCTAATTTTAGCTCTAACACTGATGATCCACCTACAAATGTGAACTGACGTTCAAAAATAAAACATTTGAAAACGGACCATTTTCCACATTTCTGAAGCATGACGTAATGGGGGGGTGTTATCTCTTTTGTCGAAAATCAGCCGTTTTTGCTCGAACATTAAATGCCTCCAAATGGTATTTAATTAACTTCCCGGGGTGAAGAAACCCTTTTTGAGAACTCAGAGTGAGTAAATTGGCCATTTTCATGCACTTTTAACCATTCCATAAATCTTGTGTTTTGGGCCCCTGGAAGCATGAAAATCACTTTAAACATGCTAATTTTAGCTCTAACACTGATGATCCACCTACAAATGTGAACTGACGTTCAAAAATAAAACATTTGAAAACGGACCATTTTCCACATTTCTGAAGCATGACGTAATGGGGGGTGTTATCTCTTTTGTCGAAAATCAGCCGTTTTTGCTCGAACATTAAATGCCTCCAAATGGTATTTAATTAACTTCCCGAGCCCCTGGAAGCATGAAAATCACTTTAAACATGCTAATTTTAGCTCTAACACTGATGATCCACCTACAAATGTGAACTGACGTTCAAAAATAAAACATTTGAAAACGGACCATTTTCCACATTTCTGAAGCATGACGTAATGGGGGGGTGTTATCTCTTTTGTCGAAAATCAGCCGTTTTTGCTCGAACATTAAATGCCTCCAAATGGTATTTAATTAACTTCCCGGGGTGAAGAAACCCTTTTTGAGAACTCAGAGTGAGTAAATTGGCCATTTTCATGCACTTTTAACCATTCCATAAATCTTGTGTTTTGGGCCCCTGGAAGCATGAAAATCACTTTAAACATGCTAATTTTAGCTCTAACACTGATGATCCACCTACAAATGTGAACTGACGTTCAAAAATAAAACATTTGAAAATGGACCCTTTTCCACATTTCTGAAGCATGACGTAATGGGGGGGTGTTATCTCTTTTGTCGAAAATCAGCCGTTTTTGCTCGAACATTAAATGCCTCCAAATGGTATTTAATTAACTTCCCGAGCCCCTGGAAGCATGAAAATCACTTTAAACATGCTAATTTTAGCTCTAACACTGATGATCCACCTACAAATGTGAACTGACGTTCAAAAATAAAACATTTGAAAACGGACCATTTTCCACATTTCTGAAGCATGACGTAATGGGGGGGTGTTATCTCTTTTGTCGAAAATCAGCCGTTTTTGCTCGAACATTAAATGCCTCCAAATGGTATTTAATTAACTTCCCGGGGTGAAGAAACCCTTTTTGAGAACTCAGAGTGAGTAAATTGCCCATTTTCATGCACTTTTAACCATTCCATAAATCTTGTGTTTTGGGCCCCTGGAAGCATGAAAATCACTTTAAACATGCTAATTTTAGCTCTAACACTGATGATCCACCTACAAATGTGAACTGACGTTCAAAAATAAAACATTTGAAAACGGACCATTTTCCACATTTCTGAAGCATGACGTAATGGGGGGTGTTATCTCTTTTGTCGAAAATCAGCCGTTTTTGCTCGAACATTA
Source organism: Lissotriton vulgaris (assembly GCF_964263255.1). NCBI lineage: Eukaryota > Metazoa > Chordata > Amphibia > Caudata > Salamandridae > Lissotriton > Lissotriton vulgaris. Next base: position 593,324 of record NW_028245168.1, read on the forward strand.
AATGCCTCCAAATGGTATTTAATTAACTTCCCGAGCCCCTGGAAGCATGAAAATCACTTTAAACATGCTAATTTTAGCTCTAACACTGATGATCCACCTACAAATGTGAACTGACGTTCAAAAATAAAACATTTGAAAACGGACCATTTTCCACATTTCTGAAGCATGACGTAATGGGGGGGTGTTATCTCTTTTGTCGAAAATCAGCCGTTTTTGCTCGAACATTAAATGCCTCCAAATGGTATTTAATTAACTTCCCGGGGTGAAGAAACCCTTTTTGAGAACTCAGAGTGAGTAAATTGGCCATTTTCATGCACTTTTAACCATTCCATAAATCTTGTGTTTTGGGCCCCTGGAAGCATGAAAATCACTTTAAACATGCTAATTTTAGCTCTAACACTGATGATCCACCTACAAATGTGAACTGACGTTCAAAAATAAAACATTTGAAAACGGACCATTTTCCACATTTCTGAAGCATGAAGTAATGGGGGGGTGTTATCTCTTTTGTCGAAAATCAGCCTTTTTTGCTCGAACATTAAATGCCTCCAAATGGTATTTAATTAACTTCCTGAGCCCCTGGAAGCATGAAAATCACTTTAAACATGCTAATTTTAGCTCTAACACTGATGATCCACCTACAAATGTGAACTGACGTTCAAAAATAAAACATTTGAAAACGGACCATTTTCCACATTTCTGAAGCATGACGTAATGGGGGGGTGTTATCTCTTTTGTCGAAAATCAGCCGTTTTTGCTCGAACATTAAATGCCTCCAAATGGTATTTGATTAACTTCCCGGGGTGAAGAAACCCTTTTTGAGAACTCAGAGTGAGTAAATTGGCCATTTTCATGCACTTTTAACCATTCCATAAATCTTGTGTTTTGGGCCCCTGGAAGCATGAAAATCACTTTAAACATGCTAATTTTAGCTCTAACACTGATGATCCACCTACAAATGTGAACTGACGTTCAAAAATAAAACATTTGAAAACGGACCATTTTCCACATTTCTGAAGCATGACGTAATGGGGGGTGTTATCTCTTTTGTCGAAAATCAGCCGTTTTTGCTCGAACATTAAATGCCTCCAAATGGTATTTAATTAACTTCCCGAGCCCCTGGAAGCATGAAAATCACTTTAAACATGCTAATTTTAGCTCTAACACTGATGATCCACCTACAAATGTGAACTGACGTTCAAAAATAAAACATTTGAAAACGGACCATTTTCCACATTTCTGAAGCATGACGTAATGGGGGGGTGTTATCTCTTTTGTCGAAAATCAGCCGTTTTTGCTCGAACATTAAATGCCTCCAAATGGTATTTAATTAACTTCCCGGGGTGAAGAAACCCTTTTTGAGAACTCAGAGTGAGTAAATTGGCCATTTTCATGCACTTTTAACCATTCCATAAATCTTGTGTTTTGGGCCCCTGGAAGCATGAAAATCACTTTAAACATGCTAATTTTAGCTCTAACACTGATGATCCACCTACAAATGTGAACTGACGTTCAAAAATAAAACATTTGAAAATGGACCATTTTCCACATTTCTGAAGCATGACGTAATGGGGGGGTGTTATCTCTTTTGTCGAAAATCAGCCGTTTTTGCTCGAACATTAAATGCCTCCAAATGGTATTTAATTAACTTCCCGAGCCCCTGGAAGCATGAAAATCACTTTAAACATGCTAATTTTAGCTCTAACACTGATGATCCACCTACAAATGTGAACTGACGTTCAAAAATAAAACATTTGAAAACGGACCATTTTCCACATTTCTGAAGCATGACGTAATGGGGGGGTGTTATCTCTTTTGTCGAAAATCAGCCGTTTTTGCTCGAACATTAAATGCCTCCAAATGGTATTTAATTAACTTCCCGGGGTGAAGAAACCCTTTTTGAGAACTCAGAGTGAGTAAATTGGCCATTTTCATGCACTTTTAACCATTCCATAAATCTTGTGTTTTGGGCCCCTGGAAGCATGAAAATCACTTTAAACATGCTAATTTTAGCTCTAACACTGATGATCCACCTACAAATGTGAACTGACGTTCAAAAATAAAACATTTGAAAACGGACCATTTTCCACATTTCTGAAGCATGACGTAATGGGGGGGTGTTATCTCTTTTGTCGAAAATCAGCCGTTTTTGCTCGAACATTAAATGCCTCCAAATGGTATTTAATTAACTTCCCGAGCTCCTGGAAGCATGAAAATCACTTTAAACATGCTAATTTTAGCTCTAACACTGATGATCCACCTACAAATGTGAACTGACGTTCAAAAATAAAACATTTGAAAACGGACCATTTTCCACATTTCTGAAGCATGACGTAATGGGGGGGTGTTATCTCTTTTGTCGAAAATCAGCCATTTTTGCTCGAACATTAAATGCCTCCAAATGGTATTTAATTAACTTCCCGGGGTGAAGAAACCCTTTTTGAGAACTCAGAGTGAGTAAATTGGCCATTTTCATGCACTTTTAACCATTCCATAAATCTTGTGTTTTGGGCCCCTGGAAGCATGAAAATCACTTTAAACATGCTAATTTTAGCTCTAACACTGATGATCCACCTACAAATGTGAACTGACGTTCAAAAATAAAACATTTGAAAACGGACAATTTTCCACATTTCTGAAGCATGACGTAATGGGGGGTGTTATCTCTTTTGTCGAAAATCAGCCGTTTTTGCTCGAACATTAAATGCCTCCAAATGGTATTTAATTAACTTCCCGAGCCCCTGGAAGCATGAAAATCACTTTAAACATGCTAATTTTAGCTCTAACACTGATGATCCACCTACAAATGTGAACTGACGTTGAAAAATAAAACATTTGAAAACGGACCATTTTCCACATTTCTGAAGCATGACGTAATGGGGGGGTGTTATCTCTTTTGTCGAAAATCAGCCGTTTTTGCTCGAACATTAAATGCCTCCAAATGGTATTTAATTAACTTCCCGGGGTGAAGAAACCCTTTTTGAGAACTCAGAGTGAGTAAATTGGCCATTTTCATGCACTTTTAACCATTCCATAAATCTTGTGTTTTGGGCCCCTGGAAGCATGAAAATCACTTTAAACATGCTAATTTTAGCTCTAACACTGATGATCCACCTACAAATGTGAACTGACGTTCAAAAATAAAACATTTGAAAACGGACCATTTTCCACATTTCTGAAGCATGACGTAATGGGGGGGTGTTATCTCTTTTGTCGAAAATCAGCCGTTTTTGCTCGAACATTAAATGCCTCCAAATGGTATTTAATTAACTTCCCGAGCCCCTGGAAGCATGAAAATCACTTTAAACATGCTAATTTTAGCTCTAACACTGATGATCCACCTACAAATGTGAACTGACGTTCAAAAATAAAACATTTGAAAACGGACCATTTTCCACATTTCTGAAGCATGACGTAATGGGGGGTGTTATCTCTTTTGTTGAAAATCAGCCGTTTTTGCTCGAACATTAAATGCCTCCAAATGGTATTTAATTAACTTCCCGAGCCCCTGGAAGCATGAAAATCACTTTAAACATGCTAATTTTAGCTCTAACACTGATGATCCACCTACAAATGTGAACTGACGTTCAAAAATAAAACATTTGAAAACGGACCATTTTCCACATTTCTGAAGCATGACGTATTGGGGGGGTGTTATCTCTTTTGTCGAAAATCAGCCGTTTTTGCTCGAACATTAAATGCCTCCAAATGGTATTTAATTAACTTCCCGGGGTGAAGAAACCCTTTTTGAGAACTCAGAGTGAGTAAATTGGCCATTTTCATGCACTTTTAACCATTCCATAAATCTTGTGTTTTGGGCCCCTGGAAGCATGAAAATCACTTTAAACATGCTAATTTTAGCTCTAACACTGATGATCCACCTACAAATGTGAACTGACGTTCAAAAATAAAACATTTGAAAATGGACCCTTTTCCACATTTCTGAAGCATGACGTAATGGGGGGGTGTTATCTCTTTTGTCGAAAATCAGCCGTTTTTGCTCGAACATTAAATGCCTCCAAATGGTATTTAATTAACTTCCCGAGCCCCTGGAAGCATGAAAATCACTTTAAACATGCTAATTTTAGCTCTAACACTGATGATCCACCTACAAATGTGAACTGACGTTCAAAAATAAAACATTTGAAAACGGACCATTTTCCACATTTCTGAAGCATGACGTAATGGGGGGGTGTTATCTCTTTTGTCGAAAATCAGCCGTTTTTGCTCGAACATTAAATGCCTCCAAATGGTATTTAATTAACTTCCCGGGGTGAAGAAACCCTTTTTGAGAACTCAGAGTGAGTAAATTGGCCATTTTCATGCACTTTTAACCATTCCATAAATCTTGTGTTTTGGGCCCCTGGAAGCATGAAAATCACTTTAAACATGCTAATTTTAGCTCTAACACTGATGATCCACCTACAAATGTGAACTGACGTTCAAAAATAAAACATTTGAAAACGGACCATTTTCCACATTTCTGAAGCATGACGTAATGGGGGGTGTTATCTCTTTTGTCGAAAATCAGCCGTTTTTGCTCGAACATTAAATGCCTCCAAATGGTATTTAATTAACTTCCCGAGCCCCTGGAAGCATGAAAATCACGTTAAACATGCTAATTTTAGCTCTAACACTGATGATCCACCTACAAATGTGAACTGACGTTCAAAAATAAAACATTTGAAAACGGACCATTTTCCACATTTCTGAAGCATGACGTAATGGGGGGGTGTTATCTCTTTTGTCGAAAATCAGCCGTTTTTGCTCGAACATTAAATGCCTCCAAATGGTATTTAATTAACTTCCCGGGGTGAAGAAACCCTTTTTGAGAACTCAGAGTGAGTAAATTGGCCATTTTCATGCACTTTTAACCATTCCATAAATCTTGTGTTTTGGGCCCCTGGAAGCATGAAAATCACTTTAAACATGCTAATTTTAGCTCTAACACTGATGATCCACCTACAAATGTGAACTGACGTTCAAAAATAAAACATTTGAAAACTGACCATTTTCCACATTTCTGAAGCATGAAGTAATGGGGGGGTGTTATCTCTTTTGTCGAAAATCAGCCGTTTTTGCTCGAACATTAAATGCCTCCAAATGGTATTTAATTAACTTCCCGAGCCCCTGGAAGCATGAAAATCACTTTAAACATGCTAATTTTAGCTCTAACACTGATGATCCACCTACAAATGTGAACTGACGTTCAAAAATAAAACATTTGAAAACGGACCATTTTCCACATTTCTGAAGCATGACGTAATGGGGGGGTGTTATCTCTTTTGTCGAAAATCAGCCGTTTTTGCTCGAACATTAAATGCCTCCAAATGGTATTTAATTAACTTCCCGGGGTGAAGAAACCCTTTTTGAGAACTCAGAGTGAGTAAATTGGCCATTTTCATGCACTTTTAACCATTCCATAAATCTTGTGTTTTGGGCCCCTGGAAGCATGAAAATCACTTTAAACATGCTAATTTTAGCTCTAACACTGATGATCCACCTACAAATGTGAACTGACGTTCAAAAATAAAACATTTGAAAACGGACCATTTTCCACATTTCTGAAGCATGACGTAATGGGGGGTGTTATCTCTTTTGTCGAAAATCAGCCGTTTTTGCTCGAACATTAAATGCCTCCAAATGGTATTTAATTAACTTCCCGAGCCCCTGGAAGCATGAAAATCACTTTAAACATGCTAATTTTAGCTCTAACACTGATGATCCACCTACAAATGTGAACTGACGTTCAAAAATAAAACATTTGAAAACGGACCATTTTCCACATTTCTGAAGCATGACGTAATGGGGGGGTGTTATCTCTTTTGTCGAAAATCAGCCGTTTTTGCTCGAACATTAAATGCCTCCAAATGGTATTTAATTAACTTCCCGGGGTGAAGAAACCCTTTTTGAGAACTCAGAGTGAGTAAATTGGCCATTTTCATGCACTTTTAACCATTCCATAAATCTTGTGTTTTGGGCCCCTGGAAGCATGAAAATCACTTTAAACATGCTAATTTTAGCTCTAACACTGATGATCCACCTACAAATGTGAAGTGACGTTCAAAAATAAAACATTTGAAAATGGACCCTTTTCCACATTTCTGAAGCATGACGTAATGGGGGGGTGTTATCTCTTTTGTCGAAAATCAGCCGTTTTTGCTCGAACATTAAATGCCTCCAAATGGTATTTAATTAACTTCCCGAGCCCCTGGAAGCATGAAAATCACTTTAAACATGCTAATTTTAGCTCTAACACTGATGATCCACCTACAAATGTGAACTGACGTTCAAAAATAAAACATTTGAAAACGGACCATTTTCCACATTTCTGAAGCATGACGTAATGGGGGGGTGTTATCTCTTTTGTCGAAAATCAGCCGTTTTTGCTCGAACATTAAATGCCTCCAAATGGTATTTAATTAACTTCCCGGGGTGAAGAAACCCTTTTTGAGAACTCAGAGTGAGTAAATTGGCCATTTTCATGCACTTTTAACCATTCCATAAATCTTGTGTTTTGGGCCCCTGGAAGCATGAAAATCACTTTAAACATGCTAATTTTAGCTCTAACACTGATGATCCACCTACAAATGTGAACTGACGTTCAAAAATAAAACATTTGAAAACGGACCATTTTCCACATTTCTGAAGCATGACGTAATGGGGGGTGTTATCTCTTTTGTCGAAAATCAGCCGTTTTTGCTCGAACATTAAATGCCTCCAAATGGTATTTAATTAACTTCCCGAGCCCCTGGAAGCATGAAAATCACTTTAAACATGCTAATTTTAGCTCTAACACTGATGATCCACCTACAAATGTGAACTGACGTTCAAAAATAAAACATTTGAAAACGGACCATTTTCCACATTTCTGAAGCTTGACGTAATGGGGGGGTGTTATCTCTTTTGTCGAAAATCAGCCGTTTTTGCTCGAACATTAAATGCCTCCAAACGGTATTTAATTAACTTCCCGGGGTGAAGAAACCCTGTTTGAGAACTCAGAGTGAGTAAATTGGCCATTTTCATGCACTTTTAACCATTCCATAAATCTTGTGTTTTGGGCCCCTGGAAGCATGAAAATCACTTTAAACATGCTAATTTTAGCTCTAACACTGATGATCCACCTACAAATGTGAACTGACGTTCAAAAATAAAACATTTGAAAACGGACCATTTTCCACATTTCTGAAGCATGAAGTAATGGGGGGGTGTTATCTCTTTTGTCGAAAATCAGCCGTTTTTGCTCGAACATTAAATGCCTCCAAATGGTATTTAATTAACTTCCCGAGCCCCTGGAAGCATGAAAATCACTTTAAACATGCTAATTTTAGCTCTAACACTGATGATCCACCTACAAATGTGAACTGACGTTCAAAAATAAAACATTTGAAAACGGACCATTTTCCACATTTCTGAAGCATGACGTAATGGGGGGGTGTTATCTCTTTTGTCGAAAATCAGCCGTTTTTGCTCGAACATTAAATGCCTCCAAATGGTATTTAATTAACTTCCCGGGGTGAAGAAACCCTTTTTGAGAACTCAGAGTGAGTAAATTGGCCATTTTCATGCACTTTTAACCATTCCATAAATCTTGTGTTTTGGGCCCCTGGAAGCATGAAAATCACTTTAAACATGCTAATTTTAGCTCTAACACTGATGATCCACCTACAAATGTGAACTGACGTTCAAAAATAAAACATTTGAAAACGGACCATTTTCCACATTTCTGAAGCATGACGTAATGGGGGGTGTTATCTCTTTTGTCGAAAATCAGCCGTTTTTGCTCGAACATTAAATGCCTCCAAATGGTATTTAATTAACTTCCCGAGCCCCTGGAAGCATGAAAATCACTTTAAACATGCTAATTTTAGCTCTAACACTGATGATCCACCTACAAATGTGAACTGACGTTCAAAAATAAAACATTTGAAAACGGACCATTTTCCACATTTCTGAAGCATGACGTAATGGGGGGGTGTTATCTCTTTTGTCGAAAATCAGCCGTTTTTGCTCGAACATTAAATGCCTCCAAATGGTATTTAATTAACTTCCCGGGGTGAAGAAACCCTTTTTGAGAACTCAGAGTGAGTAAATTGGCCATTTTCATGCACTTTTAACCATTCCATAAATCTTGTGTTTTGGGCCCCTGGAAGCATGAAAATCACTTTAAACATGCTAATTTTAGCTCTAACACTGATGATCCACCTACAAATGTGAACTGACGTTCAAAAATAAAACATTTGAAAACGGACCATTTTCCACATTTCTGAAGCATGACGTAATGGGGGGTGTTATCTCTTTTGTCGAAAATCAGCCGTTTTTGCTCGAACATTAAATGCCTCCAAATGGTATTTAATTAACTTCCCGAGCCCCTGGAAGCATTAAAATCACGTTAAACATGCTAATTTTAGCTCTAACACTGATGATCCACCTACAAATGTGAACTGACGTTCAAAAATAAAACATTTGAAAACGGACCATTTTCCACATTTCTGAAGCATGACGTAATGGGGGGGTGTTATCTCTTTTGTCGAAAATCAGCCGTTTTTGCTCGAACATTAAATGCCTCCAAATGGTATTTAATTAACTTCCCGGGGTGAAGAAACCCTTTTTGAGAACTCAGAGTGAGTAAATTGGCCATTTTCATGCACTTTTAACCATTCCATAAATCTTGTGTTTTGGGCCCCTGGAAGCATGAAAATCACTTTAAACATGCTAATTTTAGCTCTAACACTGATGATCCACCTACAAATGTGAACTGACGTTCAAAAATAAAACATTTGAAAACTGACCATTTTCCACATTTCTGAAGCATGAAGTAATGGGGGGGTGTTATCTCTTTTGTCGAAAATCAGCCGTTTTTGCTCGAACATTAAATGCCTCCAAATGGTATTTAATTAACTTCCCGAGCCCCTGGAAGCATGAAAATCACTTTAAACATGCTAATTTTAGCTCTAACACTGATGATCCACCTACAAATGTGAACTGACGTTCAAAAATAAAACATTTGAAAACGGACCATTTTCCACATTTCTGAAGCATGACGTAATGGGGGGGTGTTATCTCTTTTGTCGAAAATCAGCCGTTTTTGCTCGAACATTAAATGCCTCCAAATGGTATTTAATTAACTTCCCGGGGTGAAGAAACCCTTTTTGAGAACTCAGAGTGAGTAAATTGGCCATTTTCATGCACTTTTAACCATTCCATAAATCTTGTGTTTTGGGCCCCTGGAAGCATGAAAATCACTTTAAACATGCTAATTTTAGCTCTAACACTGATGATCCACCTACAAATGTGAACTGACGTTCAAAAATAAAACATTTGAAAACGGACCATTTTCCACATTTCTGAAGCATGACGTAATGGGGGGTGTTATCTCTTTTGTCGAAAATCAGCCGTTTTTGCTCGAACATTAAATGCCTCCAAATGGTATTTAATTAACTTCCCGAGCCCCTGGAAGCATGAAAATCACTTTAAACATGCTAATTTTAGCTCTAACACTGATGATCCACCTACAAATGTGAACTGACGTTCAAAAATAAAACATTTGAAAACGGACCATTTTCCACATTTCTGAAGCATGACGTAATGGGGGGGTGTTATCTCTTTTGTCGAAAATCAGCCGTTTTTGCTCGAACATTAAATGCCTCCAAATGGTATTTAATTAACTTCCCGGGGTGAAGAAACCCTTTTTGAGAACTCAGAGTGAGTAAATTGGCCATTTTCATGCACTTTTAACCATTCCATAAATCTTGTGTTTTGGGCCCCTGGAAGCATGAAAATCACTTTAAACATGCTAATTTTAGCTCTAACACTGATGATCCACCTACAAATGTGAACTGACGTTCAAAAATAAAACATTTGAAAATGGACCCTTTTCCACATTTCTGAAGCATGACGTAATGGGGGGGTGTTATCTCTTTTGTCGAAAATCAGCCGTTTTTGCTCGAACATTAAATGCCTCCAAATGGTATTTAATTAACTTCCCGAGCCCCTGGAAGCATGAAAATCACTTTAAACATGCTAATTTTAGCTCTAACACTGATGATCCACCTACAAATGTGAACTGACGTTCAAAAATAAAACATTTGAAAACGGACCATTTTCCACATTTCTGAAGCATGACGTAATGGGGGGGTGTTATCTCTTTTGTCGAAAATCAGCCGTTTTTGCTCGAACATTAAATGCCTCCAAATGGTATTTAATTAACTTCCCGGGGTGAAGAAACCCTTTTTGAGAACTCAGAGTGAGTAAATTGGCCATTTTCATGCACTTTTAACCATTCCATAAATCTTGTGTTTTGGGCCCCTGGAAGCATGAAAATCACTTTAAACATGCTAATTTTAGCTCTAACACTGATGATCCACCTACAAATGTGAACTGACGTTCAAAAATAAAACATTTGAAAACGGACCATTTTCCACATTTCTGAAGCATGACGTAATGGGGGGTGTTATCTCTTTTGTCGAAAATCAGCCGTTTTTGCTCGAACATTAAATGCCTCCAAATGGTATTTAATTAACTTCCCGAGCCCCTGGAAGCATGAAAATCACTTTAAACATGCTAATTTTAGCTCTAACACTGATGATCCACCTACAAATGTGAACTGACGTTCAAAAAAAAAACATTTGAAAACGGACCATTTTCCACATTTCTGAAGCATGACGTAATGGGGGGGTGTTATCTCTTTTGTCGAAAATCAGCCGTTTTTGCTCGAACATTAAATGCCTCCAAATGGTATTTAATTAACTTCCCGGGGTGAAGAAACACTTTTTGAGAACTCAGAGTGAGTAAATTGGCCATTTTCATGCACTTTTAACCATTCCATAAATCTTGTGTTTTGGGCCCCTGGAAGCATGAAAATCACTTTAAACATGCTAATTTTAGCTCTAACACTGATGATCCACCTACAAATGTGAACTGACGTTCAAAAATAAAACATTTGAAAATGGACCCTTTTCCACATTTCTGAAGCATGACGTAATGGGGGGGTGTTATCTCTTTTGTCGAAAATCAGCCGTTTTTGCTCGAACATTAAATGCCTCCAAATGGTATTTAATTAACTTCCCGAGCCCCTGGAAGCATGAAAATCACTTTAAACATGCTAATTTTAGCTCTAACACTGATGATCCACCTACAAATGTGAACTGACGTTCAAAAATAAAACATTTGAAAACGGACCATTTTCCACATTTCTGAAGCATGACGTAATGGGGGGGTGTTATCTCTTTTGTCGAAAATCAGCCGTTTTTGCTCGAACATTAAATGCCTCCAAATGGTATTTAATTAACTTCCCGGGGTGAAGAAACCCTTTTTGAGAACTCAGAGTGAGTAAATTGCCCATTTTCATGCACTTTTAACCATTCCATAAATCTTGTGTTTTGGGCCCCTGGAAGCATGAAAATCACTTTAAACATGCTAATTTTAGCTCTAACACTGATGATCCACCTAAAAATGTGAACTGACGTTCAAAAATAAAACATTTGAAAACGGACCATTTTCCACATTTCTGAAGCATGACGTAATGGGGGGTGTTATCTCTTTTGTCGAAAATCAACCTTTTTTGCTCGAACATTAAATGCCTCCAAATGGTATTTAATTAACTTCCCGAGCCCCTGGAAGCATGAAAATCACTTTAAACATGCTAATTTTAGCTCTAACACTGATGATCCACCTACAAATGTGAACTGACGTTCAAAAATAAAACATTTGAAAACGGACCATTTTCCACATTTCTGAAGCATGACGTAATGGGGGGGTGTTATCTCTTTTGTCGAAAATCAGCCGTTTTTGCTCGAACATTAAATGCCTCCAAATGGTATTTAATTAACTTCCCGGGGTGAAGAAACCCTTTTTGAGAACTCAGAGTGAGTAAATTGGCCATTTTCATGCACTTTTAACCATTCCATAAATCTTGTGTTTTGGGCCCCTGGAAGCATGAAAATCACTTTAAACATGCTAATTTTAGCTCTAACACTGATGATCCACCTACAAATGTGAACTGACGTTCAAAAATAAAACATTTGAAAACGGACCATTTTCCACATTTCTGAAGCATGAAGTAATGGGGGGGTGTTATCTCTTTTGTCGAAAATCAGCCGTTTTTGCTCGAACATTAAATGCCTCCAAATGGTATTTAATTAACTTCCCGAGCCCCTGGAAGCATGAAAATCACTTTAAACATGCTAATTTTAGCTCTAACACTGATGATCCACCTACAAATGTGAACTGACGTTCAAAAATAAAACATTTGAAAACGGACCATTTTCCACATTTCTGAAGCATGACGTAATGGGGGGGTGTTATCTCTTTTGTCGAAAATCAGCCGTTTTTGCTCGAACATTAAATGCCTCCAAATGGTATTTGATTAACTTCCCGGGGTGAAGAAACCCTTTTTGAGAACTCAGAGTGAGTAAATTGGCCATTTTCATGCACTTTTAACCATTCCATAAATCTTGTGTTTTGGGCCCCTGGAAGCATGAAAATCACTTTAAACATGCTAATTTTAGCTCTAACACTGATGATCCACCTACAAATGTGAACTGACGTTCAAAAATAAAACATTTGAAAATGGACCCTTTTCCACATTTCTGAAGCATGACGTAATGGGGGGGTGTTATCTCTTTTGTCGAAAATCAGCCGTTTTTGCTCGAACATTAAATGCCTCCAAATGGTATTTAATTAACTTCCCGAGCCCCTGGAAGCATGAAAATCACTTTAAACATGCTAATTTTAGCTCTAACACTGATGATCCACCTACAAATGTGAACTGACGTTCAAAAATAAAACATTTGAAAACGGACCATTTTCCACATTTCTGAAGCATGACGTAATGGGGGGGTGTTATCTCTTTTGTCGAAAATCAGCCGTTTTTGCTCGAACATTAAATGCCTCCAAATGGTATTTAATTAACTTCCCGGGGTGAAGAAACCCTTTTTGAGAACTCAGAGTGAGTAAATTGCCCATTTTCATGCACTTTTAACCATTCCATAAATCTTGTGTTTTGGGCCCCTGGAAGCATGAAAATCACTTTAAACATGCTAATTTTAGCTCTAACACTGATGATCCACCTAAAAATGTGAACTGACGTTCAAAAATAAAACATTTGAAAACGGACCATTTTCCACATTTCTGAAGCATGACGTAATGGGGGGTGTTATCTCTTTTGTCGAAAATCAGCCTTTTTTGCTCGAACATTAAATGCCTCCAAATGGTATTTAATTAACTTCCCGAGCCCCTGGAAGCATGAAAATCACTTTAAACATGCTAATTTTAGCTCTAACACTGATGATCCACCTACAAATGTGAACTGACGTTCAAAAATAAAACATTTGAAAACGGACCATTTTCCACATTTCTGAAGCATGACGTAATGGGGGGGTGTTATCTCTTTTGTCGAAAATCAGCCGTTTTTGCTCGAACATTAAATGCCTCCAAATGGTATTTAATTAACTTCCCGGGGTGAAGAAACCCTTTTTGAGAACTCAGAGTGAGTAAATTGGCCATTTTCATGCACTTTTAACCATTCCATAAATCTTGTGTTTTGGGCCCCTGGAAGCATGAAAATCACTTTAAACATGCTAATTTTAGCTCTAACACTGATGATCCACCTACAAATGTGAACTGACGTTCAAAAATAAAACATTTGAAAACGGACCATTTTCCACATTTCTGAAGCATGAAGTAATGGGGGGGTGTTATCTCTTTTGTCGAAAATCAGCCGTTTTTGCTCGAACATTAAATGCCTCCAAATGGTATTTAATTAACTTCCCGAGCCCCTGGAAGCATGAAAATCACTTTAAACATGCTAATTTTAGCTCTAACACTGATGATCCACCTACAAATGTGAACTGACGTTCAAAAATAAAACATTTGAAAACGGACCATTTTCCACATTTCTGAAGCATGACGTAATGGGGGGGTGTTATCTCTTTTGTCGAAAATCAGCCGTTTTTGCTCGAACATTAAATGCCTCCAAATGGTATTTGATTAACTTCCCGGGGTGAAGAAACCCTTTTTGAGAACTCAGAGTGAGTAAATTGGCCATTTTCATGCACTTTTAACCATTCCATAAATCTTGTGTTTTGGGCCCCTGGAAGCATGAAAATCACTTTAAACATGCTAATTTTAGCTCTAACACTGATGATCCACCTACAAATGTGAACTGACGTTCAAAAATAAAACATTTGAAAACGGACCATTTTCCACATTTCTGAAGCATGACGTAATGGGGGGTGTTATCTCTTTTGTCGAAAATCAGCCGTTTTTGCTCGAACATTAAATGCCTCCAAATGGTATTTAATTAACTTCCCGAGCCCCTGGAAGCATGAAAATCACTTTAAACATGCTAATTTTAGCTCTAACACTGATGATCCACCTACAAATGTGAACTGACGTTCAAAAATAAAACATTTGAAAACGGACCATTTTCCACATTTCTGAAGCATGACGTAATGGGGGGGTGTTATCTCTTTTGTCGAAAATCAGCCGTTTTTGCTCGAACATTAAATGCCTCCAAATGGTATTTAATTAACTTCCCGGGGTGAAGAAACCCTTTTTGAGAACTCAGAGTGAGTAAATTGGCCATTTTCATGCACTTTTAACCATTCCATAAATCTTGTGTTTTGGGCCCCTGGAAGCATGAAAATCACTTTAAACATGCTAATTTTAGCTCTAACACTGATGATCCACCTACAAATGTGAACTGACGTTCAAAAATAAAACATTTGAAAACGGACCATTTTCCACATTTCTGAAGCATGAAGTAATGGGGGGGTGTTATCTCTTTTGTCGAAAATCAGCCGTTTTTGCTCGAACATTAAATGCCTCCAAATGGTATTTAATTAACTTCCCGAGCCCCTGGAAGCATGAAAATCACTTTAAACATGCTAATTTTAGCTCTAACACTGATGATCCACCTACAAATGTGAACTGACGTTCAAAAATAAAACATTTGAAAACGGACCATTTTCCACATTTCTGAAGCATGACGTAATGGGGGGGTGTTATCTCTTTTGTCGAAAATCAGCCGTTTTTGCTCGAACATTAAATGCCTCCAAATGGTATTTAATTAACTTCCCGGGGTGAAGAAACCCTTTTTGAGAACTCAGAGTGAGTAAATTGGCCATTTTCATGCACTTTTAACCATTCCATAAATCTTGTGTTTTGGGCCCCTGGAAGCATGAAAATCACTTTAAACATGCTAATTTTAGCTCTAACACTGATGATCCACCTACAAATGTGAACTGACGTTCAAAAATAAAACATTTGAAAACGGACCATTTTCCACATTTCTGAAGCATGACGTAATGGGGGGTGTTATCTCTTTTGTCGAAAATCAGCCGTTTTTGCTCGAACATTAAATGCCTCCAAATGGTATTTAATTAACTTCCCGAGCCCCTGGAAGCATGAAAATCACTTTAAACATGCTAATTTTAGCTCTAACACTGATGATCCACCTACAAATGTGAACTGACGTTCAAAAATAAAACATTTGAAAACGGACCATTTTCCACATTTCTGAAGCATGACGTAATGGGGGGGTGTTATCTCTTTTGTCGAAAATCAGCCGTTTTTGCTCGAACATTAAATGCCTCCAAATGGTATTTAATTAACTTCCCGGGGTGTAGAAACCCTTTTTGAGAACTCAGAGTGAGTAAATTGGCCATTTTCATGCACTTTTAACCATTCCATAAATCTTGTGTTTTGGGCCCCTGGAAGCATGAAAATCACTTTAAACATGCTAATTTTAGCTCTAACACTGATGATCCACCTACAAATGTGAACTGACGTTCAAAAATAAAACATTTGAAAATTGACCCTTTTCCACATTTCTGAAGCATGACGTAATGGGGGGGTGTTATCTCTTTTGTCGAAAATCAGCCGTTTTTGCTCGAACATTAAATGCCTCCAAATGGTATTTAATTAACTTCCCGAGCCCCTGGAAGCATGAAAATCACTTTAAACATGCTAATTTTAGCTCTAACACTGATGATCCACCTACAAATGTGAACTGACGTTCAAAAATAAAACATTTGAAAACGGACCATTTTCCACATTTCTGAAGCATGACGTAATGGGGGGGTGTTATCTCTTTTGTCGAAAATCAGCCGTTTTTGCTCGAACATTAAATGCCTCCAAATGGTATTTAATTAACTTCCCGGGGTGAAGAAACCCTTTTTGAGAACTCAGAGTGAGTAAATTGCCCATTTTCATGCACTTTTAACCATTCCATAAATCTTGTGTTTTGGGCCCCTGGAAGCATGAAAATCACTTTAAACATGCTAATTTTAGCTCTAACACTGATGATCCACCTACAAATGTGAACTGACGTTCAAAAATAAAACATTTGAAAACGGACCATTTTCCACATTTCTGAAGCATGACGTAATGGGGGGTGTTATCTCTTTTGTCGAAAATCAGCCGTTTTTGCTCGAACATTAAATGCCTCCAAATGGTATTTAATTAACTTCCCGAGCCCCTGGAAGCATGAAAATCACTTTAAACATGCTAATTTTAGCTCTAACACTGATGATCCACCTACAAATGTGAACTGACGTTCAAAAATAAAACATTTGAAAACGGACCATTTTCCACATTTCTGAAGCATGACGTAATGGGGGGGTGTTATCTCTTTTGTCGAAAATCAGCCGTTTTTGCTCGAACATTAAATGCCTCCAAATGGTATTTAATTAACTTCCCGGGGTGAAGAAACCCTTTTTGAGAACTCAGAGTGAGTAAATTGGCCATTTTCATGCACTTTTAACCATTCCATAAATCTTGTGTTTTGGGCCCCTGGAAGCATGAAAATCACTTTAAACATGCTAATTTTAGCTCTAACACTGATGATCCACCTACAAATGTGAACTGACGTTCAAAAATAAAACATTTGAAAACGGACCATTTTCCACATTTCTGAAGCATGAAGTAATGGGGGGGTGTTATCTCTTTTGTCGAAAATCAGCCGTTTTTGCTCGAACATTAAATGCCTCCAAATGGTATTTAATTAACTTCCTGAGCCCCTGGAAGCATGAAAATCACTTTAAACATGCTAATTTTAGCTCTAACACTGATGATCCACCTACAAATGTGAACTGACGTTCAAAAATAAAACATTTGAAAATGGACCATTTTCCACATTTCTGAAGCATGACGTAATGGGGGGGTGTTATCTCTTTTGTCGAAAATCAGCCGTTTTTGCTCGAACATTAAATGCCTCCAAATGGTATTTGATTAACTTCCCGGGGTGAAGAAACCCTTTTTGAGAACTCAGAGTGAGTAAATTGGCCATTTTCATGCACTTTTAACCATTCCATAAATCTTGTGTTTTGGGCCCCTGGAAGCATGAAAATCACTTTAAACATGCTAATTTTAGCTCTAACACTGATGATCCACCTACAAATGTGAACTGACGTTCAAAAATAAAACATTTGAAAACGGACCATTTTCCACATTTCTGAAGCATGACGTAATGGGGGGTGTTATCTCTTTTGTCGAAAATCAGCCGTTTTTGCTCGAACATTAAATGCCTCCAAATGGTATTTAATTAACTTCCCGAGCCCCTGGAAGCATGAAAATCACTTTAAACATGCTAATTTTAGCTCTAACACTGATGATCCACCTACAAATGTGAACTGACGTTCAAAAATAAAACATTTGAAAACGGACCATTTTCCACATTTCTGAAGCATGACGTAATGGGGGGGTGTTATCTCTTTTGTCGAAAATCAGCCGTTTTTGCTCGAACATTAAATGCCTCCAAATGGTATTTAATTAACTTCCCGGGGTGAAGAAACCCTTTTTGAGAACTCAGAGTGAGTAAATTGGCCATTTTCATGCACTTTTAACCATTCCATAAATCTTGTGTTTTGGGCCCCTGGAAGCATGAAAATCACTTTAAACATGCTAATTTTAGCTCTAACACTGATGATCCACCTACAAATGTGAACTGACGTTCAAAAATAAAACATTTGAAAATGGACCATTTTCCACATTTCTGAAGCATGACGTAATGGGGGGGTGTTATCTCTTTTGTCGAAAATCAGCCGTTTTTGCTCGAACATTAAATGCCTCCAAATGGTATTTAATTAACTTCCCGAGCCCCTGGAAGCATGAAAATCACTTTAAACATGCTAATTTTAGCTCTAACACTGATGATCCACCTACAAATGTGAACTGACGTTCAAAAATAAAACATTTGAAAACGGACCATTTTCCACATTTCTGAAGCATGACGTAATGGGGGGGTGTTATCTCTTTTGTCGAAAATCAGCCGTTTTTGCTCGAACATTAAATGCCTCCAAATGGTATTTAATTAACTTCCCGGGGTGAAGAAACCCTTTTTGAGAACTCAGAGTGAGTAAATTGGCCATTTTCATGCACTTTTAACCATTCCATAAATCTTGTGTTTTGGGCCCCTGGAAGCATGAAAATCACTTTAAACATGCTAATTTTAGCTCTAACACTGATGATCCACCTACAAATGTGAACTGACGTTCAAAAATAAAACATTTGAAAACGGACCATTTTCCACATTTCTGAAGCATGACGTAATGGGGGGGTGTTATCTCTTTTGTCGAAAATCAGCCGTTTTTGCTCGAACATTAAATGCCTCCAAATGGTATTTAATTAACTTCCCGAGCTCCTGGAAGCATGAAAATCACTTTAAACATGCTAATTTTAGCTCTAACACTGATGATCCACCTACAAATGTGAACTGATGTTCAAAAATAAAACATTTGAAAACGGACCATTTTCCACATTTCTGAAGCATGACGTAATGGGGGGGTGTTATCTCTTTTGTCGAAAATCAGCCGTTTTTGCTCGAACATTAAATGCCTCCAAATGGTATTTAATTAACTTCCCGGGGTGAAGAAACCCTTTTTGAGAACTCAGAGTGAGTAAATTGGCCATTTTCATGCACTTTTAACCATTCCATAAATCTTGTGTTTTGGGCCCCTGGAAGCATGAAAATCACTTTAAACATGCTAATTTTAGCTCTAACACTGATGATCCACCTACAAATGTGAACTGACGTTCAAAAATAAAACATTTGAAAACGGACAATTTTCCACATTTCTGAAGCATGACGTAATGGGGGGTGTTATCTCTTTTGTCGAAAATCAGCCGTTTTTGCTCGAACATTAAATGCCTCCAAATGGTATTTAATTAACTTCCCGAGCCCCTGGAAGCATGAAAATCACTTTAAACATGCTAATTTTAGCTCTAACACTGATGATCCACCTACAAATGTGAACTGACGTTGAAAAATAAAACATTTGAAAACGGACCATTTTCCACATTTCTGAAGCATGACGTAATGGGGGGGTGTTATCTCTTTTGTCGAAAATCAGCCGTTTTTGCTCGAACATTAAATGCCTCCAAATGGTATTTAATTAACTTCCCGGGGTGAAGAAACCCTTTTTGAGAACTCAGAGTGAGTAAATTGGCCATTTTCATGCACTTTTAACCATTCCATAAATCTTGTGTTTTGGGCCCCTGGAAGCATGAAAATCACTTTAAACATGCTAATTTTAGCTCTAACACTGATGATCCACCTACAAATGTGAACTGACGTTCAAAAATAAAACATTTGAAAACGGACCATTTTCCACATTTCTGAAGCATGACGTAATGGGGGGGTGTTATCTCTTTTGTCGAAAATCAGCCGTTTTTGCTCGAACATTAAATGCCTCCAAATGGTATTTAATTAACTTCCCGAGCCCCTGGAAGCATGAAAATCACTTTAAACATGCTAATTTTAGCTCTAACACTGATGATCCACCTACAAATGTGAACTGACGTTCAAAAATAAAACATTTGAAAACGGACCATTTTCCACATTTCTGAAGCATGACGTAATGGGGGGGTGTTATCTCTTTTGTTGAAAATCAGCCGTTTTTGCTCGAACATTAAATGCCTCCAAATGGTATTTAATTAACTTCCCGAGTCCCTGGAAGCATGAAAATCACTTTAAACATGCTAATTTTAGCTCTAACACTGATGATCCACCTACAAATGTGAACTGACGTTCAAAAATAAAACATTTGAAAACGGACCATTTTCCACATTTCTGAAGCATGACGTATTGGGGGGGTGTTATCTCTTTTGTCGAAAATCAGCCGTTTTTGCTCGAACATTAAATG